>NC_050573.1:547054323-547654323 GCF_011100635.1 Trichosurus vulpecula | reverse complement strand
AAAGGTCTGTTTTCTCTCCTGGTACTGTTTTGCAGGGCAGATTATTCTTGGTTGTAAACCTAGAGCCTTTGCTTCTGGAATTCTAAACTCTACTCCTTTATGGTGATGGCTGCTGAATCTTATGCGATCCAGACTGTGGATCCTTGGTACTTGAATTCTCTCTTTCTGACTGCCACAATATTTTTTTCCTTGACCTGGGAGCTCTGAATTTTGGATTTAAGATTCCTACTTTTCATTTCGCAGTTTCTTTCAGAAGGTGATGGGTGGATTCTTTCAGTTTCTACTTTGCACCCTGGTTATAAGATAGGACAGTTTTCTTCTATGATTTATGAAATACAGTGTTCAAAATCTTTTTTTGTTCATGGCTTTCAGCTTGTCTAATGACTCTTAAATTATTTAGCCTTTATTTTCCAAGTCAGTTTTTCCTGTGAGAAATCTCACATTTTCTTTTTTTTTTTTCTTATTTCTTGACATCTCATGGAATCAGCCTCAATTTGGCCAATTCTTATTTTCAGGGAGTAACTTTCTTCAGTGAGATTTTATACTTTTTCAAACTGCTAATTCTCGTTTTTCATAGCTTCTTCCCTAACTCTTGCCTCTTTTTCCCCATTTTTTACTATATACCTCTCATTTGGTTTTTAAAGTAATTTTAACTCCTTCTTTAACTCTTGCTTTAGTTCTTCTGGGAATTCTTCTTGCACTTGTATCCCAGCTGCATTATCTTTGAGGCTTTGCTTGTAGGGTTGGGTTGCTTTTTGGTTGTTTGCTTGGTTTTTTTTTTCCTGAGTCATTCTCTTCTGTGTTTGCTCCATGAGCTTCCTATTTCCATAGTAGCCGCATGTAGTTGGGTTCTTTTTGTCTGTTTGTTTGTTTACTCTTCCAGCTGGCCTTTTATCTTTAGACTTTATGTTAGTGCTGACCTCTGTACCACTTCTTGGGTTGGGGTGGGGGGTAGTGGGGAGAAATGTCTGGCTTGAGCTTCTATTTTCCTATGACCTTTGCTGCTTTCTTTCCCAGCTCTGACTGGGAGCCTGAAAGTTTTAGGCGCATGTATGATTTGGGGAGAGGTCTATTCTTTGACCTCTTTGAGTTCTGTAAGTTCCTCAAACCCAGGTTTGAGTCCATTGGCTTGTTTCTGGTTGAGAGTTTCAGCCAACTGCCACTTGACTTAGCCATTGTTGGCCTGTGGGAAGGCTCTGTGGATTCAGAGTGACAGAACTGCCTGCTCCCCTTTGGCCTGGCTCCCCTTTCTGCTCTGTCCCTGGAATTAGAACCACATGGCTGCCATGTGCTTTCTAGAATGTGTTGAATATTCAGACAATACTCAAGGACATTTTTCTCACCCCTGGATCTGTGACCTGACACTAGGTGGTGGGTTACAGTGCTGCCAGATGGGCACCCCTTTCTGCACCTATGCTTGCTCAGAGATCCCTTGGGGTCTCTTTCTGGTGCCCTGTCTTTGTCCCTCTCTGAATGCCCCCCCACTGGGACTGTGGCCAGAGCCACGTGCTCCTGGTCAGACCACTTACCTGTTTTTCTCTTTCCATCTCCCTAAGCTGCCCTAGGATGGAAAGAGAAAAAAAAAAACCTCACTGTGACTTCTTGTCTTTTCTAATCAGAATTCAGTCTGGTATACTCCAGATCTTTGTTGGGGAGGTATAGGAAGGGGAAAGCTAGATTCTAATGCTTTCTATCACTTCACCATTTCAGCGCTGCTCCCTGCTACAATCTCTTAAAGAGAAATAGAGAAATAGCCTTTAAAATTTTTTGAGGTCAGGGTTTAAGGGTATGAGTCATGCTGCCAACTAAAGGTGCCATTTCAAGGTGAAGGTGATTTCCAAATTGCATATGTATCTATTTTTTTTCTCAATTACATGTAAAAACATTTTTAACATTCACTTTTTCATAATTTTTGCATTCCAAATTCCCTCTCTCCCCTTCACTTTCCTTTAGAAGCAAACACTTTGATACAGATTATATGTGTGCAGTCATGCAAAATATATTTCCATATTAGCCGTGTTACAAAAGAGAATACAAACCAAAAAAGAAGAAAGAAAGACAAAATTAAAGTTTAAAAGTATGCTTTGATCTGCATTCAGACTCCAACAATTCTTTCTCTGGAGGTGGATAGCATTTTTCGTCGTAAGTCCTTTGGAATTGTCTTGGATCATTGTATTGATGAGAATAGCTAAGTCATTCACAGTCGATCATCAGACAGTATTGCTGTTATTGTGTACAGTGTTCTGGTTCTGCTCATTTCACTTTGCATCAATTCATAGAAGTCTTCCCAGGTTTTTCTGAGAGCATCCTGCTCATCTTTTCTTGTAGCAGAATAGTATTCCACCACAATCACATACCATAACTTGTTCAGCCATTCCGCCGTTGATGGGCATCCCTCCAGTTTCCAATTCTTTGCCACCACAAAAAGAGCTGCTATTTTTTTTACATGTAGGTCCTTTTCCTTTTTTAAAAAAAATCTCTTTGGGATACAGACATAGCAATAATATTGCTTCGTCAAAGAGTATGCAGTTTTTTATAGCTTTTGGGCATAGAGTTCCAAATGCTCCCCAAAATGGTTCACAATTCTCCCAGTAGTGCTTTAGTGTCCCTCGTTTTCCATACCCCCTCCAAAATTTTTTGTTTTCCTTTTCTGTCATATTAGCCCATCTGACAAAACCTCAGAGTTGTTTTAATTTTATTTCTCTGATCAGTCGTGATTTAGAGAGTTTTTTCATACAACTATAGATAGTTTTGATTTCTTCTTCTGAATGTATCTATCTTTCCCTTGATGATTTGTTTTAAAATATCATATGGATTAGTAACATTGATGGGTGTAGATATTGGCATGGAAGATGAGGTTTGTTAGCTGATAACTTTTAGTACTCTGTCTTTTTTGTCCTCTTTGCCTCTGGAGATTTAACCAGCCACACCCTGTTATAACAAATTTTTTTTGCTGTTTACGGTACTGGGTACAGTACAGTGCCATGACCTATCAGATCTACATATTCCCTTCTTTTGTTTTATGAAGTGTATGTTAAATGAAAATTAGGGACACAACCACAATAGCTCAGAGACCTGTCAGGAAAGTTCATAACAATTAGCCAGAAGTTTGGCTCTCTTCCTTGTTTTAGATTTAGATTTATCTCTAGTTTAACTCTTACACTCTTTATGTTTGAGGCAAAATTCAGGTTTTGGGGCAACATTGGGAAAAGAAGTGAGCATAGGATTGTGTGGTGGCTGTAAATGGACAGGGTGTTGTGTAGTATCTATAAAAGGCACCAAAGAGGGTAAGTTGGAGAAGGAGCAGATCTTTTCTTGGAACTTCCCCCGTCCTTGAAAAGATGGAAAAAAGTGTGGCTTTAGATAAAATTTAATATTCAGTGATGCTTATAGGAGCTGATGATTTTGCACAGCTCAGCCCCACTCCCTCTTTCTACTTTCTCCTGTAGCCCCTTTGCCAGTGATTCTTTCCTGCTTTACTCATTAAGTCCTGGCCAGGGCTAGGGAAGTTCACTCTATTGCCGCTACTCAACTCTTGAGCTTCCTTTTCCCCTTCCCTTTCTCTTAGTCTGCCTCTCCAAACTCTGTATTTCTCAAAGAACTCCAGAGCTTGACTCATTTCTGCTCTACAATCTCAAAGATTGTAATCTTTCCAAAACCCTCTCAAGGCTGAGAGGGAAATGCTTGTCCCTCTGAACTATAAAACCCAAGAAGCCAGTTACTTCTCAAACTCCTATTGCACTACTTTAATCATTTTGCTTATGGTATTTCTTTTTACTACTTGTTAACAGTATTTAATGGAATGCTTCAATGTTCTGAATTGTTTCAGCTTCAAAGCAGTTTGCTACGGATCTCTTAAAAGCTCACAATGAGTATAGACGGAGACATGGCTGCCCCCCAATAAAACTCGACAACAAATTGAACCATGATGCACAACAGTGAGTCACTTTTAACTCTTAAGAGATTCTGAAATATTTTTTTCTGCCTTTTGGAAGTACTTTGCACCTAAGTGTCCTGTGTGATTATGTAGTCTGAGAATTTGCATAATATTTCCTGTTATAGTGCTTTTTTCTTAGTGTCATTTTAACTAAATTAGGGAGGAAGTTGTTTGTTGAGTTTTTTTCCAACAAATTAGATTTTATGACAATACATTTTCAAGGTTTAGGTGTAAACATGTTCTATGAAAGGGGGCATTTGGAAGTTTGGTTAAGGTTCATTCATTTCTGCTTATAATTTTAGTAAATGCTGTGAGTTTCTTTGCTAGGTATGCAGATGCACTGGCTACTACAAAGGTTCTCAAACATAGCTCAGAATCCAGTAGGGGAAATTGTGGAGAAAATCTAGCATGGGCTTCGTATGATCAACAAGGTATGTTT
This sequence comes from Trichosurus vulpecula, assembly GCF_011100635.1. NCBI lineage: Eukaryota > Metazoa > Chordata > Mammalia > Diprotodontia > Phalangeridae > Trichosurus > Trichosurus vulpecula. Next base: position 547,649,947 of record NC_050573.1, on the reverse strand, counting down.
GGTTCTTTCATACTTTCCTATCAGAATTACTACATTCTAATTCATATCTCAGAAATTTACCAACTTCATTTTTTGTGGGCTATGTATATTTAAAATTCTGATTTTTTTTTTCTAAAAGTGGATCTATACCTGAGTTTTGTCTGTTTTTTTCATATGCGCCTTTCTGGGCTGAATTATGTCTTGCCTGCTCTATTTTTAATCTGTTTGTGTACACATGGAACCACAATCCAGCTCATGGTATAAAAATGCAAACCTTTTCTCTCTCCCCTCCCATCTGATTTTTCTCCCTTACTTCCTATACCTGCCTCTCCCATTTCCATTCTCAAACCCTGTGCCTTAAATTGAATCCCCAAGACACGTTCTTGGCATAGCTCTATTACCCATTCATCAAACTGAGAGTATCACATAAAAAGTATTTGTCACATGAAAGTGTTATTTGGACTTATCTATGTTTTACCTGCCCTGTAGAACTACATTGTAACTACTCTCAACATACTGTTAGGTATTTTGAAAGTCCCCTCATTGAGGAAAAGAACACTTCTTTCTCTTTCAGTCAAAAAAGTTAGAGATATTTGAAATCAAAAAGTTATTATAGGACCGCTAACTACATGTTAATAAAATTGGATGTTTATTGGGCTTATGGAGTTGGATTTTCTTATGTTTTAAAGTTTATTTTGTCAGTTTGAAAGATGCTCTTTATTGGTTTTTCTTTGGGAGGACACTTTGTTGTTAAATTGGCTTGCATGCTTTACATACTTGTAGCCCAGGGTTTTCCTGGGCATGTCCGCTTCTGGTGGAGGGTGCCCTTGAGCAACCTTTTGAGCATGCCCAGTTTGCTTAAAATGGAGCCCACTGCATCCCCAGGTAAGTGGGAGGGCCTTTGATTGGCCACTTGCATCTTTAAAACTGGAGTGACTGATCGCTTGCTGCCATCTTTAGACTGCCCTTCTTGTGACCCTACGTGTGCTACATCCAGCACTTGAAACCATGAACTGAGCTGGTGAGAGGGGAAGGATTTTCCCTGCTCTCTCCCTATTATTCTGGCTCCAAGAAAGGGGCCTAAGAGTATTTGTTGCTGTTCCTTGTTGCTTGCCCTCAGTTTCAGGTGATCACTACCACACACGTGGGAGGTTGAGCCATTGTGACCTTGCTGCCTAGAGCCAGGATTGCAGACAGGATGGCGCAAGCAGCCAGCCTGGCATGGAAACGCAAGAGAAACCAGCATGCCTGGGACTTGAGCCCAAGGGGGATGTTGGACTTGGAACTATGCTCTATGGGAAGGGAGCTAAGCTAGGAACCTAATCCTCCTTTCCCTTCACACTACCTGAACCACCTTTGCACTACTTGTACCTCCTCAGTCTTGAGCCTTTCACTCCAACCTAGAACTCTTGAGGCCCTTCTAAGTGGAGCTAAGGACTCCTGAAAGGGGTGGGAAAAGGGACTTCTGGATACATCTAGCCTTTTGGGGAAATCCCTTGAATCAGGCCCTAGGAAGGAAGTTTATCTGGTGTGAGTGATAAATGTCTATAGCATGTATAGGAGTCAGCCAGGTGTTACTACTGCTGCTGCACTCTGCTTTATTTAAAAAAAAAAAAACACACAACATATTTCCATATTAGCTGTGTTACAAAAGAGAACACAAGAAAAACAAAGTTTAAAAGTATGCTTTGATCTGCATTCAGACTCCATCAATTCTTTCTCTGGAGGTGGATAGCATTTTTCGTCGTAAGTCCTTTGGAATTGTCTTGGATCATTGTATTGATGAGAATAGCTGTCATTCACAGTTGATCATCAGACAGTATTGCTCATCATTTCTTGTAGCAGAATAGTATTCCATCACAGTCATGCGCTCTTCTCAGCAACCTAAGGTGCAAGGACAACTCCAGGAGACTCACGAAGGAGAATGCTATCTCCATCCAGAGAAAGAACTGTGAAGTTTGAATACAGATTGAGGTGCACTACATGCTCGCCTTTTTTTGCTTCTCTTTTGTTTTTGGGTTTTTTTTTTTTGGTTCTGTTTCTTCTTTCTCATGATTCATTCCATTGATCATAATCCTTCTCCACAACTTGACTAGTACTTAAATTAATTCAATGCAAAGTTATACATGACAGTTATATGAGATTCCATGCTGTCTTGGGGAGGGAGGGGGGAGGGAGGGGAGAAAATCTGGAACTCAAACTATGTAGAACCGTGTGTGGTAAACTAAAAATAAATAAATAAATAAATGAAAAAAAAACTTGTTCAGCCATTCCCCCGTTGATGGTCATCCCTCCAGTTTCCAATTCTTTGCCACCACAAAAAGAGCTGCTATTTTTTTACATGTAGGTCCTTTTCCTTTTTTTTTTTAAAAAAAATCTCTTTGGAATACATAGTAATAATATTGCTAAGTCAAAAGAGTATGCAGCTTTTTTAATAGCCTTTGGGCATAGAGTTCCATATTGCTCTCCAAAATGGTTGGATCAGTTCACAAATCTACCAACAGTGCTTTAGTGTCCCTAGTTTTCTACACTCCCCTCAAAATTTTTCATTTTCCTTTTCTGTCATATTAGCCAATCTGATATGTGTGAAGTGGTCCCTCAGAGTTGTTTTAATTTGTACTTCTCTGATCAGCAGTGATGTAGAGCTTCAGCAACATATATATAGATATAGATATATAGATATAGATATTCTAGCACAGTAATATTCCATTCTCCAGTTGGTAGGAATCCCTTCAATTTCCATTTCTTTGCCAACACAAAAAACAGCTTGAAATATTTTTGTACATATAGATCCTTTTTGTTTCTTTGTTTAAAAAATCTCTTTAGGATTCAACCCTAGTAATGATATTTCTGGGTCAAAGGGTCTAAACACTTTTATAGCCCTTTGGACATAGAGTTCCAAATTGTTCTCCAGAATGGTTGCATCACTTCACAACTCCACCAAGAGTACATTATTGTCCCTGTTTGTCTACATCCCCTCCAGCATTTGTGATTTTCCTTTTCTGTCATATTAGCCAATCTGATAAGTATGAGGTGGTACCTCAGAGATATTTTAATTTGCATTTCTCTAGTCAGTAGAGATTTTTTCATATGATTATAGATAGCTTCAATGTCTTCTGAAAACTGCTTAGAACAGAGCTTCGTAACTTTTTTGTATCAAATATCATTTTGGCAATCTGTTGAAAATGATGTACCTCTTCTCAAAAAAAATCTTTTAAAATAATTGTAGGAAAGGCTATATTTCATTTAGAGATTAGTGATAATAAAGATGTAATTTTTTTTCTCATCCCGATTCATAGGCATCCTGAAATTATATCCATGGCCCCCAGGTTGAGAACCCCTGCCTTAGACTTTAAAGTACCTGCTGTGGTTTACTCAGTGGTCTCTCCAGGCATAGAGAACTTTCCGTAGATATTCCATAAATTATAAGCATTGGACTTGGAGCTGTTCCATAACATGCACACAGCTATTTGTGTTGTATGGGCTCATGGCTATGCCACTTACCTTCCTTACTACTCGCTACCCTTGTTCTTTCACTTTATTCTTCCTCAGGCAAATACTTATCTCCAAGAACTATCTTTAATCCTCTTCTATTTTCACGTTCTTGCCCATTCTTAGTAAATTGTTTTTCTTCCTCTCTTCTTACTTTATTTTTCTGTGTCTTCATTCCATTTGTGAGTTTAAAAGGCCCTCGTAATATCTGATTAAGAGCAGCACTAGTACTGTACTCATGTCAAAGAAAGTGAAATAATATTTTGAAGTGAAATTAGACATCATTAGTGTAACAGTAGTGGAAGGTTGGAGGTGTTGGGTTTACCAGGAAAATTGTCTATTTCTTCTCTTTGACTCCCACCCCCCAGGGGAGCCTTTCCTTTCCAAGCCCTCCCTTCAGCTGTGACTCTCTAAGCTACCAGCAGCTTCATCCCAGGGTGGAAGAGTTTCCTTGAAACAAATGGAACAATGAACTCCTTCAGAATAGCTCTGGGAGAAAGTTCTTCCTTACCAATCCTCTGTCCCCTGTACACTGCTCATTCTTGTATGCCGTTACAGCCAGATTCACATAGCTTATTTCCCTGCATTGGGGCAATTCCTACTTGTCAGTCAAGTCTTTGGGGTTCATTTCTAACCTATAGATGGGAAACTCCAACAATTTTAAAAGAGAGTTTCCTCTCTGTGTAGCCAAATGTAACCTCCCTTTCAACTGCCTTTGACCAAACAAAATACATCGAGACCAATAATGCATTGAGATAATTTAAGTTTTATCTTAATGGGGAAGAGAATAAGTATTTACATAGAGCCTACTAAGTGCCAGGAACTTAGTGTAAGTACTTTTTACAAATATTATCTCATTTGATGACCACAACCTGAGAGGTCAGTGCTGTTAGCATCTCCATTCTACTGCTGAGGAAACTGAGACAAACAGAATTTAAGTGACTTGCCTGGAGTCACAGCTCATAAGTGTCTGAGGCCACATTTGAACTCAGGTCTTTTTAACTCCTGGCCCAGCAATCCATCCAGTGTGCCACTGGCTTCCAGACTATGTGAAGAATAATCCAATACATAAACTTTAGAGAAACAGATAATTTTCAGCACAAATATACACTCTCCCTGAGAAGGAGAAGGGAATTTAATCATTTAATAGTTCCCAGCAAACAAAAACAGCTACTGTTTTTTCTTTGGTGACTAGGGTGTCCTGCATGTCACACCTGATGATGGCACTGGTAACAGAGGTCACGACAACCACAGTGGCAGTGCTTAGTCCAGGAACTACTCCTGTCTCTCCATTACGAGGAGGAGGAGCTGATGGCCACTCAGCTGCTAGTAACTGCCATGGTTGAGCCACTGGGGCACAGAGGTGGTAGCAGAGGAGCTGGCCAGCAGCAGCCTCCTGGCCTACACTTTCTGCCATGGCTCCAATCTCTTTCATTCATGGTGGTGGCCGAACACTCTCAGTCCCCTTGACTCCCTCTCAGCTCTCTTGCACATGCTTATTACCTCATGGGAGTTTTTACTACTTCCTCCAAAATGAATGGAGGAAGAGGTTTCCAAGAAGAGGGTAACCAATGGACCTCAAACCCATTGGTGAGTTGAGGGGGGTGGGGTGGGGTTTACCCTAAACATGTGAAGATTTCCCCTGGCAGAATGGGCAAGTGAAAACAGTTTGCTCCAACAGCCAAGAAGGTGGCTGAAGCAGGTTCTATGGAGTACTTAGAGCTTGGTCAGACCTCAAAGATGCCAGGGTCATCCATTGTATCCCTTCCATCGCAAGTCATCCCGACTTTTGCCTTGCCACTGGACTAAGTGACTCTGGAAGAGAGAGTGAGGCTAATGACTTTGTGCACCTTAACCTCCCTTTGAATCCAATTCATGTGTAAATCAACCCTCTGTTGTCATTGGTCCACTTCGAAAATGAAGGACAAACAGTAGTCTCACAGCCCCATGGCTTTCAGGACCTCAAGGCGACAGACAGTGGCTTCTTCTTCTTATCCCTTGGTCAGAAATTTTGCCCTTCCTTACAAATTATCAATAGTCCAAGTGACACCTGGAATTACCCTTATCAAAATAAAGACCCAGTCTTAAGAAGACAAGGAGAGTTAACCGAGCATCCCAGGTAGGACTTGAGAATGCGCTTTACCAGAAATGTACATCAGCAGCACACGTCATAGACATAGCACTGTTGACGCTTCATTTGCATGGACGACAGGTACATACACATGTCATGAGAGTACATGCGTATACAAAGAGCACAAGCATGACAGCAAGAAACGAGTAAAGCAATATTAATATCAGTAGGACTATAAAGTAATAGCATAGGCAAAAAACAGCAGTGTTTATAGCAATAGCAAGTAACAAAATTACAAATAATTCCTGTATCCACAGCATATGCATGATATCACATAAAGCAAATAAAACATGAATAAGGAAGTCAAACAGAAATGTACTCAAAATATGCAGTAATTAGAATGTAGATTAACAGACATATACATTTGCATGTAAGGTACACATAACAGGAAACTGTTAAAACTGTCATCTGACTCCATGTTTCTACCATTTCCCCTATAACACAGTCACGGGTTAAAGAGACAGTTCTCCTCTGACCTGTCACCTCTCTGTATGACCTAGTTGCGGAGGGCTCAGGCGGGCTATTAGTGCTACTGCATGACTAAGTGTCTTTGCTCTAGGGGTCCTTTTGGCTGAAGTTCTAGACAGAAAAGGTGTTCCCTCTGGGTTCTGTTCTCTCCCCTTATTTGAACTAGCAGTTGAATGACAGTACTCCAAATCTTCTTTACTTGTCATGTCTGTTTCTGAGCTGTTGTTTGGATCAAACAACCTGCAGAGCTGGCAGAATTTTTTTTCCAGTGAAGCTAAGTGTCCATCAGTCTCCATCTGCTCATCATAAGGGAGTTTAACTAGCTCACCTAGAGGCAATAAGTGGTCACAGTGAATTGCCTATATGTGACCCCTACCAGTCTCGGGGGGGGGGGGGGGCAACTAGATGGCACAGTGGATAAAGCCTTGGGCCTGAAGTCAGAAAGATTCATCTTCCCGAGTTCAAATGTGGCTTCAGACACTTACTAGCTATGTGATTCTGGGTAAGTCACTTAACCCTGTTTGCCTTTGTTCCTTATCTTTAAAATCAGCTGGAGAAGGAAATGGCAAACCACTCCAGTTATCTTTGCCAACAAAACCCCAAATGAAGTCATGAAGAGTCAAACATGACTGAAATAACAGCAACCACCAGTCTCCTGGCCTAATTTGTTAACTGGCAAGCTGCCCACTGTTGCAGGGGGCCCTTACCCTCTTAATTCAGGTTCACTGTTAGAATATAATGAAGCACTCACAAATCATTGAACAGTTAACAAAAGGAGGTTTACTTTGCCCTAACACAGTAACGGTACAGCAGTACTTAGAGTCTCTGGATATTGCTCTTCCTTGTCACCATATGGAAAGGCCTTAGGGCAGGTTAAGCACCATGAAGGACATAATGACTGAAGTGGTCTTCAGAAATCCACCAAGTCTGAGAAGCCCCATCTGCCTGTCACTGGGACTTCTTATGCCTTTAGTTGACCAGGAAGCTAAACCAAGGCTAATCAGGTCCCAGGGATTGCTTTGGCTCCCCTTAGGGAGAGTTAATCCCTAAGGATTAGATGAGGAGAAGGGTCATTGACCTCCCCAGGTTGGGAGGGGAGGGGAAGCTATGTCTGGGAAATACTGTTAAGTTTTGGTCCTATCACACCCATTTATCTCTACAATTAGCTATGAAATAGTTTTCCAGTTGATTGGCTCGTACACACCAAGATTTCTTAACAAAACTCTGTCTTCTTATTGAAGACCATGGCAGTAAACTTGGGCATCATCATTTAGCATCATTTGTTTCTGTCTGAGCTCTTCTGAGCTGAAGTGTAGGTAGGTGGTAAGCTTATTTCACCTTTTTTCTCAGTTAAGAGATGTACTGATTATGAGTATTTGCAGTCTTTCCATCTTCAGAGACTCCAAAGCACAAGTCATTAAGTAGGTGTAGTGCCCAAACATAAGCAGATAGGATGTAAAGTCTAGGGCATCGTTCTTGGATGAGTTGTACATATGTACTAGACGATATGATAGTTTACTTAGAGAAACCTAAAACTAACTAAAAAAATTAACTGAAACAGTTAACACCTTCAGTAAGAAAGGAATCAAAGGATATGAAGAGGCAGTTCCCAAAAGAAAGAATACAGGCTATCAGTAATCATATGGAAAACTCTACAAATCGATAACTATAAGATAAATACAAATTAAAATGTCTGTGATTCTGTGTCACATGTGTTAGATTGGGACAAGAATGGTAACCCCCCCTATGCACTATTCCTGGAACTATGAAGTGTTCCAACCGTTCTGGAAAGCAGTTTGGAATTACACTTTAAAAGTCATTAAATTGGACCTTTGGCCCAGACGTACCAATTCTATCAAATTAGTCAAAGGAAAACAGAAAAGGGTCCATTTGTACAAAAAATATTTGTAGCAGATTTTTTTGTTGTAGCAAACAACTATAAACAAAACAGGTGCCCAGCAACTGGGGAATAACTGAACAAATTATCATACATGAATGGAATGGAATGCTGCTACCCTATTAGAAATGACAAAAAGGATGAATTCAGACGAACCTGGGAAGATTTCTATGAATGGATACCAAGTGAAGAGAACCAGGAGAAAACCATCTGCAATGTCTGTATACCGTAAAGAAAAGTAGCTTTGGAAGACTTAAGAACTATGATCAATCCTGACTCTAGAAGTCTGATAATCAGTTGTGCTCCTCACCTCTTACCAAGGAGGTGAGCTTTAGCTGCAGAGTGATACATAGACTTCCATATGTGGACAAGAAATTGGAGAGATTCTCCTGCACCAACTTGTTTTGAATTGTTTTTATAAATGATCAGGACATTTTATGATGAGTAATTCTAGCTGTGAAATTTCTTTTGTGCTGCCACTATATTTTGATATTATCATCTTTTTTGTTTTTTCCTATAGGACGGGATGTAGCTGACAGATGGTATAGTGAAATAAGAAATTATGACTTTAAGAGTCCAGGATTTTCCCCTGAATCAGGTGAGTATTTTTTGCCCTTATTTTATTCTCCAAAGTACGACGTTTGGTTTTTGTTTTCTTTTCATTATGAAGATAGGAAACCCAATCAGTTAACATTTCAAAGATCACATTTCTAGTATTCCTTTCATTTTATCTTTCAGAAAAGCAAAAAAAAAAAAAGTTAGAGAAGGCAGACATGTCACCATTTTTTCACCTGGGTTTTTGACTGAAATATTCTGGTTCATTATAGAACTGCAGGTTTTTATAGTCTGTGATTATCTTATACATAGTAGAGGTTTTTAAACACACACACACACAATTTAAGGGGGAATCTATCCATCTCACACACACAGTGTAACCTCCCCTTGAAATCTTATGCTGTACCTGAGTATCATAAGACTTGAGAATTCAAAGGGAAGTTATATTAGGCAATACATAGATCACTTTTCAATTACTAATGTATTATTTCTTTCGATCTCTATTGAGGTGCTAAATAAAAGCTCTGTTTTATATACCGTATATTAATAAGTGGAGTTCATAAATGCTAGGTTTTGTTGGACTACAAAGGTTTGGCCAAGGAAAAAAAGACAAGTTAGACCCAAGCATGAGATGTTAGAAGTATGAGCAACAGAGAAAAAGAAGGGGTCTAGTCCGGCTGTCTCCTCTGCAGCAGCCTTGGCCATCAGTCATCCAGCCTCTGTTTAAAGAAGCCCATTGATAGATGATCCGTGACCTCCAAAGGCAGCCCTTTCCACTTTGACACAGCTCTGTTTGTTGGGAAATTTTTCCTTATATCAAGCCTAAGCTATTTCTCTATAACTTCCACCCATTATTTCTCTATTTTTTTCTTTTGAGTCTAAGCAGACTAAGTCTTCTACATGATCATCTTTCATATACTTGAAGACAGCCATCCTATTCCACCTAAATATAATTCAGTTCAATAAACATTTATCGAATACCTCCTACTGGCCAGGCCCCTCCTGGATCACTGCCTTCTCATGGTAGAGGGGGCTCGCATAGCGTAATGAAGCTATGAGCTATGCTGTTCAGGGTTACCCAAGACAGACAGGTCATCTTGTATGTCGCTGAATTTTAATGGGTGGGAGTGAGTGATCATTCAGGTGATCATTACATATACTCCTGTGGGCAAGAATCCCTTAGAAGAAATGGAGTAGTCCTCATAGTCAATAAAAGGGCAAGAAAAAGCAGTATTAGGGTATAATCTCAAAAATGGCAGAACGATATCCAAGACGAACTATTCAACATCACAGTAATATAAATCGGTGCTCCAATCACTGATGCCAAGGAGGCCAAAGCTGATCAGTTCTATGAAGATGTAGAACGTCTTCTAGAAATAACACCAAAAAATGTCACATTCATCATAGGAGAGTGGTATGCTCAAGTAGGAAATCAAAAGATAATAGGAATAACAGGCAAGTTTGACCTTGGAATACAAACTGAAGCAGACCAGAGACTAGTAGAGTTTTCTTAGGATAACTCACTGGCCATAGCAAACACTCATTTCAACAACCCAAAAGGTGACTGACTCTATACATGGACATCACCAGACAGTTAACACCAAAATCAGACTGATTCTATACTTTGCAACCAAAGGTGGGGCATCTCTATGCAGTTAGAACAAGACCTGGAGCTGACTGGGGATCGGATCGTGAGCTTCTTATTGCAAAATGTAGACCTAAACTGAAGGAAGTGAGGAAAACCATCAGACTGTATAGGTATGACCTAAATAACATCCCTTGTCCATATGAACAGATTTAAGAGATCAGATCCGGTAGGTAGAGGGCCTGGAGATCTATGAACAGAGGCTTGCAGCATTGTGCAGGAGGCAGCAACAAAAAAAACACCCCAAAGAAAAAGAAGAGCAAGGAAGCACAATGACTCTGATAGTAGCTTGAGGAAAGAAGGAAAGCAAAAGGGAAAAATATGCCGAGCTGAATGCAGAAGTCCAGAGAATAGCAAAAAGAGATAAGGTTTTCTTAAATAAGCAATGCAAAGAAATAGAAGAAAACAAAATCGGAAAGACAAATTTCTTGAAGAAAATTAGAGATATCAAGGGAGAGTTTCATGCAAAAATGGGTCTGGTAAAAAACAAAAACCTCAGAGATGTAACAGAAACTGAAGAGATTAAGAAGAGGTGGCAAGAATACACAAAAGAACTATACAAGAAAGATCTTCACTGATAACCACAGTGGTGTGGTTATTGATCTAGAGCCAGACACTCTGGAAAATGAAGTCAAGTAGGCCTTAGGAAGCATTGCTAATAGTAAGGCTGGGGGAGGTGATGGAATTCTGATTGAGCTATTTAAAATCCTAAATTATGATATTGTTGAAATTGCTGTACTCAACGTGCTAGCAAATTTGAAAAACTCAACAGTGTCCACTGGATTGGAAAAGATTACTTTACATCCCAATCCTAAAGAAGAGCGGTGCCAAGGAATGTTCACATTATCAAATAGTGGTAGTCATTTCACATGTCAGCAAGGTTATGTGTAAGATTCTACAAGCTAGGCTTCTTGATATAAATCAGAAATTACAGAAGAGCAGGCTGGTTTGCAAAGAGACGGAGAAACTAGAGACCGAATTGCCAACATTCACTGGATTGTGGAAAAGCAAGGAAATTCCAGAAAAATGTCTTTTTCTGCTTCATTGACTACACTAAAGCCTTTGACTAAGTGGCAAGTCCTCAGAGAGACGGGAGTACCAGTTAATCTTATTTGTCTTCTGAGGAACCTGTATGCAGGTCAAGAAGCAACAGTTAGAACTGGACATGGAACGACTGATTGGTTTAAGATTGGAAAAAGAGTGTGACGAGGCAGTATATCGTCATCTTATTCATTTAACAGAGTCCATGATGTGAAATGTTAGACTGGATTTAAAAGCCGGAATTAAAGTTGCTGAGAAAAATATCAACAATCTCAGATGTGCTGACAATAGCACCCTAGTGGCAAATATTGAAGAGGAATTAAGAAGCCTCTTGATGAAGGCAAGAGAGGAGAGTGTAAAAGCTGACTTCAAACTTTAACATAAAAAAAACCCTAAGATCTAGCTATTCTCAGCAATACAATGATCCAAGATAATTCCAAAAGACTCATGATGGAAAATGCTAACCACATCCAGAGAAATAACTGTGGAGTCTGAATACAGATTGAACATACTGTTTTCACTTTTTTTGTTGTTTTTTTCTCTCATATTTTTTTCCCTTTTGTTCTGATTCTGCTTTCACAACATGACTAACGTGGAAATATGTTTAACTTAATTGTACATGTATAACCTATATTGGATTGCATACTGTCTTGGAAGAAGAAAAATTTGGAATTCAAATTTAACAAAAATGAATGTTGAAAGCTATGTTTCTATGTAATTGGCAAAAAAAAAAATACTATTAAGAAAAAAAAAAACTAAGCCCTTGGTGACAAGTCCCATCACTTCCTGGCAAATAAATAGACAGAGAAGAAATGGAAACTGCCAGAGTTTATGTTCTTGGGCTCAAAGATGCAGGTGGCTACTACAGCCATGAAATTAAAATACACTTGCTCCTTGAAAGCCGAGCTATGACAAATCTGGACAGCGTACTGAAAAGCAGAGACATCATCACTTTGTCAACTAAGGTCCCTATAAACAAAGCTATGGTTCCAGTAGTAATATATGACTATGAGAGTTGGACTTTAAGGAAAAAGGAGTGCTGCAGAATCGACACTCTTTAATTCTGGTGCTAGAGAAGACTTTTGAGAGTCCCTTGGACAGGAAAGAGACCAAATCAGTCAATACTTAAAAGAAGTTTATTTAGCCTGTTCACTGCAAGGACAAATACTGAAGCTGAGGCCTAAATCCTTTGGCCACATGATGAGAGGACAGGACTCATTGGATAAGACCCTGACATTGGAAAAGACTGAAGGCAAAAGGAGAAGGGGATTGCAGAGGGTGAGATGGATAGATGATGTAATGGAAGCAATGAATATGAGCCTGGACAAACTTAGGGAGAAAGAGGAGGATAGATGAGCCTGGCATGCTGTGGTCCACAGGGTCATAAGGAGTAGGCTACGACTGAACAACAACATAGGCCAGACATTGTGCTAAGCACTGGGAATACAAATAAGAAAAAGAGACGGTCCCTGCCCTGGAAGAGCTTAATCTAATAGTGGAAGACTACACCTAAAAGGAAACTGAAAAAGGAGGAAACCAGGGAGCATCTGGCTCTGGGGCATGTTGTTCCCAAAGAGTAGGGTGGAGCAGAGCGGCTGATGGAAAAGCCATTATCAAAGAAGGCATTGGGAGGAGTTTAGTGCTCTGCCGTCCAGTTAGAGGGGAGAGACAACTAAGGCTGAGTTGAAAATGTATAGAGTTTAAAAACCTGAGTCAAAATCTTTTCATCTCTAAAGTAAACACCCCCAAGTTTCTAGAAAGTGTCTGAGAAGGGCAGAGTGCAACATGACCCTCCTCTTCATTTGAGCCACTCTGCCTTTCAGTGCAGCCTAAGATTTCATTAGTGTTGGTGGCTTCTGTGTTAGACTTTATACTCTTAGTAAGCTTGCAGTTCACTGTAACCTCAAATTTTTTTCAAACTATTACATAGTACTTTAGTTTTGTGAATTTGGATTGTTTTTTTTTAATAAACCCAAGTATAGGACTTTGTTTATTTTTAATCAAATTTCATTGTATTAGATTTGGCCCATCATTCTGGCCTATTAAAATCTTTGTGGGTCCTGACTTTGTCATCCAGGTGTTTCATGGAACTCAGAGCTTCTAGCTTTGTATTCAAATTTGATAAACATTTTCATTCTAGTCGCTGATAGAACTGTTGAAAAATGGATCCTTGGAGCATTCCTCTAGAGGCCTCCTTTCAAGAATTAGTCCTATCATTGAACTACTTTGAATTCACATAGCTGTATCATCACTTATCCCATGCCTTTCTATCTTGTCCACAAGAATAATATGATAGACTTAGACACTTTGCTGAAATGTAAGTATACTATGTATATAGCATTCCTGATCCCTGACTAGATCCCTTCTCTTAGTAACCTTTTCAAAAAGAAAAATTTGTCTAGAGTGACCAGCTTCCTATAAAGCCATGCTGGCTTAGTGTTTCCCTTTATAAATGCCTACAAACCATCCCTGTAATCATATATTCTACCATATTACCTTGAGTTATAATTAAACTCACTAACCAATCTGTGCATTTCTGTTCTCTAAGAATGTGTTGTATTCTCTTTTACTTTGTCTGATTTAAAGATCTTTTTTCGCCCTGAAAAAAATTTTGCATCCAGTTTTACATCTGTTCCAGAAAAAGAAATTAGAGGTTGTTTTCCCTAGTAAGTTTTCTGGCAATTATAATTCAGAAAAAGTTTTCAAACCATGCTCACCCCCTCCCTTCTTTCCCTCTACTATAATACGTCTTTTACACCACTTAATGTGATGTTACCCTATTCTACCTTCCCCTTTCCTCTTCTCCCAGTACGATCCTTTTTTTCACTTTTCATTTTTTTTTATTATACCATCACATTAAAGTCAACTTATACTCATGCCCTCTGTCTATGAATATTCCTTCTAACTACCCTAGTAGAGAGACAATTCTTAAGAGTTACAAGTATCTGCCCTACAAGAGAAGAAGGGAAAGGGGGATGGGAGGGGAGTGGGGTGACAGATGCGAGGGCTGACTGGGGAACAGGGCAACCAGAATATACGCCTTCTTGGAGTGGGGGGAGGGTAGAAATGGGGAAAAAATTTGTAATTCAAACTTTTGTGAAAATCAGTACTGAAAACTAAATATATTAAATAAATTTTATAAAAAAGAGTTACAAGTATCATCTTCCCATGTAGGGATGTAAACAGTTTAATCTTATTGAATAACGTGTTTTGTTTTGTTTCCTTGTTTAACTTTTTATGCTTCTCTTGATTCTTGTATTTGAAAATTGAATTTTATATTCAGCTCTGGTCTTTTCATCAGGAAAGTTTGAAAGTCCCCTATTTCATTGAATATCCAACTTTTCCCTTGAAAGATTATGTTCATTTTTGATGGGTGGTTGATTCTTGTTTGTAATCCAAGTTCCTTTGCCTTCTGGAATGTCATATTCCAAACCCTCCAGTCTCTTAATGTTGAAACTCCTGAGTAGTGTGTAACCCTGAATTGTTTCTTTCTGGCTGCTTACAGTATTTTCTCCTTGACCTGATAATTCTGGAATTTGGGTACAATATTCCTTGGAGTTTTCATTTTGGTATCTCTTTCAGGAGGTGATTGGTGGATTCCTTCAATAATTCTTTTACCCTCTGGTTCCCAGGGCAGTTTTCCTTGATAATTTCTTGAAAGTTGCTGTCCAGGCTCTTTTTTTGATCCTGGCCTTCAGATAATCCAATAATTCTGAAGTTACCTCTCCTGGCTCTGTTTTCTAGGTCAGTTGTTTTTCCAGTGAGTTATTTTACATTTTCTTCCCTTTTTTCATTCTTTTGATTTTGTTTGATTATTGATGTCTGATAGAGTCATTGGCTTCCGCTTGCCCAATTCTGATTTTTAAGGAATTATTTTCTTAAGTTAGTTTTTGTACCTCCTTTTCCATTTGACCAATTCTACTTTTAGAGAAGTTTTCTTCAGTCAGTTTTTTTTTCCATTTGGCCAATTCTATTTTTTAAATTGTTTTCTTCAGTCAGTTTTTGTGCTTCCTTTTCCAAGCTGTAGACTTTTTTCATAACTCTTTTGCATAACTCTCATTTCTTTTCCCAATTTTTCTTCTGTTCTTACTTGATTTTTAATATCCTTTTTGAGATCTTTCAAGAGAACTTTTTGGCCATGAGACCAATCCTCTTTGAGGTTTCACATGTAGGCATTTTGACTTGGCTGTTCTCTTCTGAGTTTGTATTTTAATCTTCCCTGTCACCATAGTAGCTTTCTATGGTCAGGGCTCTTTTCTGTGTCTTACCCATTTTTTAGCCTATTTTGTGACTCTTAAAGTTAAGCTTTGTTCCTGGGGCCTTGAAGCTTGCCCACTGTACTGGAGTGGCCTTGCCTAATCTCGCCTATTGTGCTGGGGTTCTGAAGCTCGCAATTTGTCTTCTGCACTGGGGCTAGAGGCCTCACGACTGGCCTGCTGAGCCAGGACAAGGGGCCTCAGTTGCTGATCTGTGCTGCAGCTAAGAGCCTCCCGCTGACTTGCCCTGACACTGTCTTCACTGGGCCGTGCTCCTCTTTTACCCAAGTGAGACAGATCTTTCCTGAAGTCCTTCTAAGTTATCATAAGCTGGAAAATTGTTTTACTCTATCTTTCTGTGGGTTCTGTCACTTCAGAAGAATCTGTTTAGAGGCTTGATTTAACATTTCCAGGGGAAACTGGGCAAAGCTCAGGTAACTTCCTAGCTTCCTTCTACCATCTTGGCTCCACCTCCAGAAAAGTTTTGCAGGACCATTCCACGTTGTGATGAATCTAAAGACGTTTTTCATAATAGTCTAGAATTATGGATTTCAAACTGAGGGATTACTAAAACTAATCGCAGCGCTCCTGGGGTTCTGGAGTTAAACACTACCTGCCTCTGCTGCTCTGACCAACCTAAGATTCTTCATGCTAAATAGCAGAGGGCTGAATATTGCCTTTAGTTCCACCAGAGCTATGTTAAAAAAAAATTCCTCTCCACACCAAACCTGACTCCCTGGCTACCTAAAGCACTGAAATCATACAACAGAGTAGGTTGCCAAACCTTACACATGTAGGGTAGTTTCTTTATGAGAAAGATAGAGGTAGAAAATGTTCAGGAAGAGGGAAATTATTTGCAAAGAAAAGTACTATAATAACATTTAAGATTTCCATACTTTCAAAATTCCAGTTATGGGACCTCAAGTCCTTGCTCCAGTATGTACTCAAAGAAGTAGAGAGACTTTGGCACCTCAAACAAATTACATTTAGTGCCCAGATGCCCACTTGCCCCATCCACCAACACTTGTCACCAAATACTACCAAGTCAACTGTGCAAAGAGGCAGTGTGCAAAAACACCTGAATTGGCAGTCAAGACCTGGGTTCTAGTCCTGGCCCTGTGGCCAATTAGCTCTGTGATCTTGAACAAGTAAATTATATGCTGAAGGTCTCAATTTTCTCACTTTTAAAATAAGGGACTCAGATTAGGTATTCTCTAAGATCTTCTTCAACTAAATAATTCTTTCTTGGATATCAGAGTAGCCTTCTGGTTGGTCTCCCTACTCTTAAGTCTCTCTCTACTCCAGTCCATCCTCCGCTCAGCTGCCAAAATCCTGTTTGGTATTTAAAGCTTTTCACAGTCTGGCTCCTTCCTATCTTTCCAGATTTCCCCACACTTGACTCCCCTCCTTGTTCTAATCCAGTTACACCAGCCTTCTTGCTGTCCGTCACCCACTCCATCACCCATCTGCCTTTTTCCTTACTAAACTGTCAAGGATGGATTACTCTCCTTCCTTATCTGTCCCTCTTGACTAGCTTCCTTTAAAACCCAACTCAGTTTCTACCTTCTACAAGAGACCTTTTCCTGCCCCAAATCCCATTTTCTCTTTACCTCCTTCATTCAGTAAGCTTTCCTCTTCTGAAGTCTACTCAAATTAAAGTTATGGTACCTATAACATACCAACCCCCAGGACATTCTCCCTCTTTTCTCAAAAAAAAATCAGCACCTGGCTTGTCATCTTTTTCTCCCCACTTCCTAGGCTTAGCACAATCCCTGGGGCGCTTAATGGGTGCATACATAGTAAATGCTTACTGACTTACTGACTGACATGGGGAACTTAATGTCCATGTAGATTCTCTGTTAAGCTCCATAATTTCCTATTTCCTCAAGTTTCTTTTTTTTCTTTTATTATTTAATAATCTAATTTTCAATATTGATTTCCATAAGATTTTGAGTTACAAATTTTCTCCTCATTTCTACCCTCCCCCCCACTCCAAGATGGCATATATTCTGATTGCCCCATTCCCCAGTCAGCCTTCCCTTCTGTCATCCCACTCCCACCCCATCCCTTTTCCCTTTACTTTCTTGTAGGGCAGTATAGATATCTATACCCCATTTCCTATATATCTCATTTCTCAGTGGCATGCAAAAACAACTTTTTTTTGAGCATCTGCTTTTAAAACTTTGAGTTCCAAATTCTCTCCCCTCTTCCCTCCCCACCCACCCTCCCTAAGAAAGCAAGCAATTCAACATAGGCTACACATGTATCATTATGTAAAATACTTCCACAATACTCATGTTGTGAAAGACTATATTTCCCTCCATCCTATACTGTCCCCCTTTATTCAATTTTCTGCCTTGACCCTGTCCCTTTTCAAAAGTGTTTGCTTTTGATTGCCTCCTCCCCCTATCTGCCCTCCCTTCTATCATCCCCCCTTTTCTTTATCCCTTCCCCTTACTTTCCTGTGGGGTAAGATACCCAGTTGAGTGTGTATGTTATTGCCTCCTCAAGTCAAATCTGATGAGAGCAAGATTCACTCATTCCCCCTTACCTGCACCCTCTTCCCTTCCAACAGAACTTTTTCTTGCCACTTTTATGTGAGATAATTTACCCCATTCTATCTCTCCCTTTCTCCCTCTCTCAATATATTCCTCTCTCACCCTTTAATTTAATTTAATTTTTTAGATATCATCCCTTCATATTCAACTCACCCTGTGCCCTCTGTCTATATATATATGTGTATATATATATATATATGTATATGTATATATATATATGTATATATATATATATATGTATATATATATATATTCCCTTCAACTACCCTGAATACTGAGAAAAGGTCTCATGAATTAACACACATCTTCCTTCCATGTAGGAATGTAAACAAAATAGTTCCACTTTAGTAAGTCCCTTATAATTTCTCTTTCTTGTTTACCTTTTCATGCTTCTCTTGATTCTTGTGTTTGAAAGTCAGATTTTCTATTCAGCTCTGGTCTTTTCACTGAGAAAGCTTGAAAGTCCTCTGTTTTATTGAAAGTCCATATTTTGCCTTGGAGCATGATATTCAGTTTTGCTGGGTAGGTGATTCTTGGTTTTAATCCTAGCTCCTTTGACCTCCAGAATGTCATATTCCAAGCCCTTTGATCCCTTAATGTAGAAGCTGCTAGATCTTGTGTTATCCTGATTGTGTTTTCACAATACTCAAATTGTTTCATTGAGGCTGCTTGCAGTATTTTCTTGTTGACCTGGGAACTCTGGAATTTGGCAGCAATATTCCTAGGAGTTTTCTTTTTGAGATCTTTTTCAAGAGGCTATCAGTAGATTCTTTCAATTTCTATTTTACCCTCTGGTTCTAAAATATCAGGGCAGTTTTCCTTAATAATTTCTTGAAAGATGATGTCTAGGCTCTTTTTTTGATCATGGCTTTCAGGTAGTCCATTAATTTTTAAATTATCTCTCCTGGATCTATTCTCCAGGTCAGTGGTTTTTCCAATGAGATATTTCACATTGTCTTCCATTTTTTCATTCTTTTGGTTCTATTTTATAATTTCTTGATTTCTAAAGTCACTAGCTTCCATTTGCTCCTTTCTAATTTTTAAGGCATTATTTTCTTCAGTGATCTTTTGGACCTCCTTTTCCATTTGGCTAATTCTGCCTTTTAAGGCATTCTTCTCCTCATTGGCTTTTTGGACCTCTCTTGCCATTTGGGTTAGTCTATTTTTTAAGGTGTTATTTTCTTCAGTGTTTTTTTGGGTCTCCTTTAGCAAGTCATTGACTTGTTTTTCAAGATTTTCTTGCATCACTCTCATTTCTCTTCCCAATTTTTCCTCTACTTCTCTTACTTGCTTTTCCAAATCCTTTTTGAGCTCTTCCATGGCATGAGCCCAATTCATATTTTTCTTGGAGACTTTTGACGTAGGCTCTTTGACTTTGTTGACTTATTCTGGCTGTATGTTTTGATCTTCTTTGTCACCAAAAAAAGATTCCAAAGTCTGAGACTGAATCTGAGTCTGTTTTCACTGCCTGGCCATGTTCCCAGCCAACTACTTGACCCTTGAGCTTTTTGTCAGGGTATGACTGCTTGTAGAGTAGAGAGTACTTTGTCTCAAGCTTTAGGGGCTGCACTGCTGTTTTCAGAGCTACTTCTACATAGCAAGCTCTGCCACAGCAGTGCTCCTCCTCTCCCAAGAACCACCAACCAGTATTGTGACCCAGATCCAACCAGGGCAAAGCTGCCTCTGCACCAGCAAAGTGCTCCTTGCACTCCTGCTCTGATCTACCTCTTGATTCCTCCCACTATGTGAGCCAGGGACTCCAGAAGCAGATGACACTGGAGCTCTAGAAGCAGCCTCAGGAGCTTCCTGCTGCTGCCACCACCACGCCACCTCCACCACCTCCAGGGCTAGGGCTGGACTGCTCTCTAACCTGATCCAGCTACTAACCTGCTCTGTGGTCTTTGGAGTTTGTGGGTTGAGAAGTCTGGTAACTGCCACAGCTCAATGATTCATGGCCCTAAAGGCCTGCTCTGGCTGACTTCCAGTCTGCTCTGTCCTGGCACAGCTCCGCTCCCAGCACCATGTGATAGACCCTTCCCAGTGACCATCCAGGCTCTCCTGGGCTGGAGACCTGCTTCCCTCTGCTATTTTGTGGGTTCTGCAGCTCTAGAATTTGTTCAGAGCCATTTTTTACAGGTATTTGGAGGGATTTGGGGGACAGCTTAAGCAAGTCCCTGCTTTCCAGCTGCCATCTTGGCTCCACCCTTTCCTCCACTTTCTTAAATCCCATTCCTTAGTCCTTTATTGTATCCCAACCACACAATATCTGTTTTATCCCTCCTATTCTTTGCTTTCATCAACACCTCCATTCCTTCTGCTCCTCAGGATTTCTCAAATTATTACCTCTGCTCTGATTTTTCTAACTTCAGCCCAGAAGCCAGTCACTTCAGCTCTATGCCGTCCTCTATTTTTTCATCTCTAGCTGCTCTTTTCTTGCCAGACATCAGTTCTGCATTATATCTGCCTCTCACCTACTCACCATTTACTGAGTAATGGCAAAGTCCAAATTATATTGACTGAATGTGTTACAAATTCTGGTTATTCAGTCTCAACTGGGCCTTTACTGCATTAGGCAGTCATGTTATTTTTCTCTAATTGGTTCCCCACCTCCCTACTCACAGAAGCTATTCTAAACCTTCTTTCTACTCTCCAAGCTCCATATAGCTCTTCTTTCCCAGATCACTCTCACTCAGTTGAGGACCTTGCCTCTTACTTTATCAAAAAAAATAAGTCTGTTCTTTTCCTCTCAAAAGTCATTGACATCATCCTCCACTCATTGTTACTCTTCCTTTTCCACCAGTCTCTCAAAAAGCAGCCCTTCTCCTCGCCAAGGCCAATCCATCGAGGTGTGTGCTTCATCCCCCATGCTCTCCCATCTGCTCCAGCAGACTGCACCCTGAGTCATTCCACTCACTCTTGAATTTTCAGTCTCTCCTTGTCTACTGAGTCCTACCTTCCTGCTTTGAAATGCGCCCAAGACTCTCCCATCCTTAAAAAACTTTCACTAGACCCTACGATCCCCTCGAGCTATCATCCTATAGCTCTCCTCCATTTCTCAGCCAAACTCCTTAAAGAAATTGTCCACACTTAGTATCTCCACTTCCTCTCCTCTTATTTACACCTGAGCTCCTTGCAATGTGGCTTTCAACCTCATTACCCAACAGAAACTGCCTTCTTCTCATTGTCAAAACTGATTGTTTTTCCGGAGTCCAAATCCTTCTCCGATTATTTGCTGTACTTGATGCTGCTGAGCACATCTTTCTCTTGGATACTCTCTCCTCTCTAGGTTTTTGTGACACTGTGCTCTCCTGTTTTACTTCCTGCCTGTCTGACCACTCCTCCTCAGTCTCCTTTGCTGATTCATCATCATTGTTACACTTCATTACCTTGGGTATTCCCCAGAGTTCTATCCTGGGCCCTTTTCTTCTCTCTCTGTAGTACTCTTGGTAACTTTTTCAGCTCCCATGGGTTTAACTACCCTCTCTATACAGATGACCATGATTTATATATCCGGCTCCAGCTGATAGTATTGAAGGAACCGTTATCCTTCTGGTGTCTTAGAGGTTCCTAATCTCAGCATTATCCTAGACTCCTTATTCTCTCTTACCCATATTCAGTTACTTGACAGATCTTGGCATTTCTACATTCACAACATCTCTCATCCAGCCCTTTAATCATACAATTACCACTTAAATTCACGTCCTCATTATCTCTTGCCTAGATTATTGCAACAGCTTCCTAATTGGTCTCCCTACCTCAAGTCTCATCATTTAAACAATGAGTCTGGTGGAAAAGAAATGTCAGTCTAAATTGTTCTCTATTGTTCATTGACTTTTTTGGTTGATTGCTTTGTTTTCATTCAATTCCATAATACTAATAGCCTTCAAGCGCAAACATAAGAGCTAATTTTGGGGAATAACAACATGCTGTGGGTGGTGCTCTCTTAAACAGCGAAATCAATCTAACCTAGTGAAATACAATATTTCACTTCTTCCAAGAGAGTTTTCCAGCTCATGTTGAAAATGCAAGCACTACAAGGAAATTTCTAGAGTTCCTCCTGGCTAGTCCCATATTGATCTTTGCAGCAGTAGGGGAAGAAATGGAGCCTGAAAAGAAACAAGACCAAAGTAGAGAAAGTGGAAAAATTAGGGAAAATATTACAGATACATCAGACCTTCCCTGATCCCCCATTTCTTTTCTTTCACATTTTTTTATCTTGCTTCCCTTTGCTAATAGAACACTCTTCTCTCCTAGTCCTGCTGCTTGTCTGACAGCTCTGTGGGTATTCTCCAAGGCTAAACTCACTGCCTTGGCAAACTCATCCACTTCCAAAGGTTCATCTTAGACTAAACTGAACCCCAAAAACCATCCTGCCTCCAAACTTGCCTTTTCTTGTTGAAAGTAACACAATCCTTCTAGTGGTACAAATTGTGATTTCAGAGCTACGTTTGACTCTTCTCTCTCATTCCCAGTAGCTGGTCAGTTGTTAGGTCTTACCCATTTAACAATCACATCTCTCACATTCCTCTTTCCCGCACACAGACACCACCCCAGTATAGGCCTTCATCCTCTGTACCTGAACCCCTGTAACAGCCTCCTCATTGATCCACATACTTATAATCTCCCCTTCTCCAATCTAACATCCACACAGCAGCCAAAGTTATCTTCATAAGTCACAAAACTAACCACATCCCTCCTCGTCTCAAAAACCTTTAGGGGAATCTTGTTGACTCAGATAATATGCAATCTTCAGCCTAGCAGCAGTTTAGTTTTACACCCACCTTTCCATCTCTATGAACTCCCCTTCCCATAATGTTGCAGGTAAACTGCATTACTGCCTTTTCTCCCTTTATACATCCAGTTTCTCTCCACAAACTCACACAAGCCATTTTTCATATGTGGAATGGACTTCTGCCTAATCTTAGCCTTTCCAAGGGTCCCAACTCTTGGATGAAGCCTGCCTTGACCTCTCCAGTTGTTAGGGTTTTCAGCTTCCTCAAATTACCTTGTGTTTCCTTATTTGTTTAGTGGTATATACCTCAATAAAACAGTAAGGTCCTTGACAGAGACTGTTTTAATTTTTTCTTTGTATTCTCAACATCTAGAGCAGTTATATGTATGTAATAAGCACTTAATAAATACTTTTTTTTTTGGCTTTTTGGCAGGGCAATTGGGGTTAAGTGACTTGCCCAAGGTCACACAGCTAGTACCTGTGTCAAGTGTCTGAGGCTTTGAACTCAGGTCCTCCTGACTCCAGGGCTGGTGCTCTATGGACTGCGCTGCCCCAATAAATACCTATTGAATTAAATCTCAAGTCTCTCCACACTCTACCGTATTCTCCATACTGCTGCCAAAATGATTTTCCCAAAGGACTGATTTGACTATGTCACCACGAACCCCACATCCCCTCAGTAAACTCCAGTGGACTCCTACTCCCTCTAGGAGAAAATAGAAGTCTGGCTTTTCCTATATATCACTCCTCTCCACTCACTGTGGTCCAGCTCTAGCTTATCCTTGCTGTTCAGCATCCATCATGGCCTCTCCCATCTCCACACCTTTGCATGGGTTGTTCCCCATTTTCAGAATGCCCTTCCTCTTCATCACTCCCTTTGTGAATCCCTGATTCCCTTCAAGACTCAACTGAAACACCACTATCTAAATAAAACTTTCACTGATTCCCCAAGCAGCTAGCACCTCCCTCTCAAAGCTAGGTATTATACTTAGTTTGTATAGAAAGATAATGACTACTGCTGAATTCAAAGAGAGTGGTTGGGCTCCTTTTTTCTCCTTTCCTCTGGTTCTTAGACCCCTACAGTGGCAGGTAAAAGACTACCCTGTAGTTCAAGGAAAATTCCTTAAAGTTTTATATCTGGCTTATATCCAAGATCCCTCCAGAAGGGGGAGTAAAGAGGTATTCAGTGCACAATGTAAATCAGATTTTTTTAATATTTATTTTTATTTTCAGTTTACATGACTCGGTTCTACATAATTTTGAGTTCCAGATTTTCTTCCCTCCATGTAAATCAGATTTTTGACAGCTCTGTATTTCCTCTGCACACAAAAATGCTTAACACAGGAGATTCGCAAGTGCACATTGACAAAAGACTTAAATAAGCAGCAGTGCCAACAACTTAGAACTACACTACATTCTGTTGGGAAGTTAATACTCAAAATATCAACACATAAGGCACCTTTTGGACTGTTAAATCAGCATTTCATATTTCACCTTAGCTCTGCATCGTCCAAACAGTTTCCTCCTCATCCATTTCTTCTGGCTGGCCTGGCCAGGGGTTGAGTTTATTCTGTTGCCAGTGAGCATCTTCTCCAACATGTGCTGCAGTATTTGTCTGGGCTTCTTCCAAAGTGCCTGAGGACTCAGCATCTCCTGACCCTTTCAAGCTAATAAGTCTGCCTCCAGGGCTAGAAATACCCACCTCAGAATTGCTACACATTCAACTGTATTTAGGAAAAAATAAAATAGAAGAGATGATAGAGATAGATGGATGGATGAATGGATAGATAGATAGATAGATAGATAGATAGATAGATAGATAGATAGATAGATTTTAATAGTATAACAGATGATTTCCTGAGCTGCTGTGGTCAAAAAAATCATTGCCTAGCAGACATTCTTTCGATGTAGTTCTCTACACATTTCCAAGCCAGTACTTGAAGTCTTTCTGGCTTCATAATAGACCTGCTACCAACAAATCCAAGAACCCGCAGTTACCAGCATGCCGCAATGAAGCAATAGAGTAGAATTTTGAATTATGTTAAAAATCATTTTTGTTCTCAGTATTTCTACTTCTTTGTCCATTTAACTCAATATATATACATAGGATATATGTGTGTCTATATCTCTATCTCTAACTGCATAGATACATATATATATGCATAAGTATGTGTGTGTTTACCTGTATGTGCACAGACAGTTCTCACTTTACGTAATCAGAGCCAGAGAGCACCAAGCCAAGGTTCAGGAGTGGGTGCGGGGGGGGGGGGGGGGGGGGGCGGTGGAGGGGAGAGAGAGAGAGAGAGAGAGAGAACCAGCAGAACCAGCGAGTGTGAGCACAGAACTGCACAGTACTATAAAGTTAGTATTGTTTTGGTTTTTTTTTTGGTGGGGATAGAGGGGGTGGGGGGGGAATGGGGATGGAGATGGGGATTTCTTTCAGAATTATTTTTATAAAGTCAAATTTAGGTAATGCAAATGAATTTACTATACACACATGTAAAACAAATAGGCTTCCACAGAATGGTTTGAGTGTTTTAGTTTTTTGTTTGAGAATGCAGTACTGGGATAGTCTAATGGATTGTTATCTCAACAGTGCGAGTACTCCTCTTCAAACAGGAGACCCCAAACCAATTCAAAGTCTGCCTTCTGCCCCACCCCTGCCAACTAATTCCTTCCCTTTTCCCATCACCCTTCCACCTCTCCCTCCCATTAGAGTACGAACTCCTTCAGGGCAAGAATTGCTTTGGGCCTTTTTTGGATTTCCAATGCCAGGCCCTGGGCCAGACACACTGTAAGCCCTTAATAATGCTCATCGATGTATAGACTTTTCATCCTATCAGAGATGCTCTCAAACACATCTTACTATAAATACTCCACAAGGGGTCCGGCCAACATGCTGGGAACCTTCCCAGGGTCTCCACGTTAGATAGATACCGGCATAGGATGCAGACTTTCTCTATGTATTTCTTCTAGTGATGAGTCTCCGGAGTTCTTTTTATACCGTTGGGTGTACATCCCTTCATTGGTAATATGCTGTAGCCTATAAACACTCTCCCTGGGTCTCTGCTGTCCTTTGGACAGCTTGGCACTTTTATTTTCAAAGATTGTGGATCCCATGATCCTTAGCATCACCAGAACAAGATCGCTTTTATAAAAGTGGGTTCATACTTCAGAGAGATGCCTAGGGTCATTAAAAGTACTACAACCCAGAAACGGTAAGTTTGTGAAATCCTTTTAGAGATTCCAGGGATTGATCTTTTGCCTAATCCTTTTCTTCCCCGTCCAGGACATTTTACAGCAATGATATGGAAGAACACAAAGAAGATGGGGGTTGGAAAGGCCTGTGCAAATGATGGTTCTTCCTATGTGGTTGCCAGATACTTCCCAGCTGGAAATATTGTCAGTCCTGGTTTCTTTGAAGAAAACATCCCTCGTCCTGAAAAGAAGTGATTTTGAAAATGCAAACATTAATTGTGGACTGCAGAGTGTAACAGTAAAATGCCTATGAAATCTAAAGCTTGATGCCCATGTTTACCTGTCGTTTTGACAGCACACACTCTAATACACATTATGAGTGTGAATTGACTTAAGAAGGCTTAAAATAAGCATTTAATGATCTGGTACAGCTCCTTGGACCATCTCATTATGTGAACTTTGCATAAAAGAAAAGAAGTTATCATTTCTTGTAACTTTTTTTTTAAAAAGCAAATTGTATATTTTCCTCCTATACCATGTCTAGAACTCTGTTTTCTAAATTTCTATTATTTCAAAACAACTGAAATGTTACATTTATCTTTATGCATTGTAGTTGGTATTATTATGAATATTCAAAATGACAAAAACCAAATACCTTATGATTTATTCCTTTTAACTGAAATCAATTTTTGGTTTTAAAATTATAAAAACATTGCAATGTGAATTTATCATCTTTGTAAAAGTTGTTATGATCCATAAGCTAATTGCATTCCATTGTGACTTTAAAGATGCTAAATCTATGGCAACCTTCACTTCTTCTTACACCTCCTAATTTTTTAAAAAGAAAAATATTTTATATTTCAGAACACCATCAAGTTGGGCACAATGTAGTACGGACGCTGGATTTGGGTGATTCCTGCGTTCGTGGCTAAAACTATCTTATCAGCCTATATATTGGCTTTAATACTTTAATATTTCCAGGCTGCACACCCCCTTCTTTGACACAGATTACAACCCATCTGTGACATAGTGGACAGTCTCCGTGAGTTTCTCTGCCTTCAGAATTTATACTCGACCAGTCTTTTATTTATAAGCCACTTCCCGTCTAGCGAGGCTGGGCTCGGATAGTACAGATGTGGGCTACATCTCCTTGCTCCAGAACCCAAACTCACCGAAGTGCCCGTGTATCAGAGTAAGACTTTAGTGAATGACTAATATGTATACAAATGTATGTGTGTATGTGTGCAGGCGTGTAGCATGAAACTTTAAGAAGCGCTCTTTTTCCCTGTCCACGATCTCCTATTTCCCTGAGCTTGACTGTGACCTTAGACCAGCCTTCTTAGCACAGACTCGGATGAGCTCAGTGGGATTTGAAGGATTATAAACTGTCTCCTTGTTCCGGCCCCTGATGTAAGCTATCTCAAAGCAGGAAATGAGCAAAAAGCAGTACTTCTGTAGTATTACAGATGTGCTAATATGCCTCCCAGAATTACGTCAAACACACATAACTTAAAGGTCCTAATAAAAGCCGTGTGTCCTTGAAAGATTTTAGCATAAACAATCCTGTGTTCTTTAGTCTGTTTCAGTATTTATATTTGTGAAGTATCTGCCTTAAGGTTAAAATATATGTGCATTTATTGAGCATCACAAACATTGTAGCTAATTAATTAAAAAGAGCATTCCCCAAGAGTATATATTCTAGAAATTGGTCTTGTCTATTTCAGTCATCTCTCCTTTGAAAAACCAGCTGTAGAATTTGAGATTGGTGTTTTACAAGTTCCAACTTAGAGTAAGTTTGAGTAGAAACCAATTCAATCTGCAGTGTTCCAATGTCTTACATTGTCAAAATTGTTTGTTTTTTTAACGCTAATTTTTATTCCTAATGTAATCCAGGGATTTAATGTTATGGAGAACATCAGAAAATAAACCATATTTTTCATATAATACATTATTCTGAAGTGATTTGCACCAGTTTCTTTATTGAGTGCTACTTAATTCAAGCCTCTTAAGTGGTTTTTAATAACTGGCAATTCCCCACCAAATCTCAGTATCAGAGACGTTTTAGTGATATGTAAAGTGACTGCTATAGTACTGACCAACCAAGATGGGTTCTGGTACATAATTTTTACTGAATGAAATCAGGTGGTTTCTGATGATTTAAAATGAGCTGTCAGCAGAAGGAAGAATCCTCAATCCATATGGTCAAACTCAATTCAGAATAAGGATTATGATACTATGGGACTTTGCCAAGTTTAATCAACAGCACAATAACAAATAATATTTATGTAATACTTCAAAGCTTACAAAGTATTTTTTCTTGGTGGGTAGATAGTATAAGTATTATTGATGAAGGCACAGCCTCCGGGAATCCCCTTGAACCTGGAGTACAATCTCTGGGAACCCCCTTGAACTCTCCTTGAATCTTCTCACTGGATCTGGCCTTGGCCTGAGGCTATAACCTTACATTATCATTAGGCCCAAATCTCTACCTAGCCTTGCCCTTTAAGGTCCAGCTACTTCCCACCCTTGATACTATCAATATCCATGCCTTCAGCTACTTCCCACCCTTAATCCTATTCTCTTGGTTCCTGGAGTCTGACCTCATCCTGGTCCCATCAAGCTCCTCCTTAGACTCCTCCTCAAGTCCCTCCTTAAACCCCTCCTCTAGTCACCCCAGACCACCCCTCAATCCCTCCTACAATCTTTGTGTATAAAAGTTTCGTCTTGCCTCCATGAAAGCTCTCAGTAGATTGAATCTGGCCCGCTTGTGAAAACAGGCATCACAAAGGGTAAGATTTCTTAAGACAACCCATTATGGCAAACCCTTAATAAACTTTGTCTTTTTCCTTGGCTGAGAAGGCTTGAGTCGAATTCTTTCGACAGGACCCAGTGTGTAGGTATTTTGGGGTCTCGAGGACCCCTTGAAACCTATGGTTCCCTACCATCATCATTTTTCTTAAACTTCTTCATTATTACCCCTATCTTACAGAAACAGAAACCCAGAAAGATAAAGAAATTTGCCCATAGTCACACAGCTAGTAAGATACAGAGACTAAATTGAAACCCAAGTGTTCTGGGCTCTAAGTCCTGTGTTCTCTCCACTATAGCTAAATCTTAATCAAGGGTAGGATAAAGAATTCATGTATACAAAGCTAGTACATACTCCAGTCTCAAAGTTCAAAAATTTGAACACTTTTTCTACAAAAACTCGGTGAATTATCATTAGGGAAATATGCAATGAATAAAACTCACCTTCAAATAAGGATTCTATAGCCAGGAGGAAGCAGCTTTTTTAATATATATAGTAAAATCTCGATGGGCTAGAAGCCTCAACTAATCATTTATATATACCATGTTTAGCAGGAAGGAGCAAAGACAAAAAAAGAACTTACCAGAGTTTTGTTAATAACCTTTTAAAAAATCCACAATTATCAAATGTGCTCCAGTCTTAGTTAAATACTATTTACAATACTGTGTGGTGAGAAATTAGGTTCAGAAGAACTGTTGTGAGCAGAATGGCCTTTGTTTTCTTTGAGTGACTCAGTTTATCTCATTGAGCCTTGCTGGGTACTGGGCCCCTGTTAGGGCTAACTCTGGGGAGGGCCTAGTTTACATGTCTGAGACAGCAGAGGCTTTTGGACCGCGTGGGTTTGGGTCTACCTCTGTTGAGTGTTGACCTGGTCTGCGTGGATGTGAACCTCCCAGGGTCCTAGGGGAAGGGGCCAACTCAAGAACCAATCGGCCCTGGTCATTCAGGCAGTGCTTGATGATGTCAAAAACTCTGTAAGAGGGGAGAAGACAGCTTGAAGATTCCTTTTTTTTTCCCTTTTCAGTTGGAGCAGCAGCGGGAGCAGTGGCGAGCGTGACTCTGGGCCAGCCCTTGGGCTGAACCTAGATGTCGGTAACTCTGAATTGTATTGGGTCTGTCTGTTGATATTTGTAATTTGTTTGTATTTATTCTGAAGTTCAGGGTGCTGGCTTTTTCCCCTGAACTAAATGAATGTTGTCTGTAGGCTCCCCTGAACTAACTGAATGCTGGATTAAAGTAAGTTAGTCAACCCCTTCACCATGCTTTCCTTGGTTAAGCAGATAAAAAGAACCTGTGCTTTCCCCGGCGTGCCGGCAGCCTCCTGGATGCTGTCTGTGGGTGGACCTTATGCCCCCACAGAAGCTGCTAGCCGGATTGTTAAAACAACTCTTCACTGCAAAATTCTGAATCATCGACATAAGATTCTATTTTAGACTAAAAAAGGTAAATGTTGCACCTTTTGTTAGATTTTTGTCATGATAGTATAACAACAGTCTGCTGGCAGCTACTGTAGGGGTGTAAGACCCACCAACATCCAGCACACAGAAAGCTGCCAACACAGGTTCTTTGATCTGCTTTACTAAGGAAAGTAACTTTAAGGGGTTAACCGTCTCAGTTTAATCAAACATACAAATATTCACAGTTCAAGGGGAAAAGATCAGCCCCCTGAACTTCAAGGCAAATACAAACAGAAATCACAAACATCGACAGACAGACCTTGTCTGATTCAAATCACAATTCATAGTTACCAGAGAAGAACCAATATCTGAGTTGCAAAGCTGGGAGGGCAGTTTGCAGCTTGCCTGGAGTCTCAGCACTCCTTCCATGAGTGAGTCCCAAAAGTCAAAAGCCAAACTCTCCTCAATCATGTCCTGTTCAGAGCCCTGAGGGCTCTGACCTTACCCAAGCTGGGTGTGGGAAAGTTCCCCATCCCCAGTATCATCACATCATATACAAACCAATGACTCCCAATTCTAAGACAAAAAGATCCCACTTTATCTGCCCCATTCAAACAAAGGCCAGAATCATTAAAGGCACTTAAGAGAAGAACAGCAAAAAGTTCCACCTTAATTACTATTACAAATAGTTTGTTGAAAACAAAGGGATGACCAATACCTACCCAGCACCTCTTTAAATAAGGATAAGTTGTGCAGTGTCTAGATTAGGGGTGGGGAGCCTGTGGCCCTTGGGGTCCTGAAGTGTGGCCTTTTGACTGGATCCAAGCTCCACAGAACAATGCACGTTCCCCACCCCTGGTCTGGATTATTTGTGCAGCATTAGTTGGACCCATTCTAATAGAATAGAATACTTTATTTTCCTAGTTATTAATAATGGCTGACATTTATCTAGGACTTTAAGGTTCCCCTATTTCTATTGCTTATTCCCTCCTGGTTACTCATCTTCCATACGTCTTGAACTTATCCCTTCCCCACAACTAGACATTCCCCAAGTCTACAGCACCATAATAATAGAAAACATTTTAAATCTTACCCACCCCTCACCCCCCCCCAAAAAAAAGCTTTACAGGTTGTAAAATCTTATGAAGAGGGATGATAGATGCTTATGGGTAATATAGTCTCACAAAACAGAAAGCAGTGGAGGACAAAGCCAGCTTAAAGAAACCTTGGGATCTGAACCCGAAATCATCCGGGGGGCATTCAAGGACAAAAATGGAAGGAACATTACAAACTGAAGGAAGTGGAAAGAGATTTGCAAGTCATTACAGCAAACTTTTCTCTATCAAGGAAGGGCACTTTGGGCCCTAATAGCACTGTCCGGGATATGCTTCTAAAGGAGGTAGAAATATCACTATTAATCCACAAGCATTTATTAAAGAGAACATAGATAGGAAAACAGCTGTATTGGATCAAGTATATACATATTCTTTCTTTCAAGAGATATCACCATTAGGCTCTGTCACATACTATGTTTCATCTCTCTTGGCCTCAGTTTCCTCATCTGATATGAGGGTTGAAATAGAGGACCCATAAGACCCCTTCCAGACCTAAATCTACAATTCAATAAGCCCACAATCATATTGCACTTTTAAGTCTTGCAAAGGGCTTTTCTGCACAATCCTGCAAGGTAGGCAGTACAAGTGTTTTTTATGGTTGGGATCTGTGATTTAACCAGAGTCTGAGGACCTCCCAATGTGGAAATTACCCGCACTGAGGCAGTGTCAATCTGTCTGTAACTTAGAGTCATAGAAAGTGACCTCTTTTACTTAAATTTTTATTTCAAACATCAAAAGAAAAAAATCATTTCCATACACAGATCAGAACACAAAGAAGATTCTATATGAAACCAGATATGCATGCGGCCTATGTTGAATTGCTTGCCTTCTTAGGGAGGGTGGGTAGGGAGGGAAGAGGGGAGAGAATTTGGAACTCAAAGGTTTAAAAGCAGATGCTCAAAAAAAGTTGTCTTTGCATGCAACTGGGAAATAAGATATACAGGCAATGGGGCATAGAAATCTATCTTGCCCTACAAGAAACTAAGGAGATGGGGGCAGTGAGTGGGGTGACAAAAGGAAGGGCAGACTGGGGAAAGGGGCAATCAGAATTTATGCCATCTTGGAGTTGGGGGGAGGATAGAAATGGGGAGAAAATTTGTAACTCAAAGTCTTGTGGAAATTGATGTTGAAAACTAAAAATATTTAAATAAATAATAAAAATATTAAGGGTCTCTATGCAACAGGTAAAGGTGGTCCAGCTTCTCAGACATGCAGGGCTAGGTTCAAATGATGCAATAAGGTTTTCCCTCAGTTCCCACAATTGAATAAAAGTTTTCTCACAAGACAGATGTTGGACTAGACCCATAATTGAATAGAAAGGGTACTGAACTGCTTTCAGATTTGAGTCACAAGATGGAGTCAATGTGGGTCACTCAGTTCCCACAATTAACCACTTGCTATCCTAATCTCAATTCTCTCATCCACAAAGTGGCGATGTCCAGAAACATACACCTCTCTACTTTCATTTCCATCACCTCTCCGTCAGGAGGGAGGCAACGTGCTTCATCATGGGTCCTCTAGAGATATAGTTCGTCTTTATTTTGATAATTCTTAGGTCTTTCAAAATTGTTCTTGTATAAACTGCTCTGTTTTCTACTCACTGTGAACTGCACCACTTCACACTACCCGGGTTTCTCTAAAATAATCTCTTTTGTGATTTACTAAAGTATAATAATATTGCATTGCATTCATATACCATAATTTGCTCAGCCATTCCTTGATTGTCTAAGAAGCAATCTAAGGTGCTATTCTCCTTTTCTCCAACCTTGCCCCCTTTAATACCTCCTTCAGGAAGAAGTTTGGTTTGTTTATGACATCCCCCCCTGGTATTATCCTTCCTTTTAGCTTGTCCCTATCCTATTCCTGCTTGTTTCCTTGCAGAATTTAGTATATTCTACCCCAAAATGTTTGTGTGGGTCTGTGTGCATTCAACCTTCCTCCATATTTATATATTATTCTTCTCATATACCCCAGTTTTGAGAAATTTCAAGTTCTACTCCCTTCTTCCTCCTTTGATGTTTTCCTTTTGCCTTTCCTTCTCTTTTCCTTCTTAAAACCCCCAGAACAGAACCATTCCCCGCTTAGGAACTCTGCTTTTCTTATTTAACTCCCTTATCACCCTTTAAAGATGAAAGGACACTTGTTTCTTCTCCGTTCAGTGGAATATTGACACTATGTCATTCTACAGTCTTTCAATTGCTCAAATAAAGTTACCTTTCTAGGTTTATCTAAACTCTTGTGTTTGTATTTCAGAGTTCCTAGTCAGCTCTGGTCTTTTCATCAGAAATGCACAAAAGTCCTCTCTTACAAAGGTATCCAACTCAAGACCCTCAAACTCCCACCAGAACCAGATTAAAATGTAATTGGGAAATGATTAAGAAAATAAATAAAAATTCACTACAACCTAGATAATGCTAAGTTGTGGTTTTCTAAGTCATTATGAAACAGGGATCCCTTTTTGAGTCTGATGCCCCTGATCTATTATCTTAAAGATCTGTTTTTCAATGGTAGGGGTTATACTCAGCTTTGTAGGGTAAGTTATTCTTGGTTACTAGCCTATATTTTTTGCCTTTCGAAATGTTATGTTCTAAGATCTCTTCTGGTTTTTAGTAGAAGCTACTAGGTCTTGTGACATTCTAATTGTAGTTCCTTGGTACTTTTAACTCCTTTCTGTATACTTCTAGCATCTTTTCTTTGATCTAGGAACTCTGGGTTTTGACTATGAACTCCGTGAGACTTTTCCTTTAGGATTCCTTTCAGGCGGCAATCAGTTGTATTCTTTGTATCTTTATTTTTTCCTCTGGCTCTAATAGATCTGAACAACTTTCATTTATTTCTTGAAATATAACATCCAGGCCTTTTTTCCCCCTGATCATGGTTTTCAGGTAGTCTAATGATTCTTAAATTAATTCACCTTGAACTATTTTCCAGGTCAATAGTTTTTTATATCAGATATCTTATATTTTCTTCTGTTTTATTAATCTTTTAATTTTGTTCTGATATTTCTCGCTATTTCATGGGGTTACCAATTTCTGTTTGATCTATTCTAATTTTCAGGGATTCTGTTTCTTGGGTAAAGTTTGTTATCTTCTCATCTATGCTGCTATTCTCCTTCCAATTCTTTCCTCCAGAGTTTCATTTTTATTTATCTCTTACTGCATTTCTTCTAAGTATTCACGTAGTCCTTGGGATAAATCCATTTTTTTTTCCTTTTGAGTCTCTGCTTGCAGTTCCTATGAGGTTAGATTCACAATAATTTTTTATACTAGATGGTGTTTTCTTTGATTTACTCATTTTTCCAGCTTTGGTTCCTGAATTGAAGCCAGGGTCAGACACCACCCCTAATGCATTTTGGGGGTGGGGGGTGTGGCCCTTGAGCTAACCACCATCTCCCAGGGTTCAGCCCCACTGGAACTTTGGGGGTCAGAGCACTGGATCTTTAGGGACCCCTGTGCTACATCAGGACAGAGTGTTAGAGACATTCAAGACCCTGGCTTGGCTGTCTGAGAACAGTGGTCTCATGATGAATTGTACCACTGATTTCTGGGGCTTCTCAGGTTTCTAAAGAAAACCCACCATGGGACTTCCTTGAAATTATCTCCAGGTAGCCCTCTGTCCTTGCTCCCCACAGGCACAGAGCTTTGCAAGCTATACATGTCCTGTCCTTGGTTGTGCTGGCAGGCACTGGCAATGGCTTTGCTGAGGGAGGAGAGACCTTTCCTTTTGCCCGTGGTTGCTGACATTTTATGTAATCCTGAGATGGAAAAAGTCACTGACTATAGTTTCTCACTGATCATTATTCAGACTGGTACAAACTTCAGAGTGTTGCTCAAGTAGGTATATGGGAACTGTGTGTTCTGCCTTCCATTCAGGTCCCCCCTCATTTTGCAAATGAGGAAAGTAAGTCCCAGAGTGTTGGTAAGCAAAATGGGCTCTTAGCACTTAGTTCAACCAAATGCCCTTGAAGAGTTTGGCTTTTGTTTTCCTTTGAGTAATTCAGGGTATTTCATTGAGTCTTACTAAGTGCTAAGCCCCAGGCTCTAAGCCCTATTAGGTGTTAACCTAACCTATGTGGATGGGAACCTCCTAGGGTCCTAAGGGGAGGGGCTAACTCAAGAGTCAATCAAAGGAGCCTAAGTTCTGATCATTCAGATGACGTTTGATGACGTCTGGAATCCTGTAAGAAGAGGAGACAGAGCCATTTGCGCAGGGCTCTCACTCTTGGTGGTGTATGCAGACTCCTGGGCAGCTGTAGCTAAGAAGCCCTCTAGCTCGTAAACCCGGATGTTGGGACTTTGTTAAACTCTGGTAACTATGTATTGGGATTTGAATCAGACAAGGTCTGTCGATGTTTGTACTTTGTTTGTATTTTGCTCTGAAGTTCAGGGTGCTGGCTTTTTCCCCTGAACTAAGTGAATGCTGTTTGCAAGCTGGATTAAAGTAAGCTTGTCAACCCCTTAACGTTGCTTTCCTTACTAAAGCAGATCAAAGGAACCTGTGCTTTTGCAGCATGTTGGCAGCTTTCTGGGTGGTGGTTGTTGGTGGATCTTACAACCCCACAGAAGCTGCTAGTCAGATTGTTGAAACACAGAGAAAGGGAGTGACTCTCCCAAGGTCACACAGTAAGTATGGCAAAGCCGTGATTTGAACCAAGGTCCTCTGACCATAAATCCAGTGGGATTTTGTTGTTGTTTTTTTAACACTATGCCGAGTTATTTGACAAGTGGACAGCTCAAGAAGGGAAAACAAATTCCCTCATGCTTTTCCTAACCTAGCATTAACACCACCACCTAAAATGCCTTGAGGTCCAAGAAGTCAAATTTGAACTCCATTACAATTCTAGCCCAAGCCTCTCGAGTTGTCATCATCTGAAGAAAGACAGGTGCCCAGCCACCTAGCTAAGGCTGGAAGGAAGGAGACAGGAAACCTAAAGAGAAAGAGGTTGGGGGAGGAGTTGGGTCTTAAGTTTGGTTGTCTCACTCAAGACGATCAGGTTTCAGCCCATGTGTCTCACTTAATTGATTCTAAATTTGAGCATTAAGGTTTAGAAAGTTCATTGGTCTTTTCAAATAACCTGTGTAAGAGTCAAAATTCTGTCACTCTTAATCTAACTTTCAACTTCTCTAAGGCTTGGTATTATCTGTAATAGAGAGATGATAATATTTGCATCACTTAACTTCCTCATTGTCATGCAGAAGGTGCTTTGGGCATCTTAAAGTGTTCCATAAGAGTGAACAATTTTTTTCAAGGTTTCCAGTCCCCCAATCTCCTGAGGACCTGGAGACTTTTCTTTGCATTTTTGCAGGCTTATCTCCTACTCTCAGAGCCTATCCTCTTGGTCCCCATTCTCACCTCCTCCTACACTTTCTCCCAAGCCTAAGCAAGCCATTGGCTGGAGTTTTCTGGAATCCCATCTGTCTCTCTCCTCATCTTGGGGAACCCAAGTCATCCAGGGAAAACCTCTTTGTGTGTGGTTAGCGTCACTATGGTTTTCATTTTCGGAAAATACACTAACATAGACAGATGTTTTATAAAGCATCCAGGACTGATATGAGTCACAGTTCTGGCTGAGGCTGAAAAATCCCCACACCCAGCAACTAAACTGAGGGGGTTAGGACATTCCAAAGAACAGACTGAGAGTCAGGAGGCACAAAGCCAACTAACAAAGGCTAAGTAAATCCACATTCTAAATTATTTCTCATTTAGTAAGGTTTCTCTTATATACAGGGAAGCTGCTCTATAAGAAAACTATGCACTCCTGTGAACCCGAGTTCTGTCCTGGGGAGCCTAACCCCAATCGGGTAAGGTTTTTTTTTCAAGTTCTGCCCCTACTTTGAAGTAAAACTGCAAGGAAAACTTTTAAACAAAACTTAGTCGTGGCTCAAATCTAGGGTTACTTCAAAACACAGGTTACAGGATCCTCTGTAGAAAAGGTACTCAGTGTATGATGTAGGTATCAGGCATAAGGTTGATTTTTTCCATTAAAGAAAATGCATAAGATGAAAAGGACACAAAGGTAACGTGAATAAATACAGGAAACATAAAGTAACCAAACATAAAGTAACCAAATAGCCCATTACAGGCTCTATACTCCCCCTGGAGGTAAAGGTAAAGATCCTTTGTGGGACTTCTGAACAGATATTTCACATCCATCTTGGACCTGCCACACAATTTGAGCAATTTGTAGTGATTCATTATGGTGAGTTGGCAAGCTCCAGATCTCCTGGCCAGCCTGGGGAATCACATTCTTTAGTCCTCTAGCAGCAGGGTGATCCTGGTAGTGATCTATTCCAAGAAATATGCTGCTGTAGAAATGTCCTCCCTGTGGTCAGTAAATGCTGGAACATTCAGGAACTTTTGACCCATAAAGTAATTGCCAATTCTGCAAATATCCATTTCTCAGGATTGTTCATCATTGACCCCTGCTCAGAAGAGGTAATTAAAAAGTCAGAAGAATGCAGCCAAAGACTTGAGCTCCAATCTCCAGCATACCTAATTAAGCACATCTCTTGACACCATGTTTTTCTTCTGTAAGCCTCTATTGCCAAGATTCTACCATCCTCCTTCTGTTTGCAGGAAGACCAAAGGAAGAAAGGTCTGGAAAGGAAACCTAAGGTAGAGGGTACAAAAGAGAATAGAGCCTCAGTCCTGCAGCAGGAGAACATTTCTCTCAAATATTCATCTTCTACATATCTACAGTCACTGGGGACCAGCCAGGAGGAATTCACTGTTTCCTTCCAACAAGGTGTGCTCTCCTCAGCAAGGGCCAATG
Organism: Trichosurus vulpecula; assembly: GCF_011100635.1. Taxonomy (NCBI): domain Eukaryota; kingdom Metazoa; phylum Chordata; class Mammalia; order Diprotodontia; family Phalangeridae; genus Trichosurus; species Trichosurus vulpecula. The sequence continues at coordinate 547,611,902 of NC_050573.1, read as the reverse complement.
TCACATGCCCCCAAGCAAGAGGCTAGGACACATGTCCAACTCCATAGGAGTTGGGTCTTCCTCTTTTTGGACAAAACTCCATTCCTTGTAATTTCATCAAGCAGATGGGGGTGGGGAGGAATTTGTCAAATTGACCCTCATAGATCCTACACATGGCCAGTACTTGCTGCCTCATGTAGCAAAGTAGGGATTGAGCAAATAAAAGAAACTTTGGCCTGAGAACACACTGCAGAAGGTTCAGCTGAAGTTTCTGTGTACACACCTCATGACCTCACATTATACACATTGCAGAGTCAACATTTCTGGGTCTCCTCTATGGTTATGAGAGGTGCGAAGTAGCCACTGTGCCAGGGGTAGCTATCTCAGTCAGTCAATAAGTAGTTATTAAGGGTTTACTACATGTCAGGCACTGTACCAAGCATGGGGGTTACAAAGAAAAGCAAAAGACTAGCCCCTGCCCTCAAGGAGCTCATACTCTAGTCTCCTACCATCATGATATCTGGCCCTGTACACATCACTGCTTCTATTTTCACAGGTCAAGCAGAGGAAGGGAAAGAGTAATGTGGTTATGAGAGAGCTGAATATAGTCCACAAGTTAGACCAGGCAGAACCCCAGGATCCTAGAAACATAAATAGAACACCAGCAGGAGTAAGTGCCTGTTTGAGTTGGTAATAAGTGCTAAGAGAACGGGCCCTTTGGCTGGCCTGGCAACACCCGACCAGGGCACTCTGATGAAGTTGTTCGTATACATATGTAAGGCATCTCCTGCACACACAGTGTGGTCAGGTGCGAGCTGCAGGCTCACTATCTAGCATATGCTATTGTAGCATTAATTCTGCTTGCAGCTGCTGCGGAGGTCTAAGACCAATAACACCAGCACACAGGAGGGCTGCTAGCACAGGTTCTTTGATCTGCTTTTCTAAAGGAAAGACAACTTTTAAAAGGGTCAACAACCTTACTTTAATTACAGATTATACAAGCAGAGAAATTAGCACAGGGATTCAATAGACAGGGCTCCAATGTCTGAACAAAGTAATAATACAACCACCTACATACACCACCAGATCAGGAGGGCACTTACGTCTGAGTAATTGGGGTGGGGTGGGGAGGTGCTCTTAACAAATGGCTACTCAGAGCCCCATCCAGAGAGTCAAAAGGTCCTTCTCATGAGCAAGCCCCCAAAGCAAAATCTCACCTCAGAATATATATACACTTTTGGCTAACAGGCTCAGAGCCCAAAGGCAACTCAGTGCCTAATTAGCCTAGTACCAAAAGGTGTGAAAGCCTTCCTACAAGCAAGCCTCCCCCTGAGCAAGCTCCTCCTTAGGCAAGTTCCTCCCCCAATGGACTCTGTGTGGCTCAGGATGTATCAAGGCTGTGACTGAATGGTCACATAGGCCTATTAATGGACGAGGAAGATCCTCCTATACCATTAACGTTACATCCGTGCTAAGTGATTCAAAGACAAAAATGAAACTGTCTTTGCCATCGACAAGCTTGCTTCCTGTCAAGGGACATAGCAGGTATGCTAAGGACAATAATAACAGCGAACATTTATGTAGTGCTTACTGTATACCAGACGCTGTGCTAAGCACTTGACAGTTATCGTCTCATTTGATCCTCACAACAGCCCTGGGAGGTAGGAGCTATTATCATCTCCATTTTACAGATGATGAAGTTGAAGCAAAGGTGGAGTAATTTGCCCAGGGTCACACGGCTAATGAGTGTCTGAGGTCAGATTTGAATTCAGGCCTTCTGACTCCGGGCCTGGTGCTTTGGCCTCTGTACCCCCAGCTTCCCCAACGCATACAACGAGTGTGCACAAAGCGCGTCCACGTAACGGGTTAAGTTCACAAATACAGCAGACTTTGCCTTCTTACCCCCACTTGAGGAAGGTGAAGGTTTGGCTGAGCGGCCTTCTAAGGTGTGTGTTCCTTACAGCAGGTTTAAGAGATGGGTGCCTCATAGGCGGCACAAACTCCCCTTCGTGGGGCTGGTCTTGCCTGGTCTTGGCTCACTCTTGTCTCAGAGCTTATCTCAGTCAAGCCTAGGGAGATCTCTACCGTCGATCTCATTTTCAGTCATGTCTGACGCTTTGTGACCCCATCTGAAGTTTTCTTGGCAAAGACACTGGAGCGGTTTGCCATGTCCTTCTCCAGCTCACTTGACAGATGAGGAAACTGAGGCAAACAGGTTAAGTGACTTCCCAGGGTCACACAGCTAGTAAGTGTCTGAGGCCAGATTTGAATTCATAAAGACCAGTCTTCCTGACTCCAGGCCTAGCACTCTATCCACTGTACCACCCAGATACTCTATCTATCTATCTATGTGCATACATACACATATATAGACATACATCTAGGATCTATGTGTGTATCTATATGATTTGTATCTACAGGCTATTTCAGTATTATTCTCCGTTTATTGGCTCTCTTGATTATGGAATCTTGCCCTTGCCTAGGGGCATGAAATAAGTATGCCTCCCTTACTTGTGTGGTTTCCATGTGGGATCGACACCTTTTTCTTCCCTCTCTTTGCATCCTAGCCGTGCTAAAGTAGGAAGTTGCCTCCTATTTCTCTCCAGGAAACAAATCCTCTTTCTGAATCCCAATTCAGACCATCATTAATCACACAAACAAGGAATGGTAACTGACAAACTTCTGTATTTAACAAGGGGAATAAAGAGATAGCAACTAAAGTACAGTCAGTTCCACCATAATGTCTTTTTCAGAAAACATTTGTTCCAACACAATTAATATATTAGGGAATATCGAGAATGCAGAAAATGGCACCACTTCACAATAACCCACAAGCTGCAGCCCTTCTGACCCTCGCTTCCACAAGCCAACCTGCTCACAATAAAGTGCCATGTTTATTGAAGATCTTCTGATGGAGTGGGACCTATTAGTGGAGAAGGGCTGGTCTGGATCCCCAGCCTGGATCCCCTTCCACCAGGCTCAGAGTTGAGTTCTGCCCAAACTTGCAGCCCAAGGCAGAAGATTCAGACATCATTTATTGCAATAGTTATATATTTCCTAACCATTTAACATGTATCAAATCATCCTACCATTTTTTTATTAGGTTCCTATCTTTTTGTTTCACTGATGAAACTTTTGAGCATTGTGCCTCCAATTTCCATTTTCCATTCAAGCATCGTGTTCTCAATTCCCTACTTCCCCCATAAGCTCTATGGGTTTTATTGCGCAATTTTGCATAGATCAGTGCTTTTTGGGTAATGAATAAGTCTCATTATAGACCTGCCTGTATAATGAGCAATGTCGAGGCAGGGGAGTGGAAGGGAGGGAGACCTGGGGGAAAGAGATGGTTCATTTGAATGGGAAGAAGCTGGATGCTTTTGTTGCTGGCTGAAGAGGCAAAATTAGGTTCTCGCTTTAATCCCTTCCCCTTGATGGAGGGAAGAAGAGGCAGAACTCCAGTAAGTTGGGGAGTTAATGGAGGATGATGGAGCTGCTCACAGAGGTGGGGAAACCGTCTGGATGGGAAATGTTTCACCAACTGTTGCTCTCAGCAGTCTCAGGTATCCTACAAGTCTGATAGCTCCATCCTGACACAATAGCCCTCAAGACGACAGGGAAAGTAAACCGTGTCAGGTTACACCTCTAATACTGCCCATCAGCCCCACATTTCCATGTGGCTCTCAAGATGGAGAACTCCTTTTTCCCAGCTCCTCTTTCCCAGAAGCCTTCACAAGAGTCCAAGGAAGCTAAGTTCAAAGACATAACCAAAGCGGTCAACTCTGGGATAGCATCTTCATAAGTGTTCCACCTTCAGAGAGACACAATACATAGAAACGTGGGTGCTATGGACAAAATAAATATAATGTAAATTTACAGGAGGAGGCAATGGTGTTTTGGAAGAACAGGAGAGAGAGTGAGATGACATTTGGCAAATGCATAGTCTCCTTGAAAGTCCAGTCCTCATTTCTCTATGTCCATTTTCACTCCAATAACCTTAGCTTTGGGGGTGGGGGAGGGGAGCTTATTAGGCATGAATGAGGCAAAAAGAAGGTCTAGAGAAAGAATATTTCTCTCTTGTAAGCTGGAAGGTCCTTATCATTATCTATCATCTTATAACGTCCATCACCATGTTTCCCTCAAAACCTTCATATATGTTATGGGAGGGTGGAAGATAAGCAGAAGGAGGTTCTTTTCTCTGTGCCCAGGAATTCCCAAAGTTAGCATCTTGTGGGCTAGAAAGGGAAAATGAAGGTCATAAATCCAGAGATTCTGGTTCTATTTTTGGACTCATGTGGTATTGTTATCAACTTCAACAGGATGAGAATGTGATAAATTTGTGTGAATCAAAGTGCATTAACTTATGTAGTAGAAATGGTAAATCTATATTTTTATAGTCCTGTTTATATTTTTATTTTGAATAAACTAAAAGAAAGGTTTGGATTTTTAAAATTTGCCTGACTCAAATTTGGTGGATCATCCAATACAATCTTTTTTTAAAAAGTCTTATTAAGATTTCACAAATATTTTATTAAATATTTCCCAATTACATGTAAAAATTTTAACATTAGTTTTTAAAAATTTTGAGTTTGAAATTTTCTCCCTCCCTCCCCCACCTCTTGAGAAGGCAAACAATATGATATCAATTGCACATGCGAAGTCATGCAAAACATATTTCCATATTAGCCATGTCGCAAAAGAAAATGCACATACACACAAAAACAAGAAAAAATTTAAAAAGTAAGAAAAGTGTATGTGTTTCAGGCTGCACTAAGAGTTCATCAGTTCTCTGGAGGTGGATAGCATTTTTCATCATGAGTCCTTTGGAATTATCTTAGATCATTGTCTTGAGCAGTGTAGCTAAATCTTTCACAGTTGATCATTGTTATGATATTGCTGTTGCTATGTACAATGTTCTCCTGGTTCTGCTCATTTCACTTTGGATCAGTTCATATAAGTTTTCCCAAGTTTTTCTGAAACCATCCTGCTCATCATGTCTTATAGCATGTGGAGGGGATTATCATTTTCATGATAATCAATATGATATATGTAATGAATATACTAATAAATTAGATTTTCCAGAATTCCCTTTTCCACCTTGTGAGTCATACTTACAATGAAGCTTCAACTGATCAATCTAACTTTGACAAGGCTCACAATCACTGGCATCCTTCTGCCTGCGTACCTGAAGTTAAATGAATCAAAGATTGTAGAACCTAGTATCACCACAGAGCTCTGGTCTTATGACCCACCAAGTAACAACCCCCCCACCTGACCAATATTGCTCCCACAGGACTCCAGAATTGTTTTATTGTCTTCCACTTGTGTATTTGTCTGAGAAACCACTCTGGCGCTGGGAACAATTGTTTGTAATCCACCTTTCCCTTCCCACTTGTGATTTATGTATATTATCTCTGTCTTCACTTCAGTAAATGGAATTCTGAGCAAGAGAATCCCGAATTTGCAAATCTGTTCCTCATAAGAAACAGCTACCTGATTACTAGTACTTTGTCTCTGGCAAGCTGTTTCATCGTTCTCAGGTTAGAGACTGGCTCAGTAAATCCTGCTAACAAGCACAAAAGTATTCCATCACAATCACATACCACAACTTGTTCGGCCATTCTCTAGCTGATGGGCATCTTCGCAATTTCCAATTCTTTGCCACCTCAAAAAGAGCCGCTATAAATATTTTTGTACAAATAGATCATTTCCCCTTTTCTTTGATCTCTTTGGGATACAGACCTCATAGGGCTATTGCCAGGTCAAAGGCCTATTAAGATTAAAAAGAAAAATGCACCAGAAGCCCTAATCCAGGAATTCCCATAACCCTGACCTCCAAAACCTTCATAAAATCAATAGGAGGTATTATTTCTAGAGACAATATGCTGTTAACTTGTACTGCTCCATTAAATAAGAACTGGGATGTTTTCTGCATAGCCTGGTAGTATGTATTCTCTCTTCCTCTCTTTTCCAAAGAAGTAGTTCTGTTGGCCCTTTCGTTGTCACATTCCTCACAATGAAAAGGGTCTATATTCTGGGTACTTGAGAGGGTAATAAATTCAGACTTTATAGAACTTTGTGTTGTGTTATTGATTTGTGGGATGCTGCTTGTGAAAATTTGATTATGGTTTTTTGGAATCTTTGACACATTACTCAAATCTGTTACTAAAGAAGCCAGAAAATTCTAAGTGAAAAAATTTGACTTGATTTATTCTCTGAGCTTAAAAAGAAAAGAAAAAGAAGGGGAAATGCTGTTAAGCTTATAAAAGTTCACATAAAATAGCTGTGAGAGGTATTTCAAATCATTAAGAGTAATCTATTCATAAATTTGGAAAAATTAATTCCAATTCAAATGAAGACCGATGTTTCTAACAGGGGAATAGAACAAATAAAATCTGTTCTTCCATTCCTTATGTGTTCTCTAAAAGTAGATCTTCTCCTCTGCAAATTTTGATGCATTTGACTATCCAAAGAAATACCGAAGCACAACCTCAGAATAAGGCTGTAAATTCATTGTGCAAATTGTCCCTCCACCAACCCCAACTACTTGCTATCTTGATGGTCTTTCCCACGGACGTAGCTGTTGCTCAGCATTCTGTCCACTGGATTCCTGATGCAGAATGTGGAAGAAAGCAGGATGAGACCAGAGCCAGTGGAGTGGTGCTTTGCTGCCTTTGGCTGGCACTAGATCAGGGGCTTTTTTATACTTTTTATAAGTCAACCCCAGTTTAGGGGAAGTGAGAGAAGTGATTATTTTTCTATTATATTAATAAGCAAACTAGGATTGAGATTTTTTCCTTTTTATTTCCTCATTTAGAGACCAATCTTTGTAGGTCAGTCAGTCTCTGAAAGACAGAGCTGATGATGACATTAGTTCAGAACATTTCCCCTCAGTTTTGGGTGGGACCCTACTAGGAGAGTTTATTTTAGGATTAAAGTGTAACTAGACTCTAATCTAGGTGAATTCCAGCCCTAATCTCATTGGGCTCACACTCTTGAAACCGCTACCACCACCACCCACTGTTTACAAGACCAGCTGGATGAAAGCGAAGCTTAGGCAGCTTCTTGAGGGAGGTGGGGAAGCTTGCCTTGACTCAGAGAATGCCTGAGACCTCAGACTGTGCCCCACTTTGGGCGGCAAAGAAATGATGAGGTTTGAGTCGAGGGACTCAGGGAGCCCTCAAAGACCAGATTATAGGAGAGGGTCCTGTGGAATGAATTCGTGGACTCAAGCTTTCTTCAAGTCAAGGTGGCAAAGGTTTATTGTAATGCCAATATAGTGGGCAGAGCTCCTTAGGGAACTTGCATTCCTTAAGGAACTTGCAATTTAACTGGAATGATGCTAAAGTTTATATAGGAAAAGTAGTGGATTACCTGGTAGATATGCTAATTAGGTGATAACTTATAACCTTGGTTACAAGCATCATTTACTTCTAGAAATCAGGGAAGGGCTTTCTCAGGGGTGTGTTTTTGGTCTGTTATATCCGTAGCAAGATAGCTTTGAGAGCTGCTAACTATAGCCTAACCTCTGGATGGAACATAACTGAGAATCCATACGTGATAATTCTGTGGTTACAAGATAATCTTGTTTTTGCAAGAGAATTTCTTCAGAGGTCAGCTTGTTCTTGTGATGGGCAAAGATAGTTTGTTTTACTGGGAACCTGCTTGTGAGTAATTGCCAAGAAAGGTAGTTTGTCTTACTGGGGCCCACTCGTGATTTTTTGCTAAACATAGTCTCCTTGGGCTGGGGAGAAAACTGTCAGGAATAGTGTTTTGAGGCTAGGGAGAAATGTGATCTTGAAATTGGGGTCCAAGCACAAATGACCCAAGCACCCTGTCAATTCTACATTTTGACAACTCTTATTAAATAATTTGTATACAGCGTGGATCAAATCAAATTTGTCTGTGGGTGAGACAATAATAACATATGACAAAGAGAAGGTAGAATTATTCATTTCTTAATTTGCTTGTGTTTTCTCTTCCAAGGAAAATGATCTTTGAATTGGAAAGGACAGAGCAAAAAGTGACTAATAAGGAGTGGAAACCCAAAGGAAGTAAGGAAATAAAAAGAAAACTAGCTGCCACTGATGAGTTCAAGTCCTTGAGCCCAGACAAACTTCATCACAGTTGGAACCAGATGATTGTTAAACCACTATCAATGGTCTTTTAAAAATCATGGGGAACAGGAGAAATGCCACAGGACAGGAAGAAAGGAAAGTTATGGTTTTCAAAAAAGTAAGAAAGTAGAATCCACAAACTACAGGCCAACGAGTTTGATTTTGATTCCTAGGGGCACTCTAAAGTATATTACTTAAGGGATAGTTAATGAATAACTAGAAAAGGAAGCAGTGATCATGAAAAACCATATGGCTTCAACAGAAACGGATCATGTGACAGACTCACCTTATTTCCTTTTTTGACAAGGTCACTAGATAGATCGAGATATGCTATTTGACATAACATTTGACAATTCCCTTCTATTTGCCCTCCTCTCCCTTTCTCAGACAAACTCCTAGAAAAAGCTGTCCCTACTCACTGTTTCCACTTGGTCACCTCACCCACACCTCAGTTCTTTACACTCTGGCTTCTAATCTCATCACTCAACAGAAACTGCTCTCTCCAAAGTTACCAAAGATCTCTTGCTGCTAAATTTAATCATCTTTTCTCAAGTCCTCATCCTTTTGCTACATTTGTCACTCTAATCACCTCTTCCTTACAGACATTCTCTCCTCTCTGGGTTTTCATGATAGCCTACTTCCTCATGTTTGTTCTCCTACTTGTCTCTTTTATTGGCCCATCATCCTTATCACATTCCCTAATTCTTGCCGCACCTGTCTTAGTTTCCTCAGCTGTAAAATGGGGAACAACGAGATTGCTGTTAGGATCAAATGAGATAATATTTGTAAATTGTTTAGCACAGTAACTGGCAGATAGGAAGCACTCAATAACTGCTCGTGCCCTCCTCCCCCTTAATAAATGTTTGTCGGATTGCACTGTTCTTGAATGGAGCAAAGGTTAGAAATCGCAGAGAACCAATGTTCATAACAATTCAATGTCTCCCTTGTGAAATAGTGGGCTCCTCTCAAACAAAAGCTGTGTGACCCCTGGTTAGATAGGCCGTAGAAGGGACTCTTCTTTAGGTGTGGGACTAGATGGTCTCTGGGGTCCTTTCCAACTCTGAGATTCTATACATCACCGTGAAGTAAAAGTCTGATAGAATGTGTAAGGAATCCTGCATCTTCCAGGGCCCAGCCCCCTCACCTGTAACATGGGGGTGGGGGTGGGGTTAATGTTGTGCCTCAAAGGGAGGCAGAACAGGTATCTCTAGCCTCTTCTTCCCCAACCTTCTCCAAGGGAAGCTTTCATTCCTACCAGGAGCAGGAGCAAGAAGATGAGGCCAAAAGTTGTTCTGCTTTCCTCAGAAAGACGGGTACAGGCTAAGATTACATATATATGTAAATATATATATAAATATATAAAATGTATATTATATATATAAACACATAAATATACTCCTTTCAATATTGTTCATCTAGAGGACATGATCAGATTCAAGCTAACTTCTGACTTGCTGTTGTTCAGTCATGTCTGACTCTGTGACCCCATGGACCATAGCACTATCTATTCTCCACTATCTCTCAAAGTGTGTCCAAGTTCATGTTCATTGTTTCCATTATACTTTCAGTCCATCTCATCCTCTGCCATCCCCTTTTCCTTTTGCCTTCAAATCCTTCCCAATATCAGGGTCTTTTCCAATGAGTCCCATCTTCTCATTATGTGGCTAAAGTATTTAAACTTCAGCTTCAGTGTTTGACTTTCCAGTGTAGAGCCTGAATTAATTTCTTTAAGTATTGACTGATTTGATCTCCTTGCTGTCCAAGAGACTCTCAAAAATCTTCTCCAGCACCAAAATTCAAAAGTGTCAGTCCTGTGGCACTCAGCTTTCCTTATATTCACAGCCGTACAGTGCTACTGGAAAAACCGTAGCTTCGATTATATAGAGTCAGCAAGGTAACGTCTCTGCTTTTTAGTATGCTGTTCAGATTTGCCATAGCTTTCCTTCCAAGGAGCATTTTTTAATTTTATGGCTGTAGCTATTGTCTGCAGTGATCTTTGAGCTTAAGAATATAAAATCTGATACTGCTTCCATTCAGCTCAACCAAGAGAGAGTCCAAGATTTCCCAAGGGGAAACTCCCTTAAGTCCCTAATGTGGCAAACTGAGGATAGGGATGTGGTGGAGACTGCCAGCTCCTCTCATGTCTTCTCAGAGTCTTTTCCTTCAGCAACCTAAAAAGGGAACCTAAAAAGCCAATACTTCTTCTATCTTCCTCATGGAGCACCCAGAATGATTCAGACTTGAAAAATCCCCAAAAAGACCACATTAGAACTGAAGAGAACTCAAGCCCTCTTGATCTTTCCAACTCCATCCCACTGCTTCATACAGGGCAGGGAATAATCTCTACCAATAAAGAGAAGGTCCTATATATCAATAGGTTTTGGGACAGGGGTTGCATGTAGTTTTCCTATAAAATATGGGTTAGTCCAAGATTAGTTAGGTGACAGTGTGTGAAGCTCTGGACTTGGAATCAGGAAGACCCAAATTCAAACCCTGCCTCAGACATTTGTTAGCTATGTCACCCTGGACAAGTTGCTTGACCTATCTCAGCAAAACCAGAAATAACGGTAGCATTTGTCTCATAGAGTTGTTGTGAGTATTAAATAAATAACCTGTGTGAAGAGCTTTGCAAACCTTAAAGCACTTTATAAATGCTAGCCATATGTAGCCCCTCTTTTACCCAAGGGGCTAGAATGAGACTGGGATGGAAGCCTGAGAGATGGGATAGAAATCATCAACATTTTCTAATCCAAGGACCACTGTGAACTGTGATTGCACCCCCAAAAAGGACAGCCTCCTTCTTCCCTTGTCTTGAAAAAGGAGGAGAGTGGCAATATCACAACCCCAGCCAGAAATCAGATCCTACCAGGAAGGCATTGCTCACCTCTCCCTTTTCTGGGAATCTGTATGCTCCAGACTTTTCAGGATGAGGGAAGAAGGAGATTCTTTTTTTCTGAACAGTCACAGCCCTCAAACCATCCTTGGATCAGAATAAACTAATGATTTCTGTCCTATCTTGGCAGGCTTCCATCCTAGATGCATTCCATCTCCTTGAGTCAGAATGGCCGGGGCTGGGGGAGGGGGGCGGTGGGGAGGGGGGAGGTATGGTGGTGGAGGAGAGGAAATACTGATAGAACGATAAGAGTTTTATATGCCTCAGCCTAGTCTTTCTCTGCCACTTTATACTCTCTATAATGCCCTCTTCCCCCCTTCAAATACCCGGTGCTTTAGAAAAGTTGATTCAGATTTGGGGGATTACGGCTGTGGAACAGTACATCTAATATGAGACTCTTTTTCATTGTGTTAGTTAATTCTGTTTTCCACCTTTTTTATTCTTTATTATAAGGAGTGACTCTCTGGAAGAAGGAGGGGAGAAGAACATAATAGCAAATACAGGTAATGTAAAACAAAATAAATTTTTTTTTTGAAAGAAAGGATGTGCTATCAATGACTTAGGCCTCAGTGTGAATTTAAATCAATCTCTCAGTCTTTCTCAAGGAACTTAGTAGTTCAAGCCTTTTCTCTACGAATAGAATGAAAATCCGTCTCCTCCTAAAGGAATTCTAACTATCAGTTAGTAGCTATCTTTGGGTGGGGAATCATAGACTCTTTTTGTTTACCGTTGATACTGTCCCTAACTTAGAATCATAGGTTTAGAGCTAGGAGGGATTGGGGCGGGGTGCATCTGTTTTCTACTACTTCTCTGAAAAAATGTCACACCCTTTAGGCATCCACGTATTGTGGCTGTGGCTTAGCCCAAGATCAGTCTTATTTCTCCCCACAATGAACAGTAGAATGTATCTCTAAATCTATCTCAGAACCAGACAGGACTAGAGATCATCTAATGACTAGATTCTAGTCCAACCTGGATCTCCTTTCGGTATTTCCAATACATGTTCCTCTAGTCTCATTGACCAGACTTGATTTGTGCCTTCTTGCCATTGGCATTTTCATTTTAAAATTAGAAGAAGTGAGAGTTATTTTTAAGCATCTGGTTGTCAGGGCTGCTGACCACAATAACCCCAGGGCCCCTAGGAAGGAAACAACCCTGAAAATCCCCAGCACCACTGTTGCCATGGACAACCTCCATAATGAAGAAACAAATGCTGGAGGCCACAGCCCTAGAGACATGAATCTAGGACCATTCATCAGTTGTAAACAGGACAGCTTGTTTTACAAAGGCTTCCATGGCACCCTAGAATTCTGTAGAGTCAAAAGAAATTTTGCAACAAGGAGCAATCCCATGGGGAAAACATGTCTCTACTCTTGAATTCTCAGAATGGGTCAGGGTGCAATAAAAAAGAGGGTGAGAAAGTATGTAAAATATGAATAAATTTGATAGTTTGTTCCCTGGCAGGAGAGAATCAACTTTTTTCCAGGAGACCTAAACCCTAGGAAATAATCGATTAGCTCCACCTAGTGTCTAGAGAAAGCAAAGTCAGTCTGTCAATCTGAAACTAGAACCTGTGTCTAGTAACCTTGTTAAGAGTAACCAGTAACCAATAATCAGTCTAGCGCTCCCACCACTGCTCCTCATGTCATACCAAGAATAATTGGCATCTTTTCATAGACTAGGATAAGAATGGCAATGAATTCCGACATCTACCACAATGAAATTCTGAGTATTTAGTAAATGATTTTTTTAAGACTAAAAAAAAAATCCCAACTCTCAGTATTTTTATGACTACATTCACTTGGAATTTTACTAAATCAGTTTGGTCACAGTTGACCACTCATTTCTTTGCACACAATCCTGTATGGCGGGCCTCTGGGATTTGAGGAATGCTAGGAAAGACTCCGTGTCCAAAAATGCCCCACCCTGGTCTCTGAAATTTGACCAGTAGAGAAGCATAGGTTGTTTCTGGTGCCCAAGCCTGCAGGCCTCTTTAAAAATACCCCTGAAACAGGTGAGAGGTAACATAGTATAATGGTTAAAGGATCTGGGCTCAAATTCCAGTTCTGCAAGTTCTTACCAGTGTGGCTTTGTGAACCACACTTTAAACCTCATTTGTAAAAGGAGAGGGCTGAATTAGAGGACCTCCAAGGCCAGCTCTAAATTATAGGAAACATTCCATTTTTCAAATGCCAATCACACAGGCCTAATTTAAAAAAACCTTATCGTCAGTGTCCACTAAGATCTGTTTGTGCCTAGAGGTGAGGTGCAGGGAGGGCATAGAAAGGGACCAAAAATGTCCAGAAGAAGGAAGCTTACAGGGGAGGGGAAAATGTCTGCAGAAAAGACATAATTTCCAATTCTTCTTTCCAAGGCTTTACCTGAGGGGTCAGGAACGTGCAGTTTAGTGGGAAGGAAGAAAGCAACACTGCTTAATTCTGTTCCTCTTTCAGCTGTTTGTCGACAGGTGGAGAGAAATTTCATTATGGTCGGTCACTGTAGCATGACAGAATCTGGGCTACATGGGAAAACTGCCCACTCCCACTGCCTCCTACATGAGGGCTTCTACCTTGCAGCTCAAGGAGCTGGTGGTATGAGAGGAATGAAGGTGAGTTCAAGAATATTCATCCAATCATTCATTCAAGACATTTAAGCACCTATATCAAGTAAAGGCCTGTAGGAGATCAAAATAAGGTATGATGCTTGACCTTGAGGAATTTTTAGTCTAGTCAGGGAAATGAGACAGACATACAACTATAACACAAAATAGCATGTAATTAATTCATATAAGAGCTACAAAGTGGCTCTTCCAAGTTCCTATTGTAACAGCCTTCTGGGCCAGGCTCGGACCAAGTGCCTTGGGATGGTGCCTCTGGGACCCAGCTTGGGAGGAGAGGACTCTATCATGGGATTAGTATTGGAAAGTACTCTCCATTACCATGGAAATTTAAAATATAAGACTGAGGACAGGAGTTAGAAAGAGAACATAGACAGTAGCAGCAACAGATAGAGGACTCCCCCCAGGAGGCTGACTCTAAACTTTATAGGCTTCAGGGGAGCAAGCAGCAGAGCAGACCTCAGCAGCAAACAAAGCAAGCAGCAGAATAGGGCTTAGTGTGGGGAGTGGAGGGCAGTAGTAGTAGAAAGCAGTGTGAGCTCCAAGGAGGAAACCACATAGGCTATAGAAGAGTGGACACCAGCATGAAGAGCACCACAGGCTTTGCACTTTGCTTACTGTCATTTGGAAGTGATAAGACTCCTCTAAAGAGCAGCCAATATAGTAACCAACGGCCAGTGGACAACTCTCCAGAAAAGGCTTAGTGTAGGGGTAGGAACCCTGCAGCCACACAGTTTGGATTCAGTCAAAGGGCCACACTCAAGGCCCTAGAAGGCCACATGTGGCCTTGGGGGTCACAGGTTCCCCACCCCCGGCTTAGTGGATCGAGATGTAGAGTCCTAGAGAAGTTCTTTGCTTTCCAATGACTAGAAGAAGGGGGGCAATCCCTCAGTAGACGTTTCTAAAGGGGCAAAGATATCGTCCTTTCCCCCTCTTCACACACATGGGGCTCCCAGGGACTAGTGGACCAGGGTGCACTAAGTGAGGTTGGCACAGAGTGAGTTCAACCCGGCACCTGAATGTGCTGCTTACCACAGTGTGATGACCTCTTGGCTGCCTTACTATAAATGATCCTGATCCATGGTGAAGATGATTGTGTTGGAAATGTCACTGATACTGTCACCTTCATACTTCTAGCTAGCACTGACTCAGCTACTCTGAACTGTGAAGATTGGGCATCACCTATCATGTGGTCCACATACAGGGGTGGGGAACCTGTGGCCCCAAGTCCACATGTGGCCCTCTAAGTCCTCAAGTGCAGCCCTTTCACTCCAAACTTCACAGAACAAATCCCCTCAATAAAAGGATTTGTTCTCTAGGACTTGGAATCAGTCAAAAGGCTGCATCCGAGGACCCAGAAGGCCACATGTGGCTTCAAGGCTGCAGGTTTTTCCACCCCTGGTCCAGAAGGTTACAATCTGGGAGTTGGTCCTCCTGAAGGGGGTAGATGAAGCCTGGGATTTCTGGTCTTCATTTTCCTCAACATACTGTAACTTCTTCAGGGATCCTGAGATTAGGCTTGTCCAGCAAAGGAGTGGATGATCCTCTAAAACAGTAGTGTCGAGCTCAAATAGAAATGAATGTCTGTAGGCCATATATTGACTCTAAAAACCACAAATACGCATTATCCGTATTGTAGTACATTTTAATTTTTGTTAAACATTTCCCAATTACATTAAATCTGGTTTGGGTTGCACTCAGGAGTTTTGCAGTGGGAAGTTTGAAACTTCTTCTAAAATGCCTTTAGGACCTTGCCTCTACAGAATGGAATGTGGTAGGAGCAATAGTTGCTGAGTAGGTTGGGCTAGTTTGGTGGCCCAAGTACAAAAGCAAGCCCATGAGAAAGGCAGTGGTTGCTGTCCCTCTGGATTGTCCGGCTTGCCAGCATGGTGGACACAGAAGCAAGCAAGTTATCTGCTTGTCATCTCCTTGTTGAGTATCCTTTCCAAGCTATGTCTGCTTCTTTTCGTTAAAATAGAAAATATTCAATAAGAGTTATTTCATTTTTTAAACTTATTTTTAAAATGTTAGCATTTGGGCCAGAGCCAAGATGGCTGCTAGAAAGCAGGGACTAGCGTAAGCTCCCCACCAAGTCCATCCAAAAACCTATAAAAACTGGCTCTGAACAAATTCTAGTACTGCAGAACCCACAAAATAGCAGAGGGAAGCAGGGCTCCAGCCCAGGACAGCCTGGATGGTTGCTGGGTGAGGTCTATCGCGCTGGGAGCATAGAGGAGCAGAGACCAGCACGAGCCGCACGGACCAACCAGACCAGGAGCCAGGCGGAGTGGGCCCTAGCACCCTGAATCAGTGAGCTGTGGCAGTTACCGGACTTCTCAACGCACAAACACCAAAGACAACAGAGAAGGTTAGTGGGACAAGCTGCGGGAGTGGAAGGAGTTCACAGTTCAGCTACCACCCTGGGCGCAGCGGAGGTGGGGCAGCTACAGAACTACAGCTGCAGTTGCTTCTGGCCCCAGGCCCACCTGGTGGGAGAAATTAAGTGGCAGATCAGAGCAGGAGTGCAGAGCCTGCTGAAGATCTGAGTCCAGTCCGGGTTGGGGGTTCTTAGGGAAGGAGGAGTGCTGGTGTGGCAGACCTGGCTGTAATACCTCTGAAAACAACAGTGCATCCCCTCAAGCTTGGAACAAAGTACTCTTTACTCTACAAGCAGTCATACCCTGATGAAAAACTCAAGGGTCAAGTTGGCTGGGAACATGGCCAGGCAGCGAAAACACACCCAGATCAGTCTCAGACTTTGGAATCTTTCTTTGGTGACAAAGAAGATCAAAACATACAGCCAGAAGAAGTCAACAAAGTCAAAGAGCCTACAACAAAAGCCTCCAAGAAAAACATGAACTGGTCTCAGGCCATGGAAGAGCTCAAAAAGGATTTGGAAAAGCAAATTAGAGAAGTAGAGGAAAAATTGGGAAGAGAAATGAGAGTGATTCGAGAAAACCATGAAAAACAAGTCAATGACTTGCTAAAGGAGATTCAAAAAAATACTGAAAAAAATACTGAAGAAAACAACACCTTAAAAAATAGACTAACTCAAATGGCAAAAGAGCTCCAAAAAGCCAATGAGGAGAAGAATGCCTTGAAAGGCAGAATTAGCCAAATGGAAAAGGAGGTCCAAAAGACCACTGAAGAAAATACCACCTAAAAAATTAGACTGGAGCAAGTGGAAACTAGTGACTTTATGAGAAATCAAGATATTATAAAACAGAACCAAAGGAATGAAAAAGTGGAAGACAATGTGAAATATCTCATTGGAAAAACCACTGACCTGGAAAATAGATCCAGGAGAGATAATTTAAAAATTATTGGACTACCTGAAAGCCATGATCAAAAAAAGAGCCTAGATATCATCTTTCAAGAAATTATCAAGGAGAACTGCCCTGATATTCTAGGGCCACAGGGCAAAATAGAAATTGAAAGAATCCACAGATTGCCTCCTCAAATAGATCCCAAAAAGAAATCTCCTAGGAATATTGTCACCAAATTCCAGAGCTCCCAGATCAAGGAGAAAATACTGCAAGTAGCCAGAAAGAAACAGTTTCAGTATTATGGAAACATAATCAGAATAATCCAAGATCTAGCAGCTTCTACATTAAGAGATCGAAGGGCTTGGAATCCGACATTCCGGAGGTCAGTGGAGCTAGGATTAAAACCAAGAATTCATCTACCCAGCAAAACTGAGTATCATGCTCCAAGGCAAAATATGGATTTTCAATAAAACAGAGGACTTTCAAGGTTTCTCAGTGAAAAGATCAGAGCTGAATAGAAAATTTGACTTTCAAACACAAGTATCAAGAGAAGCATGAAAAAGTAATCAAGAAAAAGAACAAGAAAAAGAAATTGCAAGGGACTTACTAAAGTTGAACTGTTTTGTTTACATTCCTACATGGAAAGATGATGTGTACGATTCATGAGACCTCAGTATTAGGGTAGCTGAAGGGAATATGCATATATATATATGTATATATGTGTATGTATATATATATATATGTGTGTGTGTATGTATGTATATATGTATGTGTATATACATACATATATATATATACACACAAATAGAGAGAGAGAGAAAGAGAGAGAGAGAGAGAGAGAGAGAGCGCACAGGGTGAGTAGAAGATGAAGGGATGATATCTAAAAGAAATAAAATCAATCAAGGGATGAGAGAGGAGTATATTGAGAGAGGGAGAAAGGGAGAGATAGAATGGGGTAAATTATCTCGCATAAAAGTGGCAAGAAAAAGCACTTCTGTAGGAAGGAAAGAGAAGGCAGGTCAGGGGGAATGAGAGAATCTTGCTCTCCTCACATTTGACCTGAAGAGGGAATACCACACACACTCAATTGGGTGTCTTACCCCACAGGAAAGAAGGAGGAAGAAGATTAAAAAAAAGGGGGGATGGTAGAAGGGAGGACAGATGGGGGAGGAAGTAATCAAAAACAAACACTTTCAAAAAGGGACAGGGTCAAGGGAGAAAATTGGGTAAAGTGGGATAGGTTAGGAATGAGCAAAATATAATTAGTCTTTCACAACATGAGTATTGTGGAAGGGTTATACATAATGATATGCATGTGGCCTATGTTGAATTGCTTGACTTCTTAGGGAGGGTGGGTGGGAAGGGAAGAGGGGGGAGAATTTGGAACTCAAAGTTTTAAAAACAGATGTTCAAAAACAAACAAAAAAAAGTTTTTGCATGCCACTAGAAAATAAGATACACAGGCAATGGGGCATAGAAATTTATCTTGCCCTACAAGAAAGGAAGGGAAAAGGGGATGGGAGGGGAGTGGGGTGACAGAAGGGAGGGCTGACTGGGGAACAGGGCAACCAGAATATATGCCATCTTGGAGTTGGGGGGAAGGTAGAAATGGGGAGAAAATTTGTAATTCAAACTCTTGTGAAAATCAATACTGAACACTAAATATATTAAATTAAATAAACTAATGAAACAGGAAAAAAAATGTTAGCATTCACGTTTTTTTGGTCGTTAGCAAAGCGCAACTAACAATAGTTTTATTTTCTTACTTCAAGCAAATATTTTTCTACTCTGTTTTATTATAAAAATCAACATTTCATTTGTTTCAACTCAGCTTATTGGAACAATCAGAAAGGGGATTTATACAAGGTGTCTGTTTTTATGTAGTTTGCAAGTAAAGCATTTATTTTAGAAAAAAAGGGAGGGGTATATGTGCATGTGCGTGTGTGAGAGTGTGCATGTGTGCATGTGTGTGTGTGTGTGTGTGTGTGTGTGTGTGTGTAATAGTGAACAAGTGGATAGGGGTTGACCAAGTGTTTGTCATTATATTATAAATACATAGCATTTACTTTAAAATTTTAAATTCCAAATTCTTTCCCCCACTTCAGCACCTCTTTAACTTATTGAAAAGTCAAGCAATATGATGCTTATTATACATGTGAAGTCATACAAAACATGTTTCCATTTTATTCATATTGAAAAAAAGCAAGAAAAATAAAGAGGAAAAAATGCTTCAATCTGCACTCAGAGTTTATCAGTTCTCTTTTTGGAAGTGAATAGTATTTTTCATAATGAGTCCTTTGGAATTGTCGTGGATCACTGTATTGATCAAAGTTGCTAAGTCTTTCACAGTTGGTCATCCTTAAAATATTGCTGTTAATGTGTACAGTGTTGTCCTGGTTCTGTGCACTTCACTTTGCATCAGTTCACATAAATCTTCCCAGATTTTTCTGAAACCATTCCTCTCATCATTTCTTATGGCACAGCAATATTCTGTCACAATCATATGCCACAAATTATTCAGCCATTCCCCCAACTGATGATTATCCCTTCAATTTCTAATTCTTTGCCTCCACAAAAAGAGACGTTATAAATATTTTTATATATTATAGGTCCTTTTTCTTTGATATCTTTGGGAAACAGACCTAGTAGTGACATTGCTAGGTCAAAGAGTATACACAGTTTTATAACCAGTTGGGCATATTCCAAATTGTTCTCCACAGTGGTTGGACCAATTCACAATTCTACCAAACAATGTATTAGTGTCCCTATTTTTTCACATTCCCTCCAACATCTGTCATTTTCCTTTTCAGTCATGTCATCCAATCTGATAGATGTGAAGTGGTATCTCAGAGTCTTTTTAATTTGCATTTCTCTAATTATTAGTTATTTTCAGAGTATTTTTTCATATGACTATGGAGAGCTTTGATTTCTTCTTCTGAAAACTGCTTGCTCATATCCTTTGACTATTTATCAATTGGGGAATGGCTCTTATTTTTATAAATTTGCCTCAGTTTCCTACATATTTGACAAATGGGGCCTTTATCAGAGACACTTGCTGTAAAACTATTTTCTTCAGATCTTATTTCATTTTGATTATGAATATGAATCATCAGACTGAATCAGACTTGGCCTACAACAATACTCTATATTTAACAAAAACTGCTAGGAAAACTAGAAAGTCATCTGTTAGAAATTAGATTTAGATTAACATGTCACAGCGTATGCTATATACCATATGTCAAAATCAATCTAAATATAAAAGGTGATGCAAACAGATTAGAGAACAGAAGGCAATATCTTTCACAATTATGGATAGTACAGAATTCTTGACGAAGCAAGGGATAGTTATTGTTTAGTCGTTTTTAGTTATGTCCAATTCTTTGCTATCCTATTTGGGGTTTTCTTGACAAAGAAAGTGGAATGGTTGGTCATTTCTTTCTCCAGCTCATTTTACAGATGAGGAAACTGAGGCAAATAGGAATAAGTGACTTGCCTAGGGTTGCATAGCTAGTAAGTGTGTGAGGCCAGATTTAAACCCACAGAGGTGAGTTTTCCTGACTTCAGGTCCAGCACTCTATCCACTGCGCCACTCCAAGCAAGGGCTAGAGATAATCATAAAAGATAAAATGCATGGAGATGCATTTTAGATTAGAGATGCAAAACAGCAATGCAACGACATAAAATTTAAAAGGTTTTGCACATGCAAAATCAAGGCTGTTAAAATCAAAAGAGAAACAATTAACTGGGGAAAATCTTTGCAGGAAGTTCTCCAAGATATAGAGAGAATTGGTACAAATGCATAAGAACAAGCATGGCGGGGCTGCTAGGGGGCACAGTGAGTCAAGTACCAGCCCAGGAGGATGGGAGTTCGGACATTTGACACTAGCTGTGTGACCTTGGGCAAGTCACTTAACCCCAACTGCCCTGCCTTCCCCCTCAAGAAAAAAAAAAACAAGCGTGGCATATTTCCTAATAAATGGTCAACGAGTAGGAACAGGGCAAGGGTTATTACTCGCATTTTATAGATGAGGAGATTGAGACTGAGAGAAGTTGTAACCCACCTGAGGTCATAGAGCAAGGAAGGGGGAGAGTCGGGAATGGGACCCCAGGTCTTCCAGTCCAATGCCCTTCTCCAATCCATTTGTCCACACTGCCTTTGCATAAGCAACACCAAGTAAGAACGAGGTCATGATGTGAGGAATTCCTGTCTTGGATGTTGCATTGTGATGTGGCCACTCTGCTCTATTACATCACTCTCCCTGTAACCCTTGCTTAACAGGAGATAACCAGACCAACTAGCACAAGAGAAATTCTATGTTTTCAGTACCTGCTCTTGTGCCTTCTATTTCATCGAAAAAAGAGGAAACATGAAACTGGAATTCACAGAAAAAAACTATAACAACTTTGTCCTTCAGAACCTCAACAAGCAGAGAAAGAGGAAGGAGTATTGGGACATGGCCCTGAATGTGGACGATCACGTCTTCTTTGCCCATCGCAACGTGCTCGCTGCAGTCTCACCCCTGGTGAAAAGCCTCATCTCCAGCAATGACATGAAGACCACCGATGAGCTCTTCATCACCATCGACTCAAACTACCTGAGCCCTTCTTCTGTGGAGCAACTCATGGACTACTTCTATAGCGGGAAGGTGGTGATTTCTGAACAGAACGTGGAGGAGCTGTTGAGGGGAGCCCAGTACTTCAACACACCCCGACTAAGGATTCACTGCACTGACTTCCTGCTAAAATCCATCAAAAGAAACAACTCCCTTCGCTATCTATTCTTGGCCGAGCTCTTTGAGTTGAAAGAGGTTTCTGACTGTGCCTATGCTGCCATTCGGGATAACTTTCACTACTGGGCCAGCCATGAAGGGTCAACCCACTTCATGCAATGCCCCCCTGTAATCTTTGGCAGACTGCTTCGGGATGAGAATCTGCATGTGCAGAACGAGGACCAGGCCCTTAGCTCACTCCTACATTGGGTAAATTTCAAAAAGGAAGAGCGGGAGAAATATTTCAAGAAGTTCCTCTCCTACATCAACCTCAACGGAGTCTCCAACAAAACACTCCTATTTGCCAGCAACAAAGTGGGAGCAATGGAGAACAACAGCGCCCCCTTGGCCCTGATAGAGAACATCTTGTTGGACCGAAAGCAGGAGAAACCGTGCAGGCTGCTGAATTTCCAAAGGAAAGGAGCCCTGTTGGATGCTGTAGTGATTCTAGGGGGTCAGAAAGCCCAGGGAAAATTCAATGACTCTGTGTTTGCTTATATTATCGAGGAGGATATTTGGCTGAAACTCACTGAGATGCCATACAAAGCAGCTGCTCTCAGTGCAACTTCTGTGGGTAAGTACATTTACATTTCTGGTGGAACCACGGAGCAGATTTCAGGCCTGAAAACTGCCTGGAGGTATGACATGGATGAGAACTCCTGGACCAAACTGCCTGACCTACCCATGGGGTTAGTCTTTCACACCATGGTGACCTGCGGGGGAGTTGTGTACTCTGTGGGAGGGAGCGTCGCTCCAAGGAGATACGTTTCCAACATCTACAGGTACGATGAGAGGAAGGAAACCTGGAGTCTGGTGGGGAAGATGAGCATCCCAATGGATGGAACAGCAGTGATCACCAAGGGAAACAGAAACATGTACATAGTGACAGGGAGGTGTCTGGTGAAGGGATTCATTTCTCGAGTAGGGGTGGTAGATTGCTTTGACACTAGCACTGGGGAAGTTGTGCAGTGCATCACCTTCCCAATTGAGTTCAACCACAGGCCTCTCCTGTCTTTCCAGCAGGATAACATCCTGAAGGTGCACAGCCACAGGCAGAGTGTAGAAATTAACTTGCAGAAGATTAAAGCCAGTAAGACTGCCAACTGTGTGCCCTTGCTGCCCAACAACTGTGCCTTGGACGTTTCACATGCAGTGTGTCTGATTGGTGACAACAAGGTGTTTGTATGCGGAGGTGTCATTTCTACGAATGACACACATAATAAAGATTACACTATCAATAAAAATGCCTACCTGTTAGACCAGAAGGCAGGGGAATGGAAGACTATCACTCCACCACCAGAAGCCCTGGACTGTCCAGCATGTTGTATGGTCAAGCTGCCTTGCAAGATTCTTCGAAAGATTGACAATATTTAAGTGAGAAAATAAGTAAATCCATTATTATTCACAGTTTTAAAACAGAGAGAGAGTGCATGCACGCATCCTATTGGTTCCATCTCAAGGCTTCTGTCATCTGCTTTTGGCCTTTGGGACATGTTTAAGCTCATTAGGCAGAGCCAACCCTAGAGGATGGCAAATGGAGGCTATTGTCCTATACTCTATGCTTTTGGGGACACCTCTAGGTTTTGACATGAGGGTGTCAGATGTAATCATTCATGGCTCCATTTAAAGTAACTGTAGACAATATAAATTATTTGGGAGTCTAATCCTAGAAAATCAACTAAAACACTTCTTGAAATAATGTAATCATTCACGACTACTCATTAGAGTGCGCACATGCAAATGCCAAATGTAGTTACAAAGAAAAAGATTCACTAAGCATAGTGAAACCCTAGGTACCTCCATCACCACCCTTTCTCCAAGCTGAGAGATGAAAAAAAATGGAGCAAAGATCCATTTCATGGGAAAGGAGAAACATCCACAAAGAGTTGGGTGTACTGGATTTGGGAGAAGGGGGTGGGGATGGTGGTATAGAAGGGGTAAGGGAATGGAAGGAGCAGGAGGGGAAGACAAAAAGATTCATTGGTAATGAAAGAGAAATACCCAGCTGGTATATTTAACTTTGAATCAACAACATATGTTTCACAATTAGTTTATGGGACATGTTTTTGGACCTACTTATAGGTGTGAAAGGAAGGTTCATTTAAGACTTACAGAAGATTGGGGGGCTGGGCAGATGAGGGAAAGGGAGAGAACTTCTACTCTGATCCTCAACATTAAAGGTGAGGAAGAAGAAAAGGTTACTCTCTAACCTGCTCAGAAGATAATCAGGGGAAGAGAGTAAGAATGGAAATTCATATTGGGACTCTGCAGTATTTAGAGTAGAAAAGGAGAAGGGGGTAGAGTAGTGTCTTGGCCTGAGTCACATGAAGTCTATTCAACATCCCAGAGATGGATGAAATATTAGGAAATTGAACTCCTGGCTAAAGACACCTTCAGTATCTATCTGTCCTTGTGTTTCCCTCCTTTACTCTGACTCTTCCTTAAACCCTAGAGGTAGAAAGGCAAAGTTTTCTCAGGATGGTGGTGTCTGAGAGAAGAAAGGCAAAGACTTCTATCTAGACTTCTTCCCTGACCATAAATTTCTTACTCTGCATTTCTTCACTTTTCCAATACTCATTGAACTGATTTTCTGTCCTCAATGGAATTGCAAGGGCTTGGTCCCTCCCCATTCAACTAGGCCATCAGCTAAAAATGCCTAGCTGGCCTCACAACCTTAAGGTTCCAACTGTCAACTTTGGGTCACCCACTCTATTTGCTTTTTTATTTCCCTTAGGCTTGAAAGTGTAGAGGGTGTGCCCAGGAGAAGCCTGATAAAGTTCTTTTCAATCTCTCTTTTTTTAAAAAAAAATTAATCATTTTTGTTTTTACAATTCAATCGGTTTCCAATCATGAACACTTATACAGTCTCATGTCAGAAAAACACTTTGACTCTGGTATGTGGTATATGGTTGTGTCTAAACCTTTTTTTTTTTTTTAAGCAAACAGCTTTCCAGTTTTCTCAGCAGTTTTTATCAAATAAATTGGATTTTCCCTATCACTTGTGCTCTTGGGCTTACCAAAAAAATGAGTTACTGCATTTTTTCCTCCTCCTAGGTCTTATTTTATCTAGTCTGTTTTACTAATCTACTTTTCTATTTTTAACTTGTACCAAATAGGTTTGATGATTACTGTTCTATAACATAATTTGAGATATGGTCATGTTTTTTGCCCCTTTGTATCCTTAGTGCTTAGCACAATGCCTGGCACATAATTAGCACTTAATAAATGTTGGTTGACTAATTAATGACTAGATTCCTTTTTTTCATTATTTTTCATAATTTTTTTCATTATTTCCCTAGAAATGCTTGACCTTTTATTCTTTCAAATAAGTTTCATTATTATTTTGTTTAGTTCTATAGGGTAACTTCTTGTTTGTTTATTTGAAACAGTGCTTTTTAATTTAGGTAGTATCATTTTTAATATATGGGTCCAGCCATGAACTTTAATAAAATCTCTCCACAATTACTTGTCTTCTTTTATTTCTCTAAAGAATATTTTATGTTTGTATTTACATGTTTTCTGAGTGTTTCAGTGGGCTTATTTCCAGATATTTTGTTTTCATAGTTATTTTAATTTCTCTTTATTTCATCTCAATTTTTATTAGTACATTTTATGTATATTTTATGTATTTTTTCTACTTTTCTGAAGCCAGTAATCATTGAAATTTGTTTATTTTGCTGATTCTCTTAGGTTTTCTAAATATGCCAACATGTCTTCTGCAAATAGGATCATTTTGTCTCCTATTTTCCAATGCTTAATGTAATTTTAGTTAATTTCACTTAATCCTCAATGTCTTTCTCTTGTCTAACACCGTGGCTAAGCATTTCCTTGAACTATATTAGATAAAATGGAAAGAGGAACTATCTTGCTTTAACCCCAAATTTAGTGGGAAAGATCTTAGTGTTTCTCCATTACAAAGATAACTCTTGATTTTTAAATCCATACTTTGCAGCATATAAAAGAAAGGTGCTTCATACCTATGTTTTTGTATTTTTAAGGTTAAATCAATGCTATATTTTGGCAAATGTTTTTCTGCCTCTATTGAGATGCAATCTCGTGAGATTTTTTTTTGTTTATAGTATTAATTGTACTTATTATTTTCATAATGTTAAACAGTCATTCCATCCAACAAAGTCATTATGCTTTTTTAATGCATTATTGAGATATCTTTACTAAAAATTTTACTTAACATTTTTGCATCAATCAATGTGCATTAGTGATCTTGGTCTACAACTCTATTTCTTTGGCACCTTTTTGGTTTGAGACTCAGGACCATAGTTGTCTCATAAAAGAAATTTAATAGAGTGACCTTATTTATTTATTTTTAGGAACAATTTTTGTAGTTCTTTAAAAGTTTGGTAGAATTCACTTGGAAATCTATCTGCATTAATGGTTTTTCTTTGGTAGCTCATTTATGGACTGTTAGATTTCTCTTTCTGTTACTGGATTGCTTAAAATTGCTATTTCTTATTTTGTTCACCTGGGTATTTTATATATTTTTAAGCTAATCATCCATTTCCTTTAAATTCTAAATTTTGGTGGTATATAATTATATATTTTCTGAGAATTCTCTTTTATTTCCCCTCTGTATATTGTGTACTTGCCATGTTAATTTTTTAATCTTAGTGATTTGATTTTTCTCTTTTTGATTGTTAGCTAATGGTTTATCAATCTTGTTAATTTTTTTTAAAAGCTACTTATTTTACCTGATAAATAGTCTTTTTATTTTCTTTTTTTTAATTCCATACTTTATTATTTAATATTTTTTTAGTTTTCAGCATTGATTTCCGCAAGATTTTGAGTTACAATTTTTCTCTCCATTTCTACCCTCCCCCCACTCCAAGATGGCATATATTCTGATTGCCCTGTTCCCCAGTAGGCCCTCCCTTCTGTCACCCCACTCCTCCTCCCTCCCCATCCCTTTTCCCCTTACTTTCTTGTAGGGCAAGATAGATTTCTATGCCCCATTGCCTGTATATCTTATTTCCCAGTTGCATGCAAAAACAACTTTTTTTTGAGCATCTGCTTTTAAACCTTTGAGTTCCAAATTCTCTCCCCTCTTCCCTCCCCACTCACTCTTCCTAAGAAGGCAAGCAATTCAACATAGGCCACACATGCATCATTATACAAAACACTCCCATAAATAGTCACGTTGTAAAAGACTAACTATGTTTCCCTCCATCCTATCCTGTCCCCCTTTATTCAATTTTCTCCCTTGATCCTGTCCCTTTTCAAAAGTGTTTGCTTTTGATTACTTCTTCCTCCTATCTGTCCTCCCTTCTATTGTCCCCCCTTTCTTATCTCCTTCCCCTTACTTTCCCATGGGGTAGGATACCCAACTGAGTGTGTATGTTATTCTCTCCTCAAGTCAAATCTGATGAGAGCAAGATTCACTCATTCCCCCTTACCTGCACCCTCTTCCCTTCCAACAGAACTTTTTCTTGCCACTTTTATGTGAGATAATTTACCCCATTCTATCTCTCACTTTCTCCATCTCTCAATATATTCACCTCTCATCCCTTAATTTGATTTTATTTTTTTAGATAGCATCCTTTCATATTCAACTCACTCTGTGCCCTCTGTCTCTCTCTCTCTCTCTCTCTCTGTCTCTCTCTCTCTCTCTCTCTCTCTCTGTATATATATATATATATATATATATATATATATATATATATATATATATATATATCCCTTCAACTACCCTAATACTGAGAAAGGTCTCATGTATTACATACATCCTCTTTCCATGTAGGAATGTAAGCAAAACAGTTCCACTTTAGTAAGTCCTTTATGATTTCTCTTTCTTGTTTACCTTTTCATGCTTCTCTTGATTCTTGTGTTTGAAAGTCAAATTTTCTATTCAGCTGTGGTCTTTTCACTGAGAAAGCTTGAAAGTCCTCTATTTTATTGAAAATCCATATTTTGCCTTGGAGCATTATACTCAGTTTTGCTGGGTAGGTGATTCTTGGTTTTAATCCTAACTCCTTTGACCTCCAGAATGTCATAGTCCAAGCCCTTCAATCCCTTAATGTGGTAGCTGCTAGATCTTGTGTTATCCTGATTGTGTTTCCACAATACTCAAATTGTTTCTTTCTGGCTGCTTGCAGTATTTTCTCCTTGACCTGGGAACTCTGGAATTTGGTGACAATGTTCCTAGGAGTGTTCTTTTTGGGATCTTTTTCAAGAGGCAATTGGTGGATTCTTTCAATTTCTATATTACCCTCTGGCTCTAGAATATCAGGGCAGTTTTCCTTGATCATTTCTTGAAAGATGATGTCTAGGCTCTTTTTTTGATCATGGCTTTCAGGTAGTCCAATAATTTTTAAATTATCTCTCCTGGATCTATTCTCCAGGTCAATGGTTTTTCCAATGAGATATTTCACATTGTCTTCCATTTTTTCATTCCTTTGGTTCTGTTTTATAATATCTTGATTTCTCATCAAGTCACTAGCTTCTACCTGCTCCAATCTAATTTTTAAGGTAATATTTTCTTCAGTGGTCTTTTAGACCTCCTTTTCCATTTGGCTAATTCTGCCTTTCAAGGAATTCTTCTCCTCCTTGGCTTTTTGGAGCTCTTTTGCCATTTGACTTAATCTATCCTTTAAGGTGTTATTTTCCTCAGTATTTTTTTGAGTCTCCTTTAGCAAGTCATTGACTTGTTTTTCATGATTTTCTTGCATCACTCTCATTTCTCTTCCCAATTTTTCCTCTACTTCTCTAACTTGCTTTTCCAAATCCTTTTCGAGCTCTTCCATGGTCTTAGCCCAATTCATATTTTTCCTGGAGGCTTTTGGTGTAGGCTCTTTGACTTTGTTGACTTCTTCTGGCTGTATGTTTTGTTCTTCTTTGTCACCAAAAAAAGATTCCAAAGTCTGAGTCTGAATCTGAGTCCAATTTCTCTGCCTGTTCATGTTCCCAGCCATCTACTTGACCCTTGAGCTTTTTTTCAGTGTATGACTGCTTGTAGAGTAGAGAGTACTTTGTCCCAAGCTTGAGGGGCTATGCTGCTATTTTGAGAGCTACTTCTACACAGCAAACTCTGTGATACCAGCCCTTCTCCTCCCCCAAGAACCACCAACCTGGATCGCAACCTAGATCCAAGCAGGCTCTTCACTCCTGCTCTGATCTGCCACTTAATTCTTCCCACAGGGTGGGCCTGGGGCCAGAAGCAACTGCAGCTGGAGCTCTGGAAGCAGCCCTAGAACTGCACCACTTCCGTTCCCCTGGGGCTAGGGCCTACAGCGCACTCCTTTCACTCAGCTTTAGCAGTTTTTCCACTAACCTTCTCTGTTGTCTTTGGCATT
The DNA here is from genome assembly GCF_011100635.1 of Trichosurus vulpecula. Taxonomy (NCBI): domain Eukaryota; kingdom Metazoa; phylum Chordata; class Mammalia; order Diprotodontia; family Phalangeridae; genus Trichosurus; species Trichosurus vulpecula. Next base: position 547,582,960 of record NC_050573.1, on the reverse strand, counting down.
TGTGGGTTGAGAAGTCTGGTAACTGCCACAGCTCAATGATTCTGGCCCCTACTGCCTGTTCCACCCGGCTCCCCATCTGATTGGTTCTGACATGGCCTCATGCTGGGCTGTGCTCCACTCCGCTCCCAGCTCCACATAATAGACCCTTCCCAGCAACCATCCAGGCTTTCCTGGGCTGGAGCCCTGCTTCCCTCTGTTATTTTGTGGGTTCTGCAGCTCTAGAATTTGTTCACAGCCATTTTTTACAGGTGTTTGGAGGAACCTGAGGTAGAGCTTAAGCAAGTCCTTGCTTACCAGCTGCCATCTTGGCTCCACCCCCAGTCTTTTTATTTTCAATTTTATCTCTCAAATTTTCTTTTTTTCTTGTTTTGCTAATGTGGTGTTGCTAATGTGCTAATGTTGTTGTTGCTAATGTGGTGATTTTTCTACTTGTTGTGTCTTTTCGACTGCCTACTCAGCTCATTAGTGCCACTTTTCTACTTTTTAAATATTTTTTTTCAGAAATACCAACTTTGTTCTGCTCAGAGGAAATGCATCTTACAAATTTGGGAATATCATTTCATTATATTTCATTTAAAACAATTTTTTATGATTTGTTCTTTGACTCACTCATTATTTAGGATATTTTTACTTAGTCTACTTCTCAGTCTATGTTGTTCATGGTTTTTCTATTGATTGATTCTTTTTATTGAGTTCTGTTCTGTAAAGGACATATTATTTCTGTCTTTTTACATTTATTTATTATTTCTTATGTTCCTAGCATGTGATCAGTTTTTTCAAAGATACATGTTGTTGTAAAATATGTAAAGTCTTTAACATTTCCATTCAGAAATTTCCAAAGGTGTTTCAAATCTAATTTTTCAAAAAACCTTTTTCAGGTCTATGTTTTCCTTTTTGTTTATCTTTGATATCCAGTCCTGAGAAAGCATTATCAAAGTCTCCCATGATAATTGTGTTACTATTAATCACTTTTTTGCAATTCAGTTACTTTTACTTTTTGGAATATAGACATACATATACATATATTAGACAATGAAAGGGAATGATTAATATATGTATATATGGAATATATATAAAGTATATGATTAGCATATATGTGTACACACATATATGCTAATCATATTCTTTCATGGTCACCTTATTTGAAATCATGATTGTGACTTCTGCTTTTTATTTAATCCTCTGAAGCATAATAATTTTTGTTCTAGCCTCTCATTATTAACCTGTATGTGCCCTTGTATTTTAAATGTATTTCTTATATACAGCAAATTATTGGCAGTTTGTGTGTGTGTGTGTGTGTGTGTGTGTGTGTGTGTATTCTCCTATTCACTTTCATTTTATTGAGTAGTTTAATTCACTTTCAATTACAATTGGAAGTTTGTGTTCTCTTCCCTCAAACTCTATTATATTATTTTTCTTTTTACTCCTCTTAAATCAGCACTTATTCTTTGTACTTTTTTTTGGCTGATCTTGGTCTCCTCCCACAAATTTTTTATCCCCTACTTTGCACCTGTTACCCTGCCAATCCTAAAGGCCTTCAGTTTCCTTTTTTATTTATTCCTTGTTTCTTTTCTCTTCTCCCAGATCTTCTATTTCTCTCCTGAACCATTTTGCAAGTTCTTGAAATTGCTCCATTAGCATTCCTAATGATCTCTCTGAATTTATTTTAAAATTTTTTCTGTCCTTGGGATTTTTAAATTTTGATTTCTTTTGCCTCTAGTACTTATCGATTGCTTTGGCACCTTCTCTCAATTGTTAACTCATTTTTTTCTACTCTCTCAATCTCTTCGCTAGTTTTTCTGTGATGCCCTCCCTATAACCAGCCTTCTTACAGGAAGCCTCATCTCTTCTGTACTACACAGCACTGAAGTATCCCCACACTCTTGAGCCTCTCCCCACTCTACCGCAACCAACTGATTAATTCAATGACTTTCATCTGTGAAGAAGATGGAACTAGGAGCAGATTTTTTTTTTTTTTGCCATGGCCATGTTGAGCTTGAGACAAGGAATCAGTATAGTGAGTGATGTAGTAGGGTGATACATGGGGTATGTGCCAAGCACAGCTAGAAATAGCAAGCAAATAACATGGCCTTCTGTAATTTTTTCTGTTGGAATTGGCTAGTTGACTTAATAAATGCTTGCTGGGGACTAGCTTTCTTCTATTCTTGAAATCGTTGCTTTTATCACTTTATTTGTTACATTTCTTGTTTTGAGGTGATAAAAGCATGTGAGACTTAGAAATAACCTCTCACTCCACTATTTTCCTAGGAATTCCTCAATCTCCATTGCATCTCTTTAATGAGGAGAGATTTCCTTGACAAGACAAACTCATTGAGGCCCTTCTTTCTGGCACCGATCATATCTTGACTTGGTCTGAACTCGTATTGCCCTGGGTATCGCTGAATTAACTCTACCATGATGATGAAGTTTCCCCATTTAAATCCTCATTAAGTCAATACCTAAGATTTTTTTAAACATTTGCCTGTTTTGTTTCTAATTTATAATATTCTGACAGAGCAGCCCCATTGCTATGTTTCTAATTCTTAATAATTAACCCCTACAGAAATAAACCCAAGCTTTGAGAGTAACTTAGTCTATACATAGCTAAAATTTCTCTAGCTATTTTAAAGGGCTTTTCATTTACCAAGATGCTTTATTTCAACAAAATGCCCTATTAACCAGAGAGAGGTACATGTCTGTACTAAAGATATTAAGATATACCCTTGAAATTGGCCTTTAAAAAAAGGAGGTTAGAGGCAAATAGAATCAGAATAGAAACAAAGAGATGCATGTCAGACACATAGGGACTCAAGTTACATGGAGGGAAGTATGTGCAGTCTTACATGACAACCTTGTCAGGGAAGTATGTGCATTAAGAGACCAGGTGGCCCCAGAAAAGGAAGAGAAACCACATAGCCCCAGGTATGGTAGCAGACTAAGTCAGTGCCTAAGTGGCGAAGCATTCAAGCCACACTGGGAGCGGCAGAAACAAAAGAAACAGTCATGGCAACAGGAAAGAAAAGGAGCTTCTGAAGCAAGTGAGGAATTTCTATACAATATTGAGGTTATGGACCAAGCCTCCTAGGCCCAGCGGAGAAGTTCCTGGACCAAGCATGGACTAGAGCCAAAGAATAACAAGGACTGAGCCAGAGTAGGGAGTAGCAAACTCAGACCTTAGTTTCATTTGTACTGTGAATTATGTGGACTGTGCCTCCCTGACTCGTCCCACTACACATCCAGTTTCAGCTGAGCCCTCTATGCTGCTTAAATATTCTTGCCACTTCACAGTATCTGTGCCAAACTTTCTCCAGGCTCAAGTTTCCAATACCTCCCAAACCCGCTCCATCCTCCTGAGATGATCTCAACTCCTACTTTACTGAGAAGACAGAAAACATCAGCCAATGACTGAAGCTATTTTTTTCTAAATCTGCATATTTCTGTCTTCATGAGCATAATCTCTTTCCTCCTACTCGAATCAGACTACAAGATGATCTTTGTCCTTTCCAAGGTTAACCTATACCCGTCATCTCATCTATTCAATCAGTCCTTCCCTTTCGAGGGTACAGACTGATTATGGCACGTAGGAGGCACTTAATAAATAATAAATACTTGTTGAATTGAATTAATTCATAACTCTCTCCTCCTCCACTGACTCTCAGAGTAAAGAAACGAATAGGTCTCCTTTATCCTGGAAAAAAAAAATTCTTCACTGGAACCTATTATCGTTCTATCCTTCCTATCCTCGTATCTTCCTCTTTTCTTTCACTGTCAAATATCTAAATGAGCAGCAAGTACTTAATGTCCCCATTTCCTCACCACCCAATTTCTCTTTAGCCTCTCATAATCAGGTTTATACATTACTAAAACTGTCCACCCAGAAGTTACTTATTACTTCTTGGCAAATCCAAGAGTCTTTTCCCAATCCCCATTCCCCTTAGCTTCTTTGTAGCATTTAACATATTGATCATACTCTCTTCTCTCTTGGATACCCTATCCTGCTTCTTCTATCATTCTTCTCTATCTCCTTCACTGACTCCCCTTCCTCTACCTGCTCATGAAATGTGGGAATGAAAGTATTTCCTAAAACCCGTTCCTGTGTCTCTTCTCCCCTCTTTTCCTATTCTTCCTTGGTAATTTCATCTTCATAATTTTAGTGATCACATCTATGATTCCCAAATCCATAACTCCAATTGCAATCTCTCTTCTGAACTTCTCTGCTTGACTGACATTTCCATTTAGATATCCTATTATATCATATTCAACTAAATTCATCTACCTTCCACCTCTTCAATTTCCCTCAAAAACTTCAAATTAGGCCTTCCTGACTTAACTTTTTGTTAATGGCAAGCCATTCTTTTTTTTTTTAATGCTTTTTGTTTTTTTTTTAAGTTAACAAAAAAATTTTCTTTCCCTTCCATATCCCCCCAATTGGAAAAAATAGAAAACCCCTATAATAAATATGCATAATCAGACAAAATTAATTCCTTCATTATCCACGTCCAAAAATGTATATTTCATTCTTCATCTTGAGTCCATCACTTCTATCTATCAGGAGATGAGTAGCATGCTTCACCATAAAGTCTCTGAAATTGTGGTTGATCACTGCACAGAGTTCTTAAGTCTTTCAAAATGTCTGGCCTTTATGATGTTGCTGTTATTGTCTAAATTATTCTTCTCATTCTGGTCACCTCTCTCTGCATCAATTCATGAAAGTCTTCCTAGGTTTCTCCAAAACCATCCATTCATCCTTTATCATGGCATAATACAGGCCTGTACAACCTCTGGCCCACCAAAAGATTTTGGACAGCCTGCAAAAAATGTAAAGGGTGTTTTCCTCTACATTTTTTGCAGGCCACCCGAAATCCTTTGACATGCCGTGAGTGGCCCATGGCCAACGGGCTACAGGTTGTGCAGGCCTGGCATAAGAATATTCTATAACATTAACATACTGTGACTTGTCAAACCATTTCCAAATTGACAGGTAGTTCCCAGTTCTTTGTCACTTTGAAAAGAGCTGCTATCAACAGGTGATAAGCCTCTCCATACTTAGCTATGCTGGTCCTTGGAAAGCAGACATAGTTTACTTCTGAGACCATATTGCTAAGCCTCTATAGCATGATAGAACCTACCAGAGATTGTATTCTGAAGGCATAGCCCTCTCAAAACCAAGGTTGCCTCCAAGCCCAGTGAGGCATTGAATAGGATTTTATGGATTATAGCTGTTACATGAAACAATTTGGGGGGTATGAAAATGTTTGACTTCCTCAATTTTGCTCCAAAATTTCCATGACTTTCTTATCCCCAGGGAAACTCAGTATTTCCAACATCTCTCTGCAATATTTGTAGATTCCATTAATATATTCTGAGCTCAAAGGTGTTCTATGACCAAATTAGCTTGGGAAACTATAAGGTCCAAACTCCTTAGTCTGACATTCTAGGCCTTCTGGTGAGGCAAGAAGATCAGGCAGGACACAGGCTGAGGCCCTGTGGAGCAGAAAATGAGCTCCCTCACATTCTGCATCTTAGAAAGGCCTATAGGTAATTTCAGAAAAACCTGGAAAGACTTGCATGAACTAATGCAAAGTAAAGTGAACAGAATCAGAAGAACATTATACAGCATTATACAGCAATATTGTTTGATAAAGAACTGAATGATTTAGCTATTCTTGGCAATACAACAATCTAAGACAATCCCAAAGGACTAATGACGAAGCACACTATCCAAACTATTATTTGAATACAGACTGAAGCATTTTTCACTTTCTTTCTTTCCTTCTTTCTTTCTTTCATTCTTTTTCTTTTATTCAAATCTTCTTGTACAAAATGACTAATATGGAAATGTTTGATAGTACTGTATTCAATATTGTTGCAATGATAATCATTAAAGACATTGATCTATAATTTTCTTTTTCTCATTTATCTTTCCCTGGTTTAAGTATCAAGATCATATTTTTCTCATTAAAGGAGTTTAGTAGAATTTCTCCCTTCCTTATCTTTGCAAACAGTTTGTATGTCAGAATTATATGTCTTTTGAATATTTGATAGAAATCACTTATAAACCCATGTGGCCTGAGGGGTTCGTTAGGGAGTTCATTTATGGATGATTAAATTTCTTTTTCTTTCTATCTTTGTATTTAGAATTTTTTATTTGTTGCTTTCTTACTCTTTTTTAGTTGCATGCCCAACTGATAAATCTATTCTTTCTCTCTTTTGTTGATGGAAATTTTTAGAGAGATATATCTTCCAGGATTTTGTCCTTTTCTTTGATAAAAACATTTTCTATTTTATAATCTATTCTTTGACTTATACGCTCTTTAAAAATAAATCATTTACTATTTATTTGGGTTTGAACCCTTTTTTCAAGGACCTTTTATTGATTATATTCTTTATTGTGTTGTGGTCAATAAATTCTGTGTTAATATTTCTACTTCTCTTGAGGTAATTTGAAAGAAAGGAAGGTCTAACACATTCCCATATAGACATAGATTTCTGAGGATGGAAATGAACAGAATGTTAAAAGTGCTAGACTATAAAATAAGGGTAGTGAACCTTGTTTCTACCTCACTGGATAAGATTCAAGTGAGGCCATGTAGGCATAATGCTTTGCAAAGCTAGAAACAATAATATGACAGCTATCATTATTAATACAAGTGGATAATTGGGAGTTTATGCCCAAGGTAAGTATAGACACAGTAAACAAGCATCTGGCTGTACCTGAAGAGTTCAAGTCATAGACTTAAGACATTTGAGAGGGGGAAGGAATCTCAGCAGCCATCTGGCCTAACCCATGGGATCAACCCAATAAGTGGTTATCAAGCTGAAACTTGCACTGTTCCAAGGAATAAGAATCCACACCTCTCAAGGCATGACACCTCAGTTCTGAACAGTTCTAATTGTTAGAAGTTTCTTTTTTTATCCAGTCGAAATTTCCCTCTTTATAACTCCCATCTATTTTTTCCTTCTGAGACTAACCATAAGTCCTCTGCCTCCTTGTTTCCACAATCCAGCTAGCAGCTGTTGTGGGGGTGAAAGCCCAACAACAAGAATGCTACCAGCACGCTGCCAAAGCACAGGTTCTTTTGATCTACTCAACTAAGGAAAGCTATGTGAAGGGGTTTGACAAGCTTACTTTAATTCAGCACACAAATATCATTCACTTAGTTCAGAGGAAAAAGGCAGCACCCTGAAATTCAGAGCAAAGTACAAACAAGTACAAACATCGACAGACAGACCTTATCTGATTCAAATCCCAATACATAGTTACCAGAGTTCAACAAAGTCTCAGCATCCAGGTTACAAGCTGGAGGGCCTTTAGCTACAGCTGCCCGGAGTCTTGGAGTCACCATCTCGAGTGAGAGCCCCAAACAAATTACAAACAGACAGACCCAATACAATTCACAGTTACCAATATCTAGGTTCAGCCCGGGAGCTCAGAACAAGGGCTGGCCCAGAGTCACCGAACCACCACTGCTGTGAGAAAGAGCTCTAAAGAGAAAACCAACCCCTGGTTTTATATCTTTTTCAGGGTCACGGGTGAGTTGCACATGCAACTCACGCATGTGACCTAGAATTGTCACAAAGAGGCGACTTAAACCCACGTGGTCTAAGAGCCTCTGATGTCCCAGACATGTAGGCCCTCCCTGGAGTTAGCCCCACCTTGGGCCCCACCTTAGTTACCAATCCACACCCACTAAGGTTTTACACCTAATAGGGGTTTGGGCCTGGGGCTTAGCACCTAGTAAGGCTAAATGAAATACACTGAATTACTTACTCAAAGGGAACAAAAGTCAAACTCTTCAAGGGCACTTGGTTGAACTAAGTGCTAAGGAGCCCATTTTGCTTACCAATACACTCCTCTACATGACACATCATTAGAACTAAACTGTGACCAATGGAATTTACAATTGATGAGCTGCAATCTTTGAAATATCTTGGAGACTTTCACCTCTTGCTCATCTTCTCTGGTGTTCCCAGAGTGACATGTGAGAGCAGTTGATATCAGCATGTTGGCAGGAAATGCTAGGATTAGGCATATAGCTCCTAATTCAAGACTATAACTGTTAGGCCAGATGGACATTTCAAAGACATCAGTCTTTCTGACTACAGAAGGAACTATGACATGTTCTTCTTTCACCCCCTGGTGTGGTGTGTCCCATAGAGATCATGCTCCGTAATCATGCAGAAGAGACTAAGAAACTCAACTGACATGCAATTGGTGCTTTAGTGCACTCCTACTTCTGTTACCTTGCATGGATCAACACATTCAAGAAGCATGGTGGACTGGGAACTGTGAATATCCCAATGGTGTCTAACCCCTTATGCCCCATTACACAGGGCTTTGAGGGCAGATGAGGAAATCTCATTCTAGGATTTCCTCGTCATCGACAAGAAGGGGTTCTTTTGCTACATCACCATCGATGACTTTCCTGTTGACCACTCTATGGATAAGACACTGTGGCTAGATCAAACATTATGATTCATAGATGAGCATAGAGAATTCTGCCCAGCTGGCTGAGAAACTAGGAGCTACACAATACAGCCTGCCAATTAGAGATCCAAGGAATATTCCTCCAAGCAGCAGCAAGATGTTCTCTGCCAGACACCCCACAGGTACAGACCTAGCTTGCCATCTTAACGTAAAGACCAACAAGGGCAGCTAGGTGTTGCAGTGAGTAGAGCACCGGCCCTGGAGTCAGGAGGACCTGAGTTCAAATCCGACCTCAGACACTTGACACAGGTACTAGCTGTGTGACCTTGGGCAAGTCGCTTAACCCCAATTGCCCTGCCAAAAAAAAAAAGAACAACAAATGCTGGATGCATTCATGATGCTCTAAACTCCAAGGCCTCAGCAGCCTGAGCCAAGACATTGTGATATAGCTGTTCTTTCAGCCTTGGACCTGAACCAGATTATTTCTTCCTCAGGGCAGAAGCTTGTTGGATGGATGAGGGTTGCTGTTTCTCTCTCCCTCTTCTCCTATAATGACCAAATGCTGTGCTAACAATGTTTGTACCCTAGTCAGGCCTTGGAGCTCATGCCTATTGGACATTTTATGGCTTTATTATACTTGTCCTAAAGAAAGAAAAAAGAAAAGTCTTGAAGAACAGGAGAGGAACTAGAAGACCAGAGAAAGGCAAATGTCCTGATTTTTTTTTTAAAGGACCACATCCTTTAAAAAAAGAAAGAAAGAAAAGAGAAGAAAATGAGTCCTCAAACTACAGGCCAATGAACATTCCACTGGCAAAATGTTAGAATGTATTCTTAAAATGATATTTCGTAAAAACTTAGAAAAAGGAAGCGGTGATCACAAAGAAACAGAATGTCTTCATCAAAAATAGGTCATGCTAGACTAACCTCATTTCCTTTTTTTTTTTTTCTGGTGAGAGTTACTAGACTGATAGATTAGGAGATTAGAATACCATAGAGAGACTTTACTTAGATTTTAGCAAAACACTTGAGAAAATCTCATGCTATTCATTTGGACAAGATGTGGAGATGAGAGCTAAATTATAATACAATTAGATGAATTTGGAACTGGCTGAATTTAAAGAGTGGTCATTAACAGTTTGATGTTAACTAGGAAGTTCTCCGTTGGAGTGCCTTCAGGATTTGGACTTGCCATGTACTGATCAATATTTTTATCAATGACTTGGATAAAGGCATAGATGACATGTTGTCATATTTTCAGGTGATATAAAGCTAGGAATGACAACTAATATGTTGGATGACAGAATCAGGATCCAAAAGATTTCTACAGCCTAGATTAGGTCAAATCTAATAAAATGACATTTAATTGGGAAAAATGTAGTTTTATACTTGAGTCAAAAAAAATTCAGTGCCACAAATACAAGAAAGGGAAAACATGGCTAAACAATTTATATGAAAAATATCTTAGGATGTTAGTGGATTGCAGGTTTGATATGAATCAAGAATTTAATATAGCAGCCAAAAAAAATGAATATGATCTTTGGCTACATTAGCAATGGCAGGGTTTCCAAGATTAGGGAGATGATAGTCCTGCTGTACTCTCCCTTGCTGAAATCATGTTATACTCAGTATTGAGTGCCACATGACTGACTGATTAAGCTCCAAAATACACAGGTGAAGGCCCTCAAGAGAATAAACAGTCTCAAGATTGTGCCCTATGAGAATCAGTTAAAAGAAAAGGGCATAGGTAGATTGGAAAAGAGGCAAATTGGGAAGACAGAGTATCTTAGCTGTTGTCCCCCTTGATGATAATACCTTCACTCTGAGATTACCTCCAATTCACCCTGTATATGTTTTACATGTAGCTAGTTTTCTGCACGTTGTCATCCTCTTTAAAATATGACCTCCCTGAGGGCAGAGACTGTTTTTGCCTTTCTTTGAATTCTCAGCTCTTGGTACAATGCCTGGCATAAAGTAAGCCTATAGTAAACACTTGTTGACTGACTGAACAACTGTAATGTGGGATAGGGTTTAGACTTTCCACTTAGTCTTCAGAGGCCAAACTAGGAAAAATCAGTAAAAGTGGCAGAGGCCAACTTAAGCGTGATCTGAGGGAACACCTCTTAACAGTTAGAACTCTCCAAAGGTGGAATGGCCTGCTTAAGGAGGTGGTAGTTTCTCCCTCACTGGAAGTCTGGTAAAGACTGAATGACCACTGGTATGGTCAACAAACAAGGAGAAGCTCCTTGTTCAGGTATGGGTGGGACTAGGTGGACTCTGAGATCTCCGCCAAGTCTGAGATTCTGTTTTTCTGAGTTCTATTTAAAATGTATACTCTACTCTGTTAGGAGTTGCTGGTTTCCCCAGACATGTTTTCCGGGTATAAATTTAAAGTTAGATCAGGCAAAAGAGATTCATAGTTGCTACAGATTATAGTTCAATTGAGAAGTCCCCAGAGAAAGGTCAGGGTGCAAGTTGTTGGGGTATTACTCATTACAAATGTCTTTTCAGAAAGTGTGTTTATTTAACTAGTAAGCTGAACTAGCATGGAAGATTCAAAAAAACTTTGTGTCCTCATTAGGGCAGCTAAGTGGTACAGTGGATAGATCACCAGCCCTGGAGTCAGAAGGTCCTGAATTCAAATCCAGCCTCAGATACTTGATATTGTGTGTGACCCTGGGCAAGTCATTTAACCCCAATTGCCTCCAGCAAGGAGAGAGAGAGAGAGAGAGAGAGAGAGACCTCATCCCTGAAAAATCTTAGACAACGCAACCTCACTTTTAAAAAATATTTTGTTATTTCTTTGAATTTGGCAAATACTAGCAAATAAAAGTATTTTCATATAAAAAGAACAGAAAAGGAGGATTTTACATTTACCTCAAATCATGTTACATAAAGGCTGTTTTGCAAAGTACATAATAAATTCAGCATGTTAGGTCCAAAGCTGTCTTCCTTGTCTATTTTCCTCTGAACCTCCTTTTGTCTTGTTACATGTACTTGTAAAAATATTTCATTTGATACTCATCATTTTTTGTGTATCACTATCATTACTCACCCTATCTTCCCCATTTTCCCCACCAAAAAAAAAAACCCCAACCAAACAAAAAACCTTCGTTGTAACCAATAAGCAAAGTCAAGCAAAATAAATCCACATATTTGACCAGGACAACTTCTTCAGTTTCCTGACTCAATGTGTTTTCTGGATTGCAACAGAAGGAGGATCCTTAGGGCAAACAGGTCCTAGATTTGTGGACCATGAAACCCTTTACAGCTTTGGAACCCTCTTCTGATTCTTCTGGTAAAGGCCTAGAACAGGTCAGTGCTTTGAATGGAACCTTAGCACCGCTAAAAATGGAAAAGGAGAAATTGCTAAAAGATTCTGTAAATAAAACTAGATTTCTTTGAGATAATTGAAATGGAGGAGGAGGAAGAAAAGATGACCAAGACACCCCTGATCAGCTGAAATCCCTCCAGCCCAAGTGGCACAATAACAGAAGAAGGTAGACAACAGAGAAAACCAGGTTTTATGGTCTTAAACAAAGTATAAAGAGATAAAATTGATAGAAGTAGAGAGCGACTCTATGCGTTGACTAGACAAGGATTGGCCAAGACTTTGGTGGTGCTTTAAAAAGATATTTCCCAAGTAGCAATCCAGTTAGAAGATGGCTCTGAGGAGTATGACCTCTGGCAACAGAAAAGAGACCCAGTTATGGAAGAATGACTGAGCCCTTAACAGGAAATCATCCTCCCTCACGTAAGGGAAGAAGGGGAGATATTTCTCTTTCCTCCATTGGCTAAAACATCTTAGAGTGGAGCTGCTACTGTTCCAGTGGAAGACACAGCATCCAAGAAGGAGTGGGCCCAGAGAGGCAAGGTTATGAGGACATAACCTTTACAACTCAAGAAAAGAGACAACTCCAATTGTTAAGAGTTGAGTGGCTGAGAGACATAAGCCCAGAGAGCCCAAATGAGCAACTTGTTCAGCAGAGATGCTGCACCAAGGAGGAGCAGTGTGAGACCACTAGAGAAAGGGAAAGGACGTTGGGGTCTTTCAGTGCCAGAGGTATGATAAATGTGCATCCCCTAAGTTTATGCCTCTCCACTAATGGACATTTAAGTGTGTGCTCACTATTGCGACTGACTCTGTGAAGTCATGGGAAAATGTCCCCCAGGTTTACTGGGGGAAATGCTTTGTTATTCTTTTCCCTACTATTCCATCTCACCAAATGCATTGGCTTTAAGAAAATGGTACCTAATATATATGTAGAACCTATATTGGATTGCATACCATCTTGGGGAGGGAAGGAGGGTGAGGGGGAGAAAATTTAAAACTCATGAAAATGAATATTGAAATCTAAAAATAAATAAATTAACTTATTTTTAAAAAATTGTACCTAAAGACTGAATATTAAAAGTGGGAACTTGGTGATGTTTCAGGGGAAAGGATCCAGAAGGTACCTTGAACCATCTGGGGAACCTAACCTGAGAGAGGTGGTTCTCCCAGAGAGGACTCTACATACAGAAAGCTACACAAAGTATGACTCGTTCTAAGTAAAATACAGAGAGGAAGTCCAAAACAGAGGAAAGCCCTGAAGAGTCAAATTTAGCAAATATTTATTAAAAGTCTATTATGGGGGCAGCTAAGTGGCACAGTGAGTAGAGCACTGGCCTGGAGTCAGGAGGACCTGAGTTCAAATTTGACCTCAGACACTTAACATACTCACTAGTTGTGTGACCTTGGGCAAGTCACTTAACCCCAATTGCCCTGTCTACCCCCTCCAAAAAAAACAACAAAAGTCTATTATGTGCAATGCGCTGGGAATACAAAAAGATACAGATTAGTTTCATAACCTAAAGAGCTGGAAGGGATTTTAGAGCTAAGAGATTATTAGATCAAACCCTCCTCCCATTTTGTGGATAAGGAAACTCAGACCCATAGAGATGGTCACGCACCCAAGTCAAATAGCTGGGATTCGAACTCAGATCCCTTGTTCCCTAGTCCAGTGCCTGTTCTACTATATCACACTGCCCTGCTCTCACAAAATTCACCACCTAATAGGGGCAGGGGGCAGATGATACACACAAAGCTATGATAGGAGGGTGAGACAAGTATAACAGGTTCAAGCAAGATGCTATGAGAAATAAGAGGTGGGAGGAGTAATCAGGTGACACGTAAGCAGAAGGGTCTTGAAAGGAATTAATCAAATAGAAAGGAACCTATCTAATCAGTTGTCAGGTCTTAGTGTTTCACTTTGGAGCTGAGGAAGCTGAGGCCCAAGAAATTAGGTGACTTGTTGCACGTCAGAAAGGTAGTAAGTGTCAGGACCAGGATTCAAATCCAGGTCCTCTCTCTGTGTATGTGTCACTGCCCTGTAGGAGCTTACATTCCATAGGAGGATATCACACACACACACATACACACACATACCACATACATACATACATAAATGAATTTACAGGTACAAATAGCACATACATATGTATGTATAAATCTACTATACACACACATATATAACTCTTACTATAAATCCTTCTCTTTATATATATATATATACATATGTATATTTATTTATATCTTACTATATGTAGTATAGTGGGATATATCCACATAGTTTTATGTATATATATATATATATGTAAAAACATATATACATATATGCATATGTATTTAAAATACATATACACATAATATGTACATATACTTATGCCTATGTATTTTAAAGGTTATTGTAGGATATCCAGGTGCAGAGAGCCAGTAGGTACATGGAGAAATAGGCCTGGGACTCTGTAGACACTGGGAATTAAAATAAATATTTGTCAGCCGATTGTATAAAGGCAATAAGTGACACTATGGAAAGGGATGAAATTATAAAGAGAGAGACTATCTACAGGGAAGAGGACCAAGGATAGAATCTTTAGGAAAACTCATATTTTAAGGGGCAGGAGGAGGAGAAGGTATCAGAAATGAAGACAGAAGGAAGAAGAGAGAAGGAAGAACTGTGGAGCCAAGCAGGGAGACTACCAAGAAGGAGGAGGTTAAGATGACAACCCACAAGTCACAGAAGAGCCTAGTTCTCCCACATATACCTCAGCATCTTATATGAAAAAGGTTTCAGATAGAATGATGATAAAGAAAACCAAAGAGAAACTGAAGCAAATTCTTCCATCTAGATCAGCACTAAACAAAAAGATGGACAGAATCTGGCAGAAGCTGGGATAGGGTATACAGCAGAGAAGACAGTTCTTCTCTGGTAAATGAAGCCAAAGAGATAAACCCAGAAGAAGAAAGTCACTCCACAATAATTATAAGCAGAGCCTCAGAGAGAAAAAAAAATTGCTTGGCCACAAGGATTATAAAAACGGCTGGAGGAAACGAAGGGAGAGAGAAAAATAAAATTAGAATTAAAATAACTCTGGAGAAAAAAAAATGAAAAGGAGAATAAATAGCTGGAACAAAAAGTAGAAAGCATTACCCAAGTAATAGAATCCCTAAATAATAGAATGAAACAATTAGAACTCAATGACTCCATGAAGCAAGAAGAAATATTAGAACAAATGCAAATATTGAAAAATAAATATAGCAAAGTGCAAAATATGTACTAACAAAAACAATTCACTTTGAAAACTTCTTGAGGAGAGAGAATTTAAGAGTCTTTAGACAAAATTTGAGAAACTGGTCATAGTATTTCAAAAGATTATAAAAGGTCCATTAGTATCAGAGAGCAAAGTGAAACTAGAAAGAATTCACATTACCTCATATTAAAGATCTGAAACTGAAAATTCCCAAGAATATCTTAGTCAAAACAAAGAGTTTCCAGGTCAAAGAAAAAAATACTTCTAGTAGCCACAAAGCAAGAGTTCAAATACCAAGGACATACAGTTAAGATCATACATGACTCTGCTGTCACTATAGGAAAGGAAATCTTGAAATACAAAGTACAAAAAAGCAAAAGAAAAAGGCTTACATCTAAAAATAACTTACCCCTTAACACAGAGTGGAGAAAAAATGGACTTTTAATATATAGCCCATGTAAACTCTGGACATTCTTCCAATCCCTACTTGCTCTTATAGGTTAGTGACCAGAGGGCAACTAAAACATCCCTTCGTGACTCTAGGGACTTCATGATTTTTGTCTTTCTAGGGTTATTTAACTTACAAGCTCCCACCAGTGTACTTCCCACTGATTATCAATGAATAACAATTAGTCAGCAAAAAATAATTAGCTTTTAGAAGGGGATATTTACTAAGATAGAATAACTAGCACAAAAATCCAACCCAAGAGTCCAAAGAGTCCAAGGCAGGGGTGGGGAACTTGCAGCCTTAAGGTCACCTATGGCCCTCTAGGTCCTCAAGTGCAGCCCTTTGACTGAATCAAACTTCACAGAATAAATCCCCTCAATAAAAGAATTTGTTCTGTAAAACTTTGACTCAGTCAAAAGGCCACACCCAAGGACCTAGAAGTTCCCCACCCCGAGTCACCCCTAGAGGAGTGTTTAAGGTTAGACCACACAAGGCAAAGGGCTACCTCTAGTTCTTGACTGCTGGAAGTCCTTTTCTTCTGTTTATGGAGTAAATAAGAAGTTCCCTTTACAGATGGCATACCTTTTACGATTGGCTTTTTGTAGTGTTGTGAATGTGCATCCAGCTTGTCCTCAGCTCCCACTGCAGACATAGCCACCAGCCATTGCTGTTCCAGGTATTTTTTTTCACTTAGTGTAAAGCTTATGATAGATTAACTGAAACTAAATCACATTATTAAGATTTATTAAGACTTATTCTCACTTTAAGTATGAGTATCTTCTTACTTGCTTTAAGTGGGATTGTATGATTTAATTTTTTTTCTCAATCAACCCACCTTTATGTTGCTATTGGAGATAATTAGAGTATGCAAGAAAAAGAGTGTGCAAAGAAGGGATGTAGTGATCAAGCATTGCAGGAACCCCACTTTTATCCAAACAAGACAAAGGAAAGCTAAAAAACACGCCACACACAGAGTTTGATGCAGAAATACATTAAATTCTGCTATATGAATGTAATGGAATAGTATTGTGCAATAAGAAATGATGAAAAGGCAGATTTCAGAAAAGCCTGGAAAGACTTGTACAAACTGATGCAAAGTGAAATGAGCAGAACAAGGAAAACATTGTACACAGTATCAGCAACATTGTGTGATAATCAACTATGAATGATTCGGCTCTTCTAAACAACACAATGATCCAACATAAATACAAAGGATTTATGAACGAAAATGCTATCCACATCCAGATAAAGAACAGATGGACTCTGAATGCATATCGAAGAATATTTTTTCACTTACTTTATTCTTTCGTGTGTTTTTTTCCTTTTGATCTGTTTCTTCTTTCACAACTGTAACTAGTATGGAAATATTTTTACATGATAGCAGATATATAAACTATACCAAAAAAGGGGAGGGAAGAGAGGGAGAAAAAATTTGGAACTCAAAATCTTGTAAAAATGAATGTTAAAAATTTTCTTGACATGTAACTGGGTGAAAAATAAAATATTATTAAACTTTTTTTTTTTAAAAAGAAGTACATTAAATTCAACAGGGAAAAAGGCAGAGACAGGGAGAAGGGAGAGAGGAGGTTAAGGGAGAGAGTAAAGAAGAGAGAGTCACAAGAAAAACAAACTTTAACTTCAAAGGGAGAATTAAGAAGGGAGAAAGAAAAAGAAAGAAGCAGAGATTGGGGCACGAGCTAGTTAAGAAAGGAGGAGCAGGAGTAGAGTAGGAATAAATACATCAAATTATAGATTACAAGTGTTGATCAGATTCTTTACCTCCTTATTCTTTATAAAGAGGGAGATCATGGAAGACAGGAAAAAGTGTAAGTGGATACAATGGAGGCAACTACACAATTAAGAGTCACAGACATGAAAATGAAAGAGATGAATCCATTAAAAATGAAAGGTTGCAGAATGGTTTAGGAGGAAGAATCTAACAATATATTCTTTACAAGAAATATACTTTAAAAATTCACAGGCAGTTAAAATGATGGGCTAAAGAAGAATATATTCAAAGGAGTGAAATTGAAAAAAAAACCCATTGAATTGACAAGTAAAACTAAGTGCTTGTTGTTTAAAAAGCTAATAAAATAGTTTGTTAGCTAATCTGATTTTTAAAAAGAGACACAAATTGCCAATATAAAAAAATGAGAAACTCTTCATAAGAAGAGGAAATAATGGAAATTATTAGACTCTGTATTACCTAGATGTATACCCCCCCAAATTGATATCTTAAAGTGAATGATTAAACATATACAAAAACATAGAATACCCAGAATAACAGAACAAAAAAAATAGTAATTTAAATAACACAGTTTCAGAAAAAAGAAGTTGTATAAGCCATAAAGGAGCTCCCAAAGAAACCATAGGACCAGATTAATTTACAAATAAATTCTATCAAGCGTTGAAAAAACAATTTCAATATTACACCAATGTTTGCAAAAATAGGAAATCCTATGAGAAAAAGTATTACCTTGGTACCTATTCCTCAGGGAGAAATAAAACAGAAAGAAAAACAAATGTCAATTTCACTTATTCAAAAATAATTGAAGCAAAAATATTAGCAACAAGGTTATACAACATTTGAAAAAGTTTATACGCTAGGAGAAAGTTGGATTCATGCCAGAAGTGCAAAGTTGGTTTAATATTAGACCATCATAGTAGACCATATTAATACTAAAAATAATCACACAACCATATCAATGAATTTAAAAACTTTTGAAAACAAAGTCAATAACTCTTTCTGTTAAAAACATTAAAAAGCATAGGAATAAATGGATTGTTCCTGAATGTGGTAAATGCTATTTATTTAAAACCAAGCACTAGCATTATCTCTAATGGAGAAACACTAGAGATCTTTCCATTAATAGGGGGTATATGGAAGGATGTCTGGTGTCACCACCAGTATTTGATCAAGTTCTAAAAATGCTATCTATAGCATTTAGACAAAGTAAAGAAATTGAGGGAATAAAATTATCTCTTTTTGTAGATGACATGATATTGGGCTCTAAAGAACCCTAGAGTGTCAACTAAAAATTAATTGAAAGAAATAACTTCAATAAGATGTAAGAATATAAAATAAATCCTTCAGAACATGTTAGACTAAGAAGAGAAGAACTAGAAGCTTTTAGAAAGATCTTGTATGAGTTTAATTGGTATAAAAGATGAATATTCTAAATGATTGCCATGTATTATGCTACAGTTGAAAACCAATTCTAATATTAGTCAGTGTTAATGCCACCTTGAAAATGACTTTACTCTGCTTTAGTTGTAAACAGGAGAACTTGCTGTATGGGGTAAAATCTCTCAGGCCTCTAAATACGGCTTCTCTATTACCTATAATATTACTTTTATCCTGAGTGTTTATGCTGAAAAGTTAGTACCCCATCATGCCACAGGAAAATGACAATGATCTACAAACAAGATATAAACAGGATAGTTAGAGATAATCTCAGAGGGAAGGCACTAAGATTAAGGAGGACTGGGAAAGGCTTCTTGCAGAAGGTGAAACTTTAGCTGAAACTTGGAGGAAGTTAGCAAGTGGAGATAAGGAGGGAGAGAATTTCAGGCATGAGAGACAGCAGGAGTTTTGGTATGTGGTCTCACTGATATCTTCTTTAATAAAATTATGTATTGGTTTCTAAAACTTTTTTTAATCCATACATTCTTTAGGATTAAATTATTTCATCTTTATTTAAATTTGCATCCTTTTTTTAAAGGGCCTTTTATTGATAATTTCTATTGCATTGTGGCCAGAAGAGGTTATGTGTAATATTTCTGCTCTTTTGTACTTTTAATGCCCTAACATACAATCAATTTTTGTAAAGGTGCTGTGATAGGAGCAATATTTTCTACAGCCCTGACACGTAAGTTGGGCTAGCTTTTCCTAAGACCTTACTGGAGGCAGGTTAAGCTAATGTTTCCTTAAAAGCATTGAAACTGTCTTTGCAAATTAATTGTCTTTAGGGAATAAAGCTCAATGTAATTTCCTTCTCGCCTGAGTACAAAGAGGACCATAGGATGAAGAGCTCCCTTTGCTCCTTAGGCTTTTGATTTAGGTTCATCATGGGTAACAACTAGGCAGGGAAGCTGTGCTCAGCCAAATCAAGATTATATCTCTTCCATGCTATGGCTAAATAAGCCTCTTTTTGTTAAGCAATGTTGCATTTAGCTCCTATCTCTTACCAAGCTCCTAGCTTGGTCTGATCCAGGACTGGCCTATTACAAGTTCCATACAAAGGAAAGAAATATGTATATTCCTTTCAATTCTGATTTAATAATTGCCAGAGATATATTAAATCTAACTTTCTAAGATTCTATTCAGGTCCTTAATTCCTTTGTTTTTTTATCTTTTTGTTAGTTTTGTTTCGGCATGAAAAGGGCAAATTAAGATCCCAACAATTATAGTTTTGCAGTCTATTTCTCTCTGTGGTTTGATTAGCTTTTCTTTTAAATAGCCATTCAGCGTCCATATTTGTATTGATATTATTTCATTAGCTACAGTGCCTTTAAGCATAATGTACTTTCCCTGCTTATCTCATTTGAACACATTTATATTTACTGTTGCCTTGTCTGAAATCACGATTGCCATCAATTCAGCCGAGGTACAATAGATTCTGTGCTAGCGCCTCATTTTAACTCTGTGTGACTCTTCGTGTTTCAAATACGTTTCTTGTAAACAACAGATCATTGGACTCTTCTTCATGATACCCACTCATGTTTATCATTGATTGTTTTCCCTTCCTTCATATTCTCATTATTTTCCCTCTCTTCTCTCCCTTTCTTTGTAAAGGAGGAGGAGAAGATCGCTGAAGTGGTCGAGAAGTTCCCACTCCTCTGTCCTTACTTTCTTCACCCAGCTCAGACCCAAATCGTTGGCACTTTTAATTTTTTTTGCCTCCTTTCAATTCTGCCTTTATGATCTGCTCTTCATAGTTAAAATTTGTTTAACTTGTGACTATTCCCTGTCCAACAATCCCCCTCTCCCTGTCCCCCTTATTTCCCTGTCGAATTTAAGGTATTTTTACAGAATTCTATGTGTGTTCAACCTTCCTTTCCCTGTTTCAGATGAAAATGAAGTTGATGAGATATGATATTCCCGCCCCCCCCCCCCCCCGCCCTTCCTCCATGTTAGTACATTCTTCTGGTGTACAGAAAAAGTAAGTTCCTTTTCCTTCTTTGTTTTTTCCCTACAATAATTCTTTCTCCCTCCCTTTTCTTCCTCTCTTAAAACCAACAAAACAAAATAAAACCATTCTCTGGTGATTTGCCTTTTATTTTATTCCCTCCGTGATTCTTGAAAACAATGGTTCCAAAAGGATATTTGTCTCTTTTCACCCACTGTTCATGACGCTCAGTAGTTTTTCAGTAGGGTCTGCCTCTTCTTGACCCCATTTGGGGTTTTCTTAGCAAAGATACTGGAGTGGTTTGCCATTTCCTTCTCCGGTTCATTTTACAGATAAGGAAACTGAGGCAAACAAGGTTAAGTGATTTGCCCAGGCTCACACAGCTAGTCAGTGTCTGAGGCTAGCTTTGAACTCAGGAAGATGAGTCCTCCTGACTCAGGCCTGGCACTCTATCTACTGTGCCACCTAGCTGTCCTTTTCACCTATTAGAATATAAGTATTTGATCATCATTTAATCCATTCTAATTGCTTAAATATATTTACCTTTCTAGTGCACAAGGTGTGGGTGGGCTATGTGTTTTGCTTATATAGGTTATGCGTCCATAGAGGTCTGTCTAGAATGTCTCCCAGGAAGACAAGGCCAGATATCTCTAGAGTCTCCTCCCTCCACCCTTTTGCAAGTAGGACTTTGATTCTTGTCAGAAGGAGAAGAAGAAGGTGGGGACCAGAAGCTGGCCACTCTGCTTTCCTGGGAGGGGGGCAAGATACTGGACTACAATTATATCTATCCACCTTTCTAAATATTGTCAGTCTAAGGGAAACAGTTTTTAGGTTCAAGCTGCTCTACTAATCACTGTCCCGTAATGAAGGAGTATCCTAAACTATACATCCAAGGCTTGATGCCTTTCACTCCAAATGTCAATTCCACAATAAAGACATGCAGTAAATAGCAAATAAACCCATTCAGCCAAGTTGATAGCAGAACAAATTAGAAAAGGTGTATCTATGAGAATAAGCTAGTCGATACTAGATAAATGAGTTCTCTCATTGGGAGAGAGATAACTCAACCAAAAAGAAAACAAGTCTCAGATCTCACACAAAGGGAGATCTCCTAAAGTATGCTGGGAATAAGAATATGGTCAACATGTCAGCTTTGCTATATGTTAGCTTCTTCCCAGGGTCTTTTTTTCCCTTCAGGGACCCAAAGATAGACTGGAACTGTGCGCCTTCTCTCTTAGCCAGAAGACCAGTCAAGATCTTACCAATTTTACCCCTCACGTAGGCATAGAGCATTAAATAATCTCTCACACAGGAAAGTCTCATATAAAAGGGTTTCAAGGTATAGGTTACACTATTATTAAGATGGGAGAGTAATCACAGAAGGCACAGAGACCTTGAATTAATGAATCAATCACAGACTCTTAGGACCATAGCTTTAGAGCTGGAAGGGACTTGAGAAGTCTTCCAATCTATTCCCCTCATTTTATAGATAAGGAAATCGAGGCCCAGAATGGTTCAGAAATTTGCCCTTAAACATCTAATAAGCATCTTTTCTCCTCTCCTCTCCTCCCCTTACCTGAGGGTGTTCTGCCTAAAGGAAGGGAAATTTTTGATGGCTGAAAGCTACCTAGTTAGTCTGGGTTTTACTGGCTAGATTTTTTCTTCAAAGGCCAAGCCTTAAACCCAATTCACTCTGGAACTCAGAGACTGGACAGCAATAGGTCCCTGCCCAAACACCACTTAATGGTTATTTTGGAGGCCCTGCTGGCTCAGAGTGAATGTAAATAGTAACTGTTTCTCTTTTGGCCACCAACCCTGAGGGTCTTACCCTCCCAGTTCAATTTTTTTGAAAAATACTTATTTTTTGATTAAAGATCATGCCTTCTGCACTAGAAAAGTAAATACATTTAAGCAATTAGAAGTGAGTGGAACGAGTGAAGACCTCTCATAAAAAGGACAAATTGAATAAATTGGAATAAGTAAGACAGTAAGGCCTCTCATGAAATCTAAACTTCAGCTTTCTACTTAAATTTTTCTGTAAGACAAGTTAGCGACCGTGGGAAGATGAGTTAGTAACCGTAGTATCCCCTACAGAATAAAAATAGGACACATCCTGTGTCTTTACCTAAGGGTGAGAGGCCCAAAAGAAAGAAGGGTAGAGGCGAATAAGTCGGCAACCATAAAATCTTCTGAGAATAAGCATAGGACACAGAATGCTCACCTCCTGTGCATTGACCCCATGATAAGGGACCCTCGGCTCAAAAGAAGAATGTATGAAAAGCTGGAAAGCCAGGTGCAATATAGCCGTGTAAGACCTGGTCGGAAAGACCAGTTAGGTGTAAGAATGACGGGAGACAAACGTAAGGGTGCTGGGGGATATCTGCCACAGATGTAAGGGTGATGGAAGGCATCCATCGCAGAAGCAAGGGTGGTGGGAAAGGCTAGTTTGCCACAGATGTGAAGATGAGGTAACCAACAACTGGCTTCTGCTTGTCACAGATAATCAAACCATTTGTTCATTGTCATCCTCACTGAGGTAGATTTATCACTTAAAATGTAAGAATGGTGCGTCACCTGCTTGTCAAAAATAACCATATCATTTGTTTTTGCCTTTGTCACCGGGTAGGTTTAATGCATCCAGATGGTACCCTCAAAGCTTGTGTCTTCAAGCCGAGAGGAAGGAGGTTGGGAGGGGGAATTGCGGTTAGGGATCTATATAAACACCCAAATTTTCTGTGTCCAGCGTGCCCTGACACTGAGAGGACCCTTGGGGTGCTCTTGGTGCCTGAGCTGCCCTTTCCCACAGGATCATAATAGAATTTCCTTTCTACTTTCACCTTGAGACGCCTCTGCTTTAATTCTTTAATTCGTGAATCTGCGCCACACAGAAGGGACTAAATGATGATCAAATACTTATATTCTAATAGGTGAAAGGGGTGCCTTTGGCTTCTAGGTGGCACAGTAGATAGAGTGCCAGGCCTGAAGTCAGGAGGACTCATCTTCCTGAGTTCAAAGCTAGCCTCAGACACTCGATTCACTTCTTAAAGAGGCCTATTCACTGAATGGGCATTGACTCACTCAAAGTGAGAACTTGGAAAGACCTTTGCTTAAAAGGCCAATGTCTCCCACTGTATCCCGGATCATCTCCAGTCCTGTCGATCAATATCTGACCGCCGGGCCCAGATGGTTCTGGAGGAGAAAGCGAGGCTGGTGACTTTAGCCCTCCCTCACTCAAATCAAAGTCAACTGCAAGTCATATCATTTCCCTGATGTCATGGTCCTCTTTGAGAAGGAAGGACAAACCACACAAGCATCTGAGATAGGATTTAAACGCAGATCTTCCTGCCTCTAAGTGCAATGCTCTGTCAACCATATTATTCTGCCTTTCAATCTACCTATCAATTTCCCTAGTAAACTAGGTATTAAGGAATTTTCTTATAACCTAATACAATATGTGGATAAGCCTTTAAATTTTAAAAGATCATAGGACTTTGGGCTATTGGATGAAAGGCAGATATAGGAAGGATTCTGTGATTGGTTGAGAAGTTCAAATCACACCTCATGGTCTATGTATAAGAACAAGAAGTCAGTTCAGAAATGAGCTAGTCAAGTGATGGACTGGCCCAGTCATCAAGGATTCCAAATTCAGAGGGAACTACTCTTGGGAAGTGGGAGAAGAAGAGAGTTTCTGTTTTGCTCTTCTCCCACTACCCCCACAAATGACCATATTATTGAAGAAATTCAACCAGGAAGAGAGAAGTTGTTCATCTGGGAACAAGAAATACCAAGGGGCAAATAGGTGTCCCCCCAAAAAGAATAAGCTACACACCTTTTCTTCTACCTCCTGTCTTGGATGAGATAAGCTTCAGCGCAGACATTCTAAGGGAGATTAAGGAGAAAGACAGTTGCATGGTCTCACAGGTCCCCCACCCTGCCTTGCCCCCAGCCATGTAAGCTGTGAGTGTATGGCAATCATTGTCTGTTTTTTATTATTTCCTGACCTTAGGCAACGGAGTAACTTGTGATAGAACTGACCAGGTTAGGATCTTTCGAAACGTGAAGAGTCAAATTTTCTGAAGGTCTTGTCAGTATTTGAAGTATTCTCCACTGGAACAATGCTGGCGAACAGCAGTGTCTGCATTGGGAGTGGAGGTATACCAAGAAAAAGAAACTTCAGGGAAATATAGTATGTCCCCTACAGCAGAGGGAAGTCAGCTGTTGTCCATACAAGGGCCTTAACCTTCGGAGCTCATCAGAGAGCTACATCTAAGGAAAATTCATAAGGACTCAATGAAGGGAGAAAAAGATTTCCAGGGCCAAACATTTTTTTCTAAATATGTTCATTACATTTGTAAAGCTTGACCCTGCTTTACCCAAGGACTTGGCATGAGCAAGGAGGGAATGCACCAGTGCTTTGGGAGAGGGGGGATGCTTTGTACCAACTGTTCTTACTAGTCTCTCTTAGTAATATCTTTTATAAAAGGTAATTGAGATTATTGGCTTATAGTTAATAGGGAAAACATTGGCTTCTAAGTGACAGTACTAGAAACCTAGTTTGCCCTTAGAATTCAGATGAATGGTAGTCGGCCACCCTCTAGGGATCCAGCCTGACCATGCAAGTGGGATAATATAGTGGCCCCGGAGTGGACACTACACTAAAGTACTCATCTCCTGTGTTTTTGTTTTGAAGGTTTTACCCAGCTCTGCTTTTTTCATCATGAATATTTTTTTCTCTGTAGGATAATGTTTATAGAATGTTATTCTTGGTTGTAAAACCTTTTCTTTTGCCTTTTGGTATACTGTATTCCAATATTTTCTTTGGTACTTGAATTTTTTTTTTTTAAACTTTGGACTGCTTGTAGTTTTTTCACTTGGAGGCTCTCGATCCGGGCCATGAAATTCCTGGATGTTATACAATATAGGGGTTTCTTTTAGGAGGGAACTGGTGGCATCCTATTTTTACTTGGCTTTCTGGTTATAAAAGACCTGAGCAGTATTATTTTATGATTTCTTGAAATATGGTATCCAAGTTTTAGTTTAGTCATGTTTTTTTAGGGAGTCTAAAGGTATATATGCATGTGTGTGTGTGTGTGTACATATTGTCGACCTGAAATTTTGGTTAAAGAAGGCAAACAGGTTAGGTGATGTATAAATTCATATAGTTTATTCCCTTGAAACTAGCAGATACATGATCATGGAACCAGATGCAAACTTCTGATTGACAAGAAGAAGAAAGAAAAGGTTTAAGTAACAATCCCAACTGCAGTTTATGATCTCCATATCAAAGAAAGGAAGATCTTAGTTGAACAAGATAATTGACAAGGTAGGGTCACTTAGAGTTTATGATCCCAAGATGCAAATGTCTCTAGAATATCAAGATAAGAGAAATCCCACTGTTCTGGTTATCATCAACAGGAAAGATACCCCTTGTCAATCTTAACTGGTCTTTGAAGTTGCTGACACAGAAAGGGGCATATTTAGAATAGAACAAAATCAGTTTGAATGCTTTGGATATTATTGGGGTTCAAATAATCTGAAAGGATTGACAATATATGCACACACATATAGATAGTAGATACTTCACATGATCTTCCAATTTTTCTATCTTTCAACTTTGTCATCCTAATTGTTTGTATCATTGTACCACTGAGTTTCTGAATGCTCTGTTCTATTGCCCTGGGAGTTCACAGTTTGGTTCACATTTTCCACTTTCAGGTCTAAGCCATTTATTTTCATTCCAATTTTTTCCTCAAGAGCTCTATTTTTTTTTTAAATCTCTTGCCTCATTTCTACTATCTATTCTTGGAGGCCTTGTAGCCAAGTCATTCTTTTTTTTCTGAGTTTCTACCTGTACGTTTTGTGAAATTCTACTTTACTTCTTGGGCTTCTCTTAAGCATAGTATTTCACCAGTGTATTAGGAGGTTTTTTTTTTTTTGGTTGGGGGGCAGGGTTCTCTTTGCTCATGCCTCCAGTCTTAGCTCCTGACTGTGACCTTGTACCTAGGGTCAGTCAGATTCTGTCACTTTGATCCCATTGTCTCTGCAGTCTGGATGATGTTACCCCTGCTCTGTCCCAGTTCTTGATGGGGTGGTTGGTTTCTGGTCCTCCTCCCTGCTCTCTTTCATGGCCTTAGGGGGGGAACAGGGAGCTGGGCTCAGAGCTAGGACAAGGCAACACCACCCTTTGCTTCAGTCTCTGGTTTCTGCTTCCAATTCCTGCTGGCCCCAACACTGATTCTGGCTTTGACCCTATCGTTATTTCCTCCTTCTGGAATCACCACGTAGATACTAGCTAACTTTGTTCCCTGTTGCAACCCTGATGGGCCACAAATATTAGAGATCATGATTTTGCCTTCCCCTGGAGGGTTCCCGAGGCCTTGAACTAGTTTCCATCTTCTCCACCAATCTCCTTAAGAGGGCTTTATCTCCTCCAGCTCCAGCACAGTAATGGCTATTAGGCATGTCAGTCCTCATGGAGGGTCCTTAGCTATGTCCCAGCACTGTTAGGCTTCTTGGCCCCATTGTAGAGGGTTGGACAAGGTCCAGGAACCCCAAGACTGGAGTTCTCAGACAGGGTTGTTGAGGGGGAGTACCCCTCAAGGACCTGAGTACTGGAGAGGGTTGGGGCCATCTGGAATGAATTCACGATCTCAAGCATTCTTTAAGTCAAGGTGGCAAAGATTTATTATGCTTTATAGCGGGCAAGAGTTCTTAGGGAACCTGCAACCTTATGGGGGGTGCAGGGAAAGTTTATATCTGATACTTTGGGATGAAATATGTCAATTAGGTGTTTTGGGGTGGGATTAGGGCGTGGTTAAGGGGTGGTCAGTTCTTAAAGGAACATGCACTTTTTGTATCTACTGTGCAGGTATCTTACCCAGAGTTCACTGGGAAGTAGCCCAAGGTGGGGGGGGGGGCGACAAGGAGGTATGGTTTCGGTCAGGGCTGACTGGAAATATCCAGGGTGCTTCCAACAAATGTCTTATTAGACAAGATGAATATAAAGAGAGTATACATATGTCTGGGTCTAGCATGCACATGATAGGCCAGTGAGTAGTGAATATCTTTATGACCCAGTACATGGCCAGTTCAGCTTGTACACAGGGAGTCGGACCAATAAATTCTATAGGTACAGGTAGCTGCAGTATCAGAAGGGGAGATGAGTGTTTTGCTAGGGCATGCTGCCCTGCTTTCCTAGAGAGAAACTGCTAGGGATAGTGTTTTGAGGCTAGGGAGAAATGCGATTTTAGAACTGGATGTGGTTTTGGAATTGGGGTCCAGGCACAGGCACCCAAGCAGAGGCTAAGGAGAAATGTGATGTTGGAATTAGGGTCCAAGCACAAGCACCCCATCACCATCACCTCACTAAGAGACATTTCCACCACTGTTAGGAGCTGACTTTATTTTCTGCTGGCACTCCAGCAGTTTGGGGCAGAGATATCACCATCTTAAGGCCCTTTGTACTGGAGATTATGTTGCCTTTGGCACACTCCTTGCCTCTTTTGTAATTACTTCTATCCCTACTCTGGTCAAGAATTCATCTCCTACTTGTAGCTGTAAAAACTCAAACACTTTTGGATAAATTTTAGCATCAACATCATCATACATTCCTCCCCCTCAGTAAACAATGATGGGCTTAGAGGAGTGAAAAAACCCCATAAGAATCAGTCATTTCCCAATGCTTAGGTAATTCTTGGTACCTCTGGGTGGTAGACAGCTAGGTGGCACAGTGGATAGTGTGCCAAGCTTGGAGTCAGGAAGACTCATTGTCCTAAGTTCAAATCCAGCCTCAGACACTTACCAGCTATGGAACCTGGGCAAGTCACTTAACTCTTAGTTTCCTCATCTGTAAAATGAACTAGAGAAGGAAATAGAAAACCATTCCAGGGTCTTTGCCAAGAAAACCCAAAATGGGTTCACAAAGAGTCAGACATGACTGAACAACAACAAACAACTGCATCGTAGAGAGAGGAGAGGGGAGGGTTTGTAAAAACAGCGAAGAGCTTTAGTCTATGAACTGACTCAGAGGACCCTAAAAGCCCTGTATTGATTCTCCTCCTTTTCCATAGCACCCACTTTAAATCTAGCAATAAACACTAAACCTACCACATGAAACTAAAATATACTAGAAAATGTGGAGGGCTATAGGGACTATTAAACTGAATGCCACAGTTCATTTCGTAATATCTGCTTTGTGGCTTCCATAACCTTTCTTACTATTTTATGTAAGGACACGTTTGCTTTTTAGAATTTTGTGATTACAAGTGTCATCTAGCCTTTGCAGAATATAAACACAAACCTGTATGGTTTGCTATAGAATATACATCTATATCCACATTTACATTTGTAATTGGGACCTTTTTCCCTGTTAGGATATCTGGGTATGGGAAGTTTATTCTCTTCTTTGATAAAATCTGAGTCAGTATTCATGTGTAGAGTCACGAAGGAAAAAAGTTACAAGCACCTCCACCAGAGGCCTTTGATCCTTGCTGGGAACAACCCAAGTCCATTCTCCTGGAATTTACCATGTGATTTAGAGGTAACTCAGTGGGAGAAGACTCAGGCCCACATAATTATCAGGCTACTGTCCTGTAAGCCCATGCAGTTTTAATTGCTTCTCACTTTCTTTTGCTTTCACCCTAAAACCAGCTGCAGTCTCTCTCCCTTTCAGCTCCTATTGTACTTCATAAATAAATGTCCACCTTCCCAAACACCCTCACAGCAACTGGGATCATGGATGAGATCTTCCACATCCCCCCTTGTTAGTTGAATTTTGAATAAAACTGGGGGAAATTCCAATCCTATATTCTAAATGTTGATTGAGTGATCATCCCCTTCAACCAATTACTGTGCTCAAGGAACCTAAAACATAGATGTAGAAGTGGGATTTAACAAAATATCTTGACCCTTATCAATCATCATCCTGGAACAACATATTCCCCACTCCCCATCCCACCCCCTCAAAAAAAAAAAAAGAAAAAGAAAAGAGAGGAGCATCTGCAACATATCAGAAATGGAACTTTTTTCTTTTTTGGGCCTGGGTCTCCCTATCTTGTCCAGGCAGGAAGTTCAGTAACCTCATGATCTGATCCCACTGCTGATTTATTCCATTTCTGATCTGGGTAGGTCCCCGTGTTAGGCAATTTGCTCCTGGGGGCGCCTAGCATAATGATGCCAGACTTAGTGTGGACTCCTGATCGACTAAGTCTACTGCAGCTCAGAACCCCAGTTTTCCAGTGATCCACCAGACTCACCCTTATACAAGCCTTACCTTCTCCCAAACGACTGACTTCTCTTATACGGAAAAAGGAAAGTTGGGAAGCCACCTTGGGGCTTCCATACCAGCTCCCCAATCTGGATGCATATTTGGAGGGCCATAGCATACCAGTCCAGACTCCAGTCAGCTGCAAAGATATACTTTAATTGATCTTTTTTAGACATGTAAGTCATATGTGAACTTTATCCTTTCCCCCTTTTGGATTGTAGACAGTGAATTACCAGGTAATCACTTGCTAAGAAAGGTCTTTGCCAACAAATCTAAACACTCACACTGAAAGTTTTAAGATGCTGTCAGTAGACTTAATTTGGTCCCTAGAATTTTTTTTTAAGTCGAAAGCATCCTCATAATTGAAAAGCTTGAGAACAGCTGCACTAGGTGACCACTAAGGACCTTACCACCTCTAGCAGTCTATAATTCTGTGGTCTTTTGGAGACTTGTGGTTTCATTAGGATAGCAAATACTCAGTGTGGAAACTTTCCACCAGGTACAGATAGCAACTCTTCTGTAAATTATAGTTTTGAAGGATGGCCCAGGGTCATATAGGTAATATATGTCATCAACCGGAATTAAAACCAAGTCTTGGGCTGCTAGGCCTTGCAGTGGATAGAGTATGGGCCCTGGAGTCAGGAGGACCTGAGTTCAAACGTCACTTCAAACACTTGCTAGCTACAGGACCCTGGGCAAGTCATTTAACCCCCATTGTTTTCCCCCACCAAAAAAAACAAACCTAAACCAAAAAAAAAAAAAAAAAACCAATTCTTACTGACTTCCAGGATGGTCTTCCATCCCCTAAGCCTTACTGACACTTATTCTATGACTGAAACAATTTTTAAACAAAATAAGGCTACTAAAAGTGCTTGCAGTCATTAAATCAATCATTCAACACACATTTTTAAAGCAACTATGTTCAATTCACTGTGCTGGGTGGGGAGAGGTACAGAACAAAATAAAGTATTGACAATAATCTAGATTTTAACCACAGTAGCTTCTTCTGCAGTTGTAGAAAATATGTTCTCTTCCTTTGAACTAATTTCTTCTAAGTTAGCAAAATGGGAACTGAGAAATCAGGAAACCTCATCATATTCTGTGAATCTGCAAGTAAACAGGAAGAGACAGGAGGCTGAATTAGCTATATAACCTAATGTTTTAGATGCATAAGCTAACATTTCAAATTTCTTACGTTACCCAGTACAAAGTAGGTTGTAGAAAGGGAAGAGACCTTAGACATTATCTTATCCAAATTCCTTATTTTACAGGTTAGGAAACTGAAGTTTAGGAATGTTAAGTATTTGGCCCAAATTCACAACTCTAAAAGAAAACAGAGCCCCCTCCCATTTAAAACACACACACACACACACACACACACACACACACACACACACGATTCAAAGTTTTAACGAAATTAATTGAAAACATCTACACCTCTGTTTTGTTGAAATATCATTAAAGAAAAATACCAAACATATTTCAGCTTGTAGTCTCAAATAAGACAGGCTCAATATGAAAAGAACTTTCCAACAATTAGAGGTGACTAAAAATGGAGAGAGGGAGCATAAAGAGGCTCGACTGGTCAAGAATTGTGCTTTGAATAGAGACTGGACTAAATGACCACTAAAGTTCCTCCAACCCCCAAATTCCATGCATTTAGAATAGTCCCCTTTCCCCCTCCCAGTTCACAATTCAGATATTGAATAGCACCGAAAATAGTTCAAAGTAGTCTAAATAGATCAATCTGTCAACCTTTGTATCATCCTTCGGGATATTAGATTTAGAACTGACAAGGACCTTAGAGGCACCTCTTCCCAAGGGAGGCTGAGAGGTTAAGTGACTTGTCCCGGGATACAGCGTTTAAGTGTCAGAGGCAGCATTTGAATTAGGGTCCTCGGACTCCAAATCCGGCCCTCTCTTAATGGTAATGTGACATTCTGCTAACTAGAGCCAGTGGGCTATCGCTGTATTGTTTGTGTGTTGTATTGCTGTGCTATGTGTTGTTTTTGTTTCGGGAAGGTGTGGTGGAAGGAAATGGCATAGGGAGAGGTTACAGATGGAGAGAAAAACTGTCCCGTCTGAGGCTCCTTGAGGAGTCCCACGAAAACGGAGAGAGTAAAGTGATGCCCTGAGCCTCTAGAAACACATCAGCAGTTCGCGAAACTGACGCAAAGCCTCCAGCGCCTGCGAGTTGTAACTCCCCAGTTTGGTCCCGGGAAATTCACAATCACGTGCCAAGCCCTTTCCGCCTCATTCTGGGACTTCCCCGACTCGGGGTTCACTATTTTGATTGGTCTGGTCTCTAGCCCCATACTCGGCTCCTAGAGTCACGAGTTTGCCCAGGGCCCGCCCCCGCTTCCCCCCGGATTGGGCCTCGGCTCGGAGC
Source organism: Trichosurus vulpecula (assembly GCF_011100635.1). NCBI lineage: Eukaryota > Metazoa > Chordata > Mammalia > Diprotodontia > Phalangeridae > Trichosurus > Trichosurus vulpecula. Next base: position 547,550,731 of record NC_050573.1, on the reverse strand, counting down.
AACGAGGCTGCCGATTGGCAGACCCTCCTTCTCCCCCTACTCCCTTCACCTCATAGGGGCGGGGTTTCCGCTTCCGCCCCTCGCCCCCCACTACCACTACCACGGTGGCCGCTGACCTCCGTCCCTGACTGCCTTCCCTCCCCCGGACCTGCTACCTGCCCGCCCGCTCCGGCCCTGTGCGCCATGGCTGAGGTAGACCCATTTGGTGCGGCAGCCGCTCCGGCCCCTGCCCCGGGGGGTCCCGCAGTGGGTAACGGGGTGGCGAGCGGCGGCAGCAGCGAGGAAGATCCGGCCGCGGCCTTCCTAGCCCAGCAGGAGAGCGAGATCGCGGGCATCGAGAACGATGAAGGCTTCAGCATCCTCGACAGCGGCAGTGTGCCCGCCTCCCTGCAAGGAGAGCCCCCCGGGGGCCCGGGTAAGAGCCGCGTCCGCCCGGGGGAGGCGGGAGGCCGGCCCGCCCGGAGCCCGTGGGCACGACGGCGAGCCCAGCCAGGGAGGAGGCTGCCAGTCCCGGCCGGGGCTTCATCCCCTTCCGCCTCCCCGTGCTGCTGTGGGGCGGGCGGGGGAGGGGAGGGGAGCGCCCGGGCCGGGCCGAGGCTGGTACGGGAGAGGAGAGGAGGCCGGGGCACGAAAAAACCGAGGGAGGAAGGGAGGGCTACAAAGCCATGCCAGCCTGGCATAGCATTCTCCGGGAAGGAGGTTCCTGCTTGGTGCTAACTCAGGATAATTTCTTGGTGAGCTGGCCGCAGGATTTTGAGGAAGGTAGCATTTTTTTTTTTCAGCAGGAAATGACAAAAATAGTCTGGGCTGAGCTGGAGTGTAGCTGACAGATGAGGTTAATTTTAAGGGGTCGGAGGGGATGTTTAATGCATTTAGAGCCGTGAAATCCGAGTTTCTTGGAGCCAGGAGGGACAATGGAGAGCTTGTCCATTTTCTCTCACGAGGGAATTGAGACCTACTCAAAGCTATGCAGATGGTTGTTACTAGAGGAGCCAGGACTGAGAAAGGAAGGCTTTTGACTCTTGAGTCCAGTACCACTTCTATATCTGCTCTTTGAATGAGAAGTCGAAAGGACAGTTTCACCTGCTGCTTTTGTGTAGGGCAGGGGAAGAGCCAAGGCTGGAGAAAAATATGGTTGAGCTTGAGTAGCCCGCTAGCATGAACTAGGAAGAGAGCCTCCAGCGTTTTTGGTAGGTCTTCCTAGGCAGATTGTATGAACAAGAATTGTAATTGTACAGGAAGGTTGTATAGAGGAATTTCAGACACGTCTTGGAAAATGCAGTTCTCCAAGGAACCCAGTTCTGTTCCATAAACATTCAGTGCCTACTCTGTGAAAGGCACCTGCACTGGTATTGATAACAAATTTAGATGAATTCATGGATCTTATACTCAGATAACTACAACAGGGAAGTTCTAGAGAAGTCTTAAGTGTTTGGGGGATTGGGGATTCCTGACACCCAGGTTCTCAACTTATGAGTCATCTTTGAATTTTTTTTGCTTACCCTTTCTCTCATCCAGTTATCAAATCTTACCTGTTCTACCTCCTCAGCATCTCTTCATCATTCTCTTTTCACTTATTGATCCCCCTTCCCTTTTACTTGGACTATTTTGATAGTTATCTAATTGAAAACCCTGTATCCAATCTCTCCTTTCTCCACAGAGCTGCAAGCATGGGGCAAGGCAGTGCAACAAACATTTTATCAAGCATTTGCTATGTACCAAGCATTCTTCTAAGCACTGGGGATACAAATACAAGCAAAAAGGCAGTCACTGTTCTCAAAGATTTTATATTCTAATGGGAGAAGACAACACAAAAGGGAGGAGGAAAGTGAAGAGAAAAATAGCTGATTTGGGGTATAATATCAAAGACCTCCGAGTCAAAAGCAAATCCGGGAGGGAAATGAAGTATAGCCAGCCTGAGTCCATTCCCAAAATGGGAGTCCCAGGAAGAACTCACCCATGGGAGAAGGGGGCCAGGGGAAGCAATCTTGCTCTGGGATAACAAGGCTGTGTGCTAGGTGCTGGGGCCAAAAAGTAAACACTGTGACAGTTGAGAAGCTTGCTTTCCACTAGGGATTGAAAATCGTAAGGAGATAAGTAAATAGAAAGTTCTGTAATTTGAATGAGACTCACCTATGCTGAACCTTGAAGGAATATTAACCTCTGAGAGAAAGGAATAGAAAGTACATCCCATGCATGGAGGCCAGAGATAGAGTGTTGAGTTCAGGAAAGAGCTAGGAGGTGAGTTTGGAATATAAAGTGTATTAAGTAGAAAAGTGTGAAACAGGACTGGAAAAGTAGGTTAGAGCAAGGTTGCAGAGGGCCTTAAATATCAAAATGAGGACTTTGTGTTTTACCTTAGATATCTAGCAAGGAACAAATGAATGATTTTGAGCAGGGGGCGTAATGTGATCAAAGACCTGTTTCTTTGGAAAACTTACTATCGGATTGACCCTGAAAGCAGGACAACCATCTTTTCAATACCTCCCAATACCAATGACATCGTAGTTCTATTTTCTTTTCTATTTATTTGTTTGTTGGTTGAGGTGGGGGAGGCAGGGCAATTGGTGGTAAGTGACTTGCCCAAGGTCACACAAGTCCAAGGCTGGATTTGAACTCAGGTCTGACTCTAGGGGCCGGTGTTCTACTCACTGCACCACCTAGCTGCCCCATCATATTTCTCCCCCCCCCCCACTTCCCCCCAGTGCAAAAGGTGAGGATCTCAGTGTTAGTAGAAGGGAGAGAACAGATGCAAATTGATAACTGACTGAATGGGATTAAGGAGCCCTAGGACTTGAGGATATCTGAGGTTTCAGTCTTGGGCTAGTGGAGAACTGATACCTTCAAAAGAAACAGGGAAGTTAAGAATTCTATTAACAATGCTGTGATAGGCATTCAGGATACTAAGGCTAGATATATAGACGTGGGAGTCACTTGCCCAGAAATTGTGTTTGAACCCTTCGAAGCTGATGACACTTCCAGGGGATAGAATATAGAGACAGAAGAGGGGCCATGACAAAGCCATGGGGAGCATGCATGCTGAGAAGACTGGATATAGATGATTACTCAGCAAAGGATACCAAAGATTAGTTAGATGAGTGGGCAGGAACCAGGAGAGGGCAGTGGAAGCTGAAAGAGGAGGGGGATTGACTGTTCTAATCTGCATTAAGGTCAAGGTGGATGAAGACTGAGAAGAAGCTATCAAAATTAGCAGTTAAGTGGTGGTTGTTAACTTTTGAAGTGTAGTTGCAGAATTAGCTTTTGGCAAATAGGTTAGTGGTGAGGTTGGAAGCCTGAATACAACAGGTTGAAAAGTTAATTGATGACCCCTCTGAAAGATATTTATTAAGTACTCCCTGTGTTATCAGTTTAGGGTGCTGGGGATTTGATGACAAAAACGAAACAATCCTTGCCCTTGAGAAGCTTAAATTATACCAGGGGAGACATACATATATACAAAATAAACATACAGTGAATTTTTGGGGGGTAGGCAACGGGGAGAGCTCAAAGGATTCATGCAGAATAGGGATTCTTAATCTTTCTATGCACCCTTTTGGTGAAATTTATGAACCTTTTCTCAATGTTTTTAAGAGCATAAAATACAGAGAATTACAAAGGAGAACAATTAAGTTGAAATACGGTTATCATTATTTTAAAAAACACGTGAACATATCCCAGGTTAGTAATCTCTGGTGCTGAAAGTGTTGCTTGAACAGATTTTGAAGGAAAAAGAAGCTTTGTGAGGAGCAGAGGTTTCTGTGCTGAAACTTCATTAATACTCATAATTGGTGTTCATTGAAGAAGTAGGTGTGCAGCTAGGTGTCAGAGTGGCCAGAGTGCTAGCCTGGAGTCAAGAAAACTCATCTTCCAGAATTCAAATCTGGCCTCAGACACTTATTAGCTATGTGACCCTGGGCAAGTCACTTAATACTGCCTCAGTTTCCTGAACTGTAAAGTGAGCTGGAGAAGGAAATGGCAAACCACTCTAGTATCTAGTATCTAGTAACCCCAAATGGGGTTATGAAGAGTTGTACACAACTGAAAAACAACTGAACAGCAGAAGAAGTAGATAACATAAGGATTATTCCTCTCCCCAAAAGGAAAAAGGCAGGAAAAATGACTGGGGAGGTATGTTATCTTAGAAGAAGTTAGTTTTAGAAAGTAGGTCGTCAACAGAATTAAAGGAGGGTTGATGAAAATTAAGTTAGCAGCAGTTAGAGTTGAGTGGTAGAAGATACAGTGAGATTGCAGGTGGCTAAAGAGGAGGGAATAAGTGCTGACAACTTCTGGGGTACATAAGCAACATAGTGAAGGACTAAACCTCTCCAACAGAAATTGTGTCCTAAAGATAAAGTAACTTCCACTGTCTCCATGATCTAGAACACCCAAGAACCAAAAGGAAGACAAAAACAAAACTGCCAAAACCCATGAACTATCTTTAGATGGCCGCTGACCCGTAACTCTCTCAGCACCCCTCTGGTACCTCCCACCCTGAGAGGCAGACTATACTAGCAGAGTAAGTGCCAAAATGAGGAAATAAGATTACTGAATTGAGACATTTCTCCTTTGATTTGAAGGAAGGCCTCCTTTCAGTCTAGAGGATGCTTAGGATTATTGTGCTGGAAGGGACCTTAGAAGTCATCCATCCCAATGTAGGAAACTGAGGCTCAGACAGACTACAGCCGTAAAGAGCAGAGCTTGGGTTCAAACCTGTGACTCCTGATCCGGTGCTTTGGGCTACCCCAAGTGAAGGAAAGTTGTGAAGGCTAAGTAGGTGTAAAAAGAGGAAATGATGTCTGTCACTTACAGAACTTTATCTGTGTTTGTTGATTGCCTTGTTTGTTGAGTCTCGGAGCTAACCTATGAAGAATTTCATGTTATGGTGTCTGGTGATTAGTGTATGCTGTTAGAACACAGTGATTTTAAGGCCAAGGTTCCAGACTGTTTCTGTGAAGTCTGGATAATCTATTCATTCAAATGTGTTCTTTTCTAATTATAAGAGGGACTAAGTAAGAGTATGTTGATGGATCAGTACTATATGTGCTCATCCTCACGACTTAGGCCTTTGTGTATGTGGGATACAGCACATTTTTCGTTTGCTAGATGGTTCAGCATGGTTTGGAGTGCTGTGAAAAGTTTGGTATGGTGTTGTGAATGGCCTTAGCCTAGTAAGCATTAACTATTAGCATATGTTAACTAGAATGTAATGTTAAGAGCTAAACCAAATTTCCAGTTTGAATTTTTTTTTTTCAAAGATGCATAAGGCAGAATCGAGAAGGTTCAACAAAACAAGTTTCCAGGTATTATGGTTTTGAGAAATGGGAACTTTTGGGCTGATATTCTTTAGTCAAGAACAGAGAAGCAGAAGAAGGATTTTTAATGAGTATTTGAAGGATGGCTTTTGCTAATTTCTGCCTTTTTTGAAAAAACTACCTAGAGGAACTTGGTTTGAATTGTATCAAGTGAGAAAGTTGAACACAGGAATAACCATCATGGAGGTGTCCTAAGAGAGTTCAAGTTCTTTGAAGTCTTAGCACTGTTTGATTCTTCCCTCTAATATTCTCAGCAGTATGTTCATGATGCTAAAAAAGTTATTCTTCAATAAGGTAAGATAATGTGAATTTGCTTGTGCTAATAGAGAGAAATCTGCATCACAAAACTGAATTTTTTTCCTTTCCCGAACATCTGTTATAATCTCCATTCTCAGAAAAGTCTTTCCTAGAATACTTAATAAACAAAATAGACCCAATTCCTTTTAGAATTGCTCTCATTTGCTGTTGTTTTTTTTTTTCCTGTAGGAGGTAGTAAAATCAGCCAGTTTAATTCTGAATAGTTGCTAAAAATCAGGGATAATACTTATTTGATTCAACTTTTGACCTTGAGGTTTTTTTTTGTTGTTGTTTGGAGGGGGGAAAACAGGGCAGTTGGGGTTAAGTGATTTGCCCAAGGTCACACAGCTAGTGAATGTGTCAAGTGTCTGAGGCCCTCATTTGAACTCAGGTCCTCCTGACTCCCGGGCCGATGCTCCACTCACTTCGCCCTAGCTGCCCCAACCTTGAGTTTTTAAATGAAATGCTATTTTCTTGAGCTGAAGATTTGTAATAAAGTTGCCCGCCCTTTACTGCACTTCCCCTCCAAAAAAAAATCACCTAACTTCTTTCTAGTAATAATTTTCATGCTTTCAAATGAATTACTGGATAGACTCAGTTTAGAAAGATGAAAGTCAAATTATGATATAATCAATATAATTTTAAGGAATATGGGTAAAACCAGAAGACTAGAACTAGAAGAGTACTTTTTAAATGTAAAAACTTTGTTGTTTTTCATCCTTCTTAAAGAGGACCAATTCCATCAGGAGGGTTGTGCAGTCATCAGCCTCCCTTTCTCCTCCACTCATTCAGAGTCCAGTGTCAGGACAACTGACAGTGACCCCAGATGCAGTGGGAGACCTTGGGCTTTTTAAACCACAGGTTTCTTCTTACTCTTATGAGGACACACACAATCCATTAATGATATTTGCCTCTCCAAAAACCTTTAAGCTATCCTTCCATTTGTCTATCACTTTGTCTTCCAAATTCATTTATAGCAGGTATTTTTGATTTTTGTGTGTGTGGTGGATCTGTCTCTGGCAGTGTGGCAAAGCCTATGGAATCCTTTTTAAATGCATAAAATACACAATTACAAATTAAACCTATTATTGAAACATCAAAGTAAAGAAACAAATTCATGATCCATTGTTAATGGAGCTATGAACTTGTCCAACCATTTTGGAGAACAATTTAGAACTATGGTCAGAAGGCTGTAAGATTGTTCATACCATTTGACCTAGCAATATCACTAGTAGGGTCTTTATCCCAAAGAGATCAAAGGAAAAGGACTCATTTATAAAATATTTATAGTAGCTGTTTTTTGTGGTGACAAAGAATTGGAAACTAAGGGGATGCCCATCAATTGGAGAATGACAAGTTGTGGTGTTTAATTGTGATGGAATTCTGTTGGGCTAGAAGAAATGGTGAAGTGGATGGTTTCAGAAAAACCTGGGAAGATTTCTCTGAGCTGATGCAAAGTGAAGTGAGCAGAACTAGTCAGATATACACAATTATAGCAATATTGTAAAAATAACTGGGAAAGCCTTGGCTAGTCAAACCAGTACAGTCAGTGGTCCGTGACCATTCCAAAGAACTTAGGATGAAAAATGCTGTCCACTTTCAGAGAGAGAACTGAGGAACTCTGAGTGCAGATTGAATCACATATTCTTTCACTTTCTTTATTTTTCTTTTTTTTCTTTCACAACATGGCTAATGTGGAGGTATGTGTTCCATGACTTCATATATATATAATGAGAATTTTGTGTTTCGCCTTCTCAGTGGGTGGAGGAGGGATGAGAAGGAGAACATTCAGAACTGAAAATAAAAATTAAAAAGAAAGAAGGAAACAAGTTCATGAACTCCTGAGAGCCCCTAAGGTACCAGGAGAGTATCAATGTGGACTTGGTTAATTCTTCTGAGAGTATAACGACTTGGTAGCCATCTTCAAACTTCTCTGTTTACTCCACATATTTAGTCTTTTGTCAAGTCTTATTCTTTATACTTATACAATATCTCATACCTGTCCTATTCTTTCTACTCACACAGCCACCCCATATTTCAGGCCCTTATCACCTTTCCCCTAAATTATTCCAACAGTTTCCCTGCTTCAAATCTCTCGCCTTCTTCCACATAGCTGCCACAGTGATTTTCTTGAAGTCAAGCCTGTCCGCATTTTTTAATTCACTAAACTCCACTAGCTCCCTATTACATGTAGGATTAAATATCAACCCCTTTGCTTGACATTTAGAATCCTTCACTTTCTAGACTTAAACATTACTCCTCTTTTACCATACTGGCCTTCTTACTGTGTCTTGTACTTGGCATTTAGTCAGTGTCCTATCTCAGTGCTTTGTAAATGCCTGGAATATACTCCCTACTCACCTCTGCCTCTTAGTATCCCTACTTTCTTCAGTAGCCCTTCACCTCCCAGCTGCTAGGGTTTTATCTCACTCTTTTGTTTATACCTATTTTTGCACCTGTTGATTCTTCTCAATAGATTGCAACTTCCTAGAAGGTAAGGATTATTAAACTTTTGTTTGGATCCACAGTACCCCTAGCACTTATCTTATACTTGGTAGGTACTTAATAAATGTTTATTGGTTTGGTAGTCATTTGAAAGATTTTGTATTTAAATCATCAACAGCAAATGTTTGTATAACATCTAAGAATTGTATGAATCCTCACCTCCTCTGCCTGCTTTTCTAATAATTCAGCCTTTAACTATGGAGGCTACATAGTACATGATGACCGTTTTGTATTTTTGTTTTGTCTTATGAGTCACCTAGAGTAAAGAATTAATTACCTAGTGGCCACCTTGCTGGTGATGAGCCTCTTAATAGTAGCTGCCTAGCATATGCCTAGCTTATTCATTGTCAGAGAGTAGAGGCTATCAGAATTGGAACATTACTGATACAGCCTTTGAGGACTCAGCTTCACTTCCTGCCGCAATATTTCATCGTAATAGGACTTCTGTGGAGGATAGTTTCAAAATAAGTTCTGACAAGTTCACGGATGATGAGATGTAGAGTATCTTTTTAAAGGAAATCAAGAGTCTTCACCTGTAAAGGCAAATACATCAGGGAAGGCAAACCTATGTGATCATGAACAAGTCATTTCACATCTCTGAGAGTATTTCCCCTTCTGTAAACTGGAGACAACATAGTACCCTACGTCGTAGTGGTGTGAATAATTTTATTTACCTGCCACACCTCAACCCCTTGCGACCTAACTCCATCATTTGGCAAAGATTTTTCCCAGACTTAGTGATAAGAATTTCTCTATTTGCCCTCCTTCATTTTTTTATATATTGTAGTTAGAACTGCAAAAAAATATTTGAAGGAACCTGGTAAGTTTATCTTCCCTTGTAAATTATTAAACTAGCTTTTATTATGCATCTGAGTACCTGTCTCAGAGTTGTTTACATAAATTTTCCATGGAAAGCAAGTAAAAAGAATTAAAGCGGAGAGAACTAGCTGGGTGTGTAGTTTCATTACCCTTAGAGCTTGGTTTTCTATACATCCCGGTTACCCAGTGGAAGATAAAACTACAAAATTTAATGATGGCAGTATTTCTACTTGAAGGTCTAACAAAGCCAACATACAGTATTTAAAACATTTAGCAATATCTCTCCCTCCTTTTTTCCCCATACTGACTGGTTCCCTAATTCTAAACTTCCATCTTTGAGAGAAGAGTAGTTTTACACTATTGTGAATGCATACACTACAAATAGAAATATGTAATGTGTGTCCTTTGTACTTCATATATATTTTTTAAATGTTACTAATTTTACAAACATGAACATTTCTTTGGCATGATAAATACTACCTACAGCTTGGAATTTTTTTGAGTATATATTAAATGTAAGATGATAGTTCTAACGCTGCCCTGATTGTGTATGTCCCCTTCTGAACTTCTGCTCTCCTGGGAATTTTCCTTGGCACTAATACCGGCATCCTATAACTTTCCACTGAAAAAATAAAAAAGAGAGGCTCTCCTTTAAAACCAACACACACACACACACACACTAAAATTGTTCTTATCTTCACTTATCCCATTTTTGGAAGAGGGTGCTAGAGTACAGAAGAAGATGAGAGAAGCGTGATTTATTATTACTTTTCTGGAGTCCTGATTGGTCATTGAGTTAATAATAGTTTTAAAGTCTTTCACATTTCTTATTATTTTAGAGTTGTATTAGTCATTATAAAAATTGCACCTCTCCATTCTTCACTAAAAAAATTGAGAGCATTCACCCAGAGCTCCTACTTCTGCCTTCCCCTTCATCCCAACTAGGTGGCACAATGGACAGAGTTTCGGGCCTGTATCCAGTCTCAGACACTAATTAGCTGTGTCACCCTGGTGAAGTCACTTAACCTCTTATTGCCCCAGTTGGGGTTGCGACCCACAGTTTAAGAAGCACTGAAGGGAGCTGTGAGTGGAAAAAGTTTAAGAAGCCCTGGTTTAGAGAATCAAACGAAATAATAATCGTAAAGCGCTTAGTACAGTGACCGGGATGTAGTAAGCACATATAAACGTAGCTATTATATTGCTCAGGCATCTTTCCTGACTGCGGCCTTCGTTCTTGTCTCAGATGATAAGATGGCCCTTCTTACCGAGGCCAACCCAAAACTTGCACCCTTGATCATTTCCCTTCTTTTTACTCCAGCAGATTGTCCCCTCTATCATCCCCACTGTTTCTCTAATCTTTAATCTTCCTATCTCCTGGCTCCTTTTCCTGCTGCCTATAAATAAACTTGCTTAAACCTTCTGTTCCCCCCCCATGCCTTTCTTGGCTATACTTTTTAAAAAATTTTTTATTTTGTTAAATATTTCCTAATTACATGTAAAATAATTTTTTTTTAAATTTTGAGTTCCAAATTCTCTTCCTCCCTGCTGCCCCTCCCCCTTCGTTGAGAAGGCAAGCGTTTTAATTTTGGTTATACATATGAGATCATGCCAAACATTTCCATATTTTAGCTAACCTTTTTGAGAAAGCCATCTATAATAGGTGCTTCTGCTTTGACTTTTTCCACTAGATTCTAAACCTTCTGCTGTCTAACTTCTCTCCCAAATATCAATATTAATTGCCAGATCCCTGTGGAGTGCAGAACCCTTCTCTCAATCATCCAGGCCAGGAACTTAGTGTCATCCTCAACTCCTTATTCACACTCACCCCATATATCCAGTCTTGTCCAATTAAAGTTGTTTCTACCTTTAGAACATTTTTCATATATATCTCTTTTCCACTTAAGCAGCCATTACCCTGGTACAAGCCCACATTCCAGTAGTCTTGTGATTGGTTTCCCTGTCTCAAGTTTTGTCATCTCTCCACTCCATCCTCCACTTATCTGCCAAAGTGATTTTCTTAAAGTACAGGTCTGACCCGACTCCTCCCCCCCCCCCCCATTCACTTTCTCCTCCTCTCCAGTTTAATAAATTTGGTTGTTCTCTGTTACTTCTAAATTCAAATATAGAATGTTTTGCTTGACATTTAAAGTGCTTTACAGTCTAGCCCCTTCCCACCTTGCCAGTCTTCATATACCTTACTCCCCTTTACATATTTTGATCTAGGTATGCTGTCCCACCTGCTGTTCTTCACATATGACACTCCATCACCTGACTGTCCCCCATTTCACCTGGGCTTTCTGCAGAAGGCCTCCCCTTCTGCGTTGTTGTCCCACCCCCAATTTCCTTCTGTTTATCTTGTATGTGTAGTTATTTGCATGTTGTGTCCCATTTTAGATCTTCTTGAAGGCAGGGACCATGTTTTTGCTTTTCTTTCTCTCTGCAGTTTTGGGCACATAGTAAATGCTTACTAACTGACTGGATGGTGATACTGTTCTTATTCCCTTATCTCTGCACACATTTGTACAAGTCCGTCGAGGTTTCTCTGAATCTGCCCTTTTCACTATCGCACAGTAGTACATTCATGATTTGTTCGGCCATTTTCCGCTTGCTGGAAATTCACTGTGTTTCCAGTTCTTTGGTGTAATAAAAATTGCTGCTATGAATAAACCTTTTTGTGCATATGAGTCCCTTTATCTCTTTGTGGTACATGACTTCAACTCTTGTTTTCTGGTTCCTCACAGTAACTTACTTATTAGTTTTTATTTGAATGCTCTTGTTTTTGGCTATGACGTTCCTGGGTGTTTCCAGTTTGGGATTTCTTTCTGGTGACGTTACCTCAAGTCTCGCCTCTCCAATCCATTCTCTCCCTGCTAAAATATAAGTCTGACCACTTTGGAAAGAAAAAAGGATTATCTTTTCACTTGGTCCTCTGGTTTGAACAGATCATTAAAGTTTTGTTTTATGACTTCTTAAAATGTGGTATCCAGGGGGTGTTTTTGTTTTTGTTTTAATCATAGTTTTCATAGAGACCTAGTATTCTTAGGTTTAATAGATACTTTACATTTTCTACTTTTTTTTTTCCATGGAATCCACTATTTGGATAAAGTTTTTCACCTTTTGTTCTAACCTATTCTCCTTTGAATTTTTTTCTTTCACAGTTCTTATTCCAACTCTTTTTTCACTCTGGTACTTCCTCATATTTTTAGAGTCCTTATGGCCAAGCCAGTTGTTTTCTCTGAGTCTCTCTCCATAGTTGATGTGGAAGTATTCTCTTTATGACCTTCTGTTTCTAGGCTCCTCACCTGATCTGAGGCTTTGTTCCAGAGCCAGTCTTGAGTCTCTCTGGCATTTTTGCTTGATTTGGGTAGATCTTATTTGGTTCTCTTCACTCTGTAGGCTAGATCTGAGTAGAGTAGCTTATAAGCCCTAACCCCCGTCTCAGTCCCTTAGTTCTGTATCAGTTCTCCTAGAGATCTAATGTGCTTGCTAGCCTTGTTCCATACTTGTATCTTTGTCCTTATACAATCACCAGTTGGAAGTTGGTTCCATATCCACTGCGATCTTGGCAACCCCTAGTTAGATGTTGGACATTGGGTGGGGGGGAGTACTACTCCTGTGCTCAGAGAAGAATTCAATGGATGCCTCCCCCACAGTGACCTAACAGGGTTTGTTCTGTCTCCCATTCTGTTCAGACAGCAAGGTTTCAGCCCCAGTTACTACCAGAGCTCATTATTGGTTTCCAGCCCCCTTGTATGTAGCATGAGCATCTCCAGGCAAAAGGATAGGCCTTTTGCTCTCTGTGTTATCAACCGTTTCCCTAGTTCTGCAGATTTTGGGTTATGTATTTTTGGAGTGATGCTTGCTTCTATTTTTCTTTGGTTTTCTTGATTGCTCTGTCTGGTACCCTTTTTAGATACTTGCTGTGGTGGCATATGGCAGAATTAAGATCTTCAGTGACCTTCCACAGTACTATCTTACCTGGAAGGCCTGTATTTAATTTTAAAATGGAAAATATAGTAACTAGAGTAAATTATTGTATTCTGCAAAATAGATTAAGAACATTAGAGTTACAAAGGGTTATTGAAGGTCAGAGGCAGGAAAGATTGCTTTTTCCTGGGATAAGAGAGAACATCACAGAATGCTTTGTGGAGATAGCAGCATTGGAGCCAGACCTTGAAGGATAGCTTGGATTTTCAAAGGTGGAGAAAGAATGCAAACTGGGCAGAGGGAATTGGTCTATATGTTCTAAGCCTAGAGCAAAGCAGCAAAAGTGCCATGTAGGTACAACAGGTGTAGTAAGTCCGTTTTGGATAAGGGAGTCTCTAAGAAAGGAGTAAGGTGGAAAAGATGAAGATGGCAAAGAAAGCCTGGAATGTTTAGACCTGAGGGAGGCTGCAGGAGAGCGGCATGATAGGATTTGTGCATACACAGTCTAACGTGGTATGAAAGATGAATCAAAGGGAAAGAGACTGTAGGTTTAGAGTCTAGTTTTACTGTTGAACTTGATGGAGTAACAGGGCCAGTATCTTTTGTTTTCTTTCCCTCTCCCTCCCCACTTCGTAAATATTCAGTTAAATACCTTGGCTATGTAGAAGCAATATGTTGTTGAGTATGGAGATTTCAGTGTAGCATTTCTTATGTAAGTGCTTCTGGGTTTTTTTGATTAAAGAAAAAGTGCGCGTGCGCGCACACACACACACACATATGTTGTTTTGTATAATTTATTTCTCCTTCCACAACAGTTGATAATTCCATGACCTTTTTACCATACTATCTCATTTTTGGTTACAAACTGAATTTATTTATTCCTTATGACTCCGTATGTGATAAGCTAATATTGACTATAATTCTGTGTCTTACAGATGCTATTGATGGAGTGATGAATGGAGAATACTACCAGGTAACAAAGTTAAAATGTATTTCATTAGCAGCTTAGAGTGCTGTATTTCTTTTGTTAACTTTGCTTTTTTGGTTTGCTCAGGACTGAATAGCACATTAACAATGGAAACATTTTGAGAGCAAGTTGTGGTAATGATAGGTTACATATGAGGGCATTTTAAGGTTTGCAAGTACTTATAAAGGGGAAAGGATGTGGAACTGAGACTTAGGGTGCTGGTCCTGGATCTGCCACTAAATAGCTTTGTTGGTTTTAGATAAGTCATGATTTCTAGTGGGCCTTAATTATTTTGTCTATAGAATGAGAGGGCTGGGACTAGATCTCAAGTTTCCTTTCTACTCAGAAATTCTAGGGGAGAATATACAGCAGAATGAAAAAAAAATTATTAGTTAAGACAATTAAGTGTCCAGTATTTTTGCAAGGGATACATGTACTAGCTTAACTCTTTTTTCTTTGCCTTACTTGTCATCTCAGCAACCAAAGGGAAGAAATTCTCAATTTCTCCCTCCATCTGTTTACCTTTACCACATTATCTTAAGTAAGTGTCTCTTACAAGCACTACCATCTGTTTGGTTGCCCATTTTCAGTAACTAGTAGTAATATGTAAATTTACACAACACAATAATTTAAGATTTATTAGTTACATACAACTGAGGCTCTATTCCAGGAGCATTCAAGCTGTGATGGGTATTACTAGTCCCTTCCTTTCAGAGTGCTCTCCAGTTGTTAGGTTGTGGTGAAGCCCAAAGATTTAATGGAGCAGAATTCTCCTTTTAAAAACAGTAAATTGAAACAAGCCCCCCAAAAATTTAAAACAGAACCATTGTGCTTCTCACAAGTAAAGAGGGCAATGAAAGTGTACATTTTGGCAATAGTATTGAGTCTTTTCCTTTTCTAATGAAGGTTGAGCGTCTTAAATATACCCAAATGAAACTGTCCCCATAAAACATCAAATTGAGTTTTAAAAACTGAATTGGTAATAACTAAAAGAGCGTCCACTATCACATCATTCTGTAAAAGAATAGAAACAGACAATTATTGGGGCCATTTCATTGCATCATCATGTGCTAGTTTGACTACTGGTATACTTGTTCCTTTGAAATAAGTGTGTATATGTTGATAGGTATTTTTCTCTCTTTGACACACAGTGTGGTACAGTAGAAAGAGTCCTTGCCTTGGAGTCAGGATTTGGATCTTGACTCTGCTTCTTACTGTCCATGTGACCTTGGGCAAGTCACTTAACCTCTCAGAAGCTGCAGAATGAAGGGCTTGGACTAGGCTGACCTATTGTGATTGAGCAAAGGAACCTAGCATGTTTATCTGGGAGAAGAGAAGACTCAGGGAAATGAGGGCTGTTTTCAAGTATTTGAAGGGCTGTTGTGTGGAAGAGGGATTAGAGTTGTTCTCTTTGGCCCAGGAGGGCAGAACTACTACTAATTCAGATAATTAATTAAAGATGAAGAAAGACAAATTTAAGCTAGATATTAGGAGAAACTTCCTAATAATTAGAGCTGTCCAGAAGTGGAATGGGCTTCCTCAAGAGGTGGCGGGTTCTGCAGCCTTTGAGGTCTTTTAAGTAGAAGCTGGATGGCCACTTGTTGGTAATGTTATATTTTGTACTGGATTGGATTAGATGGCTGCCAAGGCCCTGCCATCTGTGCTGTGACTTCTAAGGTCTCTTCTCACTCTAAATCTATCACCTTGTGATACATTTATTTACTTATTTAGAAGACAGGTTATGTATACGACACAAGTCTGAAATGTTCTAAAATCAACTGAGTTAGGGGGTCTTTGTTGAATGGTTTCACCGTTTTCCAACATTCTTGTCCTGTACCTGCATATTCTTTAATGTGGTACTTGTAAGAATTCATAAGTGTCTTTTCTAACTACATTTACCCGTTATCTGGTTTCAAATGTACCTGTATGTTTTTGTCAACACTGATCAATCATCTTAGGGGCTTTCTGGCTACTCAAATATTTTTGGCTAATTGGTTATTAATAACTTGAACAAATTTGGGTCACTAAAAGGAAGTTGCTACCTCTTTTCTGTTTCTCAGATATGCCTTAGACGGCTCTGTTCTGGAATTAACCACTTTGTTCAAATTTTTCTTCTTTACTATGGCTTATACTAAAATAATTGCCATCGTCCGCTGCTGTCAGTAATCTGCCCTGATGTTATTGCATATGCTTTGTTACTATTCTCAAGTGTCAGCACTAAACCATGCAGGATAAGGCAGTTTAAATTTGAACTGATTGCATTGACATGCTTTATAGTAATCTAACACTTTGTCTTTTTTTTGTAAAGGAGAGTAATGGTCCAACTGATAGTTATGCAGCTATTTCACAAGTGGATCGATTACAGTCAGAGCCAGAGAGTATCCGTAAATGGAGAGAAGAACAAATGAAACGTCTGGAAGTCCTTGGTAATCTTTTGCGATTCTTTTCCAACTTTGTATTAGCAAGATCAACATAATTTTTCCCTTATTTAGTTCAAGTTTATGTAATACATTTAGCCTTATGCAATAGCTTCTAATGCCAATTGTTCACATCTTTGAAGTATTTAGAATCTTGTTTGACTCTCGGCTTTGGCTTGATATTTTCTCTCATTGGAAGGGCAGTGTATAATTGTATATAACTAGTACCTTGGTTTGATATGTGTTGAAGACAGCAAGATACAGGAAAGAAGAGGCACATGAGGAAAAGTGTTCCAGAGCTCTGTTGTAAGGTCAAATCAGAAACACAAAGGTTCCTCAGAGGTTCTACTTCTGAGTAGATTAGTCTCATTCTGCCTTTTCCCTTTTTTCTAGAATATTTGAGGTGGTTATGTTTGACTTACATTTGAAGAGAGCTTCCCTTTGATTACTTTCAACCTCCTAAAAATTAATAGGAAGATAAAGGTAGGGGGATTTTTCAAATTATTGCTCTTGTGACAAGGCCAGGACGGAGAAAGATCAAGAGGGAAAGTATTGTGATGAGTCATTTTTGCATCGAATTCCTCCCTTTTAATTACTTTAATTACCGTGATGCGTATTTGGTTTCCTCCCTCGTCCCATTTCTATTCTTATCCCTCCAAGTGTCTGAGCATTACCGCTGCCGACCTAGCTGGCAGCTGCCAATGCATTCTTGCCAAAGGACCTAGCCCTGTTTTTGAATATTCCTTCATCTCATTACTGCCCGTGTTGATGATCAGAACTGGCTGAAAAGACAAAACAGAATGAAGCAGATTGCGTTATTAAGGTTGGATAGAGCTGATCTTGAATTTCACAGGAAATTTTAATTTCTTGTATCTATTTTACCTTCCATTTGATAACAAAATTATAATTTTGTAACAACTTTATGAATGTACCATCCATTCATACATACCTGAGAGTATAGATTCTACAGGGTGTTCCTAAAGTCTGGACACATAGGAAAAAAATGCATATTTTTTTTTGTTTGTTTTTTGGCAGGGCAATCGGGGTTAAGTGACTTGCCCAAGGTCACACAGCTAGTACATGTGTCAAGTGTCTGAGGCCGGATTTGAACTCAGGTCCTCCTGACTCCAGGGCCGGTGCTCTACTCACTGCGCCACCTAGCTGCCCCAAAAATGCATATTTTCAAGAAATGAAATGATTGAAATTTTCAACATTTTATTTAATTGGAATATTAACAGATAACATCTTCAATATGATTTCCATCATTTTTGATGCAAAGGTAGATGCACTTTGCAAGATTGATGTGAACTCGATACAATAACTCGATAACTCCATGTTGCCGTCAATTTTAACACATTCACTCTTGGAATATGAAATCATATGATGTTATTTGAAGTTGAAGATGTTATTTGATAATATTCCAATTAAATAAAATGTTGTTGAAAATTTCAGCCGTTTAATTTCTTGAAAATATGCATTTTTATCTATATGTCCAGACTTTAGGAACACCCTGTAGTAATCATCAATCTGTTGTGGATATAAAAGTGTACGATACTTGAAGCTTAAAAAAGTATCATTATTCATGTGCCACCCACTACTATTCCTGTGGCTAATAAACTGCTACCATCTGTTTCTCTTCTTATCCTTTCTTACTCAATCACCAGCCATCTAGGAACAACCTCTCCCCAAGCCCTACCTCCTCCACATCCTACTTAAGCTCTGCTCCCCCTTTCCTTACCAGAATTCCCATTCCATAGTGAATGAACTCTCCATCCTGCACCTTTTTCTTTGATACTTTTTCTGTCCCTCTGTCCTCATTGAGACCTGGCCATGCCCCAGAAGATACTATATCTGGTTATGCCTTCATTCCCACCCCCCTTCTCACGCTCTCCTTCCTCCTTTGCTCTTTCTTCCTCCCCATCCCCCCTTAACTCTTCCTGCCTGTCTCTCACACACACTCACAGGTCTTAAAAGATATGTTGAGATATTCCTTGTTTTCTACTGGCACTTCCAAACTTTTCTTTTGCCACTATCACTCAAACCCTCTTCCTTTAAAAAAAAAAAAAAGGATCAGGACTTCCTTGCTGTTCAGATACTGACAGTTGTCTGCCAAGCAGATCATTCTTTTTTTTTGTTTATTTGTGGGTTTTTTTGGAGGGGGGAAGGCAGGGCAATTGGGGTCAAGTGACTTGCCGAAGGTCCCAAAGCTAGTAAGTGTGTCAAGTGTCTGAGGTCAAATTTGAACTCAGGTCCTCCTGACTCCAGGGCAGGTGCTGTACTTACTGCACCACCTAGCTGCCCCTGAAGCACATCATTCTTTCTACTTTCTCCAGGAGTTTAGCACCTGGCTCACTGTCTTTCTCTTCTCCCCAGATCCTGTCATTTGTTGGGGTGCTTTAAGATTCATATTAATGATCTCACAAGCTCCCTAATGTAATAATTTCTTAATCGCCTTAAATCCCTTAACTTACTCCTTTACTCCACCTAACTTACATGTGAGGATGGTCACATCCTAGATCTTCCTGTTACTACCCACAAGGGTTCCACTTCCTTAATCAAAAACTGACGTTTTTCTCTCTAACCATAATGTGTCATTTCATCTCTGCCTCTGCCTTAACGCTTGCTAAACTTATTCTCCATCCAGACCTTAATCTACTTCTCCGACTTGATTTACCTTCCCAGGCTCATCCCTACAGTCAACCAAATGAATGCCTCACTTTCATAAACTATCACACTCCTTTTCCCCTTGTCCTTGACAAACCCCAGGCCTGGATTGCTCCCATAATTCACCTCCTCCTTCTTATGCTGTTAGAAGCTGGAGGAAGTCATAAAGCTGTGTAACCAGGTGTTATCGAACTTCAGCTGGGCTTTTGCTATACAAGCCTCTTCTCATTAAGGAGCTCACCACTTACATGGTTGGGAAAACTGTGACCATTCACCTTGAGTTCCCTCATCTCCTCATTTTCCTTGACATTTTTCACTCTCCTCTTTTCCTCAGTCTCTGATAGTGAGATGATCCTTCTTGGCAAGGGCAGCCCTTCTCCAGCCCTTTAATTCACTGCCCCCATTTTCTCCAACAGATTGCCCTCTCAATTATTCCTTCTTTTTAACTTCTGCCCCCATCCTGTGTGCATAAGTGTGTGTGTGTGTGTGTGTGTGTGTGTGAGAGAGAGAAAGAGAGGGAGGGAGAGAGTTCCTTCTCAAAAGCCTTTAAATATGCCTAGATTACCCCCATTTTGGGAAAAAAAACTTTTCATTAAACTCTGCCACCCCTATAAGCTATCATCCTATATTTCTTCCCTCTCTCATCGAAACTTTTATAAAAAGTTGTCTACACTCATTGCCCACAGTTGTTCTCCTCTTACTTTTCAACCCTTTGCAGTCTAGCTTACAAACTCTTCAGTCACTTGAAACTACTCTCTTCAAAGTTACTGATGAGAAAAGGACTTCCAGCTAAGGAGGCTGCCTGAATAGAGGCAGATTGATCAGGTCCTCCACACCTACTCCAGCAAAAACCTTGAAATTGCAACAGGCCAAGGATTGATCAGGAAACCCAAGGAGAAATTACACAGTGAGAGATTTCTTTCATCCCAGAAATGCTCAGAAAGTTAGAAGCCCATGGGCAATAGAAAAGGAGCTGCCAATACAGACAGACAAGCCAGCAGCCTCTCACGGAATTAGTGATGGGCAAGCACACATGTGGTCTGTGGGACTTTATCCAGGAGGCGCCAAGAGCAGGGAGCTCTGGTGAGAAAATCCCAGGGTGGTTAGGAACCCACAACATGGAAACAGTGGAAGCCCCTGGGGTGGCAGTGACTAGTGTGGTCATGGCAACCCTCGATATGAGGTCACTAGTGCTTTATCCTGAGATGTCATGACCTTGAAGATCTAGCACTCTGGACCTCAGATTCAGGGGGGCCCTAATTCCAGGAGGTCAGCACAGCAACACAGGTTGAGTCCAAGTAGGACTGACCACCTCACCTAAAAATAGCAAGGGGCAGAGCCTGGCCCTGATAGCCTCAATTCAGAAACTAAAGGTAATTTAAAGGTAAAAATGAATTTTCCTCCTGGACTACATAGTTACTAGAAGAAATGAAGCAAGAGATGAAAATGAAATTAAAATCTTGGGAAGAATGAATTGAAAAGAGAATGGAAAGTGGTAAGCCTTATCCAAATAATTGACTCCTTGAAAATTAGAATAGACCAAATGGAAGTCAAGGACTTCACGAAACAGCAAAAAATATTAAAACAAAGTCAAAAGATTTGAAAAAGTAGAAGTAAATATAAGATCTGATGCCAAAAACAATTGACCTGGAAAACGAGTCAAGGAGAGAGAATTTAAGAATCAATCGTTAAGACTCCCTGAAAACTTTACCCATTAAAAAAACAAAACAAACTGGGTGCTAGTTCAAGAAATAGATTAAAAATTGAAGAGAATTTTTACTGATCATCTTCTGAAATTAGCTTCCAAGGAATGAAAACCAAAATCTAGAGCTTTCATGTCAAAGAAAAAAATACTGGCAGTATGCAAAAATAAGCTGTATGTTTTTAATTGGGCTATAGAGGGTAGTACAGGGATGCCAAAATGCGGGGCCATCAAAATTTTAAAATCCACAGGAAAAAGCACGGTCAAGCTGGACAATTTTTGAAGTAGTATGTGGCATTTATATACTTTTTTTGAAAAAGTCATATGAAATGGAAAGGAGGTGGAAGGAACCCAAAGTTACCAGTAATCCTTTAAATTACATTTTAAAATACACATCTAAAGCTGAATTCAAAAGTTTTAGTTTGTTCAAATCTTGGATATAATTTGAGGGCTACCACTTTTTGAAGTAAGAAATGAAACTTTTTTCTATTAGAAATTTCTAGTATATTCTCCTTCACAGTCACTAGAGTCATGGGGTAAAATGATCCCTTATCTGAGTCATCCATTTATTAAATCTGGTTCTGCACCTATTTAAGTCAGATGTGGTATTTGTAATTTGGAGTCTGGATCTCAAAGAAAATAAAATTGTCATCATTCTTTATTAGTTTATGCAAGGTGTATTTAGTGATGCTATTTATTTTCACTCCTTTTCATTGTGAAACTTGTCATAGGATTAGTTGACCCCCGTTACCCACTTTCCCTCTGACCCCCTGAAAATAGTTGATTAACCGCTTCCTAGAGGGCACTTGTACACAGCACTGCAACACCAGGCTGCCCATGTCTCATGGCTGCTTCTGCGCTTCTTCCTTCTGCCCCATGAAAACCTGTGTTCTTATGTGATAGTCAAATCCATCTCTTAGTAAGATAGATATTCTGGCTTCCTTCTTACCTGTAATCCTTTAGTTTCTGTTCCGCAAACTTTCAGTTGTGGTTATCTCTAAAATCTAATTCTTAGTCTTCCGTTTTTCTCCAGTGATACGGAAACGTTTATGTGGGCACAGCTTTGAAAGATAAAATTATGTGGTTATTTCAGTCAGTGTCCAAGAGGAAACCTTTAAGTTCTCCCTTCCCCCACCCCAAATTCCCTATTTTCCAGAAGAATTGTTTTTCTTGGGATATCATGTTTCCAAGTGACTTCTTTGATAAATTGGGCACTCAGCTTATCTGTTCTCCTTTGGGGATCTTTCCTCTGCTCCCAAATGACATATTCTGTCACATAGGGAGGATAAGCTTGCTTAACATTACCTTTCATTGAAAGTACGATTAGTTGTGCCAGGCTGGTCGTTGTCACGCTGCTGCTAGTTTTCCTAACATCTGCCCTTGCCCCGGCTCCTTCCTTTGTTTTCCTAAAAATTGTCATTTAGATTTTGTTTTGAAGTTATGGCATTTCCAGTAATTTTGTGGTTATTTTTCTTTATAATCTATATTCAGTTACTATCACTTGTTATTCTTTGTATTATTATGGTGTTTTCACCTGTATTTATAGAATATTAGAGCTATAGTTGAACCCCCCCCTCCTTTTATAGATTAAGAAATGGCTGTCCAGAGATGTGGTGATGTGTTCAGTTGGTAATGTAACTGGGCCTGGAATCCAGGACTCCCAGTCAGCTGTTCTTTTACTACAATATGTTGATACTCAAAAAAGCTAAAAGAAAAAGCGGGTAAGCAAGGAAAGCATTATTGCGGGCATGTGTGCCCCTCCCCCCCCATTTGTTTAATATGAGGAAATGGAGGCTTGAAGGAGTTGTGATTTTACCCAAAGTCACATGGCTGGTAAGTGACAGAGCCAGAATTAAAATCCAGGTCTTCTCATTTCTGGCCCAATACTCTTCAATATACCACATTTCCTATGGAAGGAATCTGTGGCCCTATAATCTAGAAGTTGTATTTGTCTTTGAACTTAATTTCTCTACCGATTTAGAATTTGGTCTGGGAAGTCAAAATATTGTGACTATGAAAACTACAACTTGGACAGCTTTTCTCTCCCGAGTCCTCCCAGTCTAGCTTTCTGTTCCCTACACTAATTACATATAGTGAATGCTTACATTTAACTTATAGCATGAACTCAATGCTGTGAGTTTTCAGATTGAGACAACATATTTTACCCAAGTTCTGTCCTATTCCTCTGGGGATTGTCAAGTCAGGTTGTGGTTGTTTTAATTTAAGCTTTTTTTCTTGGTACCAAACCTGAACATAGGATGAAGAAACCATAAACCTCTTTCCCTTCTCATTTCTCCCTAACTGTAGGCTACAGTCATAGAACAAATAAATGGTATTATGCAGGGTAGTTTTTAGAATAGATAATAATAGAGACTATCCCTAACTAATGGCTAAAAAGCCTTGCTATTTATTATTTTTGAATGAAACTATAAATAAACTAATGTGTAAAGTTTCTCCTGTTCCTTCAAAGATGCCAATTCTCAGAAGCAGGAAGCAGAATGGAAAGAAAAAGCAATAAAAGAGTTGGAAGAATGGTATGCAAGGCAAGATGAACAGCTACAGAAAACAAAAGTAAATAACAGGTAAGTTCAAAGGGGATAAAACAACACAGCTTCCGGCATCCAGTGACGTAAATGTCACACGTTCAGATTTCTCTTGAGCCTCGTCCTCCCGGTAGCTGTATTGTGATGTTCTTTCTTGCCTCCAGCTTACCTGGTATATGAGATTATTGAAATACTCACAAAAAGTGTGTGAGAGCTTAGGCTTGCTTGCTTTAATCTCCTCATCAAACACATGACCGTGTTAGGGTATGTAGAGTCAGAACCTAAGTTTGAGTTCTGACTGGACTACTTATTCCTCTGTCACTTTGAGCAAGTAATTTAGCCTTGCTGGGCCACAATTCCTCACCTTTATGAGGGTATCATACTAGATGGCCTCTGGGTTCTCTTCCAACTCTAAATCTGTGATCCTATGACAAGTACACATAATAAAGACCTAGAACTGAGCTATAATATGACCATTAGTTCTGTTCCCTGGCACTAGCCTTAAGGAGTTCCATGCTATAGAATTGTGTTTTTATTTAGTTACCATAACATTCCCTACAGTACATCCAGTTCATCTAGTCCTTTTCTAGATCCTAGTCATCACTTCTGGGAAATTTTGGTGACGTAGTTTGTGTCATCTTCCGTGTTTAAGTCCTTAAAAGGGAAGAAAATATGGAAACTCTTGGCCTTTTTTTTTCTTTGACTGTAAAAAAGCGGTAGTTATCTTGAATTCCCTCTTCTATTTCTACCTCAGTTAATCTAACCTTCATCAGAAAAATAAATTTTCAAACTGCTTAAACAATAAAAAATTAAAAGGAAAGGAAGAAAAGGAGTATTCTATTGCTTTTTTTTTTTTTGCAGGGGGGAAGGCAGGGCAATTGGGGAGTGACTTGCCCAAGGTCACACAGCTAGTAAGTATGTCAAGTGTCTGAGACTGGATTTGAACTCAGGTCCTCCTGACTCCAGGGCCAGTGCTCTACTCACTGCGCCACCTAGCTGCCCCATTCTATCACTTTTACGAAAATAATTTTTCTCCTTTTTCTTTCTTGGGTGGCTTTAGTGGAAAGTTAGGCTGGAAATTTATGATAACTATTCTCGAAATTTTAGAAGCCCAGCTCGTTGAGTCAAATTTGCTTACTGCAGAAATCTCTTCTATAATCTGTTTGATAAATGGCCATCCAACTTGTACTGAAATATTTCTAATGAAGGAGAGAGCCCATTACTTACCTCAGAGTTTCATTATTGGATATCTTCAGTTATCAGCTTCCTTAATCATCTTCCTTGTAACTACCATCCATTGGTTCTATATCTGTCATCTAGACCAGAGGTGTCAAACTCTAGATGAGGGGGCCTGACCAGATTAAAATGGAATTAGGAAATGTTTAATAAAATTAATTTTTAAAAATACACAACATAGATAATGTTAATTTGTGGTTTTCTAAGTCAGCGTGCTCCCTTCAGAGATTTGTTTCTATTGGAGTTCGACACCACCGATCTTTTGCTTCTTCCGTACAGCCTTTAAAAAATGTATCTTTTCCATCTTTTTTCTTCTCCCCACCCCAGTCTTCTCTTCTCCAGACAAAGGAGCCCTAGGCCCATGAGCTGTTCTTCACATGACGTAGTGTCTAGGCACTTTGCCACATCTTTGAGATCTCTGACCCTTTGAAGTAGCTCTCAGAATCAAACATGCCTGCACCACTTAGTCCACATAGACACTAGAGTGCCATAATGCCTTTCTTGACTAGAAGGTTTTGATAGCAATAGCACCTTGGCTTATTTGAATTAAACCCCCAGACCTTTCTTATAAACTTATGCCTAAGTCTTGCCCATTATCTACCTAGGCCATTCATTTTTTTCTTGCAGGCGGTGGGAAAGGGATCTTAAAAACAGATTCAAATCTATCAAAGAATATTTCAGCATCTACTTGCATTACAGTACAAACTTGCGTTTTGTTTTGTTTTACACCGGAACTCTTCTGTGGCTAAGAAAATGAATACGCCACGGACATTGTATTAACGAGATTTGAAATTATGCCTGTGAGTCTCTTGTTCTAAATAAATAATATAAAGAATTTGCAGTTACAGAAATCAGGAACTAACTCATCCCCTGTAATCGCACGTCTCCAAGGCGGCTACAGCGATGAGTTTTTCCAACACAGTAACTCTTGAGGACCGTCCGCTAAGCTATATCGGGATCGTGATTGTTGGTGGAGGAAGGGTACGCATGAGTGAAATCACATTTCCTTGAAATACTGAGGAAGCAGCGGCATTGCTGTAATTTGTGACAGCAAATATTTTTTCTTAACCCCTGCTCCGAGGGCTACTGAGTGAATGTGGATTTTGTACCGGCCTTCCCTGGCTCTGCACCAAGTCTGACTCTTAAATTGGCCTCTTACTCTTAGTATTCTCTTCTACAGTCATTCCTCATTGTTCCTTCTCTGAGCCCTCTGGGCCTTGACCTGAGTTGAAGAGAAGAAGAACTGAGCTGAGTGTCTTGAAGAAAATTGCTTCTTCAGGGAAACTCTTTGGGGGGGAAGGGAGAGGGGTGGCAGTATTCAGAGAAGTTTTTTTTATATATATGTAAATTCTTTGAGGGCAGGGACTCTTTCCCTCTTGTCTTTCTATCTCCATTGCATGTTAAAATAGTAAGAGCTTAATAAATGTTTGGTGACTAATCCATGACTAAACTCCCTAGGAAGATGATATGGTAGCTCTCCTCCATTGAAGAATATCGTTATTCATTCTGTAAACCCTGAGGCTTTCATTTTTGAATTTATTCATAATGGGGCTCAGAAAAGAGAGTAAAAGCTTCTTCAATTGTGATAAATCATTTCTCTTCACTAGAGGAAATGAGAGAGCCAGATTTAAGTTCCAATTCCAGGTCTTGTTAGATACACACACATACACACACCCCCTTCATTTGTTAGATACACACACCCTTCATTTGTTAGATAGACACACACACACACACACACACACACACACACACACACACACACACACACACACACACACACACACCCTTCATTTGTCTGTATAATGTGGGTGGCTAGAGTCTGTGAGATTAGATAACAGGATTTACCTGTTTAATTATCTGTTTGATTAGAAATAGCAGATTTTGGTTGAAATGAGTCTGCTGATGTTCTTTTCTCTAAAGTTAAAGAGTGATGAGTTTATATAATGGTTTTGCCCTCCACTTGAAAACCCCTTTCTGAAAAATTCATCATATTTTTTATTACCAAGCTGCTTTTTTCACCAGATTACATTTTATTTCTTTCTTGTATTTTTGTTTAAATCCTGATAAAACTTGCCTTTTTAAGGCAAGGCAAGAGGGAAGGATTATTTTAATAGTTTCATTGGCTTTTTAAGAAAATTAAATCATCTGTATGGATTATAGAAATGAGAGAATTTAAGGAAACAAACCCAATCATTACTATCGTTTAAGAGTTATTCTTCATTTTAGCTGGGTAATGATATGTAAGCTTGTTAAGATGCGTGGGTAGTAAGCATTTAAAAAAAAAAAGAGACGAACACGTAGAGCACTGACTATGTTATTGACTAGGCCCAGATATTTTAATATCATAAGTTAAAGATATTTGACCTAAGGAGGTTCCCTTATGGGGACTATTTTACATTTAACTCAAACTGAATGATTGGCAAACTTTTTTTGGTATAGGGAGTGATAGATTAGTTAGCAATAGTATAATTCCGGTCCCTGTTATGCTTGAAATAAGGGATTCACCAGAATATGGGCTGCTTGCCCCTCTTCGTCCCACCCCTTTTCAAGACCCTTTTTCTTTTTTGTAACCATGTGATGGTTAAGTTTGAGTATCCATTGGCTCTTTTATAACCAAGTCAATCCGTTTAGTGCTTATATTTTTCTTTATATAGCATATATAGATCCTTAAGCTGATTACTTGAGTGGACTAGTATATTGAGGTATGACACAATCAGCTAGATTATTTGGAAAGGTAGGGTAATAAAGATAATTTTAAAAGGGACAAAGGTGGGGAGCTGTTCTGTAATATGTTGTCAAAAGATATACTGCATTGAGAGTCAAGAAGCAGAGTACAAGTTTCTGCTCTGATACTTAATTCTGGTGCCCTTGGACAAGCCTCAGTTTACCCATTTGTAAAATAAGAATGATAGTTATTCTGTCTCCGCTTCACAGGGTGGTTGTGAAGTATTTTGTAAATTGTAAAACCATTGTTAATGTGTAAGCCACTATAAATTTAGCTTTTAATGTTTAGCTGTTACCAAAAGTTGGATTCCCTTAGTCGTTTTCAATGACTGACTAGAGGGAATACTCTAGTTGATTAACATAACTCACTATTGCCTGACTCCAGTTGGAATATTTGATCAAAAACTGGGAAACTACTGCACCAGAATCTAAGTAGCATTAGAAACACTACGCTTGACAAGCTCAATGGTTTGTGTGAAGTCTAGATAGAATTCCGTTGTCACTAGGCTGATACTGATAATTAGATTTTTCTGCTTTTCAACGTTCTCTCTTTTTTCCTGCCTGCTTGCCTGCCTTTTGGACTTCTTGCTGTCTAGGGTGGCAGATGAAGCTTTCTACAAACAACCCTTCGCTGACGTGATTGGTTATGTGTATGTTGCAAAACTAATTCTTTTGATCTTCTTCACTTTTTGTGTGGTATTGGTATTTCTTTTGTGTAAAAATAGCTATTTCAGATTGATCCTGTCAGTTGCCTTTTAGCAGTTTTGGTAAAAGGCAATAGAAATTATGGATATTTTACATAATTTTGATTTAACCTACAAACTAGTCTCTAATTACTCTATTTTTTGATCTATGAGAAGAGGTATTGAAGGAAAATGTTTTTCCTTTCAGAGGTTCTTTGGGGGTGGGAGTGGCGGGTAGGAGCACCTGAGATACGTGGCCCTAACACCGGCTTCTGCCTTCTTTTCCCATTTGTCCCTCACCCTTGGGAAGGGAGAAAGGCATTTCAGCCTGGGGGTGGAGTGGAATTGGGAATAAAAGAGAGGACATGGTCATTCACTGGGAGGGAAAAGAGCCCTGAATTTGGGGCCAGCCTGAAGATGGCGTTTCAGTTCTGCCACCCAATGATTCTTGTCTCCATGGCTTCGGACAGGTCACTGAAGCTTGCTAAGTTTTGCTCTGTTCATTTATAAAATGGCAACGGTTCTTACGCTGCTTACTTCCCAGGGTGGTTTTAATTCATCAACTTGGATACTATTTGTAGAAGATTCTGGCACCTTATAGATGTGAGCTGCTATTACTGCTGCTTCTGTCTCTTCCTCAAGGAAGAAGATAATTTAATCAGAGAAGTTTTTCAGATAAATGTGTAATTGTTTTCTGTGATCTTACATGAATGAATGTGCTTCCACTTGATTGTTGCTGAGCTTCCTTTCTCCCCTAGATGATCTCCATTCTCTTGTCCCTACCCTTGTCCAACTCAAAGGATGAGATGGTCACAAGTATAAGCAGCAGGCTAATTTTAGGTATTTTTATTTTTTCACCAAAGAAAATCGAGTCTTATGGTTTGTTTGGCTTTAATTGTTGGACTTTTTCTTTGTGTTTTAAGACTATAAATTCCTCCTTGGTTATCTTAGTATCTTGGGACAACAGTAGAAACACAATAATTAAATTCCCCCCCCCCCCCTTTCTGGAACTTTAAAGGATGGTAATTTTCTGTGTAATGCACTTCCTAGATGGATTTGAAACAAGACTTGTGAAATGCTGGATTTACAGGTGGTGTTTGATTTGCCTTTGAAAATATTTCTGACATAAAAAAAAAGAATGGCAAGGATGGGTTTTGGTTTTGGTTCATTATGTAGATAATACAGAACAACTGTGCAGTAAAAGTGCACGATGAAATTAGCAGCATGTTTGCTGAATGTAGCCCGAGTGGTGAGGGCATGTCTAGCTTACTTGTCATCTGCATTAAGCTCATTTTCATTTCCTATATCTGACTTAAACTTTCTCTCCTTGTTTCTTTTCTTCTCTTCACCTTTAAGCACAAACATAAATCATCCTTGCTACAGCCTAGAACAGTTAAGTAAAATTTTCTCACTGCCCCTCAGTGTCTGTCCCATGAAGTAGCAGTGTCGTAGTGAGCTTGGTCTGCAGTGGTGTCTCACATAGTCATTCCTGTGAATAGTGCAAAACCTTTCCATGGAATTTCCATCTCCATTGCTTTGGCTTTTCCTTTACTGCTTGTTGGAGTAGATGAATTTGGTTTTCCCTTCTAGATTGTGTCCTGTCTATTTCCCCACCACTGCTTTCTGGGCTGGAATGAGTACTCCCCCACCCCCCACCCCCAGTCAATTCCTGATGGAAGTAACAGGCAACCTTTGCCTAATTTGAAAGAATGCTTCAGGCAGCATCTTGCAAAAAGATAACATTTTCCCTTCTAGGTTGGTTTGCCTTGTGAAGCAAAGACCTTTACAGAAGAGCCAGTGTTATCTCTTTTGTTTGCCTTGAAACAGCCTGGTATCAACAGGAGAATGGCTTAAGTCTACAGTTTATCCAGGCATGGAGACTCTGACTTAAGTGCCATTCAGACTGGCCTTGTTCTCTACAGTCTTAGGATTTAGCTCATTATTTTTATGATGGCCTATCAGGTCTGCAGACATTCCCAAATTTCCTTGGATTCAGTACAGGTCAGCATAACCAAATACACCAAATACCTGCTTGAATACACATGTACCAGCCTTTAATTCTCATTAACAAAATCAGTCCATAGCTGTGACAGTGTAGGACAGGTCAAGATTGAAAGAAAGCAATCCTAAACCAAACACCTGTATTCCAACATTTTACACAGCAGTTCTTGGCACTCCGTGTGCACAGGGGGTTGATGTGATGTGGCACATCTGTCTTCTGCTATAGGAAAGTACTTTTTACTCTTGGGGGAAAAAACAGAATGCCGTTTGACAGGCCTGGCAGATGAGGTGCTTTTGTGGTAAGGCAATGAGCTGGCTCGCTGGTCATATGTCTTACAGTGAGGTAACTGTTGTCTCTTTGTTTGCAGGGCAGCTGAAGAAGCTTTTGTAAATGATGTTGAAGAGACTTCTCCTGGCACTGAGTGGGAACGTGTGGCTCGGCTGTGTGACTTTAACCCCAAGTCTAGCAAGCAGGCCAAGGATGTGTCCCGCATGCGCTCAGTCCTCATCTCCCTCAAGCAGGCCCCCCTGGTTCACTGAAGGGAAGCCCAATGAAAACACTAGGATTGCAATATCTTAATCTTACTCAGCGAAGCTGTTCACAGTCATTGGATTAATTATGTTGGGTTCTTTTGGACCAAACCTCTTGTCTTTAGAGTTGATCATTGTTTGTGATTGCATGTTTTCTTCAACTGTTTTCTCCCTGGCATTCCGAGTGGGAGGGAAATGAGAACCTCCAGGACAGTAGCCTCTCGTGCTTTTGTGCATTGTCATTTTCAACTGTACCGATAATAAAATTCTGTTTCAAATAGCACATGGCATTTTTCCTTTTTCTGTGGGACCCAATGGCCATTTTTGGTATGTTTGTAGATGGGACTTGTGTTTGGAGTAGAAGTTGGGTTGAAAGGCCTCTGAGATGTCACTTCCCTCCCACCCACTCCAGATAGGTTTTTATTATAAATGTAGGTGTGCAAAAGTAGGATTGGATCATCCAGCACCGTCGCAACCACCCAACAAGCAAGATAGTCCAAGTCCTCTTCTTGCTTTACAGCCCAGGAAGCTGAGACTTGGAGAAAACTGGCTTGCCCGGGTTCCTGGAATGTGACTGGGGTTCAAGTCTAGTGCTGTTCCTCTGTAATACAGGGCTTCTGTGCCTTGAGCAGCATGTATAACTTTAGTTCACTAACACACCTCAGTGTTTGTGTATGAGCCGCTTTTAAAACAGGTTCCCAGCTTGCTAGGAGGAAGCATAGGAAAGGATCTCTCTTCTTCCTGGAACACACGGAGACTGGTCCCTTTTTGTTTGGCGCCATGGGAATTAACGGGCCCCGGATGGATTACATCAATGGGATACGCAGAGGGGTTGGTCAGCTAGGTGAACATGATTTGCTAATGGTTATTGGAAAACTCCACCTTGAATTAATAAAAGTGAAATTAAATGAGACTGAGTTGATTGGACATGCACAGAAGACAGAAGGCCACTTTGTAGTGGTCCTATGAAAGGTGGGAGGGGTGTTATCAAATGACATATTTGTATAGTACTTAGCATAATACCTGGCACATAGTAGACATTTATTCCTTCTATGCCCTAGGCTTTGCATTGATCTTGACTGTAACCTGTTTGCTCTAAGACAGGGCTGTCCACGGCTGCGGTGCGATTTATGCAGCCCACCTACAAGCATAGAAGTTTACATAGATGCTTTATTAAAGCAGAGCTCTCAGTAAAATGGCAAATCAAAATATATTGTCTATGGTTTCAGTAAAAACCTAAGGTTGGACAAGCCCTGCTCTAAGATATTCAAGGTATTAGAAATTCTGGAGAAAAGTGCACACGGGAGTGAGGAAGATGCGTCCTGTGCTAGTCCTCCAGTTCATCTTGGCCCTAGCCTCAGGCTTTCCCAAAGATTAGGATTTGGAGGGTATATCCAGTGAACCACTCCACAGTATTGATCGTTGGGAATGGTGAACTGAAAGAGATCAAAGTATATTCAGGGAAGAAAAGCCCTTTTGGGGCTAAATATTTTCCAGAAAGAAGCTTGGCTGTTGTGTTTATGGGCAGCAAGAGAGCAGACACTGATTTATTGAGGCTGGATCTCATAAGTTGGAGGAATTAACTGAGGACCCCATGTATGGTGGGTTTGGGACCCCATACAGTTGGATTAGAAAACCTGGCTTTGTTCCTCTGGGATGGTTTGGGAGTTAGGCAAGAATTCTTGCATGTCCTGATCTGGGGGAAGGGGGAAAGGGGAAGTGGTCATACTTTCTGAAGGAGCTGATGGTTCTTGATTGCTTGTATAGCCCTGAGCAGCTGATCAAACCTCAGGCTTCTCATATCTACTATAGAAGACAGAACTAAGCTCTTGGAAGGCCTGCCTTTCTAGAAACACCAATTTGTTGTGTATCTTCCCTGTTTGTTACTGTTTAGGCTACTTTGGATAAAGGGTGGATTGCCTTGATGTTATGCCGACTCCTGGTAGTAAGCAGTGGCATTTGTCTTCTCGGATGGCTTGTTCTAAAGAAGATGAGACAAGGTCTGGTCTCTATGAGAGGTGAATTTGGTTATTAAAACAGGTTTAATAAGAGAAAGGTTGACAGCCAGGCCTTTAGTATCCTGGTTAAGAAATAGCAGGATGCGGAAGAGGTTTTAGAGCCTTCAGTCCCTCTTGCTCAGCCCTAATGAATCCCCATGTATCTTCGTTTTATGGAATTTAGATTGCCAAGGGTGGGACCAAGCTCCCCAGACTCAATTCTTAGCATTGGACTAAAAGAAGATCAGAGACCTTTTGCCCAGGTGACAAGTTTATTGCGTGGAAGGCAAGGTTTGCTAGACCCCCTACACCAAAGGAAGTCAACCATCAATCATCCCTAGAGATCCCATGCTGGTTAGGACATGGAATCCCTGTGGAAGTGGAAGGTTTGGGTGGAGTCACCACATGAAGGACAAAGACCACCATTCAGATAAAATTGGGAACACTGCCAGTAAGTTTGTGTCCCTTTGTAGTTATAAATTAAGCCTGAATATATAGTGGATACAGATTTTGTTGGGTTTAGGGCGACTGATAGCAGTTCAGGCAGTTGTTTTAGTAGCCAAGCCCATTCCAGGAGAAAAGGTTCACTGAAAACCCTTTGATCTCCCCACCCCTGGCCCAAACCAATCCCACACTGTTAAGATCAGGCAGCCATGCATCCCTGGACTGATACTGGGTTTTGTATTCTCATAGCAGCCGTGGGCTTTGATAGGAAAAGTAAGGCCCAGGAATTTGTCATAAATATTTTCCCAATTTCCTTGTTTTTTTAAAATTGTTACTTTTATCATGCAGAAATTATTCATTTTAATGTAGTCAAGCATATTTATCATGTCCATGGTTTGCTTTCAATTTATTGAATCAAAAAACTGCTATTTCTTGGCTACAATCAAGAAAACCTTCCATTTTCTCTTTTTTTTGTAATTTTTTTTTTTTGTTTGTCATCCAGCTGTAATTCACCGGAGCGTAAGCTTTGTTTAGTTCTGCAAAGAAGCTTGTTGGTATTTTGACTGGTATTGCGTTAAGTACGTAAGTTAATTTGAGGTGTTGTCAGCTTTATTAATTAGACCCATCCGTGAACCTTGATCGTTCTATTTCCCTTCTTTATATTTAGGTCATTATAGTTTTATAGTCACCCTTTTACAGGGCCATGTAATTGGAGGTAGGTTAATTCCAAGATAGGGGAATTGGGTTTTGTTGTAAATGGAGTTTATTTTCATTTTATTATATTCATTGTTGTTAACTAATAAAGGCAGGTTTAGTGGGGAAAGCCAGATAATTGCTTTTGCTCTAGACCAGGCCTGTACAACCTGTGGCCCATCAAAGGATTTCGGGCAACCCACAAAAAATGTAGAGGACGTTTTTGCAGGCCGCCTGAAATCCTTTAGCATCCTGCCATAAGCCACAGATTGTGCAGACCTGCGCTAGACCTATAATTCTATGACAGTGGCTATCTCACTTATGTTCTTCCACTTTTACTATCTTGCCAACTGATTTATTTCTCTTGTATTAGATGGCACAGTGGTTAGAGAACTAAATCTGGAGCCGGGAAGATCTGAGTTCCAGTCCAGCCTTAGTCTTTTATTAGCTGTTGGGATTCTGAGCAAGTCACTTAAACTTTGCCACAGTTTTCTTATCCACAAAATGGGGATTAATAATACTGCCTACTTAATAGGGGTTACTTCGAGGATAAGATGATATAATATTTGTAAACTTCGTAAGCCTTAAAGAACTATGTAAATGCTAGTTACTGAATTTTTGAGTTCCGTCTCCTTGATCTCCTTTTTCAATGTGTTCAGATTCTTCTTCCAAGTATTTTAATAGGAGCTCTGCTTTCACTCTTCTCTTATTTCAGTTATTCCATTGGGCCTTCCTTCCTCTCCAGTCAGTTATTGCAGAGCTAGTCTCTTCTTCAGGAGTCTTCCGGTCATCTCTTGTTGTTGAGTCATTTTAGTTGTGTCCAGCTCTTCGTGACTCCGTTTGGGATTTTCTTGGCAAAGCCACTGGAGTGGTTTGCCATTTCTTCCTCATTTTACAGATGAGGAAACTGAGGCAAATAGGCTGGATTTGAACTCAGGAAGATGAATCTTCCTGACTCTATGCCCAGCATTCTATCTACTGTGCCACTGGCAATCTCTTACCCTGTAGTATTTCTTCACTATGTTAGGAACATTTTTTTGTTTGCTCATTTCTCCAGACCTTTTTAAAAAAAATTTGGGCGTTGAGTATCTATCTGTCTATCTATGAAGTGTCCCACTATAGTATGCCAGCTGCTCTCCTAGGCATTGGAAATAGAAACCAAAGACAAAGTTAAAATAATCCCTACCATGAAGGACCTTGTATTCTATTGGAGTCAGAGTGAATAATCCTAATAGAAAGCAGCTGCTTTGATCCAGTCAGATCTGCCTTTGAACTGGTGGGACCCCTGTTGTTGGTACTTTTCTCCCTCTGGTATTTATTCCCAAGAAGGCTTCTAGTGCATTTCTTAACGCTCCTATGTTCTGCAAGAGAGGAGAAATCAGAAGACTGTACAGGAAACGGGAAAGCCAGGAGAAAAGAGCCCGACTTTGGGAGATGACACTGGACTCAAATATCCCTGT
Source organism: Trichosurus vulpecula (assembly GCF_011100635.1). Lineage (NCBI taxonomy): Eukaryota > Metazoa > Chordata > Mammalia > Diprotodontia > Phalangeridae > Trichosurus > Trichosurus vulpecula. The sequence goes on along the minus strand of NC_050573.1, from coordinate 547,515,809 downwards.
GGCACCCCCAGAATGAAATGTGAAATAATTAGAATCCTCCTGAATTGGAGAATTGGAAAATGAAATATATTAATCAAAGCTGTACAGGACATACTGCATTTTTAAAACTGTGCACTATTTCAACCCCAACAATAACACCCAAAAAAACACATAGAGGAGGCAAGAAGGAAGTTTCCCATTTGGGGCTCGAGGTTTCCAAATGTCTTCTCTCTGGTTACAGTCTTGGTTCTGCTCACTTTGCCCTGCATCGTTTCATGCAAATCCTCACTGGTTTCTTTGAGTACATGTCTCTTTTGTCATCTTAGGCCTGATATAATACATTAATATGCCATGATTTGTTCAGCTGTTCACTAATTGAGCACCCACTTTGTTTCTAGTTCACTGCTACAAGTGCTGCTGTATTTATTTTTGGACATGTGAATAATTCTCCTTTGCCTTTAAATTTCTTTGGGATGGATGCCTGAAAGTAATTTCAATGAGTGAAAGGGAATTCGCGGTTTAATGACTTTGGGGGCATGATTCCAAATTGGTTTCCACTATGGTTGGATCAAATCCCAGGTCCACCAATAATACTGTTGGTGCCATAGGCTGTTTTCCACAGCTGCACTATTAATTGTTATCTGTTTCAGTCATCTTACAAAGCTGTGATATTCCTTCCACAACTGTACTTTTCCTCTTAAACTTCCCTTTTCTTTCCTTGTCCCAGCTTGTTTCTCTGCTGAGTCTATTGTATTTCTATGCCAGTTGTCGTGTGTGTGTGTGTGTGTGTGTGTGTGTGTGTGTGTGTGTGTGTGTTTGTGACATAGAACCACAGAGTTCTTTTGATCTGCAGCACCATTCAATGACTTGGAGCATTTTTACACGCGGTTGTTGACAGCTTGCTCTTTTTTCTTTTCAGACCTACTTGTTCACATGCTTTGATCATTTATCTATTGGGAAATGGCTCTTATTCTTGCATATTTGTAACAATTCCCTACATTCCTTCCATATCAAATCTTTATCAGATAAATTCGTGGGGGGAAATGTCCCCCTTATTCTAATATTCTAAATTCTAATGACTTTGTACAAAAAAAAATTCTCAAACTTGTCCAATCAGAATTGATCATTTTCTCTCCTGTGATCCTTTCCACCCCTTGTTTGGTCAGTATTCTTTTTCTCTCCATAGCTTTGAAAGGTTATCTCCCTCCTTTCCCTTCGAATTTTTAAAAACTATATGGATCTGTGAGTGTGTGTTTGTGTGTGTGTATGCTCACACACGCTGAATCCCTTTGGAGCTCATGGTGTGGTATGAGCTGTGAGTCTAACTCTTAATTCCACTACGCTGTTTTTCAGTTTCCCTAGCAGTTTTTGTTGAGTCTGTGGTTTTATTGAACAATATGATGCTGTCCAGTTGCTTTTGGAAGCCATCTGCCTACCTGAGGGATTCTGCTGAGCTTTCTGTTTTTCAACCTATAGCAAATAGTTTGAATGATTACTGCTTTGTGGTATGGCTTAAGATCTGGTGCTATTAAGGGCCATTTTTTGCCCTCTTTCTTCATTATTTCCCTCGAGATCTTGACTTTTTTTCCCTCTAGATTGTTATTATTTTCTCTAGGGGGAAAAAAAGGGAATGTGCAAGACCTTATGCTAAGCACTTTATAAATATTTCATTTGATCCTCACAACCACCCTATGAGTCAGGTACTATTATCACCATTTTTTAAAATTTATTTTTTATTTTTAGTTTACAACACTCATTCCACACATTTTTGAGTTACAAACTTTCTCCCCCAGATAGCATGTAGTCCATTAAACTTATTTTTACAATAGTCAAGTCATAAAGAAGAATTATAACCAAATGGAATAAACCATAAGAAAGAAGAAACAAAACCAAGAAAAAAAATAAAAGAGAGGGTGAATAGTTTGCCTCAATCTGTATTCAGACTCCATGATTCTTTCTCTGGATGTGCATAGCGTTTTCCATCATGAGTCTTTTGGATCTGTCTTAGAACTTTGTATTGCTGAGAAGAGCCAAGTCTATCAAAGTTAGGCATCACAGATCCTGTGCGTCTGTAATCATGTATAACGTTCTCCTGGTTCTGCTCCCCTCACTCAGCATCAGATCGTATAAGTCTTTCCAGATTATGAAGTCCATCTGCTCCTCATTTCTTGTAGCACAATAGTATTCCATTACATTCATATCCCACAACTTGTTCAGCCATTCCATAATTGATGAGCATCCCCTTGATTTCCAATTCTTTGCCACCACAAAAAGAGCTGCTATAAATATTTTTGTGCATATGGGTCCTTTTCCCACTTGTATGATCTCTTCGAGATACAGCCCTAGAAGTGGTATTGCTGGGTCAAAGGGTATGCACATTTTGCTCTCCAAAATGTGTAGATCCATTCATAACTCTACCAACAATGCATTAGCGTTCCAAGTTTCCCACATCTTCTCCAGTATTTATAATTGTCCTGCTTTGTCATGTTAGCCAATCTGAGAGGAGAGATGTGGTACCTAATAGTTGTTTTGATTTGCATTTCTCTAATCAATATTATCACCATTTTACACTTGAAGAAACTGACACAGACAACAAATAAGTGATTTGTCCAAGGTCACACAACTAGGAAGTGTATGAGGCTGGATTTAAGTTCAGATTTCCTGATTCCAGTTATAGCACTTTATACACTGTGCCACTTAATTGCCCAAAAATCTAAGGGAGAGGAAAAGAACAAGTATGTATTTATTTTTTTATTTTTTTAACATTATCTATGTTTTATTGAATTTTTATTTGTTTTGTTAGCTATTTCCCAATTACATTTTTTATGATAGTTAAAAGTCATTTATTTCAGTACTTCAGTTCACAACATATATATTATCTTAACATATCTTAACATTTTTCTCATTAAATTTTCGTATCAACCCTGTGAGGTTGGTATTGCATGTGTTGTCTTGATTTTAGTTGGTGACATTTTTTTTCTTTTATTTAATTTATTTAATATATTTGGTTTTCAGCATTGATTTTCACAAGAGTCTGAATTACAAATTTTCTCCCCATTTCTACCCTCCTGCCTACTCCAAGATGGCGTATATTCTGGTTGCCCCGTTCCCCAGTCAGCACTCCCTTCTGTCACCCCACTCCCCTTTCATCCCCCTTTCTCTTTTCTTGTAGGGCAAGATAAATTTCTATGCCCCATTGCCTGTGTATCTTATTTCCTAGTTGCATGAAAAAACTTTTTTTGTTTGTTTTTGAACGTCTGTTTTTAAAACTTTGAGTTCCAAATTCTCTCCCCTCTTCCCTCCCCAACAACCCTCCCTAAGAAGGCAAGCAATTCAACATAGGCCACATGAGTATCATTATGTAAAACCCTTCCACAATACTCATGTTGTGAAAGATTAACTATGTTTTGCTCCTTCCTAACCTATCCCCCTTTATTGAATTTTCTCCCTTGACCCTGTCCCTTTTCGAAAGTGTTTGTTTTTGATTACCTCCTCCCCATCTGCCCTCCCTTCTATCATCCCCCCTTTTTTATCTTCTTCCTCCTTCTTTCCTGTGGGGTAAGATAACCAATTGAATGTGTATGGTATTCCCTCCTCAGGTCAAATCCTATGAGAGCAAGATTTACGCATTCTTCCTCACCTGCCCCCTCTTCTCTTCCTACTGAACCACTTTTTCTTGCCACTTTTATACGAGATAATTTACCCCATTCTATCTTTCCCTTTCTCCCTCTCTCAATATATTCCTCTCTTATCCCTGAATTTGATTTTATTTTTTTAGATATCATCCCTTCATATTCAACTCACCCTGTGCCCTCTGTCTATATATGTGTGTGTATATATACACACACACACACACACACACACATAGCTACATATATACCTACATACATAGACACACATATGTATATATGTACATACACACACACACATACACATATATATATATGCATATTCCTTTCAGCTACTATGCTACTGAGTTATCATGAATCATACACATCATCTTTCCATGTAGGAATGTAAACAAAACAGTTCAACTTTAGTAAGTCCCTTATGATTTCTCTTTCTTGTTTACCTTTTCATGCTTCTCTTGATTCTTGTGTTTGAAAGTCAAATTTTCTATTCAGCTGTGGTCTTTTCACTGAGAAAGCTTGAAAGTCCTCTATTTTATCGAAAATCCACATTTTGCCTAGAAGCATGATACTTAGTTTTTCTGGGTAGGTGATTCTTGGTTTTAATCCTAGCTCCAATAACCTCCAGAATATCGTATTCCAAGCCCTTCGGTCCCTTAATGTAGAAGCTGCTAGATCCTGTGTTATCCTGATTGTTTTTCCACAATACTCAAATTGTTTCTTTCTGGATGCTTGCAGTATTTTCTCGTTGACCTGGGAACTCTGGAATTTGGCAACAATATTCCTAGGAGTTTTCTTTTTGGGATCTTTTTCAGGAGGCAATCCGTGGATTCTTTCAATTTCTATATTACCCTCTGGCTCTAGAATATCGAGGCAATTCTCCTTGATAATTTCTTGAAAGATGATATCTAGGCTCTTTTTTTGATCATGGCTTTCAGGTAGTCCAATAATTTTTAAATTCTCTCTCTTGGATCTATTTTCCAGGTCAGTGGTTTTTCCAATGAGATATTTCACATTGTCTTTCACTTTTTCATTCCTTTGGGGCTGTTTTATAATTTCTTGATTTCTCATAAAGTCACTAGTTTCCACTTGCTCCAATCTAATTTTGAAGGTAGTATTTTCTTCAGTGGTCTTTTGGACCTCCTTTTCCATTTGGTTAATTCTGCCTTTCAAGGCATTCTTCTCCTCATTGGCTTTTTGGAGCTCTTTTGCCATTTGAGTTAGTCTATTTTTTAAGGTGTTATTTCCTTCAATATTTTTTTCAGTATTTTTTTGGGTCTCCTTTAGCAAGTCATTGACTTGTTTTTCATGGTTTTCTTGTTTTACTGTAAGCGTCTAAGGCTGGATTTGAATTCAAATCTTCCTGCCTCCAGGCCCAGCATTCCATCCACTGCACCACCCAACTTCCCTCAAACTAAGCTCTTTTTCCCACTTTTTTTTTTCTCCAGAGCTCCTTTTAATTTTAGTTTTATTTTAGAAAATCATTTGCTTTGTGTCTTCTAGCCACTCTTAAGTCCTTGTGGCCAAGCCATTATTTTCTGAGTACTGACACCTACTCGTTGAGGGGTTACTCCCTTTTTCAGGGTTTGCCTGTTGGGTTTCTCTTAATCCATAGCATTTCTTCATTGTTTTTAGCATTTTCGTCTCTTTACCCTCTAGTCTGAGTTTCTGGATAGGGGTTTTGGGGCGGGACCACGTTCTGCCCTGTTACCTTCTCAGATGGAATGGGTAGGCCCTGCTTGGTCCTGTCCACTCTGGTCTCTGGCTGCCCCTAGGGGCCTCTGCCATTCTGGAACCATACTGCTTGTTTCCTTCTCATCTTTCGTGTCCAGTCTCTAACCCCTTGCGTAATCCCTAGCTGGGAGTTGTTTCTGTCCCCTTCTGTTTCCCTGATAAGCCTTAATTAGATGGACACAGCACCGGTCTCAGGCCTCTGGCTGAGCCCCCCACTTATGTCCTGTTGTTGAGTTAGCTGTGTCTCTTGCTGTGGCTTCCACTGCCCCATCTCCCTGTGCAGTGACTCGTGAGGGCTGGCTTTGACCCATATAGGCTAAGGTTCAGATACTCTTGCTTTAGGCCTCCATTACTGGAGCTTGGGCTTGACTGAATGTGTGGCCCTTCTTAGAGACCTCGAAGGTGATGGAAGAGCTTACTGCTATTTTCTCTTTGGCAATCTTGATTGTTTTTCCATCTGGTGCTCTCCTTAGGTCTTTATTTCTATCTGTGGGAGAACTGGGCCCCTCAGGGATATTTCATATCACCCCTTTATCTGAAAGTCGATCTGTTTTCATAACATCTTTGTTTCTGAATATATTCATCCCCAAACCCATGCCCAGTCAGCAAAGATGGAGGGAAAGCCAGTCCACAAAGCTAGTCAACACGTCACCCGAATTAAGCAGTGTGTGCCATGTTCCACATCCACAGCCCCCAACTTCAAAAAGGGGTGGGGGAGGTGCTTTTTTTCATCCCTTCTCAGGAGTAAGTCAGTAAAACCTTTTTGACACTGCAACAAGAAACAAGCATCAGGAAATAAAAGCAGGAGGGGTAAGAAATGGAAATAATCTATTGAGGAAGGAAATGGAATGATTAGACGGATGTAAGCAATTATCCTAGATGCAAATGCATGTTAGCAAGGGCTCTTCCCTCTTGTGGTCCTTGTTGGGACCACCACCGTTTGACATTGCCGATCACCCTCTCCTTCCTGGGTTTTTTGTGATACAGATCTTACTTCTTCTCCCTGTCTGGCCTCTCCTCCTCCTCGCTGGCTCACCTGTCCGCTGTGAGCATGCCCTGAGGCTCTCCTGGTGGCCCTGTTTTCTTGGTGACTTCATCAGCTCTCCCACAGATTTAATCCTCTTCTGGCAGATGATCATCTTTATGTGCACAACACCTATGTCCAGTCCTAGTCTCTCTCTCTCTTAAAATCACCCACTGCCTATTGGGAATTTTGAGCTGGATGTCACACAGATATCTCCAGTTCAACTTATTCAAAAAAAAGGACTCATCTTTCCCTCCAAATCCAACACTTTTCTGAGCTCCCTGTCTCTGTCAAGGGTTACCACTGTCCTGGTCGTCCAAATTTACAACCGTGGAATTCCCCTTTACTCCTCACTCTTCTTTATCCTATATATCTAATCATTTGCCAACTCACATCGGTTTTACCTCCGTGCCTCTTCTCTCCATCACTCAAACGGCCTCCTCAGCTCAGGTTGTCCATTGTTGTTTTTCAGTCTTTGTGACCTTTTTGGGGGGTTTTCTTGGCAAAGACGCAGGAGGTTTGCTATTTCCTTCTCCAGCATATTTTACAGATGAGGCAACTGAGGCAAACAGGCTTAAACGACTTGGCCAGGGTCACATAGCTAATAAGTGCCTAAGGTCACATTTGAACTCAGGTCTTCTTGACTCCAGGCCCGGTGCCCTATCCACCACACCACCTAGCTACCTAATCATACCTCTTCCCTAGATTACTGCGGTGCCTTTCTGATTGGTCTTCCTGTCTCAGTCTCTCTCCACAGCTCACCGAGTTATTTTCACAGAATTTTTAAGTTGGAAAGTTTTGAGTTCATTGGCCAGTTGGTGCAACCCATACCTGAAATGAATCAGGAACGATCCAGCCTCTGCAGCTGATGGCACAATGGATAGAGAGGAGGCCTCGGTCATTTGTGGAACTCTGGGCAAGTTACTTAACCTCTATTTGCCTCAGTAAAATGGGAATTAATAATAGCACCTACATCCCAGGGTTGTGGTGAGGATCAACGAGACAACATTTGTAAAAGCCTTAGCATGGTATAAATGTATAAATGCTTAATCCCTTCCCTCCCCTTCCCTCTACACAATAATAGGTACTGGATTAATTAAATGAGTGGGTATGTATGTTGAATAATCAAAATAAACAGCAAAGACAAGTAAACTGATACAAGTAAGTACCTGAGCCCCTTCAATTTCATAGTATTGAATAATAATATAATGACAATATTGAATTATAATAATAATTCAATAATACTGAATAATAAAATGATGTAGTTTCAAAATAAATATTTCTGGCATACTTTATGATGTTAGGATTTTTTAAACTGATCTTGGACAAAATATCAGACCAAAAATGATGCCTTCTCTTTGATACTTTTTTTAAAACAACACATCAAGAAATACTTCAAGAAATAATTAGTTTTACAGAAATAACATTCAAAAGATTACTATATGACAAATGTAAAACCTAAATCACTATGGATACTGGGTTGGAAAAGACTTTTTGCTTGAGGGAAAAAAATGAAGAAGGAAACAGGAATGAGGCAGGGACTACATATAAAGAATGTCATTTATTTAGAATTTAGGTCAGCCCATTAAAACAGAAATGGTAATATTAAAATAAATTAAACGCATTGTACAGATATTTTTAAATAATGGATTTAAGAATAAATTAAAATGATCACAATTAATGTACATATACGCATATGAGCACTAGTCAGAATCACTTTTGAATCCAGTCTTTCTTGACTGTCAATTATATTTGGCACATAATAAGCACTTAATAAATGCTTGATTGACTAAATGAGACCTAATCATTTGGTGTATGCAGCAGGTATAGATTGTTCATATTTTGCACAAATGGTGTCGCTGCTGGGTCTTCATTCCCAGGACAGAGTCACCATGGAATGTCATAAAAATAGGACTTCATGATTTCGCAAGGTACCATTTTGCTAAGATCACCCAAATAGGTATTACATTAAATACAAAAAAACAACAAGTCTAAAGGTGACAGATTATCTACATTTAGCACAGAAAACATAGAACTGACAGGTTTAGATACACTAACGTTTTCCTAAACTTGAAATAAACATAATTTGACAAAAATTTGCACTTACAAAAAAGAGAACTGATAAAATGAAAATACCTGTTTTTATGTACATGTTATACTTAAAAACTGGCTGATTTCCACAAGAGGGAAACATTACTGGATTTATGAATCACAGTTAAGTTTCTAACCCTTCAAATCAATCATTTGTTTCAACCTAGATGTTCTGTTTTGAAGAAAAACCATCAGTAATCTTAAGTCAAATGCTTTCATTTCACTCATTAAATTCATCAGCCCGCATTCCCACCACACTTTGTTTTGTAATTTTCTAATACATTTATTATTATAAGTATGTTTGTCCTGTCCCACTATGAGCCAGTATTGTGTTTGACCTGGACTTTCTATCTTCCTGGTGCCTAGCGCCAGGCTCTCTGTGCACGGGTACTTAGTAACAAATGTCTATTGACTGACTGCTCTATCAACAGAGCTTAGGGATTAAACCAATCCAAACTCTGATTCATGAACCTGTTAATTAAATTTAGTTGTAACATATACACATTGACCTAATTTAACTTTTTTAAAGAAAATGCTCCCAGTCATTCTACCTCAGAAAGACTGTACTGGAATATTACCTATTCTTTTGATATGATGGTATATGTTTATATGTTTATTTTCTATAGACTTTGGAATAGGGAGTATGAAAAGCCATTTCAAGCCAAGTTGCAAACAACTCTCCCTATACAGTCCTGGCCCCTCGTAAGTTGGCATCCTCAAGCTCTGGGTCGCAGTGGCTATTCTTACGATTATTTTTGGCTACTCCTAAAGAAATGAAGACATGGTTGCTATAGCTCTTTAACATAGTCATCTAAAATGCCTGACTGAAGGTTCTCAGACTCTCTCCGTGTATGTAAGTACATATAGGGCTAAGACAGCAAAGTGGCTTCTTAGGCAGTTTGCACAGTTAACTGAGAGAGAATTAATTCTCAATTATGTGTAGTCACGGTTACTTTGACTTGACACCCAGAATGCTCGCGGGCCACGTCTCCTTATTGCCTAGCTGGTGTATACCCAGGGAATGTCGATCTAATAAAACATGATCAGGAAGGTGAATCGACCATAAGACAATCACAATGCATTTTAAAACCTTGCCATTGATCTGGAGATTGTCTAGTTCACTAAATTATTTACCTCTTGTACAGATATATCTCTGATGTTAAAGTGAGATAACTGTTTTTCCAAGTAAAGATACCATTATATTCCAAGTGCGACAAAAGTAAGGAGCCCCCAAACTGATGCAATCTAGTGTGTGGGGGATGTTATGCAAGGGAAGTTTGTTTAGCAAAATTTTTCATTGATATCTATCCATTTCAACCAACTTCAATACACAGATCTAAAGCCATGGAATAAGACTGATTCTTACTCATATTTGAATCTGATTTCAAAGTGCTGTTGAAATGTAAGTACCATCACACAGATGCACTTAGATTAGACCTGATTTCTTTTGTTGCTTTGTTACACTTCAAGTTTCAACGACTAAAGTTGCGGCTTAAATGAGCCACTGACGGTCATGATTTCACAAAATTATATAATCTGATGGCTGCATTTCCATTTACTTGACATGACTCCACCCTGACACAGAGGTAAAGAAGTCCAAAAACTGGGACGAATCAGGACTGAATCCTCAGGCTGAGCAGCCTCTCTTGGTCGGTCGTGCCCACTGTGAACTAGGAAGGCCGAGGCTGTTTTCCCTTCAGAACTTATTTAACTAATGCTCTTCATATACAATTAACTCTCACAATCACACAAACTGACATTTGCCATGTTCCTTGAAACTTCATTTCATTTAAAAATACAACATAAATAAACCATTAATAATTGATGATGTTAAAAATTAGCAAAAGAAAAAAGTTACTCAAAATAAATTTGTTTTGCTTAACTACACATATTTCTTACAAGGATTTTGTTTTTTTTTTTCTTTTTTCCTTTTACATGAGGGCAAAGGAGAGAAAATAAATGCATGTGATTGAAAAACAAAATGAAAAAATATCAGAAGGCAAATCATGTAGATCTTAAAGATTTGTTGATTCAGAATTGCTTAAGACTTAAGCAAGACTGTATTTTGCTAACGTATACGAGGATAGCAGGCCTGAAAAGCAGTGAGTTATCTACATCTATGCCACAATATCAAGATATGGAACTTTTTTTAAAAAAAGACATATTATGGACTATGATGTAAAAATACGTCCCAATCTATTAGGCTGTTTTCTTTGGCACAGAGAGGTGACTGGTTTCTAAATACTCTGAGGTCTAGCTCTATAAATATATTGACAGTCAATGTAGGCATGAAACAGAAGGCCAAACAAAGAAACAAAAGTGCGCATTTCTATGTCAAAACTACTTATAGCTAAGAAGATGCATTTAAAATTTTACTTTAAAAAGACAAACATTTTAAGAACTTTCTTCAATTCCACATCTCCAAGTCCGTTACTGCACTCGGCGTGTGGTGTAATCTAACACCATACTCGCAGCACCGAGCAAGGCAGGATCCACCAAGTCTGAAAGAACAACATCTACGGTTTGAACCGAGAACAAGGCTTGCTGTCGGATCACGTCCTTAACAGTGTTGATGTAATGACTCGCTAGGACTCCAGAAAGGATCACAAGTGAAGGATTCATTGTGTGAAGGATATTCACAACACCAAGGCCCAAAGCTGTCCCTGCTATAAGAGACCAAAAATAGCAGAACTAAGAACTGTGCAAAGGTAAAATCACGAGGTAATTTGAGAAACAAAAATAAATCATAGCCAAGAAACAGCAAAAATATGCGGGAAATTCAACTAAGATGGTCACAGAACCAAAACTGGCTATTTCTTAAAGATAATACTTGAATTTCAAAACCGTGCATAACTTTCCAAAACTATTCATTTCTGCAGCATCGTTTTGAAGATCTGTCCCAAGAAGATGGTAGCCTCTTACCTGTTCTAAGAATACTAGCAGCTTTTGCGTTGCCCAGCTTAGCTGCCTGAATGAGATGAAGAGCACCAACAGTTTCTTCTTTTTTCATTGACATTCCTTCCACTAAGAGAAGGTCTTCTATTTGGGGAGAGACAAAAAAGAGGGGTGGGGGAGAGTTGGGAGAGCGATGGGGGGAGAGGGGGAAGGAGAGAGAGATATTAAACATATACAGCATTAATAAATCCATAGTAATGCTGAAGACTGAATTTGTCATTTTTCCACTTAAACTTGACTCTTTTTTTCCCCTCTGTTAATGGCACCATCATCCTCAAGTATCCAGTTTGTTATCTCTTTTAAAACTGTAGTTTTATTGATGCCTTTTGTTGTTTTATCACATTCATTTCTGGATATATCCTTCTCCCCTCCCCTATAATCAGAAGGCCACTGTCAGGTGCAAAGGCTATTAGAGGGAAGGGAGAGCTGTCAAAACATTTCTCTCATAAAGTATAAGTCCTCAGCATCTCAGGGCTCTTGATAAAGTGCAATTTTTACATTTAATCTGGATGGGATGATCCTGTGGTAGAGTGAGAGAGGAGGGGTGAAGAGGGGCCAATGAGAGTAACCCCTCTGTACTGGCCTCCTTAAAGAAAGCCCACAACTGGTTGGTGCAGCGGATAGAGCGCTGGGCCTGGAGTCAGGAAGACCGGAGTTCCAATCTGGCCTCAGACACTCCCTAGCTATGTGCCTCTGGGCACGTCACTTAACGCGTTTACCTCAGTTTCCTCAACTGTAAAATAAGGATAATGACAAAGCCTACCTCTCAGGATTGTTGAGAGGATCGATTGTTGTAACGTAGCAGGCACTATAGAAATGCCAGAGATGATTGTTGTTTCTGTCATTCTGGGGCAGACATCAGGAGTTCAGGGACTGTGGCAGGTATGGTCAGAAAATATGAAGTGCTAGGTCCCACTCCATAAATATGAAACATTTACTTTTAGAAAAATTGGATTTCTCCCAAATTGGTTGGTGTTTTTATGTGGTAAACATTTTCCATTATATACCTGTTTTTTCCCTAGAGAGATCATATTTTTAGGGTAAGGTCTATATTGAGGGGTGGGCTGTATTTGGACCAATGTGCTAGATCTTATATATAAGTTAAGGGTAAAAGAAAAGAAAATTACAGTGCTATATTTTCCTATTTGATTTATATAATTTGAACAACTTTGTATGCAAAAGCCTTATGTTACTATTCAGCAGAAGCCACCGTACCATCGTGTAGTTTCTTAGCTTCTCTTTGTAAGGCCATCCCAGAGGCATAGGCCTCAATGCACCCATGATTTCCACATGAACAATCAGGTCCATCCAAAGATACCACGAGGTGTCCAAGCTCAGCAGCACAAAAAGAACTGCCATGTATCAGCTCATGCTGATGAATGATGCCACCACCAATTCCTACAGAGAGAGACAAAAGCGTTCAGACGTCAGCATCATCCTCATCAGTCCCAAGGATCCTGGAGCGACTCCAGGAGCTCCGCAGATGTGGAGCTTCCTGGAGTTGATGCTTCTCCAGTCCCTGGATCTCTGTCCTTCCTCACAGGAGGCCATCAGCTAAGGGAGACTGGCTGGCAGCTGCATGCTCATCCCTCTAACTTCCTGCTTCTTTCTGCTGAGGCAGAGAAACTGAATAACCACACCTATTCAGATTTTGTCTAAAGTAAAAGTAAATAGGCTGTAAGCAAAAGGCTGAAGTTTCCTCCTGTTGTAACGTCTGCTCTGACTGTTCAGAAGCCTACCTGATTTTGCCTAAACCCCCAAATAGTTGAGACTGCTAGATAAATGAGGAGTTACTGAAGCATAAGTCTCCGTCCTAAAAGAATAATTGACTTCTGAAGTAATACGAGGAATTTTGTTACTGAATAGGTAAATCAGGCTAAGGTCAAAGTGTCATTGAAATAAACATAGGCACAGGATCATGGGATCCCAGCGCTACAGTCAGAAGGAACCCCAGAAGACAACTAATTCAAGCCCTTCGTTTTGCAGAGAGGCAAAAGACATGCATGAAGACAAACCAACTAACAACAGAAGTGAGCACAGGCATTTATTTCACTGGAAGTGAAGAAACTAAGGAAAACAAAAGTTTGTTGAAATGAAGGAAAGTGAGGGAAATGAGAATCTGTTGGGAACATGAACCTCAGAAAACTGTTTCGGGGCAAGTGGAGCAGCCTCAGGTATGTGCCAACCACAGGAGACTGAACAAAATTGGCTAATGGTAGTAAGAGATGCTTACAAGCCACTAACGTTAGAAGTGCTTTGGTAGGAAACATAAACATCCTAATTTTCTGTGCAGACATCATTGATGCCCATTGAAAATGAACAAGCTTCCAATTTACTTATGTCAGACTTTTGCTAGGTACTATGCCAATTCACTAAGACTTCATTATTCTTAGATGGACCAAATTTCTATTATTCTATCTATTACATTGTATGGCTAGATAGATTATGCACTATAGGTAATCAATCGATAAACAAACATTTATTAAGTACCTGCTCTCTGATAGTGAGACAGTTCTCTGCCTTTAAGGAGCTTATTATCTACTGGGGGAATCCAGCAGATTCACAGGGGAGTAAATACGGGATATATAGTTATCCCTTCCACATTGCGACTTTCCCCTTTGTGGTTTCGATATATCGAGGATCAGCATAAGAAATTAAATGGAGATTTTGGAGGAATTTTTACGGAAGCCACAGATGCTATGCAAAGGCCAGCAGATGACACAGAAAAAGTTTAGAAACTCAAAAATGCATAAAACATATGTTTTTGCATAATATCAACATATTTTATCTTTTGATGTTGATGCCATGGTAATTCAGACTTCTTCTCTAGTATGAAGGGAACGCCAAAAATTTTTACGCAGATCACAGGGGCTCCATGCCCCTAACCCTCAGGATGTGGAATGGATAACTATACACAAAATACACAGAGAGAGACAGAGAGAGAGAGAGAGAGAGAGAGAGAGAGAGAGGGAGAGAGAAAGAGACAGAGAGAGACACACAGAGAGAGAGAGACACAGAGAGAGAGAATTCCCTGTAGGGAAATGAACTGGGCCTTGAAGATGGGCACAGGTGAAGAGGGAGGTGCAAAGGGACAGCTGTAGAGGGGAGATAGAATGTTGGGTACAGGGGAAAGCAAATTGGGCTTGTTTGGGTGGAAAGGAAGTCATGTATAATCACTGGGGAAGACAATCTGGAATCCAATTGTGAAAGACTTTAAATGCTGGAGAAGTTTGTATTTTTTTTCCTGGTGACAACAGGGGTTTATGACAAAATTGGTTAGGAATCCTGATAAACAGAATTAACTGCATGATATTTTAATATACATAGTTTTAATGGACATGCAAAATCATCTGGATTGATTATTCATCTAACTTCTTGTAGGAATTGTGCTGGAGAGTTAAAAGAATAGATCACTGCTGAAAGCAGACCGTTCCTTGAAATGAATGTTAGAATTTAGAATTAGTTTTATTACATTTAGGACAAAATTGTTTCTGTAGCAATTCTCTATTCTTTTGATGAAAAACATTCATGGGAAAATACTACTGGATACATATTCACTTTATACTTAATTTTTCTGGAATGTACTTAATTGAGAAAGTATATCATTAAGAAATGTAGAAATGGAAAATAAGTTAGAAAACAAGTTCGCCACCACAAAGTGCTCTACAAGGATTATGCTGGATGACGATGACGATGATGATGATGAGGATGTCGATGACATAAATAGTCCTTAATACTTCAGTGCCAGTTAGTGACAGGAGGAGCTGGGAATAGCAGCATCGGTCTATGAATCCACTAGCATTTATTAAGCACCATCTATGTGCCAGGCATCATCCTAAGTGTGGGGATACAAAGAACGGCACACAACAGCCCCTGCTTTCATGGAACTCATAGTCTAAGGGGCACAACATGCCAACAACTGTGTACAACAAGCTATCTAGGGGATACATCGCAGAGAATGGACAGAGGGAAGGTACTAGCATCAAGAAGGCTTGGGAGTCAGCCTAAGATGACAAACAGAAAAGAATCCGTGTCAGAGACTCCCTAAAGAACCCGCCGCACTGATCGCCTTCTCCCTTCTCTCACCTGTGCCTGTGATGAGTGTCACAAAGTTCTCCAGTCCTTTTCCTTGCCCAAATTTTCTTTCTGCCAAGGCAGCACAGTTGCCATCATTGTCTACCCAGACAGGGAGGTGCAATGTGTCAGAGATCGGGGTTCTCAGATCCACGGAACTCCATTCTTGAATAAGTTTAGTAGAATGTAGGACAATTCCTTCACGAGGATTTACACGTCCACCTGTGGAAATACCTGACCACAACCAAAACCAGACAAAAATCAGACAATATTTCTAAGACAAAAGAAAGAATGTCGTTTCCTTAGTGGGAAAATAACTGAACTCAGGCTTCAGTGTGGTTAGTACCCACACAGGGTTGGCAATAAAATATGAAGTGGCTATAAAAGTTGCAGATGCTAAGCACAGAATCATTTCGAGAACCAATCTGGTTTTCCAATGAGGGAATTGGGGGAATTAGAACAGCGAGTAGTAGCAGGAATTGAGTGAACCACACTGACTCCATCTTGTGACTTGGTCTAACTCAGTGCCCCTTCTATTCAATTATGGGTCTAGTCCAATTTCTGTCTTGTGAGAAACTTTTATTTAATTGTGGGAACTGCAAGAAAACCTTATGGCATTGTTTGAACCTATCCTGTGTGGCTGCAAAGTTGAACGAAGGCTACCTGTTGCTTAGAGACTCTTAAGTAGGTTAGGCTGACCAGAAACCCAGTCAGACCCAAAGATTGATGCAGGGAGTTTTCTCACAATCATACATTTCAAGCAATCTATGTGTCTTATCTGAAAATTGGCCCCATACTGGTCAATCAGTTATTGTTTCCGTGTTCCCTTGACTGAATACAGACATTTGGGGGAGAGGGACACCTCTTCTTCTCATTTCAAGGACTTTTATCTGTTTACTTTTCCCTTTCAACTTGGAAAGTCCCTAATCTTTCCTCCAACTAGAAGTCAGATTACCTAATGTAACCTGGTTAACTGTTTTATTTTAAGTAATTAGTTTTATTTGATTGTTTCTAAGGCATAAAAGCTCTCTTCCCCATATTTGGGGTCCAGTGCCAAATTTGAGGAGGCCTGCTCCCAGTTTGCTGAGTAATTAGCATGTTTTACTTATTAGATTTATATGCTCAGAAGCTTGAATCTTTGTTTCCACAGTCATTTCATCTTTCACCCACTATGCCAATTCTAGTTTCTATCATAGACAATTCACAGCTTCTACAAACTATTCCCAAAAATAGTTTGCAAATTTGAAATTTCGAATGTATTTCTGTAAAAAAACGTAAATGGTAATTAAGTTCCCAACTAGTCAGCAAAGTCAATTAACTCAAGATATTATTTAGAATACAGTGGAATGAACATTGGATTTGGAGTCAGACAACCTAGGTTCAAGTCCTGCTTGTCACTACCTATGTGACCTTTCTGGGTTTCAGAATCTTCACCTATAAAATGAGGAGATGGAACAAGATAGCCTGTAAGGTACTTTCTAAATCTATAATGCTGTGACTAACTCCCTAGTACTGTTATTGTTCTGTGAAATGCGCCCCTTCCTCTTCCTTTCAATGTTTCAGATACATTAGGGGTTAGAATGGATTTTTCTGGGGAAGCCTGCAAACCTATTATCTATAAAAATCATTTTTTATGGGAAAAAATGCATTCCACAGCACAGCCTCTTTGGTCACATTTGTCTAATATCAGATAAGAAGAAAAATAGTGGTGCACTACACTTTCCCTTCCCTTTTTCATTTCTCCCTCCCCTCTCGCACACCCCATCAGCGTGAAGGGAAAGAAGGAATTCAAAGAATAAATCTTGCCTGGAGTTTTACAGAATTTGGGCTGAGGGGAAATCCCATCTGATCTCCAGACACAATGAAGGCCAATCATTTTTAAGAAGGGGTGTTTATAAATTGGATATGTGGAATCTAGAGGGTGTCGATCATGCTATTGGGGGAGGAATCCAAACACCATCACGTGGAACAGAGCAAAGTAACTTAGCAATAGAAGTGGATATTAGATGGCTCAAATGACCGTGGTGGTAGAATAGCAGTTGCTGAGTCCTGTTTGTAAGTTTTGAAAGGTTTTTCTTTCTCTTTACTTCTCCTTTTTCCACTTAGAATCATCTCTACTTTTTGTTGGGGAGGGTGGGCAGCTCATCCCTAGGTGTATAATTCCTTCCCCATTTCCCATAAAGCTTGGGACATTACTTTTTGCAGTATCTATATTCTTAAACAATGATGCCAAAACTGAATGTTTCTGCATCACACTCTCCCTACCGTGGTTCCACTTACCAATTTTTTTTAAAAGATCAAAAATGAAAAAACTGTAGTATCTTCTACAATACTGCTGACAGAACAACATTGACCTAGTTTAAAGACGTCTTTACAAGAAACTAAAATCAGTGCTCCATTATTTAGTTAAAAGGCACTGACCACTGTGAACCCTTCAAGAACAGGGAGTGTGCATATCCGAGCATATAGCACATGCTATGCAAAGAGCTGATATTCAGTAGATTTTTATTTTTTATTATCACAATATGATCTTCAGCAAGTATTGGCTAATGGTGTCTCTTAACATAATAAAAAGAATAAAAGACTGAATCAGAACTCCTAGATTCAAACCTCAGCTTTCACATTTGTTAGCCACATAACTGCCGGCAAGTCACATGATCTTTCTAGGCCTCAGCTTCATCATCTACAAAATGGACGTAATAATAGAGATGGCCTGTCTCATAGGATTAATGTGAAGAAAGCACTTTGTTAACTATAAAAGATTACATAAATGTGAGCTATTTTTCTTTCATGTGTCACTTAATTCTGAGAAAAGACATTGTCATAAATGAGGATCTAAGGTCCTTGAAATGCAAAACTGGATCATTCAAAGAACTAGGGAAGCTAGAGTAAAACATTTCTTGAAGGACTTCAAATTGAGCAAGCCACCCCCTCTTTGATGTGAAGAAGTCCTTAAATAATCTGTCTGTTCACAGATAGTATAAAGGCTGTTAACAAACGCTCTACTTCAGCGAGGTCAGCCCTTTTTGTCTTCCATGTACACCTTATTCATTTCCTCAGTCTGTGCCTTCATCATTTTTCTCCAACCTGAAATGCCCTGCTTTGCTCTTCTCTGCTTATTCTCCTCCAAATCCTCCCCTATCCTTCAAGTACATCTCCTTTTGTGAGCTGTTCTGTGATGACACCAGCCTCCCCTAAGCCGCTCCTTCTCTGAATCCCAGAGGCAGCTCATGGCAGAGTAGATAGAGCGCTAGGCCTGGAGTTGGGAAAACTCGATTTCAAATCTGGCCTCAGTGCGAACCTGGGCTTAGCGTCTGCCTGCCTCAGTTTCTTCATCTGTAAAATGGGGATAATAACGGCACTTACCTCACAGGCTTGTGGTGAGATTCAAATGAGGCAATATTTGTAAAAGTGCTGAGCACGGCGGTGTCATACTATGCTGGAGCACAGTAGGTACTATAAAATGCTTATTCCCATTACGAGACAATTGTCATTTAACATTGCTGATTAATTGAAAAACACATATCAGAACACAGCCTATCTTGCAATCTAATAAACTTACTCTGCACTGCTATCGAGGTATTTCAAATTAAAAATATATATAAAACTCACCCACTCCCAAAATTCTGCAATTTAGTTTTACAGCTTCTGCTGCAGCCTCCACGCACATCTGTAGAATTAATTTAATTCTTTCTTCATAGGTTTTAGGATTGGATTGAGTGTACTTCTTAACTACTTCACCCTAAAAGAGGGAACAAGACCCATAAGAAGTGGAATATTAAAATTATCATATACTGAAAATGAAAGCTGACTACTGATTCAGATGGCTAATCCAAAGATGTAGTGTGGCATATAAGGAGGATAGCTCTACAGTAAACAGCACTGCAAAATCGGTGAGCCCTGTTAAAATTTCTTGTTAAGTCACATTAGTTTATCCAAAATTTTACATAATTTGAAGTAAGCCAACCAGGTGGCCCCTTCTTATTTCTTCATCTAAATGACGGGCCACCAACTCTAATCGACTTCATTCAGTCTTCATCCTCATTGACTACTCTGCAGCTTGTGATACCGTAGACTGCTCACTCCTGGAATTCTCTTTCTTCTATTTGTTTCACAGAAACATGATCCTACTGTGGTTTGCCACTTAAGTCTCTAACTGCTCCTCTTTCTCCTTTGTTCATTCTTCTTCATCTTAAGGTAAGCCTTCTTCAAGGCCTTGTCCTTGGCCCTTGCCCTTGGCAATTCGCTCCTTGGGCTTCAACTGCCATTTTGATGCATCTGAATCCCAAGTCCCTAATCTGTCTTATGAGCTCTAGACCCTTATTTCCAACTATGTATGGGACATTTCTACCTAGATGACCTACTGACACTGCAAACACTTACTTCAAAAGATGGTTTCTCATTGGTGTGGTTATTCCCTTCAACAATACAGACTACAACCTATCCAGGCCTGCTCCTCCTGTGGGATTCTTGTACGTGTATTTCTGTAAACTTTCCATAGAGGATTTACCCATGATGGAGGCCTTCCTTTTGTTTTTTTTTTAATTTTTTACTACCACTGCTATCCACAGTTATCCCATAATCTCACTAGATAAAGGTCAATCTCCCCAAGTCATTTCTCATGTGCAAAATAATCATTGCTATTGTGCTGCAACCTGCTTATTCAACGTGGTGAACATTTATTAAGTGTCAATGTGCCAGACACTATGCTTGGCAGTTGGGATTCAAAGACAAAAATGCCATCCCTACAAGAGTTAACATTCCCTTAAACAACATGTACAAAGAGAAGTAAACCCAAATTTTTTACAAAGTAATTTCTTGGGGAAGGAAAGAGCACTAACATCTAGAGAGGTCTAGAAAGGCTCTGTATGTAGGAAGGTGCACCTGAGCTGAACGTTAAAGGGAGCTTGCAAGCCCAGAACTTGAGGTGAGGAGGTGATACATCCCAGGGATTGCAGGACAGCAGCAAGGAGAGAGGGCATGGACTGGGAATGAGCAGTTTGGCTGGAACACAGACTATCTGCTTTCCATTTTCTTTAGGTCACACACAATTTCAATTCTTCTGAGATGTTGGTCTTCCACAGTTCATAGCATATATACCAATACTGGGAGAATGCATTTGTTTTTTAAAGGCTGTTTACGGCAGCAGTGGGCATAGAAATTGCTGTCTAATTTCCCAAGGCAATCCAACCTAATCTCTTCTATTCAATTTGAGTCCCTGCCCACTGTGTTGAGGGGTAGGAGAGGGAAAAGGAATAGAAAATCATTTATTAAGCACTTATGTGCCAAGCACTTAGGATACAAATAGAAAAGGGAAAAGACCTTGCTCTTAATGAGCTCACACTAATTGGAGGAGACATCAAAGGAAGGCTTCATTCGTGGTAGATGGAAAGGCCAAGTGGTATTTTCTTTCTGCTGTATATATCTGTACTGATTAAATAAATATTTCAGTCAGATGTGAATCTAGCTATATGTCAGTCTTCAGACATTTTGTTTTTCCAAAAACCAGTCTCTTTTGAATGACCATGGAGCTTACTAAGGAATAGTGTTCCTGTAATATTTAGGGACTTGATATGATCAGCACAATGCCATATACAAATAGAAGCATCTTTAAAATCTCCATCCTCAATAAGAATTCCTCTTCTATTTGGACTTTGTGCAGGGCATCCTCCATGACAGTGGTGAATACTTTTAATAAATGTACATATCTCTGTCTTATGCCTTGACTGATGTTGATACTCAGTGGGTCAACAAGTAAAAATTGTTTCTAGGGTTATATCTGTCATGATTTCTTGTATAAAGAAATACTTTTTTAGTTTCTTTAAATTTTTTAGTGAACAAAGATCTATTTTCTTCCTTTCCTATTCAATCCACACACACCACTGAAAAATAAAAATAAAAAACAAAATCTTTGTCAAATATGCATGATCAAGTAAAAGAAATTCCCACATTGGCCATGTCTAAAAAATATAGGTCTCATTCTGTACCCTGGATCCATCAATTCTCTTTCAGGACTTGGGCAGAATGAGAAAGCACCTTTTTTAAAAGGAAAATCTTTAGGCTTTATTTTACTCTACTGAGTCAATAAATCAGCATTTATTAAGTACCTTCAGTATATGCTAGGGAGTGTACAGGGCAATGGGGATACAAAGATAAAAATTAAACAGTACCTTCCCTGAAGGAGTTTACACTCTATCAGGTGAAACAATACATATATAAGTATATACAAAATAAATGCAAGGTAAGTTGGGGGAGAGGCACCAGCATTTGGAGGGATCAGGAAAGGCTTTATGTAGAAAGTGGAGCTTAAGCTAAGATTTGAAGGATACTAAGGGGCAAAGGTGAAGAGGAGGTACATTACAGACATGAAGCGACAGCCTGTGCAAAGGAATGGAGCTGAAAGATGAAATGTCATGCGAGAGGAATGGCAGAAAAGCTGGTGAACTAGATTGCAGAGTGATGTATAGTAAGCATTGAAAGGATGGTTGGAACAGGTTGTTAAGTACCTTAAGTGACTCCAATTGTTTTGTTTTGTTTTTTTTAAACAGGAACAATTTAATTATTTGCTTTTACATCCAGAACCTACAAGAAACTTCAACAGACCAACCAATATCCAGAATTGTAAAGTAAAGCATATTTTACAAAAAAAGGAAAAACAAATTTTAAATGTGAAACATTCATCCTCATTACTGATCAGAAATCACTGAACAACATTTCGGGCCTCTTCCCAGAGACTTCCTTGTTGCTTATTTTTTTCTACCTTTCAGATCCTTCAGATTTTTCTTAATTGGAGAAAAAGATGTTTGTTTCATAAAGATGACACTTATGGGAAGGGTCAGGGCAGCCATAAACCAGACATTATGAATTTGTGAAAAAAGCATTTTTTGAATTATTCCTACTAAGTGCCAAGTGCCATGATCAGCGCTGGAGATAACAACTAGAGAAAGACTGGTCCATGGTCAAGTTCATACCTGGGGGAAGACAACATATCAGAGAGTTTGGCTGCTGGGTGAAGGAAAAGACTTAAAAGTCCTAAAAGTCATAAGAATGCTCCAGAGGGGCAAATTGTGAGGCCCAGCCAGGCATCTTCAGATTGTCAATAGCTAGGATGACAGTGGAGCATACAAGCAAGGCTGGTGGTAAAGCCAGGAAGTCCTTAGAAAGCAGCATCAGGGCTGATGGTAAGGTTTATTTAGCAGTCCTTCTTACCTGAAGGAAAAGTTGGGACTCCCATTAACCCAAGTCATGTGAGCAGTCAAGCTGTCTGGGTTGGTTCTAGGTGATCTGGGGCAAGAGTTGAGCAAGTCAGAATTCATTTGTACCTGACCGAGATGAGGATATCTGCTTTTCTCTAGGATTAGTACATGTGAACAATTTCTACAGTTGTATCAACAGCTGTGCATTTCTTGCACAGTTTTGCACAGTGCATTTCTTTTTTGTTTGTATTATTTCAAAAGAAATTTAAAATAGCACATAGAAAAACTGAGAAAGCATATGAAGGAAATGGCCAAAGACAGCCATGGAATACAGCTCCTAGACAAGGGTGGTGGGGGAAGGTAAAAAGAGAATGATTTAAACTTCAAACTTTAGTTTAGTTTAGTTAAATTCAGTATCTGCCAGTATTAATTGAATCTTCTCGTTTCTTTCTAGTTACTTCTCTGGCTAATCTTTCAGCTTCAGCATTACTTTCAACTTTTAAATGAGCAGAAACATACTTCCATTTAACATCCATAACCTGAGTCATATTATCCAGCTTAGTGAATTCGTCTCTGTGGACGATGTCCTAATTTTGGCTTGTTTTCCAGTCATTTTCTTTCCGGTTGTTAAATCCATTCATTCATACCATTGGTGACAAACTGGTTATCTGAGTACACAATGAGTTTCTCAGTATTCTGGGCCTTTGCTTTCTCAATAGCTTTGGCAACTGCTTCTAATGATGCTCTTTGATTTGTCTGTCGCCCAGAATGTATACCACTTACGTTTAGATCATGGGCTGGTCCCCTGCAGATACCAATTCCTCTCCATGCCCCTTCTCTCCCACTATTTTTGCAGGTACCCTTGACATACACAGTGTTAGGGTCTGATCCTTGGTGCAGTTGCCCACATGGACTTCCAGAGCCTCTAGTCTGCCAGTCATAGTCATAGCTTTATCAGTCCTCAGATTGTGTTTCCAAACATTTGATCGGGAAAGAAAGTGAGTCTGACCTTCAGAGAATGTATCAGTCCAATTGTTTTTTTTTTTATCAACAAACAATAGACACATTTGCTGTTCCATTGTAAAACAGTGAAAACAAAGTATACAGCAACGTCCTGTGAAAGCTCGCCTGTTCCCTTGTCACAGAGATGAAATGGACCCTAGCAATCATCCAATTCCAAATATGCTCATTTTATGTATGAGAAAATGGAATCCTGATGAAGTTAAGTGATTTGCCCAAAGTACCATAGGTAGCAAATGTCAGAGCGGGGATGTGACTCCAGGTCCCCTGTTTTCTAATCCGGTAGACTCCTTAATGCATGCATAGTCCATTCTCATAAAGATTTTACAAAGATGAGAAAATAGAGATGTGGGGAAGTTTTTGCTGTTACCTTCTCAGTTATTTGTTTTGTCTAACAATATATTCCATGATCTTTTCCATTCTTTTGGAAACTTGCCATCTCTTAAGACATCTCTAGAAGCTAAAGCTGAGAGCCTTTAAATTTTATTACTTCTAGCATCGATTTGTTCTCTGAATATCTTGTCAGGTCCAGTAATCCTTCCCAACTTCATTTTTTTAAAGTGTCCCTTTATGACACTGAGCACTGAATGTCAAATGCATTATGATTACTAATGAGTACAGATGACCACAGGAGGGACAGAAGGAAAAAGCATTTATTAAATGCTTATAATATGCAGGCACTGTTTGTTCTAAGTTGGCATTTAGGGTAAGGCTGGCAGTTCTGTGCCACATAACATCACCTTATCTTTCCAGATTCATCTAACAAGTACTCTCAGGATGATCTTGCCCAAGCTAGGTGGCTCAGTGAATAGAGCACCAGCCCTAGAGCCAGACGACCTGAGTTCAGATCCAGCCTCAGACACTTGACACACTTAATAGCTGTGTGACTTTGGGCAAGTCACTTAACCCCAATTGCCCTGCCTTACCCCCTCCAAAAAAAAAGGATTAAAGAAGGACGATCTTGCCCAAATGGTTCTCATTCTAAACTCTCTGCAGGCATATTTCCCCTTAATCACCTTACAGTGTTTTGTGAGATAGTACTGCTTTCAATCTTCCATATTCCTCCTCTCTAATAAATTACAAATGACTTTGTTCTCTAAATCAGTGCTACCCTTTGGAATTCTATCTTTTCACTTCGGCAAGGACTGCAAGTGCTTGCTTTGCTCTTTTTATCTCCATTGTGGCAACTGTTTTGCATTTGACTATTATTAAGAAATGGTGATAAAAGTCAGCTTTTACTTTTGTGCCCTTCCTGTTTTTCCAGAGGTGCCAGCTTGTTTGAAAAGGTCAGGGTGGAGGTGTCAAAACTGGGTACTGTCTTCTCATCTTCATGGTTTCTTCTAATTTGGTATTGATTTTGATCAATGCTCTAACCAGATGTGACTATATACAAAGACAACTAATTCTAAAAAGCTTTCCACATGGGCAACCAGTCATTAACTGTGCGACAAGGTAAATAGTCAAATTTAGTTTTGTGATGTTGTTCCATGCGTGTCACATCCATTTCCTTCTCACTTGATTTTTGAAGGCTTCTGAGAAGCCGATAACTTTTGGATTCTTTTATGTATCGATCCTGGATATTTTTGGACATAATTTTGAATCACTTATCCTGATAATTACCTTGATATTGTAGTCAACAAACAGCAAGATAAATGTTGGCTTGGTTTGCAAGCTCTTAAGTTATTCATAGATTTTTTCTACTTCTTCATCCTCTTTAACCAATATTGATACATAAGTTTCAATTATCTTCATGACAGTCTGTTAGCTTTTGAACCCTTCAGGGTGAAATGACCAAGCATGGGTTCCCCTTCACTTGAGTGAAGTCTTTAAGGCTGGGTGGCTACGCATCAGGAACATTGTAGAAAAGATCCTCTTTCCAGCTACAGATTGGACTAAATGGTTACTGAAGTCTTCCAACTGTGAAATTCTGTGATTCTGACTTCCATGAAATGATGATTCTCATTTCCTTCATGTGAGCCACTTAGATGCAAATTCTCTATGTCTTTTGGTTTCATTCATAGGAAAAATGCCAAACAGAACATAAGCTAACTACTTGTTGGTTATTGGGCAAATATTATGATAATTTAAAACACCAAATTTAATTAATGGTTATGAATCATCTTAAAATGGTATGATTCTTAGTTCATGAGCATCTGCTCCCTCAGGAGGAGGAATTGAGGACTGTTTTATATTTTAATCTGTTCCAGGGGCCATTTTGTTGAGGGAAAAAATATTACCTAAGCAACCAACATTGTGGTGATGAAGCTCCACACTTAGTTAGGCTGTCCCTCAGCCAGCAGACACAGGATACAATCAAGGAAATGTTTGGAAAATATTCTAATCCAGTTGAATCAACCAGAACTTGCATTCTGTTGACATAGCCTTTCAGAAAACAGCTTGCCTCTAAATAAAGATGAGACATTACAGTAAAACTTTTGTGGAGGAAAACAGGTTACCATAGTGCAAGTGAAAGATTAATCACCATTGACTTTAGACATGAAACTGGAAAACTGCCTCTAAGTCAGGCTAGAGAATAGGAGAGCTAAGTTCAGGAAAAAGGTTTGGGATGAAGACAATATGCATGGACAGTAGAGACCAGGCACGGCTGTTACTAAATGATAGAACTTGTAACATTTGTCATTTCTCTCTAATTCTATAATTCTTAAACTTTCTACCTCATGTGCTTACAACCTACAAAAACTGTAATTTGGATCTGACAGAGAAAAAGCAATCCATTTAGTATCAAGTTAATGATATAAAAAGCAATTTCAGATTTGTGGTTTTGTCCTTATTTATTATTTTAGTGACTATACTTATTAATTCTTATTAACATGCTTACATTAATCCCCATAAATATTCTTAATCTGATATTAAAGATTTCTACTTTATACTTGTCTATTAGTGTATTATAAATTAACTTGAAATTCATGTGATATTAATCTTTGTTTAGATAATGTGATAAGCTTAAGTCACAAAAAATTCTTAAAGATAGGACTGAACCTGTGATTTCACTGACATAAAGAATTCTTGGGTGAGGAAACCATGTCTACCAACGCAGCCGTTGTAGTATTAGAGAGCTGCCTAGAGTACTGAAGAGTTTTAGGTGACTCACGGAGGGGTTAGGCAGATAGCATATGTCACAGGTAGGATTTGAACCCAGATTTTTGTGACTTTGAGGCTGACTCTATGTATACTACGTCAAAGTGCCTCTAAAAATCCTTATGCCCTTTATAAGCCAAGTAAAGGCTGACCATCTGTTTTCACTCTTTCTGCTAAACTCAGTAATTTAATTTATGTGTTAATAACAAGTGGGACACCCTGTTTAGTTCTCTGAAACATTAAATACTGGTAAAAGGTATAGAGGATATAATTTTCAACCTTAACACCCTATCACTGCTTGCTAAAATTATTATTTTAAAATAAAATATGAAAAAGAACATGGAAGAGAGTCACACAGGTCAAGAAATCATAGATTAGTTGGAATCCACTCCGATGGAATGCCCACAGTGATGAAATTACAGACGCACTGAAGTACTGGAGGATTAATTCCAACTACATTAAGACTAAATTACCTTCATACTGACTATTGCAACTCGAAGGTTTGTTCCGCCTAGATCAACAGCTAAGGCACTTTGGGTCTCAAGGATATGATCAATGTCTTTAGAGATGTTCTCCTTTACAGGGGGGAAGCAGAACTTCTTTTGTAGTGGTTCTTGGAGGTCAATTGATTTGAGAAACTTCAAAATCCTCGGAACAGCATTCCCATCCCCGTATATCTTTGAACTGCAACATCCAAACATATTAAATGAAATCAACTACAGTGTACTACAATGACCATAATCTTTGTGACACAAAATTTATTGTCACACTGTATTTTAAAATAATTATGACATCTGAATTTCTATGCTGAATACCTACATATAGCAAGCTCAATTTTTAGATAGAAAGCCTAGATTCAATTTAATACTTGGGGGGGAAATAAATACAGAAATGGTCACACATAAAAATGATCATGAAACAATATTAACAAAATATTAATTTAACATAAACTTTTTTTAACCACAACCTAGGAATACAATAAAATCTAAGATGTCTTCAGATAGGAAAATAATGGTTCCCTCCTATGTCTACGCATACTCTGTGTAACAAAAGAATGAATGCACTTGAGAAGGGAACTACATAGGAATAGTTGGGGAAAAAACCTGACAAATTAACAAAAATTCTAAATTTTAGAATATATTTAAGGAGATGAATTTTCCTTTTAGTACTTATACATAGGCCAAGATTTGGGGCTACATTTTAAGAGCTTTGGAGTCACAAGGCTCTAGGCCTAGTTTTGCCAGCTTACTCTACCATATGATTATAGGCAAGTTGTTGAAGTCAGCAGTATCAAACTCAAATAGATATGGATACCTGTAGGAAGCATGTTGATTCAGAAACAACAAATTAACATTATCTGTGGTGTATTGTATTTTTATTTATTTTGTCAAACATTTCCCAACTAAATTTTTATCTGATTTGGCAGCACTCCAGAGTTGTACAGTCTACTTTGCCTCTGAGACCTCTGACTTAATCTATCTTAGGCTCAGTTTTCTAAGGGATAATAATGTTTGCACTACTTATTGTGTAAGGCTTTTATGAGGATCAAATGAGGCAATCTCTATGAAACTTTTCGGAAACCTTAAAAGCAAGAAACTAAGCACTTCTCAGGACCTCAGGCAAGTTTTACAGAACAAATCCTTTTATTAAGAGGATTTGCTCTGTGAAGTTTGGATTCAGTCAAAGAGCTGCACTTGAGGACCTAGAGGGCCACATGTAGTCTCAAGAACACAGGTTCCCCACCCCAGTAGACTCTCCCTACACACCAACTTAAACACTATTGTGCTTAGGGAGTCCTTTTGTTAAAAAAGCAAAACAAGACAAAACCCAAACTGCAGGAGTATAAAGGTAAACTTTCACTTGACTTCTATTTAATTAGTCAAATGGAAGTGACTTTAATTGAAGTCAACTGACTTAAATTTGAAATTGAAATTTGATTGACTTTAGTAAAAATTAATTGAATTTAATTAAACTAATATGAATTAGTCAAATTAAAATGAGCGCACTTTTATGGAATTAGAACTACAGACAATCCTCTCCTCTCCCCAAATGATAAAAATCCAGGTAAACAATCTGAGACTTGTAAGAAAGAAGAGTTTGTTTTTTGGTCTTTTGTTGTTGTTTGTTTTGGTTTTTTGGTTTTTTTCCTGGTTCACAGACACTTTTTTTAATGGAAAAGACACAGTAAACTTGAATTTCAGCAAGGTATTTGATAAAAATCTCTTCAAAGGAAGATTTCTGATTAACATAGAAACATGAAATATCTTAAAGGAGCCCAACTTTCCCAACAAACACTCCATGAAAGATTTAAAAGGATACCAAATGGAACAATGATCAAGAAGACCAAAGAGAAACACCAGTAAACTCCTCCATCTAGTCTTAACATGAATATGGTTGGAAGCCTGTGGGTGCTTGAAGCAAAGATGTACCAAAGGGAAGGAACCTGATAAAGAGACCTTAAAGCCAGCTGGATCTATCAGCTAGCCTACTCAAAAATTCTGTGGGGAACTGAGCCAACTCTCTATCAGGCACTGTGCAAAGAGACAAGGGCTATGGGTACACACCTTGGGGCCCTCAAAGATAGACTGAAAGAGAGGAGGCCAATGCAGCAGCCATTCAACTCATACTAGGTACAGCTCAAGAAGGCCTGAGAAAAGCACAATTCCTAAAACCTAGTTATAGTTTCTCAGGGTTGCAAGTGAGGATGATGGAAACTTCTGGTTGGGAAATTTACAACAAGAAGGGGATAAGAGTCAAAGATGAGACCACTATCCACATTGTGGAGACAAGGCTGCCAGAGGCTACAGCACAGGGTGGGGAATATTTCCAGCTAACCCACCAAGAATAGTAGTGCCATGCATACTAGAGAGGGGACAATACCAAACAAGGCTGACCATGCCTTCCAAGAATATAGTAGGGGATGGATCCTAGCCCTAGAACAAAGCCCCAACTGAATCTGAAGACATGAGCAAACAGAAGAAACCTGAAGAATAAATAAGGGCTAAAAGAAGCCTGTAATGTAGTTTTTTTTTTTTGAGGGGAGAAGGCAGGGCAATTGGGGTTAAGTGACTTGCCCAAGGTTACACAGCTAGTAAGCATAAGTGACTGAGGCTGAACTTGAACTCAGTTCCTCCTGACTCCAGGGCCGGTGCTCTACTCACTACGCCACCTAGCTGCCCCAAAATCCATAATGTAAATCCATAAAAGAGAGTAACTCCATAACATGTACAAACAGAGGTACAAGGAAGAAAAATGGCTTAATCACAAGGAATATAGGAGCATCTGGAAGAAATATAAAAAAATATAAAATGAAATAAAAGTTCTTGAGGAAAGGATAAATTGATTAGAACAGAAGGGAGAGGAGGGCAACTTTATCCAAGTAGTGAATGTCCAAAACATAAAATGGAGCAATAGAACACAATGATTCCATGCAACAATAAGAAACATTCAACAAAGTTAAAAGATTGAAAAGTTAGAAAAAAATATGTTGTCTGCTATCAAAAGCAATTGACATGGAAAACAGGTTGAAGAGAAATAATTTAAGAAATTTTGCCACCACCCCCTTGAAAAATAAAACCAAACCAAAAAACCTCAGTATCATATTTTAAGAAGTAATAAAAGAAAAAAATCCAGATCTATTAGAATCAGGAAGCAAAAGAAAATAGAAGCCAACATTTACTTTTTGAAAGAAACTGTGAATTGAAAACACTGAAGAATGACATAGACAAAACCTCAAATTTTCAAGTCAAAGAAAAAAACCACCCCAAACAGACAGAAAGAAAGAGTTCAAGTACTAAAGGACTATAGGCTCCTAAGATCATAAAAGACTACACTACAACTATTTGGTAAGGAAAAAATGGAATACAATAAGCAAAAGGTAAGGAAAAAAACCTTAGAACCAAGAATAGTTTATCTTGCAAAAATGAGTATAGTCCTACAGGGAGGTAAAATGGTCTTTTAATGGATTAAAGGACTTTCAATCTTTCCTGATGAAAAGACTTGAGCTGAGCAGAAATTTGAAATGCAAACACGGGAGTCAAGAGAAATCTATAAAGGTAAATACATTTGAGCAACTGGTATGGAAATAAGCAAAGATGAAGTACCTATATTCTATCAGGGGAGAAGATACAAGTATTCCTTCAGATCCCACTGTCTTCAAGGGTTACAGAAGGCATAAAGAAAAATAAATGAAGGCCCTGAAGGTGGTTTTGTCAGTCTTAAGAAAGGAAAGAAAGGAGAAGGAAAAAGAAACATACTAGGGAAGAAAGCAAAAAGGCAAAAAAAACTTGTAATTTCTCATTACTGGGATATACCAGAAGCATATACAAACAAGGAGGAGGAGTGAAAGGAGTAGGTGTCTCATGAGCCTTATTCTTATCTGAATATGGTGAAGGTCAGTTGTACACACACACAGACACACAAACACACATGCACACATGCAAAGTTTGGCATAAGAAATACACTGAACTCAATAGGATAACAGGAGGGCACAGTTTGAGGAAGGGGGGATTTAAAAGAAAAGGTAAGATCTGGGAAGGAAATATTGATAAGCAAAAACAAACTTTAGATCTGGGAGGCCAATAATAAAGGGGCAATTATATAGAGATAAAGATGGGATAAGAATGAGTGATTGGTATCTGGGCTCAACTACAAAGTTTACCAAAAACATCTGAAATATAAAGATTTACAAAATTAAAATAAGGAGTTGGAACAGAATCCACTATATCTTGAGTGATTTTTTTTGAAGCACAGGAGTGACAAACATAAACTTGGACAAGACAATAATAAAAACCAATTTGATTATAAGAGGTAACAGGGAAAGCATATTGTGCTTAAAGACACCTTAGATAGTGAAATAACACCTATATTTAATATACAGGCAACGAATAGCATAGCATCTAAGTGCCTAAGACAAAAGAATCAAGTTACAAGAAGAAATTGATAGCAAAACTTTAATGGCTGGTGGCTTCAACATATCCCTTACAAAACCAGAGAAAGCTAACAACAACAAGAAAAAAAAGAAGTTAAAGGCCTGATTAGACATAATTAATTGCTCTCTGGCAATTAATGACTGGTAATTGAAGGACCAGACACATTTCTTAGCTTGGAATGACATCTTTACAAAAATTGAGTATGTATAAGGAAATAAAAACCTCATAAACAAGTGTAGAAAAACAGAAAATAGTAAACATATTCTTCACTAAATACAATACAATAAAAATTATAGCTAATCATTATATTCTTGAAGAAAGATTTCAAACTTAGAAGCCAAATAAATTAATCCTAAAGAGTATAAGAACTGATCATTCTGTAAAGCAATTTAGAACTATAACTAGAAAATTCCTAAACTATTCATACTCTTTGACCTAGTAACACTACTAAGTAGATAATGGAAAGGGCTTTCATGTACAAAAAATATTTATAGCAACACTTTCTATTAGAGTAAAGAACTGGACAAAGTGGGTACCCATCAATCTGGGAGGAATGGGTGAACAAATTATGGCATATGAATGGAATGGGATATTACTGTGCCATAATAAATAATAAAATGAGAGATTTAGAGAAACCTGGAGAGTCTAATATGATTTGAAGCAAAGTGAAATAAGTAAAACCAGAAGAACAACTCATATGACAACTATAATAACACAAATGAAAGCAATTTTGAAGTTTTGATATCTCTGATCAGAGCAATGACTAATTATGACTGATGATGAAGCATGCACCCCACCTCTTATCAGAGAAGTGATGGACAACAAGTATAGAATGACACATCCGTTTTCCAGAATGATCAACGTGTGAATTCTTTTTGCATGACCACACTTGTTATGAGGGAGGTCCGTAAATTGGAGTGCAAGGAAGAGGTTGGTGGATAGTAGTTATAACCATTAGTTATATTTCTTAATTTGTTGCCTTTTTGTTTTTATTCTTATCTTTCATTTTCAGGATTTCTATTCTTGCGCTTAATGATGAGGACTGGGATTCTTTGTAGCTTTTCAGATGGGGAGCCATTTCTTTTATTGATCAAAGTGTTTAGGTATCTTGAGTTTTGCATGAGAACTACTTTGGCTGCGTGCCAGAAGTTTTAAAAATTTTTTTTGTTGTTATCACCTTCTTGGATTAAATTTTCTATTGTTTCTATTATTTATCCTTTGACTAATTGTATTTTATTATGAAATAAGCCTGCATTCATGTTTGAATCTTTTCTCCAACTGCCCTTTATTGATTCTATTACTTTTTTCTGTTGTAGTTAGTAAAGGATATATTTACTAATTCTGCTCTTCTGCAGGAAACCTGTACCCCAAAGAGACCAGAGAAAAAGGAAAAGGATCTACATTTATACATCTGTACAAAAATATCTCTAGCAGCTCTTTATGTAGTGGGGCAAAGAAGTGGAAATTGAGAGGACACTCATCAATTGCAGAATGATGGAGTATTATTCTGCTATGAGAAGTGATGAGAAGGGCGGTTTCAGAATAACATGGCGACTCCTATACAAACTGATGCAAAGTGAAGTGAACAGAATCAGGAGATCACTGTGCCCAGTAATAGCAATATTATAATGATGACCAACTGTGAAAGCCTTGGTCACTTTGAGCAATACAGTAACTCAAGATAATTCCAAAGGACTCTTGAAGAAACATGCTCTTCACCTGCAGAGAGAGAACTGAAGAACTCTGAGGGAAAACTGAAGTATCATTTTCTCACTTTATTTTTTTTTGCTTTGTTTTGTGATATGGCTAACATAGAAATGTTTTGCCTGATTTACACATATAATTAATAACATAGTGTTTGCCTTCTCAGTCAGTGGGGGGTGAGGGTAGGGAGAGAATATGGAACTCAAAATTTAAAAAGAAAAGAACTTTTAAAATAGTAATTTTTAAATAAAGTTTTAATAAATCATACAATATCCCTGACAGACACAACAGAAAAAACTTTGAGGTGTTTATCACTGTCACAGAAGACGTCAAACGGAGAAACCAAATGGAAAAAATATATTCTGTGAGATCCTAGGATCCTCCAGATGTTACTATGTGCAAATAACATTGTGCTGACTTCATCAAGCCTTTTAATACTGCAGAGCTTTCTATGTTCTCATAATAATTAGAAAGATTTTGGCTTGACTATCCACACAGGAAAATTCCTATTTCCCATCCACATAGGAAAATGCCACACACGAAGAATGTCTATTGTGTTCAATGGCCAATGATAGCTTCAGAGGTCTGATGGTGGGACCTGTCTCTCATCAGAGAGGTTCAGACATGAGGCACACATTTTTACAAATGGCTGGGTTAATTTGTTTTGGTTAACCGTATTTATTTGTTACGAGGGAAGGTTCTACCGTTGGGTAAAATAGTTGTTGGAAAGTAATAGTGACGTAAAAAAAGGGCATCGATAAAACTTGTTTTAACAGAATTTGTCTAAATTATAGTTAGTCGGTTGACTGTTCTTGAAGAGGATCAAAATGACATCACTATATTGGGGTCAAGGTGCAGTGTTTCTGACTGTGGCTGGTCAGACCAATACAAGCTTGGAAGGCTCTACAACAAGTCGGGCACAAATGGTCCATAAGGACCTTTGTAGTGGAGATGACTCTGAATTTGCATATCTCACATTTCTTTTGAGCTACTGCAATTCTGCTCACAGGGCACAGTGCCTGTCTACACTATGACATACAACTGAATGAAGTCCATCAGCTCATACTGCAGATGTAGGATGAACTAGGCCTAGAAATGAATGGAATGAGAACAGGCTAGATTATACATGGGAAACTGAACAGATCTTTTAATGGCCTTGAGTTCCTCCCTGCAACAAAAGCCCGCTTTTCTAAACTCCCATATTCTTCTAATAATACTCTATGACTGAATCCTAGAATATCCAAGTCTCTGATGAACTAAAGTTAGGTGTGTCATCCAAAGGTCAATAAAGATATGTTCAGTAGGTGTTTATAGATGGAATATAACCGGTGAAGAACTGTACATCAAAAGCAGCATAAAAGGTGCAATCACAAGGATATAGGGCCCAAAGAAGTATACAGGCAGCAACAGCAACAACAGAAACGAGGGAGGGGTGCTGTGGCTGGCAGAGAGGTGGGACTAGGGGTCATGGCTGACGGCAACAAAGTGTCCCAAGGGCGTAATCACCAAAACAATTACCAGCCATGTTAAAGGAGGATGGGGAGAAAAGAGGTGCAGTTGCTACAGCCTGTCTTGCAGGATGATGACACTGAGTGGAGAGTGATCTTTTATTGAACGGAGATCACTATTTTATAAAAGACTTAGTTTTCGTGATACAACTGTGTCCAATTGTATATAGTGGTTGATTTACTTTTCTTGTTTTTGCTGTGTCCTTTGCCATCTGTGTTACGACAACGTGGATTTGTGTTCATACAAATTTTATTTGTATAATTTCATGTTAACTGATTCTCAAAAATAAATTACTTGTGATTGTTTTTTTAAAGAAAAACAAAAAAAAAGGATATAGGACTAAAAAGAACAGATAGACTGGTCATGTAGCAATAGTGAAGAATAACAAATGGAAAGACCATTGTGCTGTATTGTTACTCATACACTGTTAAGGATTCTAGAGGGAGCCCCTAGAATTTTGGGTGAACTCTGCATAGGATTTATGGAAAGATACGGACAGGAAGGAATGGAATCACGTAGGATTAAGGCATGGCTGGATTCTAATCTGCATGGATGGAGCAAATACCCACACTGATAAGATCATGGCTTCACTAAAGTATTGAAGGCGATTTGGCTTATTATTCTAACCTGTTGAGAGCTTTCTGAATACATCAACTATTCCTCCAGATCTGAGCCACCTACGAGGGTCACAAGAATGCCATTTATGCTTTCATCCGAGTCACAAATGCTGAACAGTATTGAAGATTGGTGCAGCTAGGTGGCACAGTAGATAGAATGCCAGGCTGAGAATCAAGAAAACTCATCTTCCTGAGTTCAAATGTGGCCTCAGAGAAGTACTAGCTGGGTGACCCTGGGCAAGTCATTTAACCCTGTTTGTATCAGTTCCTCATCTATAAAATGAGCTGGAGAAGGAAATGGCAAACCACTGCAGTATCTTTGCCAAGAAAATCCCAAATATGAAGCGTCAGATACAACTGAACAACAACACTGAAAATCAAAGACCTTCCTCCAAGAGGATATCTACCCATTAATAATAATTCTTTGGACTTGGTCATTCAACTAGTCCGAATGTACCTTGTACTATCATGTACCCACATCTCTACATCTTGTCCAGATGAAAAGCGTGAGAGACCTTTGTTAAATCCTTAAATACCTTGCTGAAATCCAGGTATGCTATTATAGTAGTAAGTCTAGTAATCCAATCTGATATGGCCTATTACTTAAGAGGCCAAGCTGATTCTTAGCATTTCTATTTTAAAAATTCTCACAAACTATTCTCTTAGTGACAAATTTTAGAATTTCATCAGGAACCAAAATTAAGCTCAGCTCTGCTCTTCATTTTTTTTAAAAACTGAGGCCTTTATCCATCTTTAGTCATGAGGCTCCTTTCCCATCATCTCCAATTTTTCAAAGACCGCCAACAATGGCTCAGTAATCACATCTCTTAATTCTTTCAATACTCTTGGATTCCGTTTATCTGTACATAGTTACTTTAATTCATTGAGGACA
This sequence comes from Trichosurus vulpecula, assembly GCF_011100635.1. NCBI lineage: Eukaryota > Metazoa > Chordata > Mammalia > Diprotodontia > Phalangeridae > Trichosurus > Trichosurus vulpecula. The sequence goes on along the minus strand of NC_050573.1, from coordinate 547,479,355 downwards.
ACTAGGTGTTCTCTTACTACCTCTCCTTTTTCTACTGTATCTCTTTCTCCTTAGCATGCTCATAAGCTTTGCTTTTTGAGCCTTATTCCATGCTAGACTAACCCTACCCTGGCTTACTCTTGCTGAATAGGGTTAATGCTTGTTGTTTTGGGGGCTACAAGTGTAGTTTTCTACTTTCTCCACAGTCACTAAGGATCTCTTAATTGCCAAAACTGATGGCCTTTTCTCAATCTTCATTCTTCTTGATCTCTCTAAAGCCTTTGACACCATTGATTACTCTCTCCTCTGATACGCTAGGTTTCCATGACGTTGCTCTCTCCCGGGTCTCCCTTTTACCTGTCTGACCACTCATTCTCAGTTTTATTTGCGGGACTTTTATCAAGGTTATACCTGTTAACTGTGGGTATCCCCCAAGTCTCTATCCATGGCTCTCTTCTCTTTTACCTCTATATTATTTCACTTGGTGATTTTATTAGCTCCCATGGCTTCAATTATCATCCCTATATAGTTGATTCTTTATTTCTCTAGCCTTAACTTTTCTCCTGATTTCCAGTCTCTTATCTCCAACTGCCTATTGGGAATCTGAAATTGTATGTCCCATGGATATCCCCTCAAATTCCTCCTTCTTCTTAACTTCTAACATTTAAGGATACCACCATCCTCCCAGTCACCAGGACTGCTTGACTCCTCACTCTCTCTCACCTCCATATCCAATCTGTGGTCAAATCTTGTCAGTTTTACCTTTGGAACATGCTTCTCTCCTCTGACACTGCCCCCATTCTTCTGCAGTCCTTATCACTTCATACCTGGATTACTTCAATAGCCTTTGGACTGGTCTCTCCACTGTGGTCCATCCCGCTAAGCTGTCAAAAAGATCTTCTGGAAGCACGGGTCTGACAATGTTGCTCCCTATTCAACAAACTCCAATGGCTCCCTATTAGCCCAGGATCAAATAAAATCCACTGTTTAGCTTTTAAAACCCTTCATAATCTAGCCCCTTTCTACTTTTCCAGTCTTGTTACATTACTCCCTCCTTCTACTCTGTGACCTGGTGACACTGGCTTTCTTGCCATTCCTCCCATAAGATGTTCCATCTCTCAACACCATACAATTTCACATGACCGTCCCCTCATGCCTAAAACTCTGTTCTTCCTTATCTCTATTCCTCACTAATTTAAAGTTTCAGCTAAAGTCCTGCCTTTTCTAAAAAGTCCAAGCCTTTTCTATTGTTTCTTAATCTTAGTATCTTACCTCTGTTAATCATCTCCCATCTATCCTGTATATATCCTGTTTTTACACAGTTGGTTACACGTAGTCTCCAATAGACTAAGATCTCATTAAAAGCAGAGACTTTCTATTGCCTTTCTTTGTATCCCCAGTGCTTAGCACAGCACCTGGCACATAGTAGGTAAATGCATGCTGACTTGACTAGAAAGGTTTTATTAGTAATATATAACAGTACATAATGAGATACTCAAGTATCTTAGGATAGGGACAAAAACACCTTTCTCCCCACTTCTTTAGGGAATCCTGGATGTCAAGCTTACATTATTTCATTAAAACCTTTTAAACTTGTTATTCTTATGACTAGTGACCATTATTTGTCATAGGTAGCAACAATTGCTGGGCCACTGAATCATCACATAAAAAGTAATATGATCCCACCTCCCAGAGACATTGCTTCTTTTTGCCACCCAAAAGATGGGCTGATACTTACCAAGGATACTGTTTGCCAAACTGGAGGTGCAGAGCTTGCAGTATTTTATCTTGAGTATCAGCATCCCGAACATGAAGAACATTTTCACCTATATAAATAAAGTGACTATATTACAATGACAGAAAGGAGATAAAATGAATTTAATAAAGTATTTTTATACTAGGTTCCTAATGAACATTAAAGACTTAAAGGGATTTAAACTGAAAACTTCTACTAGCAGTGTCAAAGTTTCTATCTAATATCTTTAAAATAACTCTCAGAATAAGACTCTCAAATTATAGAGAGAAGATTGGTTTATTACCAAAAAGAAAGCAACCTTTTTTTTCCTTCATAGGTCAAATAAATCTGTAATTGCCTTTTAAAAAACTTTTCATATTTACCTATGTAGATGACATTTTACTTTTTCACCCATCCACCAAACCATTCATTTGTATATTATCATAATAAAAGTATTATCTTTAGAAGATCCTTTTAAAACTACATGTGCTACCCAAGCAGGGGTACTTGAGCACCCATTTGCGCAGGTGAGTCACAAAGTACACTTGTAAAGAATATGAGAAAGGACAGGAAATTTCTGAAGAGTGTGGGGGGGGAGGGGGAGGTATATAATAGGTCTATATAGCATGAGCAGAATTTAATATCGTAATCAAATAAAACTTATACAAATTAGCCGGACATTGCTTGGGAAGGGAAGGCATTGATGAGGCGCCATAATGCTGGGCAGCTAAAAGGCACCATGAAGAGACTGGAAGTAGGAATGGTTGAGATAAACTCTACCTACTTAATCATTTCGGTTTTTAAATTTTTATCGCTCAATGTTTGACACATCATACGACACTCCTCTTCCCCTGTTTACTCCTACTGAATGGCCTGCAGTGTATAAACCTTGAAAACAACAGAGTCAGACAACATAAAGCACTGATTGCAACATCAAGGACATGCACCCTGATGCTTTCACAGGTTTCCATTTGTTAAAGGCTGTATGCATGTTTCATGGCAGCATCATTGCTGTCTACTCCTCCTCATCTGATTTTTGCTGCCATTTAAAGTTGTCGTGATTGGCAGACTTACAGTAATTGCATATTGTTCTTTCGATTTTGCCTCGTTCACTGTTCACCACTTCAGGTGAATCTGCCCACAGTTCTCTGCAGTGTTTATATTTTTCATTCCTTATGATACAGTAACACTGCATTACATTCGGATCCCACAATCGGTTCAGCCATTCTTCCAACCACTCACGGGGCATTCAGTTTGTCAACAACTCTTTGCCATCACAGGGTTGCTCTGGATGTTTTCATTAAACAGGTCCTTAACTTCCTTGTTTAATCCAGTAGTGACATCACTGTTTTGTGATCTTGCTTGCATAATTTCAAATTCTTTTACAAGATGTTTGTATAATTCATAGCTTAATCAGCAATGAATTAAAATACCTGTTTGTTTGCTTCTTCGATTCACAGTTTAATCAGCAATGAATTTAAAATACCTGTTTTCTTCTTCACACTACTGAATTTTTACATCTTTGCCAATTTGATAAGTATGACATGATACTTCATATATCTTTTAATTTTAATATCTCTTGTTATGAGCAACTTTGAACACTTTTGTGGTTGTTGAGAGTATGTATTTCTTCTTGAACTGGGGACAAAGATGCTTCCATTTTTTTAATTAAAATTTTTTTTTTAATCAATCAGCAAAAAATCTCTCCTTCCCATCCCTCCCACCCCATGGAGAAAAAAAAGTTAACAAACCCCTGCTAAAAACACATATAATCCAGCAAAACAAGTATCTGTATTGGCCATATTAAAAAAGCTATCTCATTTGGCACTCTCTTTCATCTATCAGGAGGTGGGCAGTATGCTTCTTCACTAGTCTTCTGGAATCATGGTTGGTCACTATGCTGATCAGAGTTTCTAAATCTTTCAAAGTTGTTTGTCTTTACAATATTGTCATATAAATTGTTCTCTCCTGGTTCTGCTCACTTTACTTTGAATCAGTTCATAAAAGTATTTCTAGTTTCTCTGAAACCATTTCCTTTATAATTTCTTACAGAAAAATAGTATTCCATCACATTTATATACTGTTATCTTGCTCAGCCACCCCAAAATATGGGTACCCTCTCAGTTTCCAATTCTTTGTCACTGAAAAAAGTTTTCAATACTTTTGTATATCCTTACTGTTTGTTTTACTTAGAATTAATCCAACCCTTAATGTAACTTCCCTCTAATTTTGCCTCCTCCACTTTTCCCTCATTTTTCCATTGAGTAAAATGGTACCCAACTGTGTATGTTATACCTCCTTCCTTTGACAAATTCAAGAAGAGTAAGGTTCAAGTGTCAGCCACTTCCCTCACCTCTTCTTCCCTGTTTTATAGAATTCTATTCGCACACTTCAATTATGTGAGATAATTTTCTCTAACCTTCCTCTTCCTCTCCTTCCCTGGTATATTCTTCATCCCCTCCCTTTCCATTCTTCTTGTAGACATAAGAGAAACACTCTCAGGTCTTCTGTCTACTAAGATTCTCTCTATGATTCCTGATGATAGAGTTCAAAAGAGACATGTATCATTTACTCACATTAGAATGTAAGCAATTTGTTGTTTCTTAGTCCCTTACAATTGTTTGGTCATATTTACTTTTTAAGTTTTTCTTGACTCCTGTATTTGAACTTAAAAGTTTCTAGGCAACTCTGCTCTTTCCTATCAGGAATGCTTGGAAATTTGGGATTTCATTAAAGGTCCATTTCCCCCCTGTAGGGGGGGAAGTTTTGCCGGGAAAGTTTTTCGTGGTTGTAAACCTATATCCTTTGCCTTCAGGAACTACATTCCAAGCTCTCCATTCCTTTAAAGTGGTGTCTGCTAAATTTTGTGTTATCCTGACTATGTCTCTTTCATACTTAAATTTTTCTTCTGGCTGCTTGAAGAATTTTTTTCTTTGCTCTGGAAGCTCCGCATTTAGGCTATAATATCCCTGGAAGTTTTCACTTGGGAGTTTCTTTAAGGAGTTTACCGATACATTCTATTTCTTCTTTGCCCTTTGGTTCTAAGACATCTGGGCAGTTGTCTTTTAAAAGAGTTCTTGAAATCTGATTTCTAGGTTTTTTTTAAAAATAGCTTTCAAGTAGTGTAATGATTTTTAAATTTTCTCTCCTTGACATGTTTCCCAGGTCTTTTTTCCAGGTTTTTGCTATAAGATACCTTAAAATTTTTTCTATTTTTCAATCTTTTGACTTTGTTTTAATTTTTTTTTATTGTGGAGTCATTAGCTTCTACAACTTGGTCCATTCTAATTTTCAGGGAATTTGCTGCTTGGGCAAGGTTTTGTACTTCTTATGTCAAGCTATTAATTTCCTTATTAATTCTTTCTTCTATAGCTCTCATTTCTTTTCCAATTCTTTCCTTCTAGTATTCTCATTTCATTTACATAAACATTTTAACCTTTTAAAAAAACTCTTGCTTCATCTCTTCCAGGGATTCTGGTTGAATTTGTACACGAGCTATGTTTTCCTTTGAGGTTTTAACATTAGATGTTTTAGAGACATTCTAGGTTTGTCTTGAGTATCACTGTCATCATAATAACTAACTTTTCAGTGATGGGATTCTCTTTATTGTTGTTTGCTGATTCTTCTAGCCTACTTCCTGACTTCAGACTTTATGTTAGAGCCAAGGTCTGCATATTTCTGGAGGAAATGTCTGGGCTGATCCTGCTGTTGCTTTCTTGGGGTACTGAATGTTGTCTTATTTCAGGATCTCCGAGACAGCTCAGACTGGGGATTTGCCCTACTCCCTATCTGAGCCCTGGAAGCGCCTAATCTGGTTTGGAGTCTAAGCAAACTTTGGACTTTCAGTAGATTTCTGCTGGACTCAGAGACTATTGGTCATTTGGAGAGCTCTGCTGGTTGAGTGACAAAGTTGTAGACTTTCCTTTGGTCTGGCATTCCTGCCCTGGTTATTTTTCTACAGGCTTCAGAGCAGGAGACCTTGCTCCATTCCTGAGGTCCCAGCTATACTACTGTTTCTTGCTTCTGAACTTGCTCTTTGCTGGGTACACAGGACAGGTTTTACCACTGTTCCTTACCCAGGAACACCACACCTAAGTGCTGGTCCCCTCCTCAGTCCACTTTGAATGTATGATCCAGAACTGAGTTGTGAGAAACAGGGCTGCCAATTGGCACCTGTTCCTGCACCCTATATAAGTTTAGGCCCCTCTATACTGAATCTGAGGCCTCCTCTTCCCCTGGTACATAACCTCTCCATGCACTGGAATGCTTCTCACGTCTCATTCCTAGCCAGGCCCTGCCCCCAGTGTTTGAAGACCTCACTATCTGTCTCCCTCTGCCAACCTGGGCTGGGAAAATGACTCAATGTGATTTTTTTTCTTAAATTTCCTGATCAGGATTTTGTCTACTATATTTTCTAGCTCTGTTTGGAGAAACTGGAAAGCATTAGTGGAGTTTACTGTTCTTCCTGCTACTTCTTGGCTCCTAGACTTTGTATCCATAGTGCTTGACAAATAGTTGCTGCTTAATAAATGCTGTTAATTAATTGGCAATTGTTCACATTCTTTGAATATTTATTTACTTCAGAATGGCTCTTAACAATTTGGAACTTTTAAATTTCATTATACTTTTTGGACATTAGACTTCAGAATAGATTTTGTACAGATTCCCCCCTACCCTCAATCTATACCTTTCCTTCTTTCCATCCTTCCTTCAACATGCATGTATTAAGTCCCTACTATGTATCAGGAACTGTGCTAAGTTCTGGGGACGCAAAGATAATAACGAAACAATTTCTACCCTAAGGAAACATACATTTATTGGGGGAAAACAATGAGTAGTTGGAAATGCAAAATGTATATAAAGTAATTTCAGGTGGGGGTGGATTCAAGACACACTTCCTACAGGAGGTAGCACTTGAGTACACTCCAAGAATGAAAGGACAGCTTATGGAAAAGCATGGTGACATAATGTTGTGTAGAGAGAGCAAAAGGCAGGACATTTTAGCTATAGCATAGAGCATATGAAGGAGAGTCCTCCCTTTGTGTAATCCCTCTTCTCCTTCAGGATGCTGCTCAAGCACCATCTTTTAAACCTTTTCTGATTCCCTCAATTGCTAGTGCCCTCCCTCTCAAACTATCTTACATTTAATGTATATTTATTTTATATAGCACATGTATGTGTATTTGTGTATGTATATATATATGCACACATACTACATATACATACACATGGATGCATACAATCATTCGTGTGTGTGTGTGTGTGTGTATCCTTGTTGTCTCCGCATTAGAAATTAGGCTCCTTGAAAGTAGGTACTGTTTCATTCATTGTTTTTGTATCCCCAGTGCACAGCATTTGGCCCGTACTACGAACTTAATAAATATTTAAAATAAGCCTGAGAAGGCAGACTGCAGCCAGACTGAGAAAGGTTTTAAAAGTCTGAGAAATGTGTATTGTATCCTAGAGGTAAGAGTTAAATCAATAAATTCTTGAGCAGGGTAGTAATGTGGTGAGACCTGTGCTTTAAGAATACCACCTTGGCAGCCATGTGCAGAATGCATGGGAAAGAGGAGAAATGGTAAGTAGGGATCCCAATGAGAAGGTTACCACACTAGTCCAAGAAAAGGTAAAAGTGGCCTGAATTAGGGTGGTGATTGTATGGTGAGATGGGGATGGAGCGGAGGAGTGAGGCAGAGTCAAGAGTCAAGGAAGACACAGAAGTTGTGAACCTGGGTGCCTGGAAGGATACTGACACTCTCAAAAGAAATAGGAAACTAAGAAAATGGGATGAGTTTAGAGAGAAAAGATTCTGTTTTGGATATGTTGAGTTTAAGATGCCTAAGGGAAGGAAGCCGGATGAAGTATCTAATGGGCAGTTGGTAATCATATCTGAGATTTGTCTGCCTAGAGTTAATAGTTGAACCCATGGGGAGTTGATAAGATCACCAAGAAAGTATAGAGAGAAAAGAGAAGACAAAACTTTGGACTATACCCACACATAAAGATTAGGGAAAGGATGCTGATCCTTTCTCCTTTTTTGGTTGTTATTCTTTTACTTGGTCCATCTATTGCTGTTTTGAGGCGGTACAGGTCGTTGGACTTAGTCATGACCACTCGCCCCATCATCTTGCTGAAAGTACTGACTAAACAATTTTGCTTAGGGAGGAAAGTCTATACACAAAACAAGTTACTATATATTTATCATATTATACAATTTATATATGCAGTGTTACTGAGACTTTGGCTAATATCTATGAACTGAGAACAGAAGATACTAAATATAACAAGCATTCTATCTCTTGTTTTATTATGAAATTCAGATATGCCATTAAGATTGATAAATGTGGGTAATTTCTTATACCCTTGGTAAATGAAGGACAGAAATTCGAACATACTTTTGCAGTTTAATTTCATCCAACTCTGTTAGCAGTAAAAATTATAATAAACTGAAATCTCAATTTAAAAAATGACAACAAACACACAGACATGAAAATGACTTATGAATTTACTAATAGCCAAATATGAATTATAGACTTTAGGAAATTTTTTACTTCACCATGGTATGGATATACTCTAAAATGGAAAATAATTGACCAATATTTTAAATTACTTCTGTATATACATGGCATTAGGCAGTACAACACTGCAAAAAGTAGTTAGTTCCATGGAAATTATGTTCTGGGGAGGCCACAATTCAGACTATAAAAAGCTTAAAATGGTCTTCGTGGATACCTTAAATGATAGTAGGTAAAGTGGAGCTGAAGAGTAGAGTGGGGTGGGGGATGGTGGGAGAGGAGATGGAGAGAACTAGGCTACATTCTGGAAAAGAATAAGAAGTAATGTTGTGTACTTAATGCTGAGACAACACCAGTGGTAAGGAAAATAGGTCCCTAGATTCAACTGACTTATCTATTTTGCAATATTATGATAAAAGTTTAGTTACACTACACTAATGAGATCATTATGAAATACCACTGGAAAGGGCAAAGTTATTGAGGATAGAGATAGGAGAAGAGGAGAAGGAGAGTACCCATCTCTCAGTCTAATTTACACATAAACATCTACACAAAACTGAGTTTGAAAAAAAGTTAAAGCAGAGATGATTACCTGTTTCTCTTCCAATCTGTCGTGTTCCTAGATTGATTACAGGAGTACCAAATGCTCCAACTTCTCGTACCCCACAACTGCTATTGCCAATCATACATCCAGCATGAGCTACAAGTTGTATGAATTGGTCAAATGGTACATGTTTAACTGCTCGGAAGTTGGGGTGATGCTCAACACCCTTCTTCCTCATCACTCGAACCATCTCTTTGCTTCCTATGAAAAAAAGTTTCTATTAAAAACTAAACGTTCATTCATGAGCTATTTTCATTTATAAGTGTTTTTCACTTAATCCAATCTCACCATGTGAAAGCTACATTTCTGTAAATAATAAACTGAGTTACTGATCTTTCAAGAAAATCAATGCCTTAATAATATTTTTGGTCAAGTATCTAATCTAGATCGTATAAGAGTTTAAATGAAAGGAACCTGGATTTTTCAAACAGGAAACAATATAGCAAATACTCTTTTCTAATAACACCTTATAAGTCCTTAGATTAATTAAAAATAATAGTGAGAAAGCATGTATTTAATAGCTTCATAAGTTTAGGGTTCATTCTCTGAGGTAATTCTTGAACTCCATGGAAAAAGAGCTTCTCTATCTATGATGTAAAGATTCAATTCTAGTTAGTGCCTCTATGTCTTTGGCACAATACTGTATCATAGAAATTCAAAGCTAAAAATGACAGCAGAAATCATCTTGGTTCAACGCCCTCATTTTTACAAATGAACTGATGACTAGAACATAAGTGTCATAAGAGTTCATTCTTTCTATTACTCACCGCTGTCCTAACTTTGAGTGGTATGTATGTATTATGTATTAGCATATTAATGCATTATTAGAAAATTATGTTATATTTCAAAGTGATTTAGATTTTTTTCTTTTTTTGGTACTAAACACTAAATATTTGTCTCACACCTAAATCCAGAGGAGGGGGGTCTCTAATTTTGTTTTATTTTTTAACATCAAGCAATCTACTTTTAATTTCATTTTAACAGTAAAAAAAATCAAGGGGCAAGGAAGGAGTGTTTATTTAATTGATACTGGGATACCTGTGATACTGTGATACCATACCTGCCATGTTTCCCTGAGTCTATGAGACCTGAGGGCAACATCAGACTATTCAATTTAACTCAAGAGTACCTTAGAGGTATAGCTGTGTTGCAAAACTCAAATGAGATAATGCACGTAAGACACTCTGCAAACTGTAAAGGTTAAATGAATGCCGGTCATTACTACTATTATTATTATTATGGTCCCCAGTCCCCTAGCTTGGTGATGTCTTCACCCCCTGCGCATTCTACAGCCCTCTTGCTGAGTTCAGGCAGTGTTTATAGAGCAATACAGGAGTATGCTGGTAAATGTTTAGCAACAGGTTCTCTGGGGGGAAATATATATTTCTATGCACACATAGTTAAGCTCATATTAAAAGTTTAAGAATAACTCTTGTAAGCTATTTAGAACTGGCTCCAGCAGAACCCTGGGTTCAGCTAACATCAGTCTATAAGAGAATAATTAGATAAATGCCAAACCAACAGGATTTATCCTTTTTCCGAGAAAGAGAGAATGGACGCTTCTTTGGTTTTATTGATAAATTAAACAATTATTAATTGCTGCATTTCTTGCATTTTTCCCCTTACTTCTTGGCAGGAGACTTTAGTATGTTTCTTCTGGTAATAAGAAAGATAGAAATCAAAGGGTAAGGTTTCTTAGTGTTCTCTTTCCTCTTAAACTTACTTTAGTGACAATGTCCTGAAAATACCATGTACCTGGGGATGTAATATACAATCCCTATTCTCAATGACTTTGAATAATAAGAGATTATATGAGAAAGAAAATAACATAGAATTAGCAAGAAGACAGAATTTGGCTACAATATTGCATTTTGAAATTCAATTACCTGCATCAATATTTGGAAACAGAATTAATGTCCTTTTGTTAAATGAGATAAGTGCATCCAATGTTAATTCAAACATTTTTATAGAGTGTTTAATATCAGTAGTCACAGGATGCTGTAGTGCTACTATGTAATCTTTTGGCTTTACATCATCACCTGTGTAGAGAGAACCAAATCATGTTGTTTTATTAGTTGAAAGGTTAGATAAAAAAGTTTCTAAAGCAAATGTCAGAATATTTATGCCTTTAAAGTCTAGTCTAAAAATTATTTTCCCTTTGATACTTCATAAGCTCCAATAAGGTACTTAAATTAGAAAATTTAAAATTAAATTGGAAATAACTGATAAAAATCTAAAACACACCAAACCTAGAAAGTATATGGCTTAACAGTTTTTAAAAGTTCTTTGTACTAGAGGCACAAAAATATAGGTTTAAAAAAGATGTGTTGCATATTTTTGTGATTCCAACTACTACGAAAGTCCTGGGGGGTTACAATGGGGGAAAATTTTCATTTCTTATTATACTTTAATACAGTTAACATCCTCAATAAACATTAAAATTATTATAATACATTATCTTTAGAAGAGTTGGGAAAGCAATCATTAAAAATGTCAAGTAAATCTTTAATATGTTGGAGTTTCATCATAAGACAACTGATAGTAATATAAAATTCAAAGTATGATGGGGCTTTTTTGGATCCTACTCAAGGGAATTTATTGTTTGAAATGCCAGAATTATCTTATTATTCTCTCTTTCTGTTTTCCTTCTGACAAATTCTTCCCTAAGTGAGCAATATTATGCCCCAAGGACAACAAGGCTTTAGAGTTCTTTCTCAAAATATTTACCTTATAAAAACCCACTTGAAATAACATGGGATATTTATAGCATAATTTTGTATCATATTTGAAACACTGAAAATGAATTATAATGTTACAGAATAAAGTAATTTGTTGAATAAACCAGTAATTCATTGCAAATGTTGCCAAATTCCAAAGGACAATCAGAAGTAGTTATCTTCATTAAATAATGAGACTTAAGCTCACTGTGAGTAATGATTTTTTCATTCTTTGTACTGGTATCCCTAGCGCCTAGCAAAGTGTCTGGTGTATAATAGGTTCTTAATAAATACTTCATGATTAAGAGTAATCAACTTTATGTACATTACATTTGGCTGAAGATCATATACTGACTTTAGATTGGAGTATTCTATTAATTTCTAAAGTGGAAAAGACAGGACAAAGAATCTATTACGGAAAGGATTAAAAGACACCAAATAAATTTGATATCAGGAACTAAGTGAAAAGTAAGAAAGACAAAGGTTCAAAGTACAACAACTTCTTTGGTTGAGGTTAAGGGCAATCAATTTAATATAGATGAAATAAAAGCAATAATCTACTTGGAATCATTAAAGATAGGATGAAACTAAATAGATACTGAAAAACAATGGTGAAAAGAATAAAGAAGTACCTTAACTATAATGAAAATGGAATCATAATATGTCTGCTTCAATCTCATGAACAAGGATGATCAGGACAGAATATGAAAAATAGAAAAAAAATTGAGAATCTGAAATTTGTCATTATATCTTCAGCACTATGAAAAAGTGGAAAGCTGCCCTGAGCTATAATTATCAATCCCTGGAGTTAGTTTATTGATCCCTGGGGTTAGTTATCTTATAAAATAGGAAGGTTCAATTCCTTCAGATGTTATTGTGGTATGAATAGAAATATCTCTTTTCTTTAGCATAACCTTTTCTTAGATTCCACACTCGCCCAATGATCTTCTGATAGTTATTTTCACTTCTGGATGAGATCTACCTATCAGGAAAGGGATGTGCTGAACAGATATCTTCCCTAAATATACTGTAGTAAGTTAGTAAATTAGCATTCTGCTTTGTAAGTTATGAAATGGAGCTTATAAATTAGCTGTATAATAAAAACCAAATTGGGTTTATTTCAAAGTTTTCCAAAATTTGAAAGTAACTTAAATTATATTCCTCACATCAAGTTACTTTTCAAAATAAACAATAAATATCTAAAAAACTTAGGAATCATGGCAAGGCCTATGAGATGAATGCTTTTTGTGAGTTTAATTAACTAAAGTTAGGGCCCTTGATGATCTGGTAAATTTTGTTTACCATGCAAGGCTTATACTGGAACCAAAAAACCAACCCTGAAGCAAAAACTTACCTCTGTATCTTTCACAGATATCGACACAGTTCAGTCACTAAAAATATTCATACATATCGAAAATTTTCTAGTAGAGCAAAAACAATCATTATATTGCTATTTCATGTAATACATACCTAACCACATACGAATAATACTCATGTAGTCTTTATTCTTGGCTGAAAGGAGTTTATCGTATGAGGGGCAGCCTGCCAAAAGGATGCGATCATGGTCTTCACACATAGATATCAGATGTTGTTCTGCATTTCTGGTGCAGCACACGTGATAATGAGCCAATTTGGTTATAGCATGTCTAATAGAGTCATCTATGGTCCCACTTACTTCTCCACCTTCAATATGAAGAATACGAATATTCATCAAGGCAGCAGAGGTAGCCACAGCCAGCGCATCAAATCTATCACCATGAACAATCATTATGTCAGGTTTCAGACGATTAAGAACATCTGGAAGCTTTACTAATGCAAGACCTACTGACTCCACCATGGCTGCCTCATCTTCACCCCTAACTATGGTATGTAGCCTTGTATTAATGTCAAAATCATCTTGTTCAATCATACGATATGTGTTTCTAGGTAGGAAAGAAAGAAAGAATCCATTAGAACATTTATTTGAATTAAAGCAATAAATACATGAGAAAAGCAATATAATGACAATATCTGAGTGAGATAAACACTTATTAAGAAAGCACAATCTTTGAAAATCTAGATTTGAACGAGGAAATCAAGAAACAGGATTCTCAAGTCCTACTTGGCTATAAAAATGCAAACTTCTAGCTGATAGTGCTAACTTAATGCAAAACAGAAATATTTCATTTGGAAAGGATACCATTTTAATGAATATTCTGGTTTTAAGAAAGGAAAGTGACTATGATTTGGTCCCATTCAATTTTGTCAGTAGCAGAAATGCTGTCAATTTTCTATCTAATAACCACACCAATTTAATAATTTTTTCAATCCTCCATTATTGAGGCAGGTGGCTAAAAAAAAAACACTTAGATTACTCTCTCTCGATGTCTCTTTTCCACCAAATTTCCACTCTGTCCTATCTCGAAGGTAGGTAGGAATCTGCTCAGATTTCCTTCTCTTACTGTCACTCACTTTGTCCTTCATGCTACCTCATTTCAAAGCTGATTTTTCTCCCTGGGCAAACAGAACTTATTTCACATGAAAAGATTTAACCACTCTCAAATTTCCTCTTGGTTCTTGAAATATTTTCTTATGTAAAAATGTCAATCTTGTACTTTTGTTAAAAATAATTTAAAACAAAATAAATCCTTTGAAACAATAAATTATTGCTATAATCTGTATCTTGTTTTTTAACAATGATGAGAGTTTAGAGTGTCTTTGGAAACTAAGTAACACTAGTTTAATCCACTAGAGAGCATTAAATGACACACCTATGTTATTCAAAGACCATTTAATTTCAAGTACATTTGTCAAAAGACAACTGTACATTTCTATCTTTTCAAAGATTCTTCCTAAACTTCTTTTTCCTTTTGTATTTTTTTCAAATTTAGGTCAAAATATAAACCACATCTAATTGATAGTTAAATGATATAATTAATAAATATTAACAACACTGCATTTTGTTTTATCTAACATATGAATTGAACTAAAAATAACTTGTCATATATTTGTATTCATTATATAATATTAAGTTAACATTATTCCCTGAATCAAAATAATTCTCAAAATACAATTATCATAAAGGCATTAGTATTATTAATAAACGTAAGAGTTTTAAAATGTTACTTAACCTCCCAGGCTTCCGTTTCCTAGTTCCTTGGACTAGATGACCTCAGAGGTCCCTTTCAGATCTATGCATTTGTCACACATCATTAAGTTAACACTGCACCTTGTATTCAAAGCTGAATAATACTTAATTTTCACAATCCAGTTATCAAAAGAGAATGTGCATTAATAAGTGTGACATAGTTTTAAGATCTAGTTTAAAATGCACTTCCCTCTAATTACATAAAAGAACATAAGGTATAGTTTCTACCTTACCCATAGTCATCTATTAGGTGAGATCCCAGTACTACCACATCAAGTTCAAAGAATTGAGGCTCTGCCTTAATGCCAAACATGATAGGGGCAAGTTTTGAGTAATCAGCTCTATTGCAAGTGGCAACACAAACTCGGAGCTTTCGGTTGTTCCCATTCTTCTCCATGATTTTTTTTCTTTTTGAGAGATTCTCAAAGTAGAGTTCCTAAATTTGCAGAAAGTAAATGTTAACATTATCTTTCATACATACTAATTTGTTCAATATTTCAACAGAAATACGCTTATCACAAACTTTTTACAAACCTGACAAAACTTTAATATTGCCTAGAATAATTGCTGCCTTGTGGTTTCACAAGCTACCTTTTTAGATTACAGAGACAAATTATAAATGTGTTAGCATAATCCACTATTGAGAATCATGTCTAAATTGTACTTCAGGGAACAGAGACAAATTTAAACATTTAGGGCTAGATTTTTTTTTTGAAAAAGGGTTTTAATATGCCAAAGGATTATGTGGTGGGACCCACAATGTGGGGAGTGGAACCTAAGATATATGGATATGTGGAACACAAGATATACTGGCAACCCTGGTGCCAGTAATAGAATGTATAGGTACTTCACTTAACATCACCCAGACCTACCTATTCACCCTTCCTTGCTGCTCATCCACCCAAAAAAGAATTATGAAAGTCAACATTTACATAGCACTTTAAAGTTTGTAGAAAATTTTATATACATTATCTCATTTGTTTCTCACAACAACCCTGTGAATCAGATATTTAAGCATAATCATATTGCTAAAGCTCTTCTAGCAGATAGTTCAAAGTGACTTCTTCCCACATTTCAAAAGTCCTCTACCCTGGAATTAACTGATACCCCCATAAATATATATAAACACAATCTAATAAGATTAAACACAACTGGTTAAGTATTCTCTTACACACACGTGCTCATGTGTGCATGTAAGTACACACACAGCCTCCTAGAGCTCCTTCCCTGCATGTGGTTATGCATCTATCAATACTTAGTCTGAAAAGAAGATTCAGTGTTCCTCAGTAATCTTTTACACTGGTCAACAGTCTTTACTACGTGAATTCCCTCTCTACAGGGGTATCATTCTGGGGATCAATCTCTCGGGAGGCAATTCGGTGTATGGAGCATGACAAACTTGGAATTCTAGGACCTTAGTACAAATCCCATTTCTACAATAACTATGAAACTTTGGGCAGGCAACCTAATATTCTCAACTGTAAAATGAAGGGCTGGACTAGATCCCCTCCAAGATATGTAACAACTCTACATCTGTGATTTTATGACCCCTATTTTATACATGAGGAAAATAAAGCTAAGAGACGTCCAGTGACTTGCCTCAGCTGGCCAAGTTCAGAGGTAGGTTTTGAAGCCAATCCTTCCAGGGCTATCATTCTGTCCACTCCACCTTACTGCCTCTTGTCACGTGGTCCTTCCCTTCATTTCTCTCTGCTTTTACTTTGCCTGCTGGTGGCTATTATTTTCCCTCTAAAGAAAAGCTGGATTTTGTACGATACCATTTAATCCTCCACTAAAGTCTTACTCTGATGTTTCACTAGGTGGTGTGGGAGTGATGCTGATACAGACAATGATAGAGACAATGTCAAGAGAGTGCAAGCTCTGGCAAGGCTGACCAAATTGCAATGGATCAGGCTGCCAGCTGTGTTTGTTACCCAAGCACCTGGCTAGCTAAGGTCAGTAAGTCTTAACACTAAAAGGATTGCTAGTAAGAAATTAATTTTTTGTTACCACGATGATTTACAAAGACATAGTTACTAAGGCAAAAAAGAGTAATGGCCCATGTTAGAAACCTGGAGCAAAGAAATTATAAATCTGTCATTTATATGGTATTTTGAACTTTTTAAAGGAAATGTTATATATAAATATAAATTCTACTTCTCTTTCATTAGATATATATTTTTAAAGTGTTCCAAGTATAAAATAGATGTGACCTGAATATAAAAGGTCACAATATTAAAAAAAAAAACCAACTGCTAGAAGAAAATAAGATCAGGTACTTTTTTTTTTTTAATAAATATGGGTAAAGGGAGAATCCTTTTTTCCATAGTTTTAAAATTTTTATTATTTAATATTTTTAGTTTTCAACATTGATTTCCACAAGATTTTGAGTTACAAATTTTCTCCCCATTTCTACACTCCCCCCACTCCAAGATGGCACATATTCCAATTGCCCCTTTCTGCAGTCTGCCCTCCCTTCTGTCATCCCATTCCCCCCACCTCTCATTCCCCTTCCCCTTACTTTCTCATAGGGAAAGATAGATTTCTATACCCCATTGCCTGTACATCTTATTTCCCAGTTGCATGTAAAAACAACTTTTTTTTGAGCATTTGTTTTTAGAACTTTGAGTTCCAAATTCTCTCCCTTCTTCCTTCGCCACCCACCCTCCTTAAGAAGGCAAGCAATTCAACATAGGCCATACATGTATCAGTACGCAAAACACTTCCATAATAGTCATGTTGTGAAAGAGTAACTACATTTCCCTCCAGCCTATCCTGTCCTAAAGGGAGAATTCTTAACCAAAAAGTGCACAGAAATAATAAAAGTTAAAATAGATAATTCTGACTATGTAAAATTAAAAAGCTTTTATTCAAATAAAATCAATGAAGGCAGAAAAGAAAAAGAGTGGAATGGGAAAAATATTTGCATTAAAATCATTAATAAAAAATCTGATATCCAAAATATACAAGGGACTGACAAATATACAATACCAAGAACCATTTCTCCAATATGTTCCAAATCACTAAATAATTTTGAAATTTTACTTCAGGACATACTAAGGGCCAAAGATGAAAAAAAAATGGAAACACACACAAACATATCATTAGTAGAGCTGTAAATTAGTCCAATTATTCCAGAAAGCAATTTGTAATTATGATAAGAAAGTGACTAGAATGCCCATGTCCTTTGATCCAGAAATCTCAGTGCTAAGTTATATACTCCAAGTACATTAAAGACAGAAAGAAACATACCACCTACACTTGAATATTTATAGCAGCCCTTTTTAGCAAAGAACTAGACACAAAGCAATTATCCATCGAGGAATAGCCAAACAAATAGCAGACATGGATGTAATGGCACTTTAATACTGTGTAAGTAATTATGAATATAAAGCATACGAAGACAAATCCTGGATGATGCAAAGCAAGCAAAGCCAGGAAAACAGTATACAAAACAACTACACAAACAACATAACCCCAGAAAATTGAGTGCCGTAGAACAACTGAGTCAGGTGCTAAAGAAAAGAGGAGGAAATGTCCCTTCCTCCTTTGCAGAGGTGGGCACTAGGGATAGTCATCATGCACACTGGAACAACGCCTATGTTGTTAGTTGGTTGATGTGTTGGCTAGTTTTGCTGAAATGGTTTTTCTCTCTTCTCTTTTTTATTCTTTGTGACAAGGGCTGACTCTCCGGGTAGGGGGATATCAGGGGATATATGTGGCAACAAAGCTAAAGTAAAAACAAAGATGTTAATACACTTTTTAAAAAATGTCAACAGTCATTGGAATGGCTATGGGAACAGAGGAGCGTTGCCATAACACTGGTAGGGCTGTGAAGTAGTCCAGCTATTCTAGATTTCAATCTGGAATTGTTTAAATAAAGTGACTAAACTATCCATAAACTCTGACCCAGCAATGCCATTTTGAGCATGTACACCATGGAAGTCAAAGACAAAAAAGGTCTAGTAATATACCAAAATTAATACAGCGGCATTCTTTGTATAGCAAGAGCTACAAACAAAATAAGTGCCCACTGCTAGAAAAAAACAGAAAACAAAAACACCACGGTTTATGAATGTAATGGAATATTACTAAGCAGGAAGAAAAGATGTGATAAATTCAGAGGAACACAGGAAGATCATATGACCCAGTGCATAGAACAGAACAACATACATGATGACTGTAAAGATGCAAATGAAGCAATCACTAAAAATGTTGGGGGTCAAGGCATGTGTGTCGTGGTGTCATCTTGTAAGAATTAGCTCAGGCTGTCTCCAAGTTAAATAAAGGCACTTATTCAGTGTGAGGCTGTTCTCTTTAGAGGATCTCCTTAGAGAAGACAGGTGCAGAAGCAGCCACAGCCTAGTGGGCAAAGCTAGGGCTTATCCAGAGGCAAAGTGCCTTCTGATCAAGAAGATGAAGAAACCCAGACAGGAAGATGAGGTAACCAGGGGCACATGCACAAGGGGTGATGGCATCAATGTTCTGTGCATGCTATTTCCCATCACGCAGTCTGATCCCTCTCAAAGGGGTTGGGGGTGGCGTGGCTACATTACTATGCACATGAGATGTTAATTAGTCCTAAGATTACTGTCAGAAAAGCAAGGTGGGCATTGCACTTGCTCAGAGCTGGTAATGTCCTGGGAAAGTACTCTTGGTCAGTTATCAGTCAAATGCTAGAATGTCGTTGGTTAGTTCAGGGCTACAGGGATCTTATCTGGACACAAGTTATTGTCAAGGGCACTATTAGCTCAAGCGCTCTGGATACAAGTTTATTGTCAAGGATACCAGCTGTTCAAGGGGATTCCTCATCAAAAGGAAGCTGAATTCTACTTAGATAACAGAAAAATCAATGAAGGTCCCAGAGAAGAAATAATGAAACTACAGAGCAGAGAGGCCATATTTCCTTGCATTCCTCAGACTTAGTTATAGGAGCAACATCTACCACACACAAACTAAGCTAAAAGCTGACCCATAAGGAGCTCCTCCCTCTGGCTTGGCACCCACTTCTATTCACAGAGACAAGGAAACTGTTCCCAAATGAATTAATGCTATACCCTGTTGAATATCCTTTCCATGCTGAAGTTAATACACTTTTTGTTCACTGTAAACCTTTTGTTTACTGTTAGATGGCTTACAATTTCCCGTTCATTCCAATCTTGAACCTGAACCACCAAACTGGCCTGAGTCGAGTCCATATTACAATACTTGGCAATAGTTGGCATGAATGGATTGGAATGACCTCATTCAAGTAGGGAAAGGTGATAGAGAAGAAGAGGAATCCAGGGTCATTAGACATTCTGATAAAGAGCCTTGAATCCTTGGGCCTCTGTGATTCTGGAGGTGGTACTTTTGGCTATGGCAGCATAAGGTGAGATGTCTTCCACTGACCCAGAGAGATTAGAGAATGAACTATTTGTAGGCATTCAGCAACTAGAGATTGATGTGTGTATGTGCTCTGCATTTTTAAGAACTGTGCCATAGGAGCAGCTAAATGGCACAGTGGTCCTGGAGTCAGGAGGATCTGAGTTCACTTAGGCCTTAGGCACTAGCTGTATAACCCTGGGCAAGTCACTTAACCCTGATTACCTCAAAAAAAATTGTGTCATAAAGATAGTAAATTCTACAAACTGTTTTTTGTTGAACGTGCATAAATTTTGAATGAGGGTATGTGTAATAGTGATCTCTAGGACCAAAAGTTTTAGTAGACCTGGGTCCTCCCTAGAGATTATAATTTAGGGATTATCTAAGAATTGTGATGAATGAACTGCTTGGCACTTTTTATATGGTGTTTGGGAGGCAATTGGGAACTGTGCCATACGGACTTTGTTGGAAATATGGAGCAAGACACAGAGTCCTTCCTAATCCTTGAAAGAACTGATGCTTTCCAGGAATCCAGAGACCTTTCTAGAACCCAGGATATGGACAGGAGGAGGAGGGATTGCTTCCACATCTGCTCCTTTGAACTGTAATTCTCATTCTCACTGGACCTCCCAAGGGTAGATGAGGGCATATGCTGGGGGCCCATTCTGTAGGAGCCCTTGGTAGAAATGTCAACTATTCACATCTGGCAGCTAAAGCACACATATTGGTTAGAAGAGTCTTTACAACCTCTTTTGCTTTGTGTTTTTTTCTCCTAAGAACAGATGAATAATTCTTCAATGAATATTCCTAGCCTTGATGGCAGCTATGTAAGTTGAAGACATCAATAGGAATCTGTGGAGGTAGAATCTGTAGCATGAGCTAGGATGACTTCTTATAAGATGAGGAGCCCAAGCCCAAGCCCTGGCCTGCCTGGCCAGAATCCCTTGTAGTTGCTTGATCCATACGTGGCTGTCCCTTAGCTCATCGATGTAGTAGACTAGCCAGGGGTGGTGGAGTCCCAGGACAGGAACTGTGGCGCTTGCCCAGGGAAGAACTGCCTTCTATTACTCTGGTCCCAGAACAGTGAGGAGAGCTGGGGAGTCACAGCAGAACAAAAGAGGAGTGCTCGGTATCAGCAGAGCAGCAACAGAGCAGGCACTAGAGTGGACATCAGCACAAGCAGGCCCATCTTATCCCTTTGTTTATTGTAATCGGGAACTGATAAGAGCCCTGGGAAGTCCAGTCAGGATGATACCCAGGAATCGACAGTGCTTCAAGAAGGACCTCTAGGACCAAGGATAGAACTGTTTGGAGGTGCCTTGCTTTCTGATGACAGGAGGAACACCAAACAGGCCACCCATTCACTGCAGAATAAGACAGCACCTCCACAGAGGCCTCTAAAGAAGAAAACATTTGTTAATCTTCCCTTTTTATCCATCATGCTCCCAGGGAAAGGGAGGTCCTAACTGATGGGACAGGGAATGGTAAGTGCTGTGTAAGCAGCAACGTGGAGGGGCCTTATCTGTTCCTGATTATAGTAAGTTAAAGGCTACACTGGGCCTGCCTGTTCTGTTATCCATTGGGACCCAAATCCTCTGCTTCCCAAGAAACTGCTTGCTGCCACTGGGTCAAACCACTGATATAACTTCCTGTTCACCTAAATTCAAAAACCAGCCCATGAAGAATCAGGAGCACTTCCCTCTGGCTTGTCACATGCTTCTGATAAATGAACCAGCATGGCTAACACAAAAGTGGGTAAGCTATATCCAACTGAATTAATGCTGTAGTCTTTTCTGTGCTGTGGTTAAGTAAACTTCCTTTTTGACTGTTTGATGGCTTAAAATTCAAGCAACCAAGGGTAACTCAAATCAGGTCTGGCCCATGACATTTGCCAATTGTAATCACATTATGATATTATATTACTGTACCTAAATTTACCTTAAAATTCCCCTATTGTTTGTCATTGAGCTGCTTTCAATTTTTTGCAACTACAAATAATGTCTCCATGGATATCTTTGATGAATTTACTGGTTTTAAATAAAATTTTCAGGATATAGTTCTAGCAATGGAATCAATGGGTCAAAGAGTATGGTGTGTTTTTCGGTAATGTTCAGTACATACTACCAGAATGCTCTAAAATATATTATACAGACTTGCAATTCTACCACCAATGAATAAGGTGTACCTGATTCTCTGAAACCCTGCCAACACTCAGTTTCCTTGCTTTTAATTATCTTGGGAAATTTGATAGGTATGAAGTGGTACTTAAAAGTTGTTTCAATTTGTATTTCATTGATTGTCAAGCATTTTTTCCAAACAATTATTGTTTCCTCTTTTGAAAATTGTTTATATCCTTTGATTCTGTTATTTTTGTTTATATGTACAAAATGTATGTATTTCAGGTTTTTAATGTCATATTTGCCATATTTTACCAATCTATTTGTAAATTTCTCACTTGGCTATACTCCTTTGGGACTTCTCTACCATGCCCCAGGAAGCTTATCACTGGAATAACCTCAGCATCCTATAAAATTTCATCAACTTTGGAATTCTACTTCATTACTACCTTCTGCCTCCCAGATTGGAGAGTCGGGCCATGCACTTCAAACTACTTGAGAAGACGGCTCAGCTCAGAGATCTCGTTTCTTACCTGACTGCACTCCTTTGAGACTTCTCTGACTAACTTCTCCACATGCCCACAAGTTGGGCACCTTCCCTCCCCTTCCTCCCACACCCCCTTTTCAGCAACCTTATGTATTCTGTCTTCCCCATTAGATTATAAACTCTTTGAGGGCAGGGGCTGTCTTTCTCTTTTAGTATGTGTATCCTCAGGGTTTAGCATAGCGCCCAGTACATAGTAGACACTTAATAAATGCTAACTTACTATTATTGACTATTATAATTTTTCTTTTAATTGTACTGTTTTTGTTGTACAGAAATTTATTTTAATGTGACATCTAGTTTTTCTTTAATTATTCCCTCCTATTCATTAAATACAAAAAAATTACCTTGCTTACACAAGTGAAATAAGTACATCATGATTTTTCCCTCATCTTTTTGCTAGTTTAAAAAAGATTGTCTCTCATCCAGCTAGAATTCACTGGAGCATAAATATGGTGGGATATGTGAATTTAAATCCATTCCCTGCTAAACTGCTAACCAATTTTCCCAGGTACATTTATTAAAATAATGGCTTCTTTTTCCAGTGAGTTTATCAAACTAATAATCTCTTGCATATATTTAGTTGAATGTCTTTATATTCCACAAGTCCATATGTCTATTTTTTCTTTTGCCCAGTAACAGATAGTCCTGATGACAATTGCTTTGTTATGTGTTCTAATGTAAATGTTTGTCAAATACTCAAAGGATTATCATGTACATTACATCATGTACATCATGTTACATTACATGTAACATCATAGTATATAAACATATATTTTAATGTGGAAACCTCTATCATGAAAAACTAAACATAAGATTAATGAAATTTGTCTCTCCTTTTGGAAGAAATATGAACTTCTTTTGGAACTTATTACAATCTTAGAAAATTGTGAAGAGGTTACATGTCTTGCTCATGGTCTCCTCTCTGCTTGCTCAATATGAATTATTATGTGTTCTTTCTGAGACAATGGTAATCCAAGAATGGATTAAGGTGACAAGTATAACTGTTGGTCCCCATCTCTGTTATAACATGAACCAAAAAAATGGACATTCATTTCAAAGAGTGGGATTTCAATTGGATAACAAGAGAAATGGTAAATTCATTCATTCACCTATTCTTTCAACAAAAGAGACTATTATATGCCAAGCATTGTGGCAGCCTCTGGTCCCTTCCCCCATGGAGGTTATAGTTAGTAAGAGATAAGAGATATGCATACAATTAACTATAACACAATATTTGTGGAATGTGAAAGTGCAGGAGTGATACAAAGTTCTATAGGTATTCAGACAAAGGAAAAAAAATCAACTTTATTATGTTATTACCAACAATACTAGAACATTATATAATGATTGCCAAATTCAGCCAACATAAGCTTGAGTACTGTGGGAGGTTGGGAAATTTTCTTCCCTGGATCTATTTATCTTAGAGATAATATTCTAGAGAAAATACAGTCTCTCTGAGGAGAGAATATAACTGGGTAAAGAATATACTTTTAACCTTAAGTCCCCTGGTTACTTGGTTCCACAGGATTAAGAAGTGCTATAACGGCTCTTAGAGATCATCTAGCAGAATTCTTTCATTTTACAGATACAGAAATTGAAACCCAAAGGAACAAAGTTTGATTTTCTCAAACATCACATAGGTATGTTCTTTTTACTACCAGCGTCAAGGGTAGACACAGTAGGTCGCTGACACCATCCATTATGCCAGTGGCTAGAGGTACCCTTCCCCACCAACATATGGTAGTGACTAAAGGTGCCACCGTTAACTCTAACCATACAACTCTACACCATTAACTCTACCCAGCAAAGCCAGTCCCATTACAAATGTGAACCAAATATACAATCCATTCAACAACCACACTTTTTTCTACCTACACACTAAGCAGAACGGTGGATAAAGTACTGGACTCGGAGTGAGGAAGGCCTGCCTCAGACACCGCCTGCAAGTCATCTGACGGCTCTAAGCCTCAGTTTCCTCAGAAGTAAAATAAGACAATAAAAGCACCTATCTCACAGGGTTGCTTTAAGGATCAAATGAGATAAGATATTAAAGTGCTTTTGCAAGCCTTAAAGGGCTACATAATTGCTAGTTATTTGTTATGATCACAAAACGAGGAGTGAAGGTATCAATCTGAAGGATTAACACTTCACTCAAAGTCCTTGACCAGGGGGAAAACCACCACCCGTCACTTCTCCCTACGCCACCAGGTCAGGTATGAGCCCCCTCCCGAGGGTGTCAAGTCCTTCTCAGCATCTTCGTTATTTCCTTTCCTACGTGGCACCTTTCCCCTGGCAGGCCAGGAAGTACCGACTACCCTTTGTGTGCAGCAGCGGCGCGGTCAACAAACGCCTCAGGCCTTGTCTGTGTTTGCTCAGGTACTCCACCCCGGGGATGGGCAGGTGCGGAAGCGGGGAACCGGGGGGGTGGGCGGGCGAGCACGAGACCGTTAACTGCACCCCTTCCCTCTTGCCCGCTCTGCCAGGCCGGAAGGAGCCGAAGCTAGACAGGGGCCGCGCCGGGCCGAGGCTGACGCCACCAGGGGGACAAAGCGAGGGGATGCTGCTTCCCACTCGGTCCGCCCCGCTCCTGGATGCCCGCCCGGGGGCTCTCACCTAAGCAGCCGTCCCGCTCTCTTCCTCTTTGCCCACGGCAGCTTCCAGTTTCGCCGGTCCCTGGATGAGTCCCCGGCGACGGAGACAAAGAAAGACAGCCAGACGGCGACAGAGGCAGGTCAGGCGGCCCCTCGGTTGGCCCTGACAGCTCCGGCAGACGCTCCTGCCTCTACTCGAAAGGAGAGGAGAATCCCACGCAGGCGCTGACGTCAGCGTAGCAGGGCGGGAGGGGGGAGCTGAGGGGGTGAGGAGGGGCGAGCTGGGGAGGGGAGGGGCGGGGCGGGGCGGAGGTGGAGGGCCACCTTGAGCTAGGTGATTGGTGATCCCTCCCGTCAGGCACCGCCCTTCCCCGCCCCTTCCCAACGGTTCTTGGGGAAGGGGTGGCCTTGAGCTTTGTCTTGGTGTTTCTCGGCCGGGTAGAGTGTTTCCAGCTTGGGGGAGTGCGTCTGTGGCCGAACGCTCGTCCTCCTTCCCAACAGAGGGTGACCCAGGACCAGGTTTAAGGAATGGAGATTATCCTCCGCCAAGCCAGGCCTAAGTATTTCTATTGGGCTGGAATCAATTACCATATTTTATGTATTTTACAACTTATGTTAATTACAATTGCATTTGCAACTTCAAATAGTGCGACACAGGAGTCCGTTCTCTTACCAATCGGGATCTCGGAAGGGATGAGACGGAAATCTTTCCCTTCCCCCACCCCAGCCTCTACTCGGCTTTGAACCTGGTTCTGGGAACTCCTGATCTGGCCAGGCCCCCCGCGCCCCCGCCCTCTTAGAGACTAGTGTCTGCCAGGTTGTTCTGTCCGTCCCGTAATAGTAGGACAAAAATTTACTTTGATACTTGGAATAGGACGGTAACAAACTTCATTAAAAAATAAAAAGTTTTAGTAGCTACAAAAACTCAAAAGTGTTTTTAAGTAGTGGCCGCAATTAAATGTAATTAATGAGTTAATACAATGAAATTAATTGTGATTAAATTCCGACTATTCCAAGAATTTAAAAGAGTTTCTACTGAAAGGAAAACTTTCAAGATGATATGGTCACTTCATGTGCATAGATAAAGGTTTTATTTGTTTGTTTCTTTTAAGTTTCTCTCGTAAACATGGAAATAAAGTTGAATAAACTTATAATTTTATGGAAAAGCTTTAAAAACGGACTAATGGTCATTTGTTAAAAGAGAGGCCAAAAAAAGAGAGCAAATTTATATATTGAAGTTCTGGAATGCAGCACCTCAGGTGCCCATAGAGATTATGAAATTCTATGATAATCAAATCACACTCTATTTCCAATGTCTGATCCCTGCTGGGAACCCAAACTTGATTCCTTTAAATCATTGACAAGCTAGCCCAGGGTTGCCTAATCTTCCGGTCAGGTCAGGTAAAAACTGTCAAACTGGAATCTATTTTGTGGTTCAACATTTGTTGAGTATCAAGTACATCCGCAATGTACTTAAATTTTAATCAAATATTCATTTAGCTTCTCCACCTCTGAATAATAATGGTAAACAGTAAATAGCATTTTAAAGTTTGCAGTGCCTTACATGATATCACAACACATAATAACTGTGTGACCTTGGATTTAACCTCTCAGTCCTCGGGGCGACTTTCAAAGCTAATGATAATAGGATTTGAAGTCAAGTCTTCCAGACTCAAGTTTGGCACTTTATCCAATATTCCACCTAGCTACTTTAGTGGATAGAGAACTAGGCTCAGAGAGAAGATGTCTGTTCACATCTTGCCTGTCATACACATATCCTGTCTGTCATTTGACCTCACTTAACATCTAAATGCCTTGAGCAACTCTCTAGGTTGTAAATTGAAGTGAGGGTACCAACCCTCCTTCTCCTCAGCGTCCCCTGGCTCTGAGACCCCTCGCTCTGATTGGACAGGGTGGAGGATGGATACCAGAGAGTTCCTCCTCGATTCTCCATTTAAGGAGGGGCGTTGGTGCAGCTCCTCTATTTTTCTCACTCCAGACCCAATTTCAGCTTCTTTTGATGTGGTCTAGCTCTTCAGATTATGTGCTCCTTGAGGGCAGGGACTGTCTTTTGTCTTTCCTTGTACCCCCAATGCTTAGAACAGCACTTAATAAATGTTTATTGACTGACTGACTGAAGTTGCATTGGTAAAGGGCTTTTAATCATCTAATAATTCCCTGTACCAATGAAATCAGGTTTAGTCTCTGTCTCTACATGTATGTAAATGTTGTCTCCCCTAATAGAAAGTAAATTCCTCTAGAGTCTCCATGTGCAGATACAATGCTCATAAGGCATTAGGAACTCAATAAGTGCTTCTTGTGATTTGCAGATAGAAAAATGAAAAAGTTATACATTCCCTCCTAGCCCTCAATTCAATGCAGCAAACATTTATTACCGTAAGGAGCAGTTAGGTGACAAAGCAGAGAGAGCACTGACCCTGGAGCCAGGAGGACCTGAGTTCAGATCCAGCCTCAGGCACTTACTAACTGTGTGACCCTAGGCAAGTCACTTAACCCCAATTGCCTCCTCCAAAAATTATGTGTTATGGGCTAAGTGCTGGGATAAAAAAACGAAAAAATGAAATAGCTCTTGCCCTCAAGAAGTTTGAGTTTACAAGGCTGGCAAAGAGCTGGAAGGAGGATTAGAGAGTGGGAGTAAAGGAGAGACCCTCTACATAATTCATATGTAAAGATAATACTAATATAATATATAATATAATAAAGTGTGGCACCTGAATTCAGTTCATAAGAAATGAGAAATCAAAAAGAAGTACGGTAAGACTCATATATGCTGATGCAGAGTGAAACAAGCAAAACCAGGGATATATGCAATAACTTCAACAATATAAATGAAAGAAAAAAAACAAAACTTCAGACTGTGCAATTAGAATGACCAAGCTCGACCTCAGAGAAGAAATAAAAAAAATGTCTTCCTCCCTTCCTTCTGGGCAAGCGTGAGAAATAATGGCTGGGGAATATTGCGTATATTGTCAGACGTAGCTGATGTGTTGGCTAGTTTTGCTGAACCGCTATTTTTCTCTTTGTAATCTCTATTACAAGGATGGCTCGCTAGGCAGGGTAGAGATGTAATTAGAAAACATGCTATAAAAAGAAAACATAGCAATAAAAATGAGATTTTAAAAATTTGCACAAAATAATACTATCCTTTCTACGTTGCTTGTGAGGTTTATCCTTTGATTGGATAGGTCTGTTAGTCTGAGAAATAAGTAAGGATGAATCTAGTTAGGGATAGTTTCAATTTTCAATAATATTATCTAAAGACGCAGAAAGCAAGTTATGCACATGGCAATGGACCATTAACATTTATGCATATAGTTGTGAAAATTCAATGTGCATTTCATGTTCTTTAGCCATAATACTGTAAAAAATTTTAATACCCTAAAAATTAATGAAGAGCCTTACAAGAATCCTATGAAATAAGCAAAGATTGAAGCTCCCTTCTCCCCAAACCCCCCCCCCCAAATAAACAAGATAAAAAACCCAATGAAGCAAAATCTGCAATGACCAGAAGAGGAAAATGGAAAGAAATCACCACTAGGTGATTCTTAGAATAAAAAAATATAACTTGAGACTAGGTTACCGGCTCACTGCTCCTGGCACCCCCAACCTTTGTGCAGCCCATGGTGTGCCAGCCAACGGCAGCCCTACATCTCAGTAGTAGCAATTTTTAAGCACTGATTTTTAGAGCTGACTCCTTGGCAATGGTGTAGGCTTGCCTAGGGTGAAGGTCTGTAAATCAGTCTAGCCACAAGATTCAAGAAGAAGTAAAAGAAAACTGAGGAGGAATTTGGCTCCTCAGGGAGAGGATTAGAGGTGTGAGAAGAGACAAGAAATGTATGTACAGCCAACTATTGAATCCTGTATAGGAGAGCTCAGGTGGCCAGTAGAAAGAATGAAGGGAAAAAGTAGAGAAAGACCCAAATGCAAAGCCTCCTTGGAAATTCACCTCAGCAGCGTCCTGAGGGACCCTCCCCCAATCCTTTCCTGACCATCCCCCCCCAAGGAAAATGGGGTGCAGAACTTGAGTGGGGAAGGTGGTAAAGAGGCCCAACAATGGTAGTGTTTCCAAATTTCAGTGCAGCAGTGTTCAAAGTAGTACTCTCACTTCTTGAGGGCAGCAGATCTCACACAACCCTGGTGGTCTAAGAGAAGAAAAAACAGGCAGCAAGGACTGGGGCCGAAGTACAACAGTACCTGATCTGAGAAAGGGAAAGACCTGGCACAAATTTAGAGCAAGGACACCATAGAAGTGGTGATCGTGGAGTGTTTATTAAAGACAGATAAGAAGTGACTGAAGAGAAATGAATAAGCGTTTGAAAAAAGAGCCATCTCAATGAACAAATTCTTATCAACATAGGAAATTAAATCAATAGCTTCACAGGGTACATTGATTTAGCAGTAAAGTAAATTTAGCAAGTTACCCTGGAGTAACAATGGAGTAATTCCAAGAACCTTCAGAAGAGTAAACAAAGAATTGATGGAAAATATCAAAGAAATAAGGAGAGAAATTATTAGAAATCAGCAAATCTAATGTTAAAAATGAGTAGGGAATCTAGAACAAAAGAGTCACTCTTTCTCTGAAAAAGAATAGAAGTGCAAAAAAAGAATCAAGGAAAATAAATAAAACAATTTTTAAGGAGATTAAAAGAACATGTGAGCTCTAAAAAGTAAGAATACTGAAGTTGAAAATAGAATGCAAAGATATAATCTAAAGACTATTGTTTTTCCTGAAAAAAAGAATGAAAAAGAAAACCTAAATACCATATTTCAAGAAATCATCTAGGAAATTACCCAGAAATATTGGAAGCAGCTAGCTAAGTACAGATCAAAAGAGATCACCAACCAGAAAGAAATGTCAAATTAACTTACAAAGAAACATCATAGTCAAACCTCTGGATTACAATATCAAACATCTTTTTCAGGCTTTTTCTTAAAAAAAAAAAATCACATTCCTAGGATGGTGAATCAGAATAGGAAAGGATTATTCTGTATTCCTGTGAAATCTAAGGAAAAACTGGGATATAATTGTCTGAAAAGCAAACAAGATTGGTTAGTACCCCCAAAATAATGTCCTACATAGGAAATTATACCAGAGCTGAAGCAAGGGAAATAATTGGATGTTCAGCAAAAGGGAAGAATTCTAATCATTCCTTAAACAGAAAATATCGGGGTGTTTAACGTGCAAAATGCTCAAAAAGAAAAAACATCAAAGTCAAATATTCTCGGGCAGTAATGAAGGATTGAAATATTTGTTTTTGTGTAGCTAGAGCTAGACAAAACTATGAATCTGTGGTGGTGGGGGGGGGGGGAGGTTTTTATTTGCTGTTGGATTAAAATAACCAAACCTTGAGCATTGCCTGAGACACTGAAGAGTATCAGTGGGCTAGAGAATCTAAGCAGCAAACTATATAATGAGGAAAATCAGGAGGAAAGTAGGTGGAAGAAGTAAATTAGTATTTTAAAGAAAAACAATCTAATTTCATCATTAGTAAATCAATATTGTAAGTGGTGGGATGGTATACTATACCCTATGGGGTCTCCACCCACAGTTTAAGAAGTACTAAAGCGGTTGAGGGTGGAAAAAGTTTTAAGACACTGGTTTAGAGGATGAGGGGTGGAGAGGGTGGAAGAAGAAGGCTGTGTAAAAGACTGTGAGGAGAGGTAGATTTAAAACGTTTTTAGTTTTCTTCTCTGCCTTTGGAATGACCTGGGAGACTAAGGAGAGTACATTAATCAGTCAACAAGTATTTCTTAAATGGCTACTATGTGGCAGGCACTATACTAAATGCTGGAGGTACAAAAAGAGGCAAAAGACAGTCTCTGCCCTCATGGAGTTTACGATTTAATGAGGGAGACAACATGCAAACCAATATATACAAAGTAAGCTATATATGCGACAAATAGGAAATACTCTAAAAAGGGCAAGTAGAGGAACTAAGAGGGGTTAGGGAAGGCTTCCTGTAGAAGGTGAGATTTTAGTTGGGACTGAAAGGAAGCCTGGGAGGCAAGTAGTTACAGTGGAGAAGGAAGCGAATTTCGGGCCTGGGGGATGGCCAGAGATAATACCAGGAAGTGAGAGATGGAGTGTCAGCCAGGTGGCCAGTGAGGGCAGCTAAGAGGGAAGAGTCGGGGTAAGAGGTGGGGGAGGACCGCTCTGGTGGCATCACAAAGTAACTACCTCAGGAGTGGGGACCCTGTGGCCTTGAGGCCTTGTGGTCCCTTTAGGTCTTCAAGTGCCACCCTTTGACCCCTTAATAAAAGGATTTTTTCTGTGAAGTTTGGATTCAGTCAAAGTTCCCCACCCCCGGCTAACTCCTTACAAGTAAGAAGGTGTAAAACTAGGTTCTTATGACAAATTATGTAGGTTTTGGGGTGGGAAATGGGACGTGATACTTTAGAAAATCAAGAGGCATATGGGGCATGTGGGGCAACAGGCATGTAGTCAAGAAGACCTGAGTTCAAATACCATCTTTGATACTAACTGCATAACTCTGGGCAAGTTATTTAACCATTGTTCCTCAGTTTCTTCTTCTGTAAAATAAGAGGTGTAGACCTGATGGCCTTTAAAATCCCCTTCTTGCTTAAAACCTATGATTCTGTGATCTTGGTACTAATTCCCACTTGGTGGGGAAGGGGGCAGGGAGGAAGTAGTTGGACCCCTGTGCAGGCATGGTTCAAAAAGAATTTAACGGGTTCATAAGTTCAAGAGAAGAGTAGCATAACATCAAAAGGGGTACTCAATTAGGGAAAAAGCAAATAGAAGGTATGGGCCTCCCAGACTTTGGTTACAGACTACTGGACTGCCTCCTTCAATAATTAACATTCCTGGAATTCTAAAGTATTCTAGGAGGGGAAAGCAGTAAGAAAGCAAGTGGAATAAAAACAACTTTTCTTGCAAAGAAGCATTACAAATTAGTCACTGAAGTTATTTTAAAATGGAAGATATAGGGGATGAGGACAGGGAAGATTAGGTACTATACTCTTTTTTAGATCTGGGGAAGAGAAAACTAAAAGAAACAAGAGAGAAAGGGGTAGAGAATACTAGTAAAAATAAACTCTAGGAATTTGGGATTAAGCAGGGTTACAGGAAGGAAGAAGAGTTAAGGTGTAGAGAAGAGAGACCAGGATTCGATTGGTGAAAGCAAAGCAAACCAAGAAGACTAAATAACTTACTGGAAAAAGGTTGAAGAAGAGAAAAAATTAGGCATGTGTGTATGTGTGTGTAATTTAATGGAAGAAAACACAAATTTAACAATTATAAACTCTAAATGGATTAAATTTCCCAAGAAAATGAAAATAATGGATTAAAAAAACCAAAACTCCATTACTTGCTTTATTCAACAAATACATTTAGAACATACAAATATATTCAGAATAAAAATGAAGACTTGAGACAAAATATCAGGAGTAAAAAAAAGCAGAAATTGCACTTGTGGTTTCAGAAAAGACAGCAATAAAAATCCATAATGTCAACAAAGATAAACTAGAAAATATGTTATGCTTAAAGGTCTTAGGATCACAGGCTTAAAGCTAAAGTGGACCTTAAAAGACACTGAGTCCAACTCTCTCATTTTATAAATGAGGAAACTGAGGCTGAGAGGTTAAGTGACTTGCCCACCATAGACAATTGAGAAAATACTTAATATATACGCATCATATGATAGAGACCTCATAAGTTCTAAATTATTAAAATCTAGAAAAACTGCAAAAAGACATTAGTTGTAATAATATTAGGAGACCCTACTAGTCCTTTCTCAGTACTGGGTAAGTCCAAAAGAAAGATATACAAGAAGAGCTGGATAGATTTGTTTGAA
This sequence comes from Trichosurus vulpecula, assembly GCF_011100635.1. Taxonomy (NCBI): domain Eukaryota; kingdom Metazoa; phylum Chordata; class Mammalia; order Diprotodontia; family Phalangeridae; genus Trichosurus; species Trichosurus vulpecula. The sequence goes on along the minus strand of NC_050573.1, from coordinate 547,446,224 downwards.
AAAATAATTTAACAAGCATAGTGATATTTGAATGTAATTATTAAAGAAGATACATATTCTCTGCATCTTATAGTACTTTGCAAAAAATTAATCATGTGATAGGACATAAAGGAAACATAAAACAATGTAAAAAGGCAGAAATAATCGTAGCAGAAATATGCCATGATTTAATAATTAAATTAATTGTAATTCAATTGATTATTAAATCATTAGTTACATTGTTAGTAATTAATGAAAAATGAACAAAAAATCAAAGTCCTGAAGACCGATAACGGCATCCTGAATGATGAGTGGTACAAAGAACAAATCATCTGAATATATAATTACATAAGAGAAAATATACTGAAGCCTCTAAAAATTCCTCAGAGAACCATTTATATCTCAGGAAATATCTATCTATCTATGCGTATATCTGTATACAAAACAGAAAAAGAGGATAAATTTACTGAGAATTCAAAATATTTATAAAACCAAAAAAGTATTGATTAACTTGATCAAAATTACCAAGATAAAAACTGAAGAAAGTGAAATCACAACAAACAAGAAATAAAGGAAATATCAGAATCTACTATGCACAACTATATAGTCCAAGAAAACTGAGAATTTTAAAGTTGATGAATATCAAAATATTCAAATTAATAAGATAGAGATATTAAAAAACCCTTCAATTTCAAGGAAAAAAAGAGATCAAAGAAATCATAAATGAACTGACAAAAGTGAGGGGAGGCGGTGAATTTAAGCAACAGAAGCAATTAATATCTAAAATTATTCCCCAAAATACACAGAAGACACTCTAAGACCTTTTTAATGAGACAAATATGGTCCTGTTATGAAGCCAGAAAGAAACAAAGCAAAAAAAGAAAACCATTGACCAATTTCATTAACGAATATTGATGTAAACATTTTAAATGAAATCGTTGCAAGAAGTATACAGAAATATCCATAAAATATTCACAATGACCAAGTTGAATTCACATTAGGGATGAAAGGATGCATCAACTTTAAGAAAAAATTAATGTAATTTAACATATAATCAAAAAAGATAAAAACTGCATGATTATCTCAATAGATACATAAAAAGTCTCTTTGCAAAATATAGCACTCATTTATTTTTAGGCATGGGAGGGACCTTCTTTAATATGCACCCAAAAGCTAGCATTATCTGCAGTCTAGAAATATTAAAGCTTTCCCAATATAAACAAGAAAAGCAAGGATGCCCTCTCATTATTTGTCATAGCTTCAAAAATGTTAACTGTAGCAATAAGCCAAGAGTATAAAATTAAAGATATAAGTATGGTGATTATGCAAATTTTTTCTATCTATAGATAACATGATGGTGTACTTAGGAACCTGGAAAATCAATGAAAAAAGTGAGATGATTGTTTCAGTAAAGTAGCAAGACAGAAAACAAATCCTCAAAAGTCATTAGCATTTCTATAAGGAAATGACATAAGTATTTGATACCAAGAGCCACTCCTCAATAGATAAAAGGTCAAAGGATATGAATAAACAGTTTTCAAAAGAATTATGAACCATAAACAACCATTTGAAAATATGTTCTGAGATGTTATTTCATCTTGAAAATTGAAAATATAGGGAGGAAAGGGACTAGTTGATGTTGGAGGGGCTGTGGAAAGACAAACACACTAATATACTATTGATAGAGTTATGAATAGAGTCAATCATTCTGTATTACAATGTGGAATTATGCAAGAAAAGGGACTAAATTGTTCACAACATTTAATCCAGTCATTTGATCATGTCGCCCCCAAAAAGGCAAAAGCAGAAACATAATACATACCAAAATATTCTAGCAAAGAACTGGAAATAAAGTAGATATCCATCAATGGAAACCTACTAAAAAGGTAGGGGAATGGTGGCGGGGGTGGCGGGAGGAGCAGGAAAACTTAGTATATGAATGTAGTAGATCATATTGTGCAGTAAGAAATAACAAATGTGAGGAATCAGAAGAAACAGGAAGATTTTCATGAACCGATGCAGAATAAATACGTAGAACCAATATAACACTATATATTAACTAGTACAATGTAAAATGTCATCAAATAAGAATAAGTCAAACTGAGGGACTGAAAAAACACCGATGGTCCTAGAGAATAAATAATGAAACATATTACCCTCTTCATAAAAGAGCCAAATGTTTTATATATCATGTTTCTTTGTTACAAGGGAAGATTTACTCTACAGGAGAAAAAAGGGGTTTTCCCCCCAGAATAACTGTGATATAAGGCAAAAGACTTCTATAAAATATATATCAAATAAAATATGATATACCATCCACCTTCTTGAGTGGAAAGCCAATTTTCTCTGTTGAAAATTGGAAAAAGAAACATTTTTAAAAAACTTCGTCCTTGGGAGTTATGATAGGGACTGAAGAATTTTTGTAATATTTTTTGAAATCTTTTCCTGCTTCTTTTGAAATAATTTCCTACTTTTCCCTACTTCTTTATTAATTCCATAGAATTTATACTTGTTCCAGAAAGAGGTATAACGGAGTTTTTGCTTTGAAACTGCCTATTTGTAAGTAGTCTGGAGAGATTATATGCTTTCCTGGTATTCACAGGATCCCAATCATATGTGGTAATAGTAATACAAACAAATATTTGTATATTGACTTATACTTTGCCAGATATCTATTACTTCATTTGATGATGCTAGTTAACTTGAAAAATAAGACTTTTCAAGGTGTTTGGCTCAGGCCCTTGGAAGCAGCATGATATTATAAAATGAGCAATGGACTCAGTGGTAGAAGCTCTACCACTTTTCTAGCTCTGTGTCCTTGGTCAACTCCCTTTACTTATTTTGGATCTCATTTTTTTTGCATCTATAAAATGAGGGATTTGGTCTACATGATTTCTAGTTCTAACATAATGTGAGGGGCCTAAGAACTGAAAGGGAGACATTTTCATTCAACTTTCTGGATTTGTTCTTAGAGTTGTTTGTTCTTTAAAAAACTGTTGAAGAATGCTTCTTAGCTGTGAACAGCTGTGAATAAAGAACAAAAAATTTTTCCAAAGCTATTTCCTTTGTCTCAGGGATGCTATATTTTGGAGAAGCCATTTTGCCTAAATGCTGTACGATGATATTCTTTTTTAAATCAGAAAATAATGCTCATTAAATTTACCTAAAATGAGAAAATTGCCATTCTGAAACTAAACTCAGTAAAAATATTATTTCAGTGTTTTGGGGTACTATCAGAATCTCAAGATTTTGAAGACACCTTGGAGGTGATATTATGTTGTAATGTTTTTTATACCATCGTTGGCATAATCTAGCCTTTGCTTTGGGAAGCCACTCCTTCAAGTTTACATTGTAGAAACATTTATATTGAGCTGAAACCTGTTTCTTAATAACATACCTCCATTGATCTTAGGCATTCCCCTTGGGGAAAAAAAAACCAGAATTTCTACTCTTTCCACATGACAATCTTTCAAATATTAAGGATTGCTTTCATGCCTTCCTTCAGTCACTTTTTTTACTAGTTTAAATATCTCTATGCTTTGCAGTCTCTCCATTGATCTTTTCCCATACATTTAAAATAAACTTTTGCTAAGCCAGATCGACCCCATTCCATACTTGAATAATTTTTAAAACTTAATTATAAGACTTAAAATTCATCTTTACTTAATTTAATATATTTAGTTTCTTTTTAGCTCAAGGCTTCCTCCAACTAGCATCACTTTCAGTCTATTTCTCCCACATTGGGATTGGTATAAAAAGGGAGAAAGGCATGTTTCTACATTTCCTGTATGATCTGTTCTCACAACTGGATTAGAAGTCCTTTTTCATTTTGTGTTTTAGTATTGTTTACCATTCTCAATAGTTCTAGGTGCATGGTCAATTTATCATCACTTAAGAAAGTGCTTGGAGCAACCATTCTTGAACTGTGTTAGAGACCCTCCCAAATGTAAAAGAAAGCTCCTAGGAGAAATGCATTCACCTTAATATAAAAGTTTAAATTTTTTTTTTTGCAAACAGTAAGTACATAACAAATGTTTCTTGAATTGTTGAGTGAAACATTGTCTTTTCTACATATGAAATGCTTAGCTGGAATTTTCATTTGTATTTTTATTGCTGTTTGAAGAACTGTCTGCTATGTTAAAAGAAAGACAACTCTTCATATAGCTCATTCTTCTGCTAAGTAAATCTGAAAAATTAGTGCTTGGTAATTTCTGTCTTTTTTTTCCAACAGATTCATTGGTATAGTTATTACAGAAAAAAACCTAGAAAAATTGTTTTTCTTTAACAGGTAATAAATAAGTTGGGTCAATTAAGTATTATTGTTCTAAGAAAACTACCTGTTGAATGAATTCCAGAAATTTGTAGTGAGCCCTTTTGCCATTAAAGAGTGACCTGAGATAAACAGTATTCAAAAGCCTTAAACATAAGCCTTAAAGGAAGCTTCCATGATTACTCAATATGGGCAGAATAACCTGTTCTGGCAACTCCAAGGTGTTCAGGAGGTCAATATTGGGTAGATAGCATGGTAAACAAAAGTCATTTGAGTCAGAACTGACAAGCCCTAGGTGACTGGCAGCAGTACTTACCTAAAGAACTAAAAAGTAAGCTCCTTACCAGGGGTGTGTTTAATCTCCCTTCTGGATTTTGCCAACATTAAGTCTTTATTGAAGCCCATTTCTTTGTCTTTCTGATAATATAAAACCATCCTAATTCTTCTCTCCCTTTAACCAATGATGTCTCATAAAAACACAGATTTTTAGAGTTGGAAGGGACCTTAGCAATTATGTAATCCAGTCCACAACCAGAACTGAATCTTCACTAAAACACAGTTTGCAGATGGTCATCCAGCCTGTGCTTAAAGACCTCCAATGATAGGGCATTCAACTTTTAGGCAGATCTAATTGTTAGGAAATTTTTTTCCTGACATCAAGCCTAAATTTGCTTTTCGGCAACTTCCAAGCCATTTCTTTTGGTTTTGCCTTCTGGGGTCAAATATAACAAGTTTAATATTTATTCCATATGAATATTCCACTTAAAATACTTGAACATAGCTTATCATGTCTATTCTGAGATATCTCTTCTTCTCATCCCCCTTTCCTTCAATTAGTCCTCATAGGACATGGACTTAAACGCTTCACCAGATCCTTTGGCCATCCTTAATGTTTTCCAACTTGATATGTTAAGGTCCTTCCGCAATTGTGACATCCAGAACTGAACATAGTATTCAAGATGTAGTTTGACCAAAACACAGACAATATCTTCTCCTTGTTCCTGGAAACTATGACTCTCCCAATGCCACCAAGGTCAAGCTTTTTTGGCAGATATAGATTAGATAGATAGATAGATAGATAGATAGATAGGTAGACAGACAGACATATTGAGCTTAGAATCCGTGAAAGCTCTTGGATCTTTTCTGGATAGGCATTAATAACCACATGTGTATATATATATATATATATATATATGTGTGTGTGTGTGTGTGTGTATGTATACATACATATATATACATACATATATATATATACACATATGTATACATTCATTCAGGGAATTACAGCAATGGGGAAGGCATTAGCAACTCCTTCATTGGTTTTTATCCTGCTCCAAAATATAAAAATTCCACAGTTCTTTGTTCCAAAATCTAGAAACTCCTTTGAATGAGCCGTATCAATTCCAATGGTTTAGATTAATCTTTTCTGTTAAAGTAATTCCATGTCTTTCTCAAGTTCTAGTTCTAGGTTCCTCTGCATGCCTGTTTGAATATAACCATATAACAATCCTACCATTGGTTGACAGATCCAAAATTGGATTCATCATATTTACCTTCTTACTTTCCTACTTTCGTTAATGGTACCACCACTCTACGAGTTAATCGCACTTCAAACCAAAACCCACTTTTGGCTCCTCCTCCTCCATCCAACTGGTCATTGAGGCCTATTGGCTATTTCTTTGAAACATCTCTCTAAACCTCCCTTCTTTTCTATTATATTTCTAGGACCAGAATTCAGGGCATTATTGTCCTATACTACAATAGTCTCCTAACCCCTTTTGATCCTCCCGTTTGTCTGGTACAGCAGTGACATCAATTTTCCTAAAAGTTTTTTTTTAATCTGTTACTCCCCTACTCTAAAACCTCCCATGACCCCTATGACCCCTATTGCCTATAAGTATAAAGTATTTAGGGTTAACTACCATTCAATTTACCAAAAATTTACCATTCAAAGCACTACCTAGTCAGTTTAATTCTCTGAATTTTTGGAAATCTCCATTTTTAAAATCCTAAAGGAATTTTACAACATTCATTTGAATTCAGTAGAGCTAATGAAATTCCTGGATTAATAGCACAACCGTTTGGACCATCTCCACTCTGACCCCAATGGAAACATCCTAGGCCCTTGCATCCAAAAGCTCCAGGAACAGCAGTACCTTCAGACTACTGGCTCTGCTCCCAACCTGCCCTAATGGTTCTTCTCCAGGGAAATGAACCTTGCAAGTGTTGTAGCCCCTGCTTCCTCAGCGGCCACAGCTTCTGAAGACCCCCAAAAGAAAGTTCTCACCAAATTGCTCAGCACCATCAACTGGTTCAACTTAGAAGCAGATATGCTTTTATTAATCGAAATGACGTTAAAGAAGATGTGTTGCCATCTCATTGCTGAGGTACCCTAAGGAATATGGGACTTTTCATGCGACTTGCAGCTGAAATCTCCAACATGTGTTTTCTCCTCCCATTAGAGTGAGCTTCTTGAGAACTCATAAGACTGTCTCCACTTTCTTTTTGTATTTCCAGTGCTTTGCATATAGCAATAATAAATGCCTTATTATTAATTATTATTATTATTATAACTCCATCAGCCAAGAATTATAAAGGAAATGAGAATGATTAGCTTGGGGAAACAAAGGTTTAGTGGATATGTGATGGCTGTAGCCAACTTTCAGAATCTCCTGAAAGGTTCAATTCAGAAGACACTTCTTTCATGGGCCCTGATCCTCTCACCTGAAAGTGTTCCTTCATGTTTCAAATATTCCCAGAGTCTTTTATCTGATAACTTCTTTTGCCTCATCATTTCCTACCATGTAATCTACTAATCTGTGTACATGTTGAATCCCTTACAACAGGGTATTATAAGTTCCTTGAATGGAGAAGCTATGTCATTTTTATGCTACTTACACAAACTAAGCACTTAATACACGTTAAGTTGCTGGATTGAACTGTCTTTAAATATTTAAAGAGGCGTTAGGTTTATTGTCTGTAGCTCCAGAAAACAAAACTAGGACCAATGGTGGGACATTACTGGGAGACAGATTTCAGCTCAGTACAAGGTGTTCCTAAAGTCTGGACACATAGGCAAAAATGCGTATTTTCAAGAAATGAAATGATTGAAATTTTCAACAACATTTTATTTAATTGGAATATTAACAAATAACATCTTCAATGTGATTTCCATCATTTGTGATACAAAGGTTGATGTACTTTGTAAGATTCATGTGAACGTGAAGAAATAACTCAATAACTCCACATTGCCTCCAATTTTAACACATTCACTCTTGGAATATGAATATGAAATCATATGATGTTATTTGAGGTTGAAGATGTTAAACTGTACTCTAGCTGCCTCTAAAAGGAACCTAATCCAACTCCTTTGTTTTACAGATAAGGAAAATGAGGCTTAGTAGCCTATGATTTATCCAAGGTCATACAACTAACATGTAGCAGAGACAGAACTAGAACCAGGGTCTTCTGACTTGAAAATCAGTATTCTTTCTATTAAGAATGTAGTATCGGCTCACTATAGAGACAGCCTGATGGCACAGTGGACAGAGTATTGAATCTTGAGTCAGGAAGACTTGAATTCAAATCTGACCTCTAACACTTGTCACTTAAAATCTGCCTCGGTTTCCTTAACTACAAGATAGTGATAATAACAGCACTTGCCCCCCAGGGTTGTTGTAAGCATCAAATGAGATAAAATTTGTAAAGTATTAAGCACAGTGCCTGGCATGCAGTAGGCACTTCCCTCACTATACATAAAGCTCCATTAATAAATAATTTATGATACCAAGTCGGAGCTATGATGAAGCTTACCTTTGCATTATCTATGATGATTTGATTTGCTAAGCAAATTAATATACTAGCCTGGAAGGAGAACAACTGAATTTTAGGACTCTCCATATCTATTTTAAAAAAAGCTTATTCCAAAAATTTTATTACTTGTCATCAGCATATAATTATATAATTTTTTCATAATTTGCCTAAAATTAGTCTATATTCCTGCTGTGCTTTATTACAAGTACTTTTTAATTTTTATACCCCATACCTATATCATTTCTGTCACTATCACTCTTTGAAATTTGGTTGGTTTCACTATATTTCCAGAGAGAATTCAGAGTTCAGAAAAAAGAGAGGTAGGATTTCACAGCCTAAAATTCTACAGGGGAAGTTCGCCCAAAAAACAGGTGGAACATTCTCAGGTATAAAATTCCTGTGAGGAAGACTGATTTAGTATGTTAGTATTTTTTTTTCAGTTATATGTAAAGACAATTTTTAGCATTCATTTTTTTCAAGATTTTGAGTTCCAAATTTTTCTCCCTCCTTCTTTCCCTCCCCTCCCCTCTTCTTAATATAGGTTATGTATTTGCAATCATGTAAAATATATTTCCACACTAGTCACAGTTGTAAAAGAAGAAACAGACCAAAAGGAAAAAAATGAAAAAAAAATAAAGTAAGTGAAAATAGTATGCTTCAATCTGCATTCAGACTCCATTAGCTCTTTCTTTAGAGGTGGATAGCGTTTTCCATCATGAATCCTTTGTAATTGTCTTAGAGCATTGTATTGCTGAGATGAGATAAGTCATTCATAGTTGATCATCATACAATGTTGCTGTTACTGTGTACAATGTTTTCCTGGTTCTGCTCATTTCATTCATTTCATACAAGTCTTTTCAGGTTTTTCTGAAATCCACCTGCTTGCCATTTCTTTTTTTTTAAATTAATTTATTTAATATACTTAGTTTTCAGCATTGATTTTCACAAGAGTTTGAAATACAAATTTTCTCCCCATTTCTACCCTCCCGCCCACTCCAAGATGGTATATATTCTGGTTGCCTGTTTCAACAATCCGGCTAGCAGCTTCTGTGGGGGTGTAAGATCCACCAACAATCAGCACCCAGAAAGCTGCCAACACACTGCAAAAGCACAGGTTCTTTTGATCTGCTTTAGTAAGGAAAGCAACATTAAGGGGTTGACAAGCTTACTTTAATTCAGCATACAAATATCATTCACTTAGTTCAGGGGAAAAGACCAGCACCCTGAACTTCAGAGCAAAATACAAACAAAGTACAACCATGGACAGACAGACCTAGTCTGATTCAAATCCCAATACATAGTTACCAGAGTTTAACAAAGTCTCAGTATCTGGGTTACAAGCTGGAGGGCCCTCAGCTGCAACTGCCCAGAGCGTTCAAATGCCACCAAGAGTGAGAGCCCTAAACAAATTACAAACATAGACAGACAGACCAAATACAGATTCATAGTTACCAACATTTAGGTTCAGCCCGGGAGCTCATAACGTGGGCTGGCCCAGAGTCACGCACACCACCACTGCTGTGGGTAAGAGCTCCAAAGAAGAGAAAAACCAATCCCTGGTTTTATATCTTTTTCAGGGTCAAGGGTGAGTCACACACGCGACTCACCCGTGTGACCTAAAATGGTCACAAAGAGGCGACTTAAACACACGTGGTCTAAGAGCCTCTAATGTCCCAAACCTATCACTCAAACTCATGTGTAAACTAGGCCCTCCCTTAGTTAGCCCCACCTGGGGCCCCACCTTGGTTACCAACTCACACCCACATAGGTTTAGCACCTAATTGGGGTTTGGGCCTGGGGCTTAGCACCTAGTAAGACACTTAATTAATCATTTTAAAACAGTAAGAAAGTCCCAACTCAATTGATATTACATTGCCCCATCCTCCAGTCAGCCCTCCCTTCTGTCACCCCACTCCCCTCCCATCCCCTTTTCCCTTACTTTCTTGTAGGGCAAGATAAATTTCTACGCCCCATTGCCTGTGTATCTTATTTCTTAGTTACGTGCAAAACTTTTTTTTTTGTTGTTTTTGAACATCTGTTTTTAAAACTTTGAGTTCCAAATTCTCTCCTCTATTCCATTCCCACCCACCCTCCCTAAGAAGTCAAGCAATTCAACATATGCCACATGTGTATCATTATGTAAAACCCTTCCACAATACTCATGTTGTGAAAGACTAACTATATTTTGCTCCTTCCTAACCTATCCCACCTTTATTGAATTTTCTCCCTTGACCCTGTCACTTTTTGAAAGTGTTTATTATTGATTACCTCCTCCCCCTATCTGCCCTCCCTTCTATCATCCCCCCTTTTTTATCTTCTTCTCCTTTCCTGTGGGGTAAGATACCCAACTGAGTGTGTATGAGTGTGTATTTGACCTCCTCAGGTCAAATCCAATGAGAGCAAGATTCATGCATTCCCCCTCACCTGCCCCCTCTTCCCTTCCTACAGAACTGCTTTTTCTTGCCACTTTTATGTGAGATAATTTACCCCATTCTATCTCTCCCTTTCTCCCTCTCTCATCCCTTAATTTGATTTTATTTTTTAGATATCATCCCTTAATATTCAACTCACCCTGTGCCCTCTATATATATACATATACACATACATATATATACATACACACACACATATATGTGTATATATATATGTATATACATATACATACATACATATATATGTATATTGCCTTCAGCTACCCTAATACTGAGGTCTCATGAATCATACACATCATCTTTCTGTATGTAAACAAAACAGTTCAACTTTAGTAAGTCCCTTGTGATTTCTCTTTCTTGTTTACCTTTTCATGCTTCTCTTGATTCTTGTGTTTGAAAGTCAAATTTTCTGTTCAGCTCTGGTCTTTTCACTGAGAAAGCTTGAAAGTCCTCTATTTTGTTGAAAATCCATATTTTGCCTTGGAGCATGATGCTCAGTTTTTCTGGGTAGGTGATTCTTGGTTTTAATCCTAGCTCCATTGACCTCTGGAATATCATATTCCAAGCCCTTCGATCTCTTAATGTAGAAGCTGCTAGATCTTGGGTTATTAGATTATGTTTCCACAATACTCAAATTGTTTCTTTCTGGCTGCTTGCAGTATTTTCTCCTTGATCTGGGAGCTCTGGAATTTGGTGACAATATTCCTAGGAGATTTCTTTTTGGGATCTTTTTGAGGAGGCGACTGATGGATTCTTTCAATTTCTATTTTGCCCTGTGGCTCTAGAATATCAGGGCAGTTCTCCTTGATAATTTCTTGAAAGGTGATATCTAGGTTCTTTTTTTGATCATGGCTTTCAGGTAGTCCAATAATTTTTAAATTATCTCTCCTGGATCTATTTTCCAGTTCAGTGGTTTTTCCAATGAGATATATCACGTTGTCTTCTACTTTTTCATTCCTTTGGTTCTGTTCTATAATATCCTGATTTCTCATAAAGTCACTAGCTTCCACTTGCTCCAATCTAATTTTTAAGGTAGTATTTTCTTCAGTGGTCTTTTGGAACCCCTTTTTCATTTGACTAATTCTGCCTTTCAAGGCATTCTTCTCCTCAGTGGCTTTTTGGAGCTCTTTTGCCATTTGAGTTAGTCTATTTTTTAAGGTTTTGTTTTCTTCAGTGTATTTTTCAGTATTTTGGGGGGTCTCCTTTAGCAAGTCATTGACTTGTTTTTCATGGTTTTCTTGCATCCTTTTCATTTCCCTTCCCAATTTTTCCTCTACTTCTCTAGCTTGCTTTTCCAAATCCTTTTTGAGCTCTTCTATGGCCTGAGACCAATTCATGTTTTTCTTGGAGGCTTTTGATGTAGGCTCTTTGACTTAGTTGACTTCTTCTGGCTGTATGTTTTGGTCTTCTTTGTCACCAAAGAAAGATTCCAAAGTTTGATACTGAATCTGAGTCTGTTTTCGCTGCCTGGCCATGTTCCCAGCCAACTTGCTTGACCCTTGAGTTTTTTGTCGGGGTATGACTGCTTGTAAAGAGTACTTTGTTCCAAGCTTGAGGGGATGCACTATTTTTTGCAGTGCTATTTTTATACAGCCAGTTCTGCTGCACCAGTACTCCTCCTTCCCCAAGAACCACCAACCTGGACCTGACTCAGATCTTAAGCAGGCTATGTACTCCTGCTCTGATCCACCATTTAATTCCTCCCACCAGGTGGCCCTGAGGCCAGAAGCAACTGCAGCTGTAGTTCTGTAGCTGCATCACCCCCACTGCCCCTGGGGTGGTGGCCAAACCACGAACTTTCACTCTGTCCCTGCAGCTTTTCCCAATAATCTTCTCTGTTGTCTTTGTTGTTTGTGAGTTGAGAAGTCTGGTAACTGCCACAGCTCACTGATTTAGGGCGCTAGGGCCTGTTCCACCCAGCTCCTGGTCTGGTTGGTCCTGCCACCACCCATGCTGGGCTCTGCTCCCCTCCACTCCCAGCTCTGTGCATGACAGACCTCACCCAGTGACCATCCAGGCTGTCCTGGGCTGGAGCCCTGCTTCCCTCTGCTATTTTATGGGTTCTGCAGTTCTAGAGTTTGTTCAGAGCCATTTTTATAGGTTTTTGGAGGGACCTGGCGGGGAGCTCATGCAAGTCCCTGCTTTCCAGCTGCCATCTTGGCTCCGCCCCCATCTGCTCACCATTTCTTATAGCACAATAGTATTCCATTACATTCATATACCACAACTTGTTTAGCCATTTCCCTCATTGATGGACATTCCCTCAATTTCCAATTCTCGGCCACCACAAAAAGAGCTACCATAAATATTTTTTGCACATGTGGGTCCTTTTCCCTTTTTTATGATGTTTGGGATACAGATATAGAAGTGGTATTGCTGGATTAAAGGATACGCATAGTTTGATTGCCTTTTGGGTATAGCTGCAAATTGCTCTCCAGAATGGATGGATCAGTTCACAACTCCACCAACAATGCATTAGTGTCCCAATTTTCCCACATTTTCTATGGTATTACTTTCTTATGCTCAAAATAACTTTTATACTGAATTACATAGGACCATCTAAAAGCAGCCAGGGACTTCATCATCCCCAAAGTGCCTAGAAACCATACCTTTAACAATATGGCATAGTACTTGTTTGGTCAAAAACAAAAAATACCAGCAAAATATTTTATTTTATATTAATTAATGCCAATTCAGATGGAGATTTGCTCTTTAAAGCATGGGTTCTTCAACTAGGTCTGTGGACCTTCAAGGAGTCAGTGGGTAGATTTTGGGGGTCCATAAACTCAAATGGAGAAAAAAAAGTCTTCTTTATTTTCACTAACCTTGCCTTCAGTACAAGGTAAGGTGCAGGAGAGAGTCAATCATGTCTGTGGTTTGGATTTCCCCCAAGCTAATGAAGTATATTATAATCATACCTCCTAAGCATTCATTCCATATATATAGGATAGTGAATAAACATATACCATAATTTATACCTCTGAGATCTCACATAGAAACTAGGTAGGCTAAGCCTTATGAGGGAAGCATCCTGAGTCAAGCTATCCTTGACCAGTCTCAGATGAGACAATCTTTGAGAATCTTGGGACTTATCCCCCCCAAAAGTTCCCTTCTCTTGTATGATCTCTACGGGAAATCCATTGTATGTTGAATGCTCTTCTTTGGGAATTAACTTTTGAAAGGCAATTCTTTTTTTCTTGTTGTCCACTCTCCTCTAATTGGGATTTATAATTTTATTAATTTTGAAAGATTATTTTAATACTCTGTTGCAATTATGATTTTTAGTGATGGTTTTGAATCACAGAATGACAGAATTTGAATGTTGCAAGGGGTCTTGGCAGTCCTCTAACATAACCTATAAAACAAAGCAATCCCCACTATATACATACACAACTACTGGTCATACAGCCTCATTCTAAAGACTTCCCAGGAGGCCCTCCCCGAACTCTTGAGGCCACACATTCTAGTTTTGAAAAGCTCTAATTGTTAAGAAGTATTTCAAGATACCAAGTCAAAATTTGACTGTGTTAAGTAAATCCCTACCCTGGCTTTTGTTGATGTTGGTTGTAAGAAATTTTGCCTCATTCATTTTTGTGGGGGGAGGGATATCTATGTGTTTCAATTGTTTAATTTTAAATACCTTCATATTTATTCACTGGTCTTCTTGTTCATCTTGATATTTTAAATCCTGCTTTAAATTTTGTCTTTTATGTTTTGCCTGGCTTACCTCAAATAGTATTCTACATTCCCATTCTGAAATTTAACTTTATTCAATCTATTCTGTACTTTGTGTGAGCAGTCTAGTGCTCCAGTTCCTTTTGAACACATTTTCCATTTTTTCCTTTTTCTATTTCATGCACATGTTTTCTTGAAATTTCTGATAATCTACTGTAATGTTTACAATTTTGATTCCAGGAAAGCCCTCTTTTCTTCCAAATTTATTTCTAAATTTTGTTGTGTGGTATTCTCAGCCTCATAGGGACAATCCTTTCTCTGAATCAGTTCACTGCTAACATGGGAATACTATTCTACAAAATGTTTCATGAATGCTATTAATTGTTGCAAAATATTGATGTGGTTATGAGCATGAGCAAATGTTTTTTATTTACTCATGTGCTTTACATAGCTGTTTACATGTAGAGTGGCATGTGGCAAGTGGCATGTAAAATGACCAATGCTTTTTCATGTCCTTGAATTTATTTCTGTTGTATTGGTATAAATTTTCATATCTATTTATTATTTATTTACTCACCATGAATTAATTGCATGTAACCTTTATTATTATGCTACATTGTGGAATAATATTGTGTGCCTACTGACTAAGATAGCACCACTGGTTTTGTTGAATATCCTAAATGGGGAGTAATCTCTTTAAAAAGATGGGTGCTGAAGTGGTTTAAATGCATCATAGCACTATTGGCATGGAAATTGAGAGAGGCCTCCTAATATTAAGAATTATAAAAAACACTGAAAATGAATGTGAAAGACTTGGGAGATTGCAGGGTAATGTATAGTAACATAAAGCCAGGTGAGGTTACTCAATAAATGCTCTGTGAATTACAAGACCCATGTGATCATTCAACAATCCCGATGTACAGACAGTAGGAAATTGCACTTGAGAGCCAATTTGTAGGCCACCCACTGAGGAAGAAAAGCAACTTAAAAATAGGAGTTCTCTTCCCACAGAGAAAATGAGAGTCATGTTTATGTCTGAAAATGACAATTACCTCATAGATAATGCTGAATACAGACCTAGTATATAAGAGATATTAGATGCCAAATTAGGGATCTTTTTGGAACACCATCCATGCTACCTCAGAGAATAATCATGAGACGCTTAGACTGGTCAGATATCAGGTACACTGTAGCACTGGCAGACACCAGAATCAGAAAAGAGAAGTAAACTGATGGAAAGTCTTAGAGGAACACTTCCTGGATTTGAGCAGGATTTAAAGGTCACAATCAGTCAATAAATATTCATCACTACATGCTAGGCATTGTACTAAGTATGAGTATACAAAGACAAAGTCAATATGCAAATAGCTACAAACAAGATTTTATATATGTGTATGTACATATACGTATATACACATACAATATATATGTATACACATACATACATACATATATATGTATATATATATATATAATAAATTGGAGCTAGTCAGTGGAGGGAAGGCACTAGAATTATGGAAGATTGGGAAAATCTTTCTGTAGAAGGCAGGATTTTAGCTGGGAGGTAAAGATGAGGAAGGAGAAAATTCCAGCCATGAGGAAGTCAGTGAAAATACACATGGAGTGTCTTGTGAGAGGAACAGCAAGAAGGCCAGTAGCACTGGATCATAGAGTAGGTGGAGGAGAGTAGAGTAAGGTGTAAGAAGAGTGGAAAGTGGGGATGGGATGGCCAATTATGAAGGACTTTGAGTGCCAGCAGCAAGAGATAGAAAGAGAAATTACATTTAAAATAACTATAAACAATATAAAATACTTGGGAGTCCATCTGCAAGACAAACCCAGGTGCTATCTGTACACAATTACAAAACACTTTTCATATAAATACAGTTCGATCTAAACAATTGAAAAAATATCGATTGCTCATGGGTAGGCCGGCCAATGTAATAAAAATGACAATTCTGCTTAAACTAATTTACTTATTCATGGCATACCAATCAAACTGCCAAAAATTATTTGATAGAGCTAGAAAAAATAACAACAAAATTCATCTGGAAGAACAAAAGGTCAAGAATATCAAAGGAATTAAAGAAAAAAATGCAAAGGAAGGAGGCCTAGCCAAAAAGAAGGAGGCCAGATCTCAAACTGTATTATAAAGCAGTAGTCATCAATCTGGTACTGGCTAAGAAATGAGTGGTGGATCAGTGGAACAGATTAGGTACATAGTGGTAAATGACTATAGTAACCTAGTTTTTGATAAACCCAAAGCCCCCAGACTCTGGGATAAGAACTCACTATTTGACAAAAACTATTGGGAAAACTGGAAAACAATATGGCACAAATTAGGTATAGACCAGCATCTTATATTGTATAACAAGATGAGGTCAAAATGGTAGAGGATTTAGACAGAAATGGTGATACCAAAAGCAAATTAGAAGAGCAAGGAAGAGACTACCTGTCAGATATATGGAGAAGGGAAGAAGTTATGGTAAAGCAAGAGAGAGAATTATGAGATATAAAATAAATCATTTTGATTATACTAACTTTAAAAGTTTTTGCACAAACAAAACCAATACAACCAAGATTAGAAGGAAAGCAGAAAGCTGGGAAACAATCTTTACAGCAAGTATCTCTGATAAAGGCCTTATTTCTCAAATATATAGAGAACTGAGTCAAATTTCTAAGACTACAAGCCATTCCCCAATTGATAGTCAAAGGATAAAAGGCAGTTTTCAGATGAAGAAATCAAAGCTATTTTTAATCATATGAAGAACTGCTTTAAATCACTTTCGATTGGAGAAATGCAAATTAAAATAACTTTGAGGTACCACCTCACACCTATCAGATTGACTAACGTGACAAAAAAGGAAAAGGATGAATATTGGATAGGATGTGGGAAAATTGGGACACTAATGCTCTGTTGGTAGGGTTGTGAATTGATCCAACTGTTCTGCAGAGCAATTTGGAGCTATGCCCAAAGGGCAACCAAACTGTTCATACCCTTTAATCCAGCAATATCACTATTAGGTCTGTATCCCAAAGGATGAACTGATGCTGAGTGAAGTGGGCATAACCAAAAGAACACTGTACAAAGCAACAGCAACACTGTGCGATGATTAACTATGATAGATTTAGCTCTTCTCAGTAATACAATGATCCCAGATGATTCCGAAAGACTCATGATAGAAAATGATAACCACATCCAGAGAAAGAACTATGGAGTCTGAATGCAGATCAAAGTATACTATTTTTACTTTTGTTGTTGCTGTTTTCTTTCTCATGGTTTTTCCCTTTTGTTCTGATTCTCCTTTCACAACGTGACTAACATGGAAATATGTTTAGCATGATGGTACATGTATAACCTATTGCTTGCTGTCTTGAGGAGGGGGAAGGAGAGAGGAGGGAGAAAAATTTCGAACTCAAAATTTAATAAAAATGAATGTTGAAAACTATCTTTACACATAATTGGAAAAAAATTAAAATACTATTAAGGAAAAAAAAATACAGTTGAGGAAACTAGGTAACTTGCCCAAGGTGACACAAGTAGTAATTTATTGAGTAATTTTTACCCAGACTCTTCAGACCTCAAAGTGTTCTTTCCTGTACTCAAACTACCTACTACAGTCTGCATGGGAGGCAGCTAGGTGGTTGTTGGATGGATAGAGCATTTCAGTTCAGAGGCAAGAAGACCTAGATTCGAATCCTAAGTATTTGTCATCTGTATGATGCTGGGAAGTCAATGAAATTCAGTTTTCTCATCTGTAAAATGGGGATAATAAAATTCCCCTAAGAGTTGTTGTGAGAATCAAATGAAAAAAAAACTAAATTAAAACTAAGTAATCCCCCTATTGAAACTGGAGCAGGAAAAACTGATGATACAAAAGGCCTCCTAGTTTGCCATCACCGAAGCATCAGTGTAAGAGGGAAAGACCCTCAGAGTTTCTGGACAGAAGAGAAGACAGTGACTATTTGTATTCCGTCTAAGCCATTTAAACCCAAAAAGAGCAACAAAGGCTTGGGCTGAAGTCTATTATTGACCGTTCGATGAAAGCCAGAGAGCTTTGGTTTAAAGGCATCGTCAAGTAGCTCTACCTGAATCACAGTGGGCTTTTTAAAAAGCCTGCTTTTTCGGAGGTATATTTCAAGAAATCATAAATGAAAACTGCACGGGACAAAAAGTAAATTGTGCCAGTTTTTTGGAAAATAACAATAAATAAATAGAAGTTATTTTTAAAAAAATCTAGCCTCCAGTCACGTGTCGCAAGAGAAAAAGAAGGAGAAGAAGAAGAGGTGTCATTGGTCCTCTTTGAGGACGAAGGACGAACGACAAACAGGAAAGGCTGATGATTCAGTTTAACTTTAAAAGGGAGCGGACCACCCTCAGCTTCTAATTTTCCTCCCGGCTATAAAGCATGTGAATATCCTTCAGGACTCTTGCTGGAGGAATGGGGAAAGCGTTGATTGCTCTTTCCCCACCTTAATCATATTGCAACTGTTCCCACGAGACGGCTAAAGCAAGGGGGCTCTGTGAGATAAACTCGGAGTTGGATTTGTTCTGTAAAACTTGGACTCAGTCAAAAGGCCACACCCAAGCACCTAGAAGGCCTGCACCTAGAGGCTACAGGTTCCCCATCCCTGCTCCTAGGTCCAGTGGGTCGGCAATAAACTCTTATTGTTAGAATAACATGCACATAGCATTAGGATGTGTTTTAAATTTACACGATATTTTATCCTCATAAAGGTAATTTATAAGCTTTGAGAAGGCTTACAAAACTGCTTAAAATTAGAGAATTTCCAGAAGCACATCAAATCATCCGAGTTAAAAAAAAAATGTTAGAAAAATAGCATTAGGGGCAGTTAGGCAGCACAGTGGATAGAACATTGGCCCTGGAGTCAGGAGGACCTGAGTTCAAATTCGGCCTCAGATACTTGACGCTTACTATCTGTGTGACCTTGGGCAAGTCACTTAACCCTGACTGCCTAAAAAGCAAAAAAATTAAAAATTAAAAAAAATAGCAACAATCAAGGATCATTCTCATGCCTTCGGGTTAGAAAAAGTTATCAACCTGCAATTATGCTATATTGCCACTAGATGGCATTCATCTAAATGTGGTATCATCCCCTTTAACTTGATTTAAAAAAAAACAGCAATCCTTTTGTTTCTACGTAGTAGTATGAACAAAATTTCAGTTAGGGCTTTTGGCTAACCTTAAAGGACTTGACTTTAGGATAGTCTTTACCTATATTTCAAATTACCAAACAAACTTCATTTGTTTATTTCAAGGCAAGTCCACCAAGGATTCTACTTTGCAATGCCTTGATTGTTGGCCTTACTTATTTTAAGAGTATGCTGTTTTATACTATATGATTGAGACTTTCATGTACTTAACTGATCATCCAATCAAACTGAATTAGGCTTATGAGTTTTATTTATCTAAAATAATGATTATATGTATGGTTCCATACGAGAAAGCAGTACCAGTCAACTGGTCACTACTTTTTTTAAGCACAAGGAGTTTTCCTTTGAGTTTTGTTCAGGCACTAACCCTATGTGAACTTGCTCATCTCGTAATATCTGATTCTCAATAAAAGTGTCACTGACCGAAAAACAGTAATGAAGAATTGCAGCAGCATTTCCAATGAGCCAGATGTATTTGGTTGCCTGTCCCCATTTCATTCTGCTTTTTTTACTCTAACATTCAGCATAGAGTATTCTGAAGAAATTTGCATTAAGCAGGCTCAAGAGTTGGAAGGAGAGATGTTTAATCTACAATAGAACTCCACACATAGAAGATATGTCAGAGTTATGACCATGTTAAGTCACCCTTTTGAACCTAAAAATCACTGGGACAATTGGTCGTGTTTGCCATAACCAATTCAGTGAATCAATAAGTAATAAAACTAGCTAGAATTTATACAGTACCTTAAGGTTTGCAAAATGCTTTACAAATATTACCTCGTTTTATCCCCACAACCACCTTGGGAGGTTGGTACTATTATTGTGTTCATTTTACAGATGGAGAAACTGAGGCACAGAGAGTATGTGACTTGCCCAGGGTCACACAGCTATCTAGCCGGTCATATTTGAATTTAAGTCTCCTTGAATTCAGGTCCAGCATCTTTCCATTGCTATTTAGACGTCTCCAAAATGTTGTTATGTTGTGCTAGGTGGTAGGAAAGATCATCTGTCTCTCATGGAGTCCATTGGCATGTAAACTCTTCGAAAGTAGTGATTGTTAAATTTTTGGCTTCATATCTCCAGGGACTAACACAGTGCCTGGCACATAGATATGCACTTAATAACTGCTTATTACTTGTTTGATTAGTTTAACTGATTAATTAATTGATTAAATTAGTTGAGGTGATAAGAGAAAAACACATCCAACAAGTGGGAATTAACATAACAAGTGGGAATTCAATGTTGAATAGTTTGGTGCTGATTATAAGTTCTTTAGGAATTCAGACACAGAAATATAACAATATAGCATGAAATAGGGAGCATTTTATGAAGAAAGGGAAGCTTGAGCAGGCTTTAAACTATCAGTAGAATTTAGAAAGGTGAAGAGGAAAGGGGAGTTTAAAGAAGAGGGAACAAATACGATCAAAGACACAAAGCTCAGAAGAGCTTAGCTTGTAAGAGGAGGGTTTATGTTGAGAAAAAGTGAAACAAAGAAGTAAGAGAAGTAACATGGAGTGTAGCTATGAAAAGTTCTGAAAGGCAGGGAAGGGATAATATTAGGAGTCCCGGCTGGAGACTCAGAAACCCTCATCCTGAGTGAAAATTTTAAGTGCTAGTGTTGCTATGACATGAAACCCAAAATGTCATTGAAGAAGATACATATGCAAATATGGAGATGTCGGAACTTCAATGACATGAAGTAACTAAAAGTGGACAAAAGTAAATATGTGAAAGAAAGATTGGGTCAGATTGAACATCATCTATATGCCATTCATTAACTGTGGATATCACACGCAATTCTTTCTACAGAAACTCAAATTAGTCATTTCCTAAACATGTCAGAAGTATGTGATTCATTAACACTCCAAAAGAACACAGTTTACTAGATAATAATACATTTACCAACAGAACTGCTCTGGTCTCTATCTAACTAACTTCTATCTGTTAACACCAAGCTAGGCATTTTCTCTGATTTGATCAAACAGGATTTTGATTGCAGGTAGGGGTGGAATTAAGAGAAATTGCAATTTAGGAACTTAAAAAACGAATCTGATAAGATTAAATATCAGAAACAAAGCAGAGGGGGAACCAAGAAAAAAAAATAAAAAGAAGCTCTGACAAACATTCCACCATCTGGAAACAAACACCATTCCTTCAGTTTCTATTGTATGAAGGAAGAGGGTAAACAAAATTAAGCCACGTTGCATATTGTACTTAATTCTTTTCTGCCAGGATGGCAGGGAAATAGGAAAGAGTTCATTTTAAGCTCTCATTCTAGGCATGCTAAGTGACCATTAGTGTCATCACAGTAGTTTAGTAAAGAACAGTATGTAGAATGCCTACTCTTCCTCCCGTTTTAGCAATTAAAAAAACTCTTGGAGAAGATGGCAGATTTAAAACAAAAGCTTGCCTCTTTCTTTTTATAGTGTCACCTTTTTTTTTTCTGCTTCAGTTTCAGAAACAAAGGCTCTAGTGAATCACAGGCTCACTTACATGAGGTCCCCAATAGCTCTTCTCCTTGTAACGATGTACATGAGTTTCCATCCTGTAGCCCAGTCTTTGTGCTTTACAGTGAGTGTGAATTAATCAGCAGAGCTGTTGTTCGCTGGGTTTAGCTGTCACAGAAGAATAGTCATTGATAGGCACCTGAATGTCATTCTAATCCTTAGGCTCCACCTCCTTTGAAAAGAAAGGGGAAAAAAAAATCTGGATTTGAGCCGTTCCTGAGTTCCTGGACAGTAGCTTTAAGCTGTGAGGATACTACCTGACTGTGACTTTTCTATCTGATTGTACTTCCTTATTGAGATGGTATTATTCTTCCACTAAGAAAACATGACTCCTCTGAGTCACACGAAACAATCCAAAATCAAACCCTCAAATGTCTTTCGCGCCGTGACTACACATACCAGATAATTACTACAAGCACAACAGAGTACTAGACACTATGAAAGATGGAACCCACTCACTTCAATGCAACAGCCATTTGTTTATATTTATAAAGTCTATCAGATGGGCTCTCGATATATGTATGTTATAGGCTATAGTATAGTTTATACTATAATATTATGATACAGTTTATATCATAATACAGTTTATTCATAGGCTGTGTGCAGAGACTATGAAGGGTGCTGGAGGAAATACAAAGTCTAAATAAGATACAGTCCCCCTGTCATGCAATTTATAGGCTAATAGAGGGATACCACATATAAACAATTAACTGTAATGGATCTATTTTTGTTCTGTTGTGTCTGACTCTTCATACCGCCATTTGGGGTCTTCTTGGAAAAGATACTAGGGTGGTTGGCCATTTCCTTCTCCAGTACCTTTTACAGATGAGGAAACTGAGGCAAACAGGGTTAAGCAACTTACCTAGAGTCACACAGCTAGTATCTGAGGCTGGATTTGAACTCATCTTAGATGAGCCCTCTTGACCGCAGGCCCAGCACTCCATCCACTGGGCCACCTAGCTGAAACCCTGCTTATAATTAAGTCTCTATTCTCCAGAGAATCACAAAGACACCAGTAACCCTGAACAAAGGGTAGGAAAGAGAGAGTGAAGATTAAGCATTGTAAATCATTTCCTTTTCTTTGGTATGTGAATACTTGGACACTTCACCAGCCTTATCTATCATACATACCTTACTCTCTTCTCAGGGAATAGTGTAGCTAAAAGGATTTTATCTCTGTGTAGAAAGTATTGTCTGTATTCTTCTTCACAACATTATAGTGTTCTGTCTGAATGTATTTTAGAAGTTAAATTCTGGTATAGGCTGAGATTATAGTAATTACAAGCTCATTTAATTGAAAACTGACAGAGTCAGAGTCCAGATCGTAAAAATGTCAGAGAGACTATAGGGATTAGTAATTTGTTGTCATTCAGTTGTGTCAGATTCTTTATGACCCCATTTTCTTGGCAGAGTTACTGGAGGGGTTTGCCATTTCCTTCTTCTGCTCATTTTACAGATGAGGAACTGAGGTAAACAGAATTAAGTGATTTGCCTAGGGTCCCACAACTAGTAAGTTTGAACTCAAGATGAGTCTCCCTGATCCCAGGCCCAGAGCTCTATTTTCTGTACCACCTAGCTGCCCTAAGTAGGGATCCAACCAATCTAAGATTCCCTGTGGCTCTAACACTCTATGATCTATAATAATCTGGTTATATTGGAAGGTTAGACCAGGGGCTGAATCAAGTTACCAAGTGCATGAACCATAGGAAAATCTCCTAGAAATATGCAAACCAGGGAACTTGTAGCCAATGAGGAAGTAAATCAGCAAAGTAAGGACTCCACAAAAAAAAATTTTACTCATTAAGTTTAGATGGAGAAGTGAGGAGGGGAGAACTAGGAAGCATTCTGAACCTTACTCTTAACTGTAATAAAGAGGTTAAAAGAGGAAAATAAAATAAGAAGAGACAGAGACAGAGAGACATATGTACAGAGACAGAGGGACAGAATAATAAATTTAATTTAAGGAACATGAGATAGGGTGGGATATAGGGTCACGGGAAAAAACATTTGTGGAAGACTAGGACCAAACCGATGAATTGCAAGGACCAAGTGCTGACTTCAAAGAAGATCAGAAAATGGGCATTTCTCATGTTTAGGAAGTTTTTCCTTATGTTGAGCTGAAACTTTTCTGTCTTTAACTTTTACTCACTGAGCTTAATGCCTTCTGCAGTGAAGCAAAACAAGCATGTATAATATTTCTTTTACATGACAACCCCTCAAATAATGGAAGACAAAGATCAAGTTTCCCTCCCCCCATCCCAATCCCAAGTATCCTCTTTTCCAGGCTAAACACTTCCAATTCCTTCAACTATCTCTTGTATGTTTAATTTCCCACTCACTCACCACTTAGACCTGCTCATTACTCTAGTCTGTGTGGATTTTGTTAATAGTACCTCATAAGAGGGCTCTTCAAATTTTTTTTTTTAAAAAGGTTAGGGAGAAGGGGAAAGGGGAGATCTATAATCACCATCCTAAATATTCTGGACAAAAAGGGAAGCAAGTTTTTTGTCTTCCAGTAACCCTAACCTCATATTTGATTCAATTCAACAAACATGTATTAAGCACAAAGCACTATTCTAAGCATTGGGAATACAAAGATGAAAATGAAAGAGTTTCTGTCCTCAAGAAATTTATTACTTGGAGCACAGTGAAGATATATATATCCAAACAAGTGGAGGGAGTGGTGGTGGTTCAAAAAGACCTCAAGTAAGAAATGGTACCTGAGCTGTGCTTGGAGGTGAGGCGATGAGTGATAGAACAAGGTTGATAGAATAAGGAAATAAGATGTTTATGAATGAGAGATTAAATTTTAGGTTAGCCTAGTAGAAGAAAGGAGCCAGGAAGGGGAATGAAATAAATTAATTCTTCTTTGAAAAGGAATCCAGAAATGAACTTTTACTCATTAAGAGAATGGGATAGACGGGGTAGAATGGGATGGGGCAAAGGAAGAGTTAATAGAGGAAAATAAATAACAGGAAAGAGAATAATAAAGTAAATTCAATGAACATAGGATTGAACAGGGTAAGAGGACAAGAGAAGGAAAGTGTGGGAGAAGACAAGGACTAAATAAATTTAAACTATTTGCAGGGACAAAGTGCTGACTTTAAAAAAGAGGGGAAAAAAGGATGAATCAGAACAAAAGAATTGAGTGCAAGAAAGCACAAACTTGACAATTACAGCTCCAATATGTGAATGGATTAAGTTTTTCCCCAAAACAAAAAAGACTGTCAGAGCTGATAAAAAAACAAACCCCCCCAAATTTTCTTCATGTAAGAAAAGTATCAAAAATAGAAATAATAGAGTGAAAATGAGGGTATTTGGAAATTTACTGTGCTTTAGACAATTCCAAAAAAGCAGGACTTAAAAAAATTATTTCAATTAAGGCAACAGCTAAAATTCTCATTGTCAAGAAAGAGAAAAAAAACTGTATTATTCTTCAGGGCTCCATAACCAAAATCAAGGAAGGATAAAGAATAGAAAGAAAAATAAAGACCAATTTTACTAACTCATATTGACACAAATTTTTAAAATAAAAACTCAGCAAAGATACCATACGTATCTTTGAAAAAGTAATATAACCCTGAAACTACTCACTTTGACCAAGTTGGATTTGTACTAGGGATGCAAAAATAGTTCAACATAAATAAAACGATTAGCTTAATTAATCATATAAACAATAAAAATCATATGGTTATATCAATAGATGGAGAAAACACTTTCATTTAAATCTATTTTTTTTAGATTTTTAATTTTTAGTTTACAACACTCAGTTCCACATGTTTTTGAGTTCCAAATTTTCTTCTCCTCCCTCCTCTCCCACCTTCCCCCCAAGACGGCATGGAATCCAATATATGTTCTGCATATACTTTCAGATTAAACTTATTTACACAATAGTCAAGTTGTAAAGAAGAATTGTGACCAGTGGAATGAATCATGAGAAAGAAGAAACAAAACCAAAAAAGAAGAGAAAAAAAAGAGAGAGAGCAAATAGTTTGCCTCAATCTGCATTTAGACTCCATAGTTCTTTCTCTGGATGTAGATAGCTCTTTCCATCATTTCATCAAAATCTAGACTTAATTTATGTTTAAAAAAAATGAAGAAAGCACCAGCACAGAAAGGTCCTTCTTGAATATGCTAAAAATTTTGTATCTAATATCAAGATCTAATATCATTTGCAATGGAGAAACACTGGAAGCTTTCCCAATAAGTACTGAGATAAACCAAGGATAGTCCCTCTATTATTTCACATTGTTCTAGCAAAATATATAGAGAAAAATTAAATGTATAAACATAACAGCAACAACAATGATACCTAGCATTTATATAGTGCTTTAAGGTTTTCAAAATTTTACATATATGTGTGTGTTTACACACACACACACACGCACACATAATAGCAAAGAATTATCTGGCTCTAACCTTGAAGGCACTTACTAGCTATTGTTTGGACCTCTGGAATGGAGTCTTATGCTATGATCAGGCTTTTTCCCTGAAAGAAAATTGAGTTTTTTCTCACCTCTTAATATTCCACCAATCATCTCCTTATTCCTCCTCACAGAGGCTAGTTGACATGGCACACAATGCCTCAGGAAAACTTACTATTATATTAGCATAAAAATATTTCAACTGAATAATACACTGAGGTGCCTTCACTGTAGGGCCTCCTTCTGGCTTATCTCCCACTCTTTCCTCATATCTAAGCTCTTTGGTTTCTTTAAATACACCAAACTTGTTTTCACTGTTAACTTTTCTATACTACAGTAGCCCAGGGCAGGAATACCTAGGCAATCTGGAAGCTCTGTGACAAGTAGGGTTGAGGGAAAGAAGAGAGGATAAAGCTTAATCTTGCTGAACAAACACTTGGAGCTTCCCGGATCTTCAAAAGCAATGAACATAGCTACTTTGAATAACTACTCTTACTGTATGGTTCTTGTAGCTCTATCTTTCACCTGCAGGTGAAAATATTCTCACTCAATGAACAGTAAAGGGGCTAGTGTCACTGGACTGAAGAATATGTGAAGGTGAGTAAGGTGTAAGAAAACTGGAAAGGTAAGAAGAGGCGAAGTTATGGAAAGTTCTGAAAGCCAGAGGATTTTGTATTTAATCCTGATGGTATTAGGGAGTCACTGGAGAGTACTGAATAGGGAGGTGATATGGTCAGATGATCAATTTGACATCTGAATGGAGTACAGAGTGAGGAGAGATTTGAGGTAAGGAGGCCAAGTAGCAACTATTGAAACAGTCCACATGTGAGATCAGGAGGATCTGTACCGGGGTGATGGCACAGTCAGAAAGAGAAAAGACAGCTACAGTAGGACTTAACTACTTATTGGATATGGAGGGTGAGAAACCAACACTTTCACTCAAATAATCAGATGGCTTTGTGATTTCATTCATTTTAGATGATGCAATCCCCATTCCATCCATATCTACCCATCCTGTGTGATTCTTTTTCATATCCTTCCATAAATTTGTCATGGGGGCCTACCCAGTGTGCTAGAAGTCCTCCTGGATTTCCAACTCTTGGACTGTTCACCCATTATAGCTACCTCTTTCCATGTGATGACCTTTTCTTTTTATCTCATACATTTCTCTGATAATAACCTTGCCCCAGGGGTGGAGCCAAGATACTGGAATAAGTCAATGTTTCCCAACATTCCCCTCTAAACCACTTTAAAAAGTGAGTCAAACTGAATTCAAAGTAGGTAACCAACACAAAGTCACAATGAGTCCTTTTTTCCAGTCTAGGATGGCTTAAGAGGACAGAAAGAGAGGTCTGCAGACACTGGGGTGAGGGCTGGCTAGAAGTGTGGAGTGGCAGAAGGGACACTAACTATGGGTCTTAGAAGCAGCAGCAGGAGTGGTCCGGGGAGTGCTCAGTGCCCAGAGAAAGTAAAGGGATTGGACACCTGGTCAGAAGAGACTACAGGCCACCCCTGTACAAGCCCTGGGAGGAGTGGGCACCACATGGCACTTTCATTGACTATTATCTAGTTCTGAGTCACAGTTCCAGGACGGAGAGGAGTTGTATTCCCAAGGAATCAAGACCCCTCCCTGGGAAGTGACCTTAGCACAAGCCATGAGGACAGCGACCTGACCTCTCCCCATATTACAACACCTTGGAAGAACCAAAAATTTACAGGCCCCCAGATCTAGCTGTGAAAAGAGCAGCACATAAAACCCTGAAGCTCAGGATAGTCACCTCAATCTCCTCCAAAGGTAAGCAAAGCCAGACTCTAACATAAAGGTCAAAGTCAAGAAACGGGCTGGGAAAATGAGCAAATAACAACAATAAAAAAGAGCCTGACCATAAAAAGTTACTATGGTGACAAGGAATCAATAAAAGCAACTATTCTAAATTTCTTTGCCTCCCTAAGAGGTACCTGTGAGCTGTCCTTCCATAGAGCTGCAAATTTTTTCTTTGCTTTATTTTATAGCAAGAATGTCAAGATATGATTCATTTTCTCCAGTAATAGGTTTACTCATTAATCCTTGGATCAGGATTTCACATTTAAGTACCAATAGCCAAGTTAAAGTTTATAGGCAATCTAAAAATTGCGTGATTCTGAGCCTCATCTGCCCATCTGCACAAGATTGTAGATGGTTTTTAAAGTTTTCTTTGTTTCATGGGTTTCCAGAGACAAAAAATTCATCACCAAATGGCCAGTCTACTAGTGATGAGTCTCTCTGTACTTAACTAGACTGGTCTTTGGTTCCAGGACCATACCCAAAGCCTTTTTTGCATGGCAGAACCTGCCAGGGTTTATCCTCTGTTGGCACAGTGTAAAGGATGTTTCTTGTTACCTTTGAGTATGCAATAAAACAAACCTTCTAATTCCTTTCTTTCCCTTGAGAATCCAGAGTCAATTCCATGTCAAAATGAGGCATTGGTGGAGAATCACTTTCACAACAACTTTTAAAATGTCCCTTCCACCTCCCAGGCATAAACAGGAGCAGGGAGATTCATTCTTTAGCATAATCTTCCCTAAGAAGGATCTCTTTACTGACATGAGATGCTAAAGTCCAACATTGGAAATAGAACTCTAGAGAGTGATTTGATCATCGAGACCTCAGGATCGCATAATCTCAAATACCCTTGGGCTGCTATGAATCTGAGGTGCTGCATTCCAGAATTTCAATATGTAACTTGCTCTTGGTTTTTTTTTTTGTCCCTTCCACCCCACTCCAAATTTAAACAAAGACAAAGAAAAGAGAAACAAAACCTATGTAACAAATATGTATGGTCAAGCAAAAACAAATTCCCATCTTGTCCAAGTACAAAAATGTATGTCTTATTCTACATCTTGATTCTTTCTTCTGTCAAGATGTTAGTCAAAACTCATTAAGTGCCTACTAAGTGCCAGGTATTGTGTTAAGTGCTAGGGATACAGAGAAAGGCAAAAGACAGTCCTACTCTCCAGGAGCTCACAGTCTAATGGAAGAGACAAGTATGTACAAACAATACATATTACAGCACATATATTAAAGAGGATACTGAAAGGCTTCATTTAGAGGGTGGAATTGTATATAGAACTTAAAGGAAGCCAGGAAGCAGATATGAGGAGAGAATTCCAATCATGGCAGACTGCCGGTGAAAGTGCCCAGAGTTGGGCGTTGGGGCATCTTGTGCAATGAACCGTAAGGAAGCCAGTATCATTGAATCACAGAGTCTGTGGGGAGAAGTAAGAACACTGGAAAAGTAGGAAGGGCCAAGATATGAAGGGCTTTGAAAGCCAGGGTATTTTGTATCTGATCCTGATCGCAATAGGAAGCCCATTGAGTTTTTTTTAGTGAGGGGGCCAAGGGACAAGGGGAACAATGAGAGACATGGTCTGACCTGTACTTTAGGAAAATCACTTGGACCGTTGCATGGAGGATGAACCGCAGTGGGGAAAGACTTATGGCAGGAAGGCCAATCTATTGACTATTGCCAAAGTCCAGGGATAAAGTGACAAGGGCCTGCTCCAGAATGGTAGCGGGGTCAGAGGAGAGAAGGGGGAGTACGTGAGAGATATTACATTATGAATGGCAGGACTTGGCAACAGATTGGAAATGAAGATGTGAGAAAGAGCCAAAGATGACCCCGCGGTTGAGAGCCTTGGTGACTGGAAGTAGATAGAATAATCAGCAGTCTTCTGCAACCATGATCAATCATTGCATTGATCAGAGTTCTTAGAATTTTAAAATTTGTTTCTCTTTGCATTTCACTCTAAATCAGTCCTTACTAATTTTCCCAGGTTTCTCTGAACCCATCCCTTTTGTCATTTCTTATGGCGCCATAGCATTCCACTGCATTCATATACTATAATTTATTTAGCCATTTTCCAACTGATGGTCAATCCCTTAGTTTTCAGTTCTTTGCCACCACAAAGACTTACTATAAATATTATCACATATATGGTACACTAGATTTTGAACTAGCTCCTCTGACTCCTAGGTTATGGCTCTTTCTATTATACCTATGTTGTCTTTTTTTTCGAATGATGGCAAGCATTCAGAGAGCCCTGCAAAAATTAAGGCAATTGTCCTATATTGAAAAGGGATCATACGTTTCAGGACTTACCTCCTCTCACGCACTACTATCTTCTTGTGCCCAGAAATAAGAAGCAGAAGTGAAAAGAGTAGTGCATTGACTGTCTAGTTGACTGTCTAAGGCAATACTGCCTACTGCTTACTAGGATACTGGAGAAGACCAAGAGTAGGATAAACACCAAAGGATATAAAATGTTTTCAAAGACATGTTTATCACAAAGCTCCATTTGTTCTGGTGAAGGTGCTAAGTGTTATGGATGTATTATTATAATATTGGATGTATTTGGTATCTCCAACTGCTTCAGTTGCTGTTTTGAAGGAAGGCTTCAGAAATCCCCAACCAAAATAAATCCTCATCAGAACAATTCTAACAGGCTGCTAGTGTTGCTAGGCAGATCATGAGACTGGTGAGACTGAAGATTATTACATCGGTAACGTGGGTTAAATTGATGCCATAACTGATAAGCTATTGCCCTTTTTCCTTGGTCTGATCTTTCCTCTATGGCTTCTTTTTACCAGAGGCATCTGGTGGCACGACTGGATAGAACCCTGCACCTGGAGGAAGGAAGAACAGGTTTCACATCTGGCCCCAGATACTTACTAGCTCTGTGGCCCTGGATAAAGGGGACACCCATCCAGTACAGAATGGCTGACCACGTGATGGTGTATGAATGGGATGGAATCCTACTGTGCTAGAGGAAATGATGAAAGGGACAGTTTCAGAGGAACCTGAGAAAACTTATACAAACTGATGCAGAGCAAAGTGAGAAGATTCATGTAATGGCAATTTAGATTTGACTTGCTGATACAATTCAAGAGATCAATTTATACAATAAAAGCAATATTGTAAAGATTATTAATTTTGAATGACTTAGTAAGTCTAATCAACACAATGACCAGCCGTAAGTCCAAAGGACTCATGAAGAAACATGCTGTCTACCTCTAAATAGAGCAGCTAATGGACTCAGAGTGCAAATTGAAGTGTATTTTCTTGAGTCTGTCTGTCTGTCTCTCTCTCTCTCTTTCTCTGGAAGTGACTAATGCAAGAATTTGTTTTACATGGCTATACAGATTTGTAATGGGTTTAGTTTTCCTTTTCGTCTCAATAAATGAGGAAAGGAAAGTACTATGAAAGAAGAGAATTCAGAACTGAAGATAAACTAAAATTGATTTTTTTTAAAAAAAGTAGCCAGAAGAGGATTCTGTGCTCCAGGTCTCAAGTTCACAATACCCCTCCCTGCTAATGGACATTGACCTTTTAAGAGACACTGAGTAGAAATATAGAGTTGGTGGAGGTGGGGTAGTAGGGAATGTTTGCTAACTCCAGTATCAAGGACACATCTCCTAGCACCAACACTGAGGACATTTTGCTAGCTCCTGGGGTAATTGGAGAGGGAGCCTGGTGGGGAGGTTTTAAGCCTCAGCACCAAAACTATATATTTTCTTAAACTCCTTAGTTTGGAACATGCCTATAGACTGATTATTGGCTGCCTAGGTTTGGGAGGTGCTTAGGGTATATAGTGTATGAGGTAGCTGTTTTAAATTACTTTATTTTATTTCTTTTGCTTCTTCAGTCATGAGTTAAAATTATATACAGTTGGGGCAGCTAGGTAGCACAGTGGCTAGAGCACAAACCCTGGAGTCAGGAGGACCTGAGTTCAAATCTGGCCTTAGATGTTTTAACCACGGACAAGTCACTTAACCCGGATTGCTTCAACAAAACAAAACTGTATACAACCAACCATGCTTGACTTTATCATGTAATGCTTAAAAGATTGGAGTCTAGTGGAATATTAAACTAAAGGAAGCCTTCCCATGCAGACCAAACCCCTAGAAGAACAAGACAAACCCTGCCACAATACAAAAGGGACTGAACTAAGAAGACAGAGGTCACTAACCTTCTGAGAGCCAAAGAACATATAACCACCAAAGTGATCACAGGACTGCCCAGAGCTTGACTGAGAGCTGCTGAGTTCAATATATTCATGCTAGCTTGTACTGCACTGGAAAAAGCTCATCCTGGAACACTTAACGAACTCCAACATTTTGATGGACGTTCTTATTGTTCAAATGCAGCACCCAGAACTGATCAAATTACTCAGGTATAGTCCAACCAGCACTGAATAGACTTTTGTTCTGAACACTACCTATTAATCCATTTTGTGATCACATTAACCATCTCCGTAACCATATCACACTATTGATTCTTAATGAGCTTACAGTTGACTGCAGTCTCAAAAGTTTAGCCACACTTCTCTCATACAGTTTATGCACGTGGCATTTTGAACCTAAATACAGGAGTTTACATTAATCCTTGTTAAATTTTATTTTGTTATTTTATTTTATTTTTTTAACTTTCATTTTACTATAATCATTTCATTGGTCTTCCTCCTTAAGGTGTTCCTGGATCCCACTGACAATAAATTTTTAAAAACCCATCACCATATATTGAGTGCTGTGTTAATTCAAAAAATCCAGAGTTCATAAACCTCTCTGTGATCCATGGAGCTTATTCACAGCAAACTGTTTCTGAACTGAAAAATGAGCGTGCTTCCTGCTCTTCCTGCTTAACACCTCCACTCAGTCATTTTTCTCAAAACCTGCCTTTCCCACATTTGTACTTTCTATTTGTTTGAATTAGCCAGTGCCTAGCATTGCCCTGATTGTGCGGCATCAGAATGGAAAACCAACTAGATGTGCCTTTGCAGAGACCCACTACTTCCTCCTTATAAAATCCATGACCTTTGGCAGATCTGACGAGCTGCCCTGAAAGAAAACCAATTACAATATGGCATTCTGAACCCTGATTAGGAGTGCCATGAGCAAGTGTCCAAGGGAGGCTTCTCTGAAAGACCATCAACTCACTTCCTCCTCCTTTATGGACAGATGAATCACGTCTAAAACTCTTGCAACCAAGGCTCAGATGTATCCTCCTTTCCTGAGTCTCTCCTCTTCCTGCTCCTCTTCTCCCATGTCCCTAGCTCAGGGATTTTTTGGGTAAGGCCCTGAACTTTGCCTTTTATGAGTTAAAGCACTCAGTTATGAATAACCTATTGATTTGCTTCTAGACTATAAGATTAGACTAATATTTTTTTATTGCTCCGTTGCCAACTTCTGTAACAGCTATGAAGGACAAGTGTCTATCAGTGGTACAATGGACAGAGTGTCAAGGTGGTACTCAGGAAGACCCAAGCTCAAATTCAGCCTCAGATATTTACCAGCTGTGTGACCCTGGATAAGTCACTTAACCTCTTCCTTCCTCAGTTTCCTCAACTATAAAATGGGGTTAGTAATAGCACTTCCTCCCCATGGTTGTTGTAAGGGTGAAATGAGATGATATTTATAAAGTATTTAGCACAGAGCCTGACACATAGGAAACACTTAATAAATGTCTCCTTCCTTTCTTCCTATGTACAAAGCAGTGTTGGGTGCCGAGGCTGCAGAGAAAGGGTTTAGATGAGATCTGGTCCATGTCCTCAAGAAACATGAAATCTAATCGTCCCACTTTAATTGTTCAATGAATTAGTTATCTTTCCACCTGATTTATCATCCATGGATTTGATAAGAGGCATCTGAGTTTTCATAAACAGAAACACCAAACCCTATCCCACTCCAATAGAGACCTCCGAAGTATAAAGAATTATAGGTGCCTAACAGAGAATGCTTTGTATTAACTATCCTTACCATGATATTTGAGAGTAGGAGTAGCTGCCCTCAGGGGACTGTTAACATGTGATCTCCAGGCCCACTGAAGGGACCTGAAATGAAACATGGTCCAACACACCAATTAAAATCATTTATTGTCTGAAGAAAGGCTTGTAGGGGAGAGATCCTGCAAGCGAGCAGAGAGGTAGAGAAAGTTCTTCTGCTGCACAAAGGAGAGAGAAAAGGGGGTGGGGGACAATATAGTTTCTAGAGGGTTTCGGAGAGGGGGTGTGGTTTAAGGTAGAAGACATCTGTAGATAGATAAGCCAGGTGTTTGGAAAGTCCCAAGTCTGCAGCTGCTGCTCAAGGCTGCCTTGAGCCATTCAGGGTTGGTCCAACCTCTGTAGCTACCTCCAATTCATCTAAAGTTCACTTTGCAAAGGATCACTGGTATGGCAAGCAGCTTTGAGCTTCAGAAATCCTTCTAATTGGCTGGTTGTTGCATAACTCCATTGTCCTGTTCCCGTGGAGAAGGGAAGTTCTAGCATATAGTACAGCCATCACAGAGCTCACTCCATAGGACGCAACCTGACAATTTGAGCAGAAATTGGGGATTGCTGTTATTTCTTCTCTTCTTCCCACTCCTCTTTTTCTTTGTCCTTTTTCTTTCTCCTTTCTTCTTTTTTAAAAAAGCTAAGACAATTTACTTTGTTTCCGGCTGTTTTCATTTTTTATTTCTTGAAATATGGCTCTATGAAAACATTTTTTTTAAAAAGCTCATTGTGTGTGTGTGGGGGAAGGGCGGAGCCAAGATGGCAGCTGGAAAGCAGAGACTAGCGTGAGCTCCCCACCGAGTCCCTCCAAAAACCTATAAAAAATGGCTCTGAACCAATTATAGAACTGGAGAACCCACAAAATAGCACAGGGAAGCAGGGCTCCAGCCCAGGAGAGCCTGGATGGTCTCTGGGTAAGGTCTACCCACACAGAGCTGGGAGCAGAGCGGAGCAGAGCCCAGCGTGCGCAGAGCGGACCAACCAGACCAGGAGCCAGGCGGAGCATGCCCTAGCGCCCTGAATCAGTGAGCTACACCAGTTACCAGACTTCTCAAACCACAAACACCAAAGACAACAGAGAAGGTTAGTGGGACAAGCTGCAGGAGAGGAAGGAGTTCCAGGTTCAGCCACTGCCCTGGGGACAGCGGAGGTGGGGCAGCTACAGAACTACAGCTGCAGTTGCTTCTGGCCCCAGGCCCACCTGGTGGGAGGAATTAAATGGTGGATCAGAGCAGGAGTGCAGAGCCTGCAGAAGATCTAAGTCCAGTCCGGGTTGGGGGTTCTTGGGGAAGAAGGAGTGCTGGTGGGGCAGAGCTGGCACATCCCCCCAAGCTTGAAACATAGTTCTCTTAACTCTACAAGCAGTCATACCCCGCTGAAAAACTCAAGGGTCAAGTTAGTTGGCTGGGAAGATGGCCAGACAGCAAAAACGCACCCAGATTCAGTCTCAGACTTTGGAATCTTTCTTTGGTGACAAAGAAGACCAAAACATACAGCCAGAAGAAGTCAACAAAGTCAAAGAGCCTAAAACAAAAGCCTCCAAGAAAAACATGAACTGGTCTCAGGCCATGGAAGAGCTCAAAAAGGATTTGGAAAAGCAAGTAAGAGAAGTAGAGGAAAACTTAGGAAGAGAAATGAGAAGGATGTGAGAAAACCATGAAAAAAAAGTCGATGACTTGCTAAAGGAGACCCAAAAAAATACTGAAAAATATACTGAAGAAAACAACACCTTAAAAACAGACTAACTCAAATGGCAAAAGAGCTCCAAAAAGCCAATGAGGAGAAGAATGCCTTGAAAGGCAGAATTAGCCAAATGGAAAACGAGGTCCAAAAGACCACTCAAGAAAATACTACCTTAAAAATTACATTGGAGCAAGTGGAAGCTAGTGACTTGATGAGAAATCAAGATATTATGAAACAGACCAAAGGAATGAAAAAATGGAAGACAATGTCAAATATCTCATTGGAAAAACCACCGACCTGGAAAATAGATCCAGGAGAGATAATTTAAAAATTATTGGACTACCTGAAAGCCATGATCAAAAAAAGAGCCTAGATATCATCTTTCAAGAAATTATCAAGGAGAACTGCCCTGATATTCTAGAGCCACAGGGCAAAATAGAAATTGAAAGAATCCACAGATCGCCTCCTCAAAAAGATCCCAAAAAGAAATCTCCTAGGAATATTGTTGCCAAATTCTAGAGCTCCCAGATCATGGAGAAAATACTGCAAGCAACCAGAAAGAAACAATTTGAGTATTGTGGAAACACAATCAGAATAATCCAAGATCTAGCAGCTTCTACATTAAGAGATAGAAGGGCTTGGAATATGATATTCCTGAGGTCAATGGAGCTAGGATTAAAACCAAGAATCACCTACCCAGCAAAACTGAGTATCATGCTCCAAGGCAAAATATGGACTTTCAATAAAATAGAGGACTTTCAAGCTTTCTCAGTGAAAAGACCAGAGCTGAATAGAAAATTTGACTTTCAAACACAAGAATTAAGAGAAGCATGAAAAGATAATCAAGAAAAAGAACAAGAAAAAGAAATTGCAAGGGACTTACTAAAGTTGAACTGTTTTGTTTACATTCCTACATGGAAAGATGATGTGTATGATTCATGAGACCTCAGTATTAGGGTAGCTGAAGGGAATATGCATATTATATATATATATGTTTATGTGTATATATGTATATGTGTGTATGTATGTATATATGTATGTATATATATATATGTATAAAGAGGGGGGGCACAGGGTGAGTTGAAGATGAAGGGAAGATATCTAAAAGAAATAAAATCAAATTAAGGGATGAGAGAGGAATATATTGAGAGGGGGAGATAGGGAGAGATAGAATGGGGTAAATTATCTCGCATAAAAGTGGCAAGAAAAGCAGTTCTGTAGGAAGAGAAAAGAAGTCAGGTGAGGGGGAATGAGTGAATCTTGCTCTCATCAGATTTGGCCTAAGGAGGGAATACCATACATACTCAATTGGTTATCTTACCCCACAGGAAAAAAGGAGGAAGAAGATAAAAAAGCGGGGATGATAGAAGGGAGGGCAGATGGGGGTGGAGGTAATCAAAAACAAACACTTTTGAAAGGGGACAGGGTCAAGGGAGAAAATTCAATAAAGGAGGATAGGTTAGGAAGGAGCAAAATATAGTTAGTCTTTCACAACATGAGTATTGTGGAAGGGTTATACATATGATGTGGCCTATGTTGAATTGCCTGACTTCTTAGGGAGGGTGGGTGGGAAGGGAAGAGGGGAGAGAATTTGGAACTCAAAGTTTTAAAAACATGCTCAAAAACAACAAAAAAAAGTTTTTGCTTGCAACTAGAAAAT
This sequence comes from Trichosurus vulpecula, assembly GCF_011100635.1. NCBI lineage: Eukaryota > Metazoa > Chordata > Mammalia > Diprotodontia > Phalangeridae > Trichosurus > Trichosurus vulpecula. The sequence goes on along the minus strand of NC_050573.1, from coordinate 547,408,799 downwards.
AAGATACACAGGCAATGGGGCATAGAAATTTATCTTACCCTACAAGAAAGGAAAGGAAAAGGAGATGGGAGGGGAGTGGGGTGACAGAAGGGAGGGCTGATTGGGGAACAGGGCAGCCAGAATATACACCATCTTGAAGTGGGTGGGAGGGTAGAAATGGGGAGAAAATTTGTAATTCAAACTCTTGTGAAAATCAATGCTGAAAACTAAATATATTAAATAAAATGAAAAAAAAAGAAAAAAAACCTCATTGTGCTTTAAATGGGGCTACATGACTATGCTTTAAAATCAAATCCATCCTCCGTGGCTTATTGTTTAGGTTTTGATGGCTTAGAAGAGTGTAAATAGAAATCATTTTGGCCAGAAACTGTGACGGTCTTCCCCTCCCCCTTCGCTTCCCCTTCTTTGTGGTGGCAAATTGAGCCAGCTTACCCAGCCCTGGGTCACTGAATGGGCATGGCCTCAGACAAATTGAGACCTGGGAAAGACCTTAATTTGGAAAGTCCAAGGTCACCCATTGGATGCATCTTAGGTCATCGATCGTGTCTTGACCTTTTTCTTGCCACTGGACTTCTATGCCTGTGGAGGAAAGAGTGAGGCTGACAACTCTGGGCAGTTCTGCCTCACTTAAATCCAATTTACCCACAAATCAAGACATCACCTTCATGATGTCATGGATCCTCTTCAAGAATGAATGACAAACAACAACAATTTTTAAAATTCTATAATCTTCAAAGAAAGAAGAAAAGGACCCATATGTGCAAAAAAAATTTATAGAAACCTATTTTGTACTAACAAAAACCTAGAATCTATTGCCGAAATTATGACATATGACTGGAATAGAAGAGCATTGTGCCATAAGAAATGATGAAATAGACAGTTTAAAAGAAATCTGGGAAGACTGTGAAGTGATACAGATTGAAGAGAGCAGGACAGGAACAATTTATACAATGACAACAACGTTATAAAGAAAAACAACTTGGAAAAACTTTAGAACTTGGATCAGTGATTGATAATCCCATGGTTCCAGAGAAACAAAGACAAAGCCCACAACTCGCCTCTTACCAGGGAGGTAATGACTTAAAGTGCAGAATGAGACCTCTATTTTTGGATATGGCCAATGTGGGAATTTGTCATATTTATTTTGAGTTTTTTTTTCTTTTTTTAATTGTTTGGCTGGGGGTGGGGAGAGTGAGATCAGGAGGGAGAAATAATAAACATTTATAATAAAAAAGAAGACAAAAATATAAGATTTTTTTTAGTCCAGGCTTGACACATCATAATTCATGTACAGTTATTATGAAAGTTTCCTAAACATGTTTAACAATTGTTAAAGTCCTGAAAATAAGCTATCAGGACCCGACTTAGTGATATTTAGTTTTAATATGGAAGAAAATGTCTAATAGGAATATGGAGATCAAATGATGTCCTGAGAATAGGGAGCAACATACAACTTAAAAAATTTTTTTAAATTACAAAGTAGAAAATTATCAGCAAACAAACATTTCCAATATACAGAGGTCAGAAAAAAGGTTTCTGTATGACATTGTGAATTTATTGCATATGACTTTTTACAAAAATAATATATTAAATGTAATGTGGTCAGACCAATATTGCTCTTCTTGTCTGCATCTGCTTCCTAATTTTCCTCTATATTTTTCATATGCTTCCCGGGGGCTTTTTCCTTCTTTTCAAAAATCGTCAACACTACCTCCTAATCTTTTCATCCAACTCTTCCTGCCCCCTCCCATGAAAGTTTTCCTCAGTTCAATCAAGCAAAACAAATTTGTAGAATATGCAATTGCATTGACAAGGTTCTTTGTGCCCATGCTGTAGAAGTGACTTGACCTCTGTTTTTCAACTACAGACTTGGATCAAGTTGAATCTTACCTGAACCTCCCTGTTCCAGAGAAGTAGAAATGTGTTCCAACTAGTGTCAGTAGACTGAAGTGATGAGGAATTCACTTATGTAGACAAAGTCTTCCTGGGCTCTACAGCCCATCCTGGCCTCTCCTTTGTCTAAGTCCTGATGCAACTGTTGTCTTTATCATTTCAGCACTTAATTATCTCATGTTGTGGTTTAACTATTCTGTGTGTGTGTGTGTGTTTCTTGTCTTCCCAAATGGATTATAAGCTCTTTGAGGGACAGGGACCGTGTTTTGGACATCTTTATATCATCAACACCTGGCGTAGTTTGGAACACACGGTAGACGCTCAATAAACATTGGGCTGAAAAGGAGACTCTCAAATGTCTCTGTGGTTGGAGGAAAGTTGTAAGTTTGTACGGTTCCAGAAGCTGCGAGGCTACGCATCACTGTCATTGTCAGTGGAGAGGATAAGCTTATCACTGTTTCAGAAGAAAATAAAGGGCATGTTGAAAGGCTGCCATTTTGATTGTAAGTGGTGTGGAAAGTAAAATTTCCACGTGTCGCACAGGAGAGGGAAATAAGATCACCTTGCAGTACGGGATGGTTGTTACTTTTTGTTTCCTATAGCCCTAAGGAGGTGAAAGAATACCAAATATAAGGCTGAAGAGGAAGAATCAGTGCAGCCCTTTGACCAAATCCAAACAAATCAAAGGACTGCACTTGAGGACCTAGAGGGCCACATGTGGCCTCCAGGCCATGGGTTCCCCACCTCTGGTCTACACTAAGTAGATATACAAATACAACTAATATATATAAATATATAGCAGAAATATAAGTATAAGCAGAAATGAAGTCTCTCCCCGCAAGGAGCTTATATTCTATTGGGGAAGATAGCACATAAACGGAAGGTGAAGAGGGGAAGAGGGGGGAGACTAAGGTATCAGGGTGGAGTATGTATGGTAGAGGAAGCCAGGAGTAAAGCTTAGAGAAGTACTGACCTGGGCACCTTCCTTAAATGGAAGTTCTGGGAGAATCCATCCAATCAGAGGGAGAGGCAAGAGGGCGAGGAGAGTACTTCTAATGTGTGAATTCTGGAGCTGGAGTGAGGAGGTTTCATGATGAAGAGCTGGGGCATGGGTGGGGAAATCCAGGGTATGACCTAGAAAGAAGAGTTTCCAGTCAAAATCCTGATAGCTGCTCCGAATCTCCTTCACCAGCTAATGCTTAATCTCAGATATTTTAGCTTAAGATTTGGATCCCAACTAAACTGCAAATCCTTCATCACTCAGGGCAAGTGGCCTAAGCTGTTATCACCATTCATTTATATCTTAATGTAACGCAGAGAAGGATTTGATACAGAAGAGGGAAAAAGAACAAGTTTGCTGATCTGGAACTGTCCAGAGAATTTCACTGGGCTGGAAGAGAATTGAGGTCATAGGGTCCAAAGACAAGGGCCCGATCCACCTTGACACAGTGGATAAGAGCTGTACCTTATTTTGAATCACTGAGAATAGTAGGAAAACCTCAGGAGAATGCTGCGGCTCCATGACCATGGCTAGACTCCACATGCATACCACCAGCACTTCCCAAGAATGGATTGTAGGCCAACAACTCCAAGAGTGTGAAATTACAAACTGAATAAAATGATGCCCAAATCACTTTAACCGTTGACTTCCAAAAGTAGATGACATGTGCTAATTAGGTTAGCATTTAGGGGCTAGAGGAGAACCTGGAGATTTAATCATGAAAGTTTAGTGCCATCTATGGATGGATGGATGATCCAATCTATCTATGAGAACCACTGTGATAACCTCAGTAGAACAGCCTGTCCAGAAACCCAGATATTTGGAAATCAACTTATTCCTTTTAATGTACAAGTGAAGAAGGCAACCCCGCCTTTCTCAACTCCACAACTTGCAAGGGATAAGCCAAAAATTCTCTTTTTTAAAAGGATGCTGTCTCCTCCTCACTCTTACCCTGGCCTTCCCCAGTCTCATTTATCTGACATGGATATGACTGTGGTCAAGACAGATTGTGAAGGACAAACCAAGAAGTTGCAAAACATTTATCTCTCTTCCTAATACAGTGGCCAGCTGTACCTATAGAATTTATTAGTTCGAACCAGCTGTGTACATGCTGAACTGGCTGTGTACTGGGTCATAATGATATTTACTACTCACTGACCTATCATATGCATGCTAGACCAAGACATATGTATACTCCCTTACATTTATCTTGTCTAACAAGACATTGATGGAAGCAGCCTGGGCATTTCCCAATCAGCCCTGACCGTTAGTTGACTTCGTGACATTTCATACCTCCGTGTAGCCCCCCTCCTTGGCCTATTTCCTAGTGAACTCTGGGTAAGATACCTGTGAAGTAGATACATAAAGTACATGTTCCTTTAAGAATTGGCCACTCCTTAACCACTCTTTAATCCCACCCTGAATCACCTAATTAATATATTTGGCACATGTTTTACTAAAGTTTAACCTATATAAATTTAACCTATATAAACTTTACCTGTACCCCTCCAAGGTTGCAGGTTCCCTAAGAACTTTTGCCTGCTGAAAAGCATAATAAATCTTTGCCACCTTGACTTAAAGAATGCTTGAGTCCATGAATTCATTCCAGACAGCCCTGACATCTCCAGTATTTGGATCCTTGAAGGGTAACCCCCCTTCAACAACCCTGTCTGGGAACTCCTGGACTTCATCTCAACACTAGGAACAAAAGAAGCACTCAATAAATACTGGTTGAATTGAATGTTTCTTTTCTTTTTTAATTTTTAAATAATATTTGTCCCCAATTACATGTAAAGACAATTTTAACACTCATTTTTTCTCCCTCCTTCCCCCCATCTCCCTCCCCCCTCTCTGATAGAGTAAACAATTTGCTATATGTCACACATGTGCAATCATGAAAAGCATATTTCCATATTAGTCATGTTGTGAAAGAAGACAGACCCAAGAAAAAAAAAACATGAAAAAATAAAGTGAAAAAATAGTATGCTTCGATCTGCATTCAGACTCCATTGGCTCTGAATTGAATGTTTTTCAATAAATGAACAAAGCTGGAGAAAATCATGGTACTATGCTAATTAGGTTCACTACAAAGTTATTACATAATCTAAACTGGACTCTCACTGAAGCAAGATGATCCTTTTATAGCTCCCTAACTGATATCACCACCACAGCTGTTCCAAAACTTTTCATTTCTCCCCTTGCCCTTCTAACTGAGCACTTCATCTCATACTTTTACCAAAAAAAGGCCATTCCATTGCAAGCCCCCTCCTTTCACCTTCTCCTTATCTCACACCACTCAGACATGTTCCTCCATCTTCTTTTTCACTCCTGTCTTGCATGAAGAGGTAGCCCTTCTTCCTGCCAAGGCCATTGAACCCATCCCCTCCAGCTTTCTCCAGCAGATTTTTTCCACTATCATTCCTATTCTTCCTCTAATCTTCAATTTCTTCCTATCTGTTGGGTCTTCCTTCAGCCTATAAAAATGCCCACCCTATCCTTTAAAAAAAAACACCTCTCATTTGATCTATCTCTGTTAACTATTGTCTAATGTCTCTTCTCCCTTTCTTAGTTAAACCCTTGTCTACACAGTAGGTGTCCCATTTCTTCTCCTCTTGTTCCCTTCTAAACCCTCTAGACCTGAGTTTGGGCCTCATCATTCGAATGAAAATGCTCACTCCAAAGTTAAAAGTGACCTCACAAGGGCCCTCTCCTGTTTCACTTTTTACTTGTGTGGCCATATCTTAGTCTCCTTTGCTGGGTCTTCCTCTGGGTCTCATCTACTAACTGTAATTGCCACCAAGCTCTGACCTGGGCATTCTTTTTTTTTTCTTCCCTCTATACTATCTTGCTTGTTAATCTTATCAGTCCTCTTGGGGTAATTATCATTTTTTTTGCAGATGAGTCTCTCATCTTTATCTCCAGCTCTAATCTCTCTCCTGAGCTTTAGTCCAGATTACCAACAGCTTTTTGGATATTTCAAATTGGATGGCCTCTAGGTATCTCAAACTCAACATGTCAAAACAAAATTCATTACCTTTTCCCTCAATCCCTCCCCTTCCCCCAACTTACATACTATTGTTGGATGTACCACCATCTTCCCTAGCTTCTAACCTAGGTGTTGCAAATCTTCACTCTCACCCATATATATGATATAGTGAGAAATCTTGTTGCTCCAACCCCCAGGATATCTCTTGCATACATCCCCTTCTCTCTATCACCATGCACCAAGAGGTTCTCATCACCTCTTGCCTGGACCATTACAATTTTTGTTTCTGTTCATTGTTTTTCAGTCTTATCTGACTCTTTGTGACCACATTTGGAGTTTTTTTGGCAAAGATATTGGAGTGGTTTGCCAGTTCTGGAAAAGTCACTTAAACTCTTGGTACTCTCCAGCGTCTGACTCTTCATGACCCCACTAGGGTTTTTTTTTGGCAAAATCACTGGAGGAGTTTGCCATTTCTTTCTCCACCTCACTTTACAGATGAAGAAACTGAGGCAAATAAGGTTAAGTAATTTGCCCAGGGTTACAGAGCTAGTAAATGTCTGAGGCCAGATTTGAGCACAAGGAAGATGAGTCTTCCTGACTTTAGGTAGGGCACCGTATCCACTGTACCAGCCAGCTGCCCCTGACTATTAGAATAGCCTAATCGAATTAGTTTCTCTATATCAAGTGAATTTTTTAAAGCATAGGTCTATATCATCCTCCTAGTCTATATCTGGCCATTGGACCTAGATGGCTCTGGAGGAGAAAGTGAGGCTAGTGACTTTGCACAGCCCTTCCTCACTTAAGTCCAATTCACTTGCAAGTCATGGCATCACCTTCCTGATGTCATGGTCCTCTTCAAGGACGAAGGACAAACAACAACCTATGACCCAACTGGCCAGTTCCAGTTGAGCAATGCAGCTCCTTCCTTCATCCTCTGTGGTCCTCTTCTCTCTTCTCCTTTCCTCTCTTTTGTCCACATAGGGTATCATACGTACCCTTACCTACGGGTGTTCTTCCCAAAGGAATATAAATTTTGATTTCTGAAACCTCAAGAGATATCTTGGGGTTTATAGGCTAGATTTCTCTCTTAAGGATCATACCTTAAACCCAAATCAGCCTTGCTCTCATTGATTGGCCAACAATAGGTCCCAGTCCAACCCCCACATGGTCATTGTTTGGGCCCTAGTGGGTCAGAGTGAATGTAAATAGCAATTGTTTCTGTTTTGGCCAGAAACCCTGAGGGTCAACCTGTCCCAGGTTGGTATTTTTTTTTACTAGATAAAAGAGGCCGTTGTCTCATTTCTTACCTAGTCTTAATCACTGAATGCATGTTGCCTCAGTCAAACTGAGACCTGGGAAAGACCTTAGCCTAAAGAGGCCAAGGTTTCCCACTACATCCCTGGTTATCACCAGTCATCTTGATCTATATCTTGCCATTGGACCCAGATGGTTCAGGAGGAGAGAATGAGGCTGGTGACGTTGCACAGCCCTCCCTCACTTCAATCCAATTCACTTGCAAGTCATGGTATCACCTTCCTGATGTCATGATCCTCTTCAAGAACAAAGGACAAACAACAATAACCTAGTCTATAACCTCCAATGCCCCTATTACCTCCAAGATGAAATATAAAGTCATTTGGTCAATAAAATCCTTCATATCTTGGCACCTTGCTACATTTCCAGTCTCCTTACTCTTTACTCCTCCTATCTACTCTACAGTTGAGCTGCCTTGGTCAACTTGCCAGTAATTTTTGCCCTTTTCTGGATTTTAATAGTGTCATCAAAAGAAAGCTGCATCAAAGGTCTCTGCTTCAAACCATGGCTCTTTGTGACCTTGGCCAAGTTATTTAACTTCAATGAGCCTCATTTTCCCCATCTATAAAATGCTGTTTGATTATATGAGATTTCCTTCTCATTTGAAACTTATGATCCTATGATCCTGGAAAGTTGGCATTTCTCATTCCCCTTGCACCATTGGCAGGTCTATATTTAAGCTTACCCTTATATGTGTGTTTATAGGGGTGCCATCTATCACTATCCAAGGCCTGAGGTTCCCCATATATGAGTGAGGCAGAGATAAAGGGAGGCAGAGGAGCCATGCCCCAAGGGTTTAGGTAGATACTATTGCATCCTAACACTTCAGGGTAACCTCAGCAGTCCAGCGTTAACCACCAGCCACTTCCACCAAGCTCTCTCCTCTCTTACAAATGTTCCTTATTATCCAGCCATGGCAAAATCTGTTTTAAACAGTGATGGATCCTGATGGACCTGGAAAACAGCATTACTTTGCCACTGGGGAATGTGCCTAGAGCAGGGTCTGCAAACTATATGGCCTGAAATGCCAAATCCTGCCAAGCCTGTTTTTGCACCACCAGGGAACTAAGAATGTTTTTTACATTAAAAATAAAGTTTTATTGTATTTAAAAATACAAAATCATTCTTAGTTTGATGACTGTACAAAAAAGGTGGCTGGATCAGTGTGGCCCTCCAGCAGTAATTTGCCTACTCCTGGTCTGCAGAAAGGGACTTCACTTTTCTCAGAGTTCTACCAGTGCGTAACAGGAGTGAGATACTAAGCTCCCATCCGTTCACCAGACAGGTTCGCTGGAGTTCGTTCTTCCACCCAAACAGGCCTATTTGGGGAAACAGTCAACAGGTTGATCACTGTTCCATGACGCCTACCAGACTTTCAGGTTTTCAGAGCACGTAGGTCTTACAACATGTGAGGACCTGCATAATTCAAGTAAAACTGGAGGACCAGTGGAGCCTCAATTCTAGGGAAAAGGTATTTATCAAATACCTTGTATGGGCAAGGTGCTGTACTGTGCTTGGTGGGTGGGGGGTGGGGACACAACAAACTGTAGTACATGATCTGAGTATGAATGGCAAGGCCTGTTATCAACTGAGGTAAAATTTTAAAAATGAGGATAAATCAGTTTTTAAGGTGTGACTACGTAATAAAAAGCCTTTATTTGTCCAGTGACACCACTTTGTCTTGTTTTGGAATTCATTCTTCCTGGCTTTCCTTTCATTCACTTCATAGGATTTTCTTTTCTTTTTTCTTTTTCTTTCTTTTTTTGAAAGACATTTGGGGTTAAGGGCCTTGCCCAGGGTCACTCTGTTACGTGTCTAAGGCCAGATTTAAACTCAGATCCTCCTGACTCCAGGGCCAGTGCTCTATCCACTTTATAGGATATTATACTCTACATTTTCACTTTTGTGTACAGAGGCCTTTTTACACCAGGAGTTCAGAAGTTCAATAGACAGTACTGTAATTTTCCACTTTGATAACTTGAATTGGAGACAGTGGAATCATATTTGTTGAAATGGCAGCTAGGTGGTACAGTGGATGAGTACCCTGCCTGAAGGCAGGAAAGCTCATCTTCCTGGGTTCAAATCCAATCTCTGACACTTACGACCTGCACAAGTCACTTAACTCAGTTTCCTCATCTGTAAAATCAGCTGGAGAAGGAAATGGCAAACACTCAGTGTTTTTGCCAAGAAAAACCCAGATGGGTTTATAAAGAGTCAGACGCAACTGAACATTTATTGAAATATTGCCTCCCTTGCCTCCAAACAGATTATGGAAAAAATCAAATGAAGAATCATGCTTCATAGGCATCCTCTCCCCAGTTCTCATTAATGATTTTTTTTAAAAAACCTCAGAACAGCTTTGGGGCTTCTAACATGGGCCTAGTGATGAACTGTGTGTCTGTTACTTAAGGACCAGCCTAACCAATCATGGAGAATATCAGAACATAGATTTAGGACTAGAAGAATTCTTACTGGTCATCTAATCCAGCCTCCTCATTTTACAGATGCTGAAACCCAGGCCCAGAGTTGTAAGGGGGTTGACCCACAGTCATACAGCCAGTTAGCATTAGAAATGAGATTCAAATCCAGCTCCTCTGGTTCTCTGTCCATGTACTATCCTCTTCATCATGAGAACAGTAGACATTAGGTGACAAATATTTTTGGCCATAACAACTGGAAAAAAAGACTATCTACTAAAGAATAGAGAGGTTATGATTTGTATCAGTCAAGGGAGTACCCACAAAAATGAAATAATGACTCCTTAAAGAAAATTGGAAACATCAAATACACTACCAATGGAAGTTTTTTCTAAGCAGAATATGCTTTATCTTCACTATGGCAAACAAGGGGTTAAATTAAAAGCACTGGGTTTACATCTGACTAAGGTAGAAGGAAGGTGATAGAAGAGTTAGTAACCATTCCTTTACCTTGACTCGGTTTTCTTTTGCCTCATTTTTTATTCCTTTATCTCTATTTCCTTTCTTGGGCTGGGAATATAGATAAATAGCCTCCCAAAAGCATACACCCCCAGGGTGTGATGGAGCCAGCTTGGGAGGGCTCCTGAGGGCCATTGTTCAATTTTTGGTGTGAGCATTTGCAACTTGGAAAGTAGCAAATACTAAAAATCAGGGCCTGATTTATTGCTTTGTTAGTTGTCCAGACTTAAGAAAGTGATGGCGAAAATGTCAATTATACAGATTTAACCAAAAAGTGCATTGAGAGTACTTTTTTCCCCCAAAGGGCTGCTGCCAGCGGCCATGGGGCCAGGCCACCAGGGGGAGAAAGGATGTCGCAGAGAGTGAAAAGAAGACACGGGCCACGCAGAAGAGTATAGCACAGCTCCATTTATTAAGCTGAGGGAAAGGCCTTATATACTTTTTAGACAAGCAGATCAACAAGTTCTCGTGGGAAACATTTGTTTTTTATTTTATTTTTTTAAAATTTATTTAACATATTTAGTTTTCAGCATTGATTTTCACAATAGTTTGAATTACAAATTTTCTCCCCATTTCTACCCTCCCACCCACTCCAAGATGGCTTATATTCTGGTTGCCCTGTTCCCCAGTCAGCCCTCCCTTCTGTCACCCCACTCCCCTCCCATCCCCTTTTCCTTTCCTTTCTTGTAGGCCAAGATAAATTTCTACACCCCATTGTCTGTGTATCTTATTTTCTAGTTGCAAGCAAAAACTTTTTTTTGTTGTTTTTGAGCATGTTTTTAAAACTTTGAGTTCCAAATTCTCTCCCCTCTTCCCTTCCCACCCACCCTCCCTAAGAAGTCAGGCAATTCAACATAGGCCACATCATATGTATAACCCTTCCACAATACGCATGTTGTGAAAGACTAACTATATTTTGCTCCTTCCCAACCCATCCCCCTTTATTGAATTTTCTCCCTTGACCCTGTCCCCTTTCAAAAGTGTTTGTTTTTGATTGCCTCCACCCCCATCTGCCCTCCCCTCCATCATCCCCCCCATTTATTTTTATCTTCTTCCCTCTTTTTTCCTGTAGGGTAAGATTCCCAATTGGGTATGTATGGTATTCCCTCCTTAGGCCAAATCTGATGAGAGCAATATTCACTCACTCCCCCCTCATCCGCCCTCTCCCCTCCTCCCACAGAACTGCTTGCTCTTGCCTCCTTTATGCGAGATAATCCACCCCATTCTATCTCTCCTTATCTCCCTCTCTCAGTATGTTCCTCTCTCATCCTTTAATTTGATTTTATTTCTTTTAGATATCTTCCCTTCATCTTCAACTCACCCTGTTTCCTCTCTCTCTCTCTCTCTCTCTCTCTCTCTCTCTCTCTCTCTCTCTCCAATATATATATATATATATATATATATATATATACACACACATAGATATATACATACATACACATTCACCCATCTATATACATAAGCATATATGTATGCATATTCCCTTCAGCTACCCTAATACTGAGGTCTCATGAATCATACACATCATCTTTCCATGTAGGAATGTCAACAAAACAGTTCAATTTTAGTAAGTCCCTTGGGATTTCTCTTTCTTGCTTACCTTTTCATGCTTCTCTTGATTCTTGTGTTTGGAAGTCAAATTTTCTATTCAGTTCTGGTCTTTTCACTGAGAAAGCTTGAAAGTCCTCTATTTTATTGAAAATCCATATTTTGCCTTGGAGCATGATACTCAGTTTTGCTGGGTAGGGGATTCTTGGTTTTAATCCTAGCTCCATTGACCTCCGGAATATCTTATTCCAAGCCCTTCGATCTCTTAATGTAGAGGCTGCCAGATCTTGGGTTATTCTGATTGGGTTTCCACAATACTCAAATTGTTTCTTTCTGGCTGCTTGCAGTATTTTCTCCTTGATCTGGGAGCTCTGGAATTTGGTGACAATATTCCTGGGAGATTTCTTTTTGGGATCTATTTGAGGAGGCGATTGATGGATTCTTTCAATTTCTATTTTGCCCCGTGGCTCTAGAATATCAGGGCAGTTCTCCTTGATAATTTCTTGAAAGATGATATCTAGGTTCTTTTTTTTGATCATGGCTTTCAGGTAGTCCAATAATTTTTAAATTATCTCTCCTGGATCTATTTTCCAGGTCGGTGGTTTTTCCAATGAGATATTTCACATTGTCTTCCATTTTTTCATTCCTTTGGTTCTGTTTTATAATATCTTGATTTCTCATCAAGTCACTAGCTTCCACTTGCTCCAATGTAATTTTTAAGGTAGTATTTTCTTGAGTGGTCTTTTGGACCTCCTTTTCCATTTGGCTAATTCTGCCTTTCAAGGCATTCTTCTCCTCATTGGCTTTTTGGAGCTCTTTTGCCATTTGAGTTAGTCTGTTTTTTAAGGTGTTGTTTTCTTCAGTGTATTTTTCAGTATTTTTTTGGGTCTCCTTTAGCAAGTCATTGACTTGTTTTTCATGGTTTTCTCGCATCCTTCTCATTTCTCTTCCCAATTTTTCCTCTACTTCTCTAACTTGCTTTTCCAAATCCTTTTTGAGCTCTTCCGTGGCCTGAGACCAGTTCATGTTTTTCTTGGAGGTTTCTGCTGTAGGCTCTTTGACTTTATTAATTTCTACTGTCTGTGTGTTTTGGTCTTCTTTGTCAGCAAAGAAAGAATGCAAAGTCTGAGACTGAATCTCGGTGCGTTTTTGCTGTCTGGCCATGTTCCCAGCCAACTAACTTGACCTTTGAGTTTTTCAGTGGGGTATGACTGCTTGTAGACTACAGAGTTCTATGTTCCACGTTTGGGGGGGAGGTGCCAGCTCTGCCACACCAGCACTGCTCCTTCCCCAACCCCCAACCCGGACTGGGCTTAGATCTTCAGCAGGCTGTGCACCCCTGCTCTGATCCGCCACTTAATTCCTCCCACCAGGTGGGCCTGGAGCCGGAAGCAGCAACAGCCGTAGCTGCCCCTCCTCCTCTGCCCCCGGGGCTGGAAGCCAAACCGTGAACTCCTTCCACTCCTGCAGCTTTTCCCACTAACCTTCTCCTCAGTCTTTGGTGTTTGTGGGTTGAGAAGTCTCGTAACTGCCGCACCTCACTGATTCAGGGCGCTAGGGCATGCTCTGTCCGGTTGCTGGTGTTGTTGGTCCACGCAGCTCAGGCTGGGCTCTGCTCCACTCCGTTCCCAGCTCCCAGCTCCCAGCTGCCAGCTCTGTGTGGGATATACCTCACCCAGAGACCATCCAGGCTGTCCTGGGCTGGAGCCCTGCTTCCCTCTGCTGTTTTGTGGGTTCTGCCGTTCTAGCAGCCGCCATCTTCGTGGGAAACATTTGTTACATTGGGTGACTTCCTCGTGCTTTGTTCCCTTTTTGCCATAACAATATCGTGTTAACAGCCCACAGGTGGTGTTTATCCAAGTGTGTGCCAAGGGGGTTTGGAGAGCCCACAACCTGAGTTATCAGCCCAAGGGCAAAAATAGGCTTCAGTGAAAACCTGGCCTGTATCTTATCCCAGAATGGACTTTCTCAGAGCTGGCCCTCTACATCCCCCCCCATTTTTTTTTTAAGATGGAGCTTAAGTTAATGATGCGTCAAATAATGACTTGTAGAAGACAGGGCCCTATGAGACACAGTAGTGCTGGGAAGGCAAACAAGGGAAGAAAGTGGCAACAATGTTGCTTTGACTTGCTTTGGGAGTTGCAATAACTCATTGGTGATGCCTTCAGAGTCAATTCCTGGGGCTCTGCTGTGTTCAGTTAGGTGGATGATAAATTCTAAGTCACTTATATCTTGTGTCACATTATGATTACGCCATAAATTTGTAGATACAAAGAAATAGGGATATGGGAGACAAGCCTGTACATAGTAATCCCCCTCCCCCAAATGATGTGTGTACCATATACTGTGATTCACAGTGATGGGACTCATGGTGACCATGACATCCTGTCTGTCTGGACCAGACAAGTTCAAGGCCGCCTGGCAGCTTGGTTGTATTCCGCCAGGTGGTGAGCCTAAGCCATGGTGGCGAGAAGGGTAGTGAGGCTCTTGCAGCTGCCCCCCCTCCTGGGTCTTTGGTTTCTTCTCCTCTTCTCTGTTCTGGGTTTTTCTGTATTTTGAGTATCCTTATCCTGTTGGCCAATGTAGTCACAGGGTCGGATGTTTTTGTTTTTTTTTCTGGGATCCAAATTGATTTTTCTGCGTCATCTTGGGAGACACAAGCATACCCTCGCCCCATGTTAGTAACCTAACTGGCCCTTCCCCACATCCTGTTTTTGGGTCTTTCCACATGATTGGTATGTCCTCATCATTCCAGAATCTTTGTTTTTGTGTATTAAAATGTTTTTGTGCTGGGGTTAAGTTTTGGTTATCTGGTGTTACACTTGATCCAACCTTCTTCTTATCCTCTTTTCCTGCCCGCCTCCCCCTTTCTTTTGTTTTTCTAAGAGAATTTTAATGTCCTTGCTACGTCTTTCTACAATGGCCTGTCTTGTTGGGTTGTGTGGGATTCCCGCGATGTGTTTTATCTGGAACGCGGAACAGAATTCTTTGAATGACTTGCTGGTGTAAGCTGGGCCATGATCTGCCTTTAGAGTTTCTGGGACACCAGCCACTGCAAAGCAGGCTAAGAGATGATCTATCACCTGTGTAGAGACTTCCCCTGACTGTGCTGTGGTTATAGTATATGAAGAAAAGGTGTCTATTGTAACGTGGATGTATTGACGCTTACCAAATGGTTGGTAGTGAGTCACATCTGTTTGCCAAAGTTGTAAAGGCTTAAGGCCTCAAGCGTTGATTGCAGTATTGGGGAGGGAGGAGAGGTAAATGTGCTATACATCGCGGGCAGGATTTTACTATATTTCTAGCCTGTTCTCGTGTGATGTGTGTGTAGCATTTTAGAGGACGGATGAAAGCGCACATGGGATGGTTGGGCTTCCATCATTGAAGAGGAGCATGTGGTTAGTAGATCTGCTATCGAATTTCCTTCAGTCAATGGGCCTGGTAATGTGGAGTGCAAGTAAATGTGAGAACAAAAAGCTGGCTCTCTTCGTGTTTGAATAAGATGCTGCAAGTCGAGGAAAAGCTGATTTATAGAGAGATTTTGAGCAAATTTTCTTTGGGCAGTCTCAGTATGTTGGATTACATAGACAGCATATGTGCTATCAGATATAATGTTAAGTGGTTCAGTAAAGTCCCTTAATGCAGCTATTATAGCATACAGCTCATTTTGCTGCGTAGGGGAAAATGGTGTAGTAATAATTTGCTTTATATTTGGTGGGGAGAAATAGCATGCTTAGTGGTGCTGAGTTGCATCAGTGAATACTGTCCTAGCGTGGAATATAGGGTAGGATTTAACAATTGTGGGAAATATCCACTAGTAATGCATTAAGAATTGGAATACGGGGTGTTTAATTATTGAATCAATGGGACCTCGATACATCTTTAGGAAAACTTGTCAGTCAAGGTCATTAGCTAGTAGAAGCTCAACCTGTTCTTTAGTATACGGCTGATGAACAGCATGTGGTCTGTTCCCTGTCAGCAACGTGACTCTTTTTATGCTTTTCTGAAGGAGTTGAGCAACCATTTGAGGGTAAGGAGAAATGCTTCTTGAAATGGCAAATAAATCCATTCTATGATGTCATTTTGTTGATGTAAAGCCTCAAAAGGAATTTTTGGTGTAGGGAGGATAGTAACTTCTAGCAGGCCCCCGGAATCAATCCTATATATTTGGCACTTTTGAAGAGCCTCCTCAACTTTTGTCAGTTGTTGTGAGGCTTGTGGGGTCAATTGTTGAGGAGAACTGGGGTGTGGATCTCCCCTTAAGATCTTGAATAGTTCTCCCAACTCTTGAGTTTGTAGGTGAAGATGAACCCAATTAACATCCCCAAGCAGCTTTTGAAAATCATTGAGTGTCTTAAGCTCTTGTCTACAAAGAGAGATTTTTGTAGTTGTTACTGATGTGGGACTCAGTGTCTGCCCTAAATATGAATATGGAGGAGCAAGTTGTATTTTGTCTGGGGCAATGACGAGTCCGTAATTTTTTAATTGTGCCTCAGTTTCCTGTAAAATGAGGCTCAAAATCTCTGCCTATGGATATGAGCACAGTACGTTATCCATGTAATGAATGAGATAAGCTTTGGGATATTTCTCTTTTATAGGTTGTAACGCTTGTGCAACATATTGTTGACACATGGTGGGACTATTTTTCATCCCTTGTGGCAGGACTTTCCATTGGAATCTCTTGTGAGGTTCCTTGAGATTAGCAGAAGGCAAGGAGAAGGCAAAATATTTACAATCTGTGGGATGTAATGGAATAATATAGAAACAATCTTTTAAATCTATAAAGGCCAGCCCTTGGGTATCATGTTAGGTGTGGGGAGTCCTGGTTGAAGATTTCCCATAGTTTCCATTCTATCATTAATTTTTCTCAAATCAGTAAGCATTCTCCATTTTCCAGATTTCTTTCTTATAGCAAAAATAGGAGAATTCCAAGGACTGTTGGAGCTTTCAATGTGCCCCACCTTTAACTGTTCATTAACAATATCGGTAAGGGCCTGACCCATACCAGGGGCCCATCCTTCCAGGTTATCTTAGGTAACCTATTCTTAGAATTTATGACAGTGGCCCTTCCTAAAAATCCTGGGGGGTAGGGGTGAGATTGTATTGTGACCTTCATTATCCCAGAAGGTCTCTCCCCCATAGATTTATAGGTACATGTGATAAAACATATGGTTTGAATTTTCCTCTCTGTTTCTCTACCTCCCAGCTTAACCATCCTGCACTTTGTTTTGGGATGGTGACTGTCCCTACTCCTTGCAATGACATGTCACTTGTTACTAGTGGCCAGGCTTTTGGCCAAAGTTGGTCTGCGATAATTAATTTGTCTGTTCCGGAATCTATCAATCCTTCAAATTCTATGCCTTCAATTTTTATTTTCAAAGTTGGTCTTTTTCTGTAATATCTTGTACCCAGAAAGCCTCTCTTCCTGTGCTTCCTGTGAGCCCCAAATCTTCTGAAAATGATTCCCTGTGGTTTCATGTTTTATCAAAATCAATTGTGCTGTTCTCTCCCCTTTTCTTATATGTATGGGATGTGGCAAAGTTGTGTATAACAAAATTTTTATTTCTCTCATGTAATCTGAATCTACTACCCCAGGGACTATAATGAGCCCTCTGAGGGAGGAGCTACTGTGCCCTATGAGGAGTCCCTTTGTTAGGGTAGACAGTGGGCCATATATTCTGGTGGGGACAGAGAGAACTCTGGCAGATGGAGATACAGTGCAGTCATTTGCAGAGGGAAGGTTAAGACCCGCACTGCTTGGAGTAACACGAAGGAAGTCTTTTATGGTGAGGGGGAAAGTGTGTTCGTAGTTGGAACCATGTGAGGGGAAACTAGGGAAAGGGCGGCCCCTATTGTTTGCCGGGGCCAGGGCTGGCCCTGAGAGAGGCTTCCTGAATTTGAACGGCATTCTGATGCCCATTGGTTCCCCTTTCCACACCTAGGGCACAATGTGGTTGCTCAGGAGGCAGAACTTTTCTATATCCCTTTACGTGGTGCTCTACATTCCTTTTTCATGTGTCCGGGCTTTCCACAGTTATATTTAAAGTGGTTTTTGGCTGCTGTTGATTAAAAGTAGCCGCCACTACCTCAGCGTGGTATGCCAGTGTGCCCACTTTTTGGCATCGATGAATCATCTTAGAGATGGTCATATGAGGTCCCCCACCTAGAAGGGCTCTCTTACAATCGGCATTACAATTTTCAACTGCCAGCTTTTGCAACAATACATTGGCATCTTCAGTGTCCCCTACATTCCTTTGGATGGCTTGTGTGAGTCTATTAAGAAAATCTGGGAATATCTCTGTTGCCCCCTGTAATATCTTAGTGAATGAAGAGTTCCGATCTGTTTTGCCAGGTATCCTCTGCCAAGCTGCCTTGGCACAGTTCATTATCTGTTCATAGGCATGTAATTCATATGTGATCTGATCTCTCAGATCAGTGAATCGCCCTGGTAAGTTGTTCAAACGAAATGTTTACATTTGTTTGTTGATTTCTTTTTGATTGCTAGGCACTTTTCAAAAAATTCTGATTTCCAGACCAAGTAATCTCCTCTGTCAAGTGTGGTTTTTGCTAGTGTGTACCAGTCTTGGGGGAACATGGCTTGTCTATGTTTTCTATGATAGATTGTACATAGGGGCTATTGGCTCCGTAGCTGGAGGCCCCCTGCTTCAGTTCTTTAAGTATTTTTAAATCTATTGTTGTATTCTCCCGAACGACTTGTTGAGCATTTCGAGGATTAGGTCTTTTGGTGACTGGTAAAGCGAATGTCATTTCTATGGGCATGTCTTCTCCCTGTTCTTGAGCAATCCTAACTGCTCTTTCCACTACTCCCTCAGGTTCTTGGGTTGTTAACTCTCTGCCCAGATTTGTGATGTTGACTTATACGTGGGCGGGGGAGCAGATGGAGTGACTTCTTCCTGCTGTGAATCAAGTGTTTTTGTGATTTTCCAGTGAAGTTCTAGAATTTCGACTGACTGCTCTTCCTCAGATGTTCCTGTGGCTATGTCTATCTTTAAAATTTTTGTGGCTACAAATACAACTTCCAGTTTTTGTAGGCAAAATTTTAGTATGTTCCAAATAGAAATGGCTGTTACTGGAAAGGCTGCAGACCGTACTTCTCTGAAATATTCACTCATTTGGTTTCCTACAACCTCCCAATCTTTAAGATCCATTGTTCCTTCTTTTGGGAACCAGGGGCAACTTTCTACTGTTTCTAGAAATTCCTGTAATTGGGCAGTTGTTATTAAGAGACCTCTCTCTCTTACTAGCCTCTCTAAGGCTTTCATATAGTAACAACTGTGTCTGCCCCATCTCTCTAATCCCGGTATAAGTCTGGTGATTACCTTAGAATAGGAAAGTGAAAGCAAAGGAAAGGAAAGATCATCGCCCTCATCTTAGTTGACTCTGCTTGCTGACTGGAGCTCCATTTTTGTCAAGGCCTCTCCCGCTCACTCTTTCAGAGTCTCTGTCCTCTGGTTTCATCTGCTTCAGGTTCATCTTCAGGTCCATCTATTCAGGAGCCACTTGCTGCCAGCGGCCGTAGGGCCAGGCCACCAGAGGGTAAAAGGATGCCGCAGAGAGTGAAAAGAAGACACAGGCCAGGCAGAAGAGTACAGCACAACTCCATTTATTGAGCTGAGGGAAAGGCCTTATATACTTTTTAGGCAAGCAGATCAACAAGTTCTCATGGGAAACATTTGTTACATTGTGTGACTTCCTCGTGCTTTGTTCCCTTTTTGCCATAACAATATCGTGTTAACAGCCCACAGGTGGTGTTTAGCCGAGGTGGTTTGGAGAGCCCACAACCTGAGTTATCAGCCCAAGGGCAAGAATAGGCTTCAGTGAAAACTTGGCCTGTCTCTTATCCCAGAATGGACTTTCTCAGAGCTGGCCCTCTACAAAGGGCTGATTGTTGAATATTTACCAACACACTCATGCCACACTTTCAGTCTTTGAGGAGACACCAGCGGTGATCTGTGGCTACAGCAGCTGCCTGGTCCTTCCCTCTTTCTAGATCAAAGATGCTGCTGTCCATCAGTCCTTCATTTTTGAAGAGAACCAATGACGTCATAGATGATGTCTTATCTTGCTATGAATTGGTTTTAATTGAGGCAGAGTTGTATAAAGTCATCAACCTCACTTTCTCTTTCTGAGTCATTAAAGGCCAGTGACAGCACAAAAGGCCGGTGACAGCCCAGGATGCGGTGGGTGACCTGGGCATCTTAGATGTCTGACCAAGTTCTAGGAGCGCTGCAGCACCTGCTTTAGTGCCCTTCATGACCATTAGAACAAACTTTTCTCATTTGCCTGTTCTGCTGGAGAAAGTCTTCACATGCTCCTAACTCACAGACAGGTTTGAGGCCTGCTGGTTCTCCTCAGCCTAGTTTAACCTGTTGACCCAGATGGTTTTGCCAGGGTGAGGCCACTGCAGATACTGCAGCTTCTTGGAGCCGCAGGTGAGAGCTGAGTAAAGGCAGATGCCAAAGGAGGATGAAGAGCTTGAAAAGGGTTCAGTGAGGCCTCACACCAGAGGTCTGTCCTCCCTGAATGCCCCATACACCACAGATCAAAGATAGCTAAGTCCTAACTTCAAACTTGAGAAAAAGAAAATCCTTACCTTTTAATCCATTCTCTTGAGCCTTGTCCTGTAAATCTTTAAAATCTGTCCATAAATGATTGAGTTTTCTCCTCCCTCTAAACCAGGAAAAGTTGTTAAAGAAAAGCAGGCAGAAGAGCCCTAGATTCCAATTAGTTTTGGTCAATGATTACTTCATAGCTTTCTTTAATGCATATGAGTAAAAAGCTCAAAGATTAATGAGAGTTGTAAAAAATTATGAATGACCTTATGGGCCTCATGTGCTCACATAATGACCCCTCCTTCACCCTATTTTAATTTTTTTTGGAGGGGGGAAGGCAGGGCAATTGAGGTCTGTAAGTGCAAAACTTTCTACTACATTCCACTGTCCATGATGGCAAAGGTTAAAAGTCATTTTGCTTCTATGTCTCAGCTTCAAGGAAAATAATTTGAAAGGAAAAGTCATCATCATGAGATCACCAAGCTTACAATGTGACTTTCTTAACTTTAATTATATCCTTTCTAATATGACCTTTGACACAGAGTATGGCTCTGTGACTATCCAAGGTTTTGTTCTCCCGGCATAAAACCCCGAGTTACACAAGGGTTCAAAGCAAGTATCTCATTGCCTTTTAAGAATTCACAGTGTCCAGGGATTTAATATCTAGGAGAAATGAGTGCTGTTCTTCCAAGTGTCTTCCACAGCCTACTCTGTCTGCCAGGTACAGAGTCATGGAAAAAAATAAGGCATTTTCTTCCCAGAAATCTGAATCCAGAATGGGAAACCATAGCTGAGACAGCTCGGCCACGTAGTGGATAGAAGGATGGGCTCAGAATCAGGAAGACCTAAGGTCATATCCAGCCTCATACATTTGATAGCTGCGTGTTCCTAGGCAAGTCACTTAACCTCTGTCTGCCTGTTTCTTCCTCTGTAAAATGGGGGTAATGATACTACCTCCCCGGATAGTTGTGACAGTAAAATAAGATTTGTAAAGCACTTTGCAAACCTCCAAGCACTATGTAAACGACAGTTATTATCATCATCATCATTTGAAGAGGCAGCCGTTTCAGTCCCTTAATGAGCACCTCTAATGGACACCTTTGTCACCCCTTGTACTTGCCTGCTGGTCCTGTTGACAGAGGCCAGATACTCCAATATTTAAAGGACCGAAGAAAAGCCCTGAATTAATGGTAACTTATTTAGTGTTTGCAAACTTGTAGACCGGATTTGAGAATTAATATTTCAGTTAGGTATTTAAGCCATGTGCACAGATCTAACGGAGCTTTGGTTTTGTTTGTTTCTGCTTGCTATCCTCAAGTTCCTAAGCTGTGAGCTCCTTGTACGAGCTACCAAGGATCTATAGCCCATAATAATAGTAGGATCCTGTGACACTATATGCCAAGCAGTATAGTGAAGAAGAGGAAAGGAAAGAGACAGGAAGGAAGGAGAGAAGGAAGGAAGGAAGGAAGGAAGGAAGGAAGGAAGGAAGGAAGGAAGGAAGGAAGGAAGGAAGGAAGGAAGGAAGGAAGGAAGGAAGGAAAGGAGGGAGGAAGGGAGGAAAGGAGGGAGGAAGGGAGGAAAGAAGGGAGAAAGAGAAGGAGAGGGAGGGAAGAAAGGAAGGGAATGAGGGAGAAAGGGAGGGAAGGAGAGAGAAAAGAAAAGAGGGAGGAAAGGACAGAGGAAGGCATGGAGGGAGAGAAAAAGGGAGAAAGGGAAGGAAAAAAGAGGGAGGAAGGAAGAAAGGAAGGAAAGGAGGGAGAGGAAGGAAAAAAGGGAAGGAGGGAGGGAGAGAGGAAGGAAGAGAGGAAGGGAAAAGGGAGGGAGGAAGGAAACAGAGGGAAGGAGGGAGAGAAGGATTTACTAAACATCTACTGTGTACTAAATACTTTACAAATATTATGTCATTTGATGTTCACAACAGTCCTGAGAGGCGGGTGCTATTATTATCACTATTTTCAGATGAGGAAACTGAGGCAGACAGAAGTTAAATGATTTGTCTAGAGTCACATAGCTAGTGTGAGGCTGGAACTGAACCCAGGTTTTACTCCAGAGCTCTCCCCACTGCACCACCTAGCCTTTATCTAGACAATTCATTTGATAATTAGCTGGGTCTTTTGACAGCTCTTGTACAGCTGCACTGTTATTTACTTTTTGTATTGTTATTTAATATGTCACGTATTTATGTCTCATCTCTCCCAACTAGGATGCAAGCCAGGAGCTGGGACAACCTGGCATAGTCAAACGAGCACTGTACATAGAAGCAGAAAGGCCTGGGTTCAAATTCTACCTCTGCCTGACTCTGGGCAAGTCACTTAACCTCTGTCTGTTTGAGTTTCCTCATCTGAAGAATGAGGGTGTTGGTCTCTATGACTACTAAGATCCCTTCCCGTTCTATCAATGATCCTAGAACTGTTTAATATTTCTTTGTACCCTTCACATATCAAGTCCTTGATAAATATTTCTTTGTCAATTGGTCAGGGGTGGAATAGATGGTTGCAAGTGCCAGGCTCCTCAGGAGGTAAAAGATTCTGACTGGGAGCCAACTATTTTATCAGGATCTCTTGACACGGGGGTTTTTTAAACACAAAAGCATCATGGTGTCCTTCACTACTGGTCTTCGGCTCCTCTGGTCTCTGGGCAAACCTAATTTAATGTTTAATTGGCATGAGCAATTGTGCCACACCTCTGGCACACACAGGATGTGAACACTGTAAATGATTTTAAACATATTTGTCTTCTGGGCAGAAGTCAGAGCAGGTGATGTGAGTTAAGTTGTCTTGTTTGTCCTCGGAAATTCTTAAGCAAATTTATTTCCCAAAATTAAATATTAAAGCTGGTAGATGGAAGGAGCCAGAAGATAGAACAAAAAGACACATGTGAGCATCAGGAGTGTTGTGAGCAGCCTTATGAAAGACATGAGTGAAATGCAGGAGAGTTCAGGGTTACTGGGGAGAAGAGGGGGTAGAAGGAAGGGGGAAGAACAAGCATTTACTAAGTACTTAAGAGCAGCCACAAGGTGGATAGAATGTTGGGCCTGGAGTCAGAAAGACTCGAGTTCAAAGCCAGCCTCAGATACTGTGTGACCCTGGCCAAGTCACTTAATTTACTGGAGAAGAAGAAGGCAAATTGCTCCTATATCTTTGCCAAGAAAATCCCATGGGCATTATGGTCACTAAGAGTCAGAGATGACTGAAGGAGAAGCACCTACTGTGTACCAGGCATTGTGCTAAGCACTTTACAAATATTACCTCATTTGATCCTCACAACAACTCTGAGAAGTAGGTGCTATTATGACCTCTGTTTCACAGCTGAAAAATTGAGGCAGATACATGCTAAGTGATTTGCCTAGGGTCACACAGCAAGTAAGTAAATCTGCAGTAAGTACGCTGTAGTAAGTAAATCTGAAGAAGGATTTAAATCCAGATCTTCCTGACTCCAGACCTGGGGCTACCGAGCTGCCTCCGGTTAAAAAATGATTTACTGACCAAACAAATTTCTTTTGATTAATATCTTGCACTACTATTCTTTCTAAGTATTTACTAGAGATGCAAAGTGACTGACACCTATAGATTAATGTCTCCCCCTCCCATCTTTCCCATTTCTGTCTCCTCATCTTTTACCTCTTTTTTATTTCTCATCAGCCCCTTCCCTTACCTACACACATACACTGATACATGCATGCATTAGGAGTAACACACTCCTGGCATGTAGCAGGTTCTCAATAAACATTTGTTGCTTGATTAATTTTTCTGCCTGCCCACCTCAGACTGTGATCCCTTTCCTCTTCCTCCTCTCTTTGTATCCCCCACTCTAAGGAAGGACTGATGCTAGCTTCTGAACAACTAAATGAACTGGGATTTGAGTTGTCTCTCAAAGGGTCCCATTGACTCCCAGATACCTTCCTGACCCTAAAGTATCTGAAATGTCTCAGTGAGGAAATTCCGCCACTGTTTTCCCTAGGTCTCTCTGAAAACGCAAATTTCCCTGGAAAAATATTATATTATATTAATCATATCATATATCATATCATATCATAATTTTGCGTTGTGTCATGTTGTGTTATGTTATGTTATGTTATGTTATGTTATGTTATGTTATGTTATGTTATGTTATGTTATGTCATGTTATGTTATATTATGTTATGTTATATTATGTTATCTACGTTGCCTTGAAACTAGGGATTTCATTTGGTTCTTAAGAAATGAATTTTTTGGAGCATTTTATTGTGGAATAATGTCTTTTGCTATCTTTTATGTCATGGACTCAGCTTATTAGAACCAGAAAGGATTACAGAGCTCATCTATCTAGACCAGTGCCTTCCTTTTGCAGACAAGAAGACAGATGTATTCAGAGGGAGGTGAAGTAACATCCCTGAGGTCTAGAGCCCTACATTCTGACCCCAAATCTCTCTACAATATGCTACCTGCTACATGTGCAGAAATTAACAATTCTTGTCTGCATTAAAACAAACAAATCAAGAGCATTTCGTTTTATTGATGATGTTGGGAGAAATGACCAAAAGTCACAATGATTTCTTAAAATGGAAAATGCAAAATTAATAAAAATGTTTCCAGTAAGTGACTGAAGGAAGTAAGACTACAGCGCTGATACAAATGCTTGCCAATTTCCTTGTAAAGTAAAAATTTCCCTAAACAAACAAGTTTATAGGTGTTTGCAAAAGAAACTGTCCATTGCAGCTGAATTTTTTACTATGAATCCAGAGTCACATACCTTTTTGTTTTTGTTTAATTGACAAGCATCTTCACTAGAGAAAAAAAGCATTGAGAAAAATACTTGAGGCCCATGCGTCAGGAAACCTCAGGTTCCGCTATGAGCTCCAATATTTAGTAGCCATGTGACTTTGGGCAAATCACTCCAGCTGTGAACCTCAATTTTCTCATATGTCAAATGAGGATGATAACCCTCCTCACTGAGTTATCATGAAGAGAGAGCTTTGAAACCTTGCTCTTCAATGGATCCATGTAATCCATTCATGCCTTCTATATAATTCATATTTTTATTCTCCCATGATTACTCCATGAGAGATATAACCAGCATTGTAGAGGCTTTGTACTAAGTCTTTTTGAAGTCCATTGGCTGCATTGTAATACTTGGATTACCCTCTGCTTGGCATTTAAAGTTCTTCCCAACATGTCCCCCAATCTGCCATTTCAAAAGAGGGAAAGGTTGTGTGAAATAAGAAAGGAGTCTGGGGTTAGAGTGGGGCATGCCTCTGACCTGTCTCAAGGTCCACGGAAGAGACAAAATGTCAGGACTGGTTGTGGAAATAGAAACCAAAAGGGAGAGAATCCCCCTCCCCCGCTTCATCTCCCATCATCAGCACTGGTCTTCATGACTTCTTGTCTAATGTTATTAGTTCTTGCCTTGAGTTACATCATAGATTCAATAGCCCTTTGTGGGATGACCTGGGAGCCTGACCTGGGAAGGGGCAAGGGGAGAGCATCAGTAAGCAGTAGGATGCCTCCCATCACTCATCCCCCAACTTTCATATGTATTCTAAAGGAAGTTATTGATTTAGAGATACTCTAGCTACATCACTAAAGTTCAGGGGAGATAAAGATGATTGGATTGGTAGGAGGGAAATCAGGTCCATTGTAGCGGATGGTGAGAAGCATCTCAGACTCAACATGTCCAAAACAACTCATCATCTTTCCCCTAAACTTACCGCTTCTCCTAACTTCCCAATTTTTATTTCTATTTCCTTTAAAATTGATTTCACTATTATGCTAGAAGAAATAACAAGCAGGATGATTTCAAAAAAACCTGCAAAGACTTACATGAACTGATGCAGAGTGAAGGGAATGGAACCGGGAGAACATTGTACACAGCAAGATTATACGATGAACAACTATGAATGAGTTAAATTATTCTCAGCAATACAATGATCCAAGACAATCCTAAAGGACTCATGATGAAAAATGCTTTCTGTCTCCAGAGAGAGAACTGATGGCATCTGAATACAGATGGAAGCCTACTATTTTTCAATTTTTTTCTTCTCCATTTTTTGGTTCCCACAAAATGACTAATGGAGTATGGAATGGAATATATAGTGAAATGGAATATATAATGGAATAAATGGAAATATATTTTACATGATTGGACGTGTATAACCTATATCAGATTGCTTAGTGTCTCAGGGAGGGTAGTGAGGAAGGAGAGAAGGATAGAATTTGGAACTCAAAACTTAAAAAAAGCCAAATGTTAAAAAATTGTTTTTGCATATAATTGGGGAAAAATAAAATATTATTTTTTAAAAAGATTGATTTCACATTTATTCTTCCTCACACACTCTACTTGTGTTCCAACCAAACCATCCTACTATACGTGGCATTCTATCTCTTGTCTATGCATAGTCCATCACCCATACCTGGAACACACTCCTTTCTCTCTTGAAATCTCTGACTCCTCTCAAGGCTAAGCTCAAGTGCCACCTCTTAAAGAGACCTTTCCTGATTCCACTAGGTGTAGTGCTCCCTCCTGCTGCCAACCCCAATTACTTTGTTCTTATTTTGATATATGGTGGGCATTCCACATATAGTGATGAGGATGGAAGATCTCTGAAATGGTGAAGATTTTGATTCCCTTCTCGTAAAAGGAAGCAAAGGAAAAAGAGTTTGCCCCTACCTGTCTTGGAGGGTAGGGAGGAAGTTATTCTGACTGCAGCAAATGCCTGTTCCACTTATCTTGGTCCAGGTTTATCTAGGCTTGGACAGGGGTTTTTCAAATGTAAAAATCCACATATTCATAAATCTATGACAATTCTGGTTCATACCTTATCTCTACCCGAAATTTCAAGCTATAGGAAAATTTCATGTCTTATTTCCCATTAAAATTCTTTTAATAATAGCATTTCCATACTCCCTTAAAGCTTGCAAAGCACTCTATGTGCATTATCTTATCTAGTTCTCAGAACGACCCGGTGAGATCAGTGCTACTATTAGCCTCATTTTACGGATGACTTGCTGGATTAAAACTCAGATTGTCCTGACTCCAAGTGCAGCTGTCTGCGGACTGCACCATCTAGCTAACTTATTTCCAATCCAGTTTCCCATGCACCCCGAAGGAAAACACACACACACATACACACACGTGTAAGTACATTTATTGCGACAAGTTTAAAGGTGACAAAATACAATACTGAGACTCCAGTTATGGCTTGAGTTCTCACTTTTACTCTTCCCAAAGAAGCCAGAGAATCTAGCCTCCCCGCTCCCGCCCCTGCCCCATCCCCTATGTCTTCAGCACCTATAATCAGGTGACCCTAGATGCTTTATTAGGGCAGTGCTCCCTGAAGTCAATGTCTTAGGAAGAAAGAGGGTCCTAATGGACTCATACTTCAGTGTGGCTCTCCCTGCTTCCTCCTCTAGCATCCTACAGGCCCTGGGCTCCAACACTTGCTCCCACCCCGGCCTGCCACCTGAAAGAGGGATAAAGTGTCCACTACCACATAAGGTGGCCCTCTTATGGTAGATAATGTGTCAGGTGCACGTTCTGGATCCCAGGCAAGGAGAACAATCTCACTTTTAATTTTTTTAAGCCTTTCGAGACTTCTTACACCTTCCTCACCTCCGCCCTCTTGGTGATCCATTGACACTGGCCTCTTTGATGTTCCTAGCTTGTGACATCTGGGCATTTTCACCTGCTGCTCCTCCCTCCTGCCTGAGATGCCCTCCCTCCCCATCTCTGCCTCCTGGCTTCCCTGGTTTCCCACCTACAACTCCACCTTTCTTCAGGAAGCCTTTCCTGATCCCCCTTAATGCCAGTGCCTTCCCTCTGTTGATTGTCTTCAGTTTATACTACACATATCTTATTTGTACATAGGTCTTTGTATGTTGTCTCCCCCATTAGACCATGAGCTTCTCGAAAGCAGAGACTGTCTTTCACCTTCTTTGTATCCCTAGTACTTAGCATAGTGCCTGGCACCTAGTAGGTGCTTAATAAATGTTTCCTGACTGATTGACTTACAGCGATGCACTCAAAACGACCAGTTGTAATATCTTGACACGTTTTAGTTCTGGGTATTTCCTCTCCATTCTCTGACTTGATGCCCGGATTGTGCATTTCCAGGCAGAAGCTAGATAAAGACAGTAGCTCCATATTTTGCATTTCCTTCTCTGTGCACGTCTCCTCTCAGTAGGATGTAATCTCTTTGAGGAGATGGACTTGTGGGGTTTTCTTGAATTGTTTGTTGTTTTTTTGTTTTGCTTTTGTACCCAAAGCACCTAACACAATGCCTGGCACCTATTGTCATTGCTTAGTCTAACTCTTTGTGAACCCTTTTGGGGGGCTTCTTAGCAAAGATACTGGAGTAGTTTGCTATTTCTTTCTCCAGCTCATTTTACAGATGAGGAAACTGAGGCAAACAGGGTTATGTGACTTGCCCAGGGTCACACAGCTAGTAAGTGTCTAGCACCTATTATATGCATAAAACATGCTTGCTGATTTGAATTGTGAAAAGGGGAAAACCAGAGCCAGGAGATGGGTTCTAGGAGAAGTCACAGGGAGAATTCCGTCCTCGACTTCTGTCTTCCCCAGTCCCCAAATTCAGTCAGTTGCATCTTGTCTATGATGGGAAAAGAGGAGTTGGTCAAGACTACAGCCAATTCTCTGGTAACTAGTGTCTTTCAAGGGGAACTATGAGCCTCAGTGGCATGAGAGGACAGCAGAAGATTTATCCAAAGGTGGGGCCGCAGGGCAAGGAGCTGCTGAATAGGGTTTCAGATACATTTCAAGAGATGACAAATATGGGTGTTTTCATTGGATGAATGTGATCTTGTTTTGCATCATAACTCTATGTTTAGGAGATAAAAGATTCCTTTATCCATTATACTCATTTAAAAGAGATTTGGTCATTATTAAGTCTATGCTATTAATATCTCCTACTCTATTTTACATTTTAACATTTCTGCACAATTTATTATTATATTATTTACATGCTTTGTTATTAAACACTTTAAAATTTGCATAGCATTTTACATATATTATCTCAGTTGATCCCCACAACTTTATGAGGTAGGTGCGGTTATTATCCCTGTTTTACAGTTGAGGAAGCAGAGGCCGGCTCTCAGGTGTCTGAGACAGGATTTGAACTCAGGGCTTCCCGACCCCAAGTCTATCCACTGTGCCATGTAGCTATCACTAATAGTTATGCAAGCCCCATAAACAATAAATTTAAATAAACATCAATTTCCTCTTTTGCAAAATGCAGGTGTTGATCTAGATGGCTCACCTCTCAAGCCCCTTCCTGCTCCAAGACCATGCGCCTATGAGCCATTTCTGGGAAAGCAGAGGCTCTAGGCTGTCTCCTCCAGTTTCAGAATGTGATGGGAAAAGAGACATTTCTGTAAGCCGCTGCTGAGAGATCATTCTGCGTGTGAGCACCCTCCCACACTGTCCCAGGGCCCAGCAGCCTCACTTGATGTGGTCAAACAGGGGGCTCAGAGCCAAGACAGCCGTATAACACCCTGGCTGGGGTGGGGGGGATGTGGAGGGCCATCCCTGCCCAGCAGGTGGTCACCAAGGACTTTAATTTGATGGGACTCTGGGCAGGGCCTTCTGCTGACAATTAGGTTTCCGAATCATTGCCTATTATCCAAAATACAGGGGAGGGGAAGGGAAGGGAAGGGAAGAAGCATTTATTAAATGCCTACTATGTGCCAGGCACTGTGCTAAGTGCTTTATAAATATTATCTCATTTGAGCCTCACAAGAACCCTGGGAGGTAGGTGCCATTATTAACTTCATTTTACAGATGGGGAAACTGAGGCAAGCATTTCACACAGCTAGTAAGTGTCTGAGGCTGGATTTGAACTCAGGTCTTCCTCACTCGAGGCCCAGGGCTCTATCCACCGTGCCACCAATATTAGAATAATAATAGCTAACATTTATGTAGTGCTTACTATGTGCCAGGCACTGCGCCAAGCACTTTACATTTATTATTCCGTTTGATCCTCAGAACAGCCTGGCAGGCAGGTGCTATCACAATCTCCACTCTGTGGGGCAGACAGGGCTTAAATGACTTGCCCAGAATCACGCAAGAAGGAAGTGTCTGGGGCTCGATTTGAACTCAGGTCTTCCTGACTCCAGGCCCTGCGCACTGTCCACTGCTTCACCCCACTGTCTCCAAGCTACCAACATGATCAATAATAGCGTATTTTGTAGTTGTAAAACATTGGAGACGGTGTGAGTAAGCACTGATCAGAGAATGGGGGAGCCAACGAATTCACAGAAGTACAGAAAGAGCTGTTGAGTTGATGGAGAGTGAAGTAAGTAGAACCAGCAGAACAATTTACTTGATGACCCTAATAATGTAGTCAATCAGTCAGTTAATATTTATTAAGCACCTATTATGTACCAGGGACTGTGCTAAGCACTGGGGATACAAAGAATTGAAACACAGACCCTGCCCTCCAGGAGTTCATAGTCTAAGGGGCGGAGCAACATGCAAATAACTCTATATGGGGTAAATTGGAGATAATTAACTGAGAGAAGGCACTAAGCATAAAAGAGAAAACAAATATTGAAAGGTTTTATAACTCGAATAACTACAGAGCAAGCCAAGAGATAAAGATGCAAGGGTGTGAGTAGATGGAGGAATTTTATGTCCTGTTTTCTGCCATTTACTAAGTATGTGACTTCAGAAAAATCTGAGCCTCCATTTCCTCGTCTGTAAAATGGGGAAAATAATATTCCATCTTGGTTTCGATGAGGAAAAAGTCCTTTGAGAACCTTGTGGTGCTGGGTAGATGTGAGTTATTAGTGTTGTTACAGCGTGTGCTCCAGCACACACACACACACACACACACACACACACACACACACACACACACACACATGTGCACGTAAGCCAAAAAAGGTTACATAAAGTTGAGCTATTATTATATTACAAGCCACATCTTCTGAGTACATTTCTAGCATGAATTTTAAAACCTAGAGGGTGAATTATATATCTAAGAAACATAATCCCACCCTTTCAAAGGAAAGTTCACGAAAATACAACATATATTCAAGTCACAAGTTCCTCGTCCACATCCTTATCCAAAGCCACAGAAAGACACAAGGCCCTTTGTGGAACGTGTTCCTTGCCCTATAAAGTTGATCAAGGGCCAGCTTTGGAGAGCTCCTCTCCACCCTCCCCTCCTGCCCCCCAGGATGCTGTTCAGAGTAAATCGATTTTTCCACGGGGACATGGGAAGGGTCAGGCTGTTAGGGATAGCCTCGTGTTCATAAGCACACGCCCCAAGCTATTAAGGAAATGACAGTAAGATATAAACAGCTAGACACACAGGGCTGGTCCCACCCCTAACCTACACAATTTCCCTCGTAATTCAATTCAACAAATATTTATTAAACACCTTCCTTGGTCAAGGTCTCTTCATTTGTCTTGAAAGGTCAAGGCTGTTGGCTTCTTGCCTCCCTGGGTGCCTGAGCACCTAAATACAATGTCATTGGCCTCGTTCTCTTCGATTATGAAACTCCTGAACACGTGTGATGCAAAGATGGGATAGAGGACAATGCCACCTCACTGCTGTAAAAGGTACCGCCTGACACTGCCTTCCCTTTAGCAGGCTATCTGTGAATGTAAGGGAGCCAACAGGCATCAGGAGGAAGTTAAAAGAGCATAGGAGTAGGACTTGGAAGCACCTGCCTTGTCACCGAGTATCTGGCTTCAATTTCCTCATCTCTATGATAGGGAGGATTATACTTGCTCCGCCTGCCTTAAATACTATTAAGCTATGATGTAGCATTATTAACTGTGACTTTGTAGTGAAAAGAAAATACTGAAACGGAGGAATGGTGATCCTGAACCAGATTTCTCTTCTTGTCCGACCTCTAAAACTGGGGCAGGTAGGTGGCACGGTGGATAAAGCACCAGCCCTGGAGTCTAGGAGGACCAGAGTTCAAATCTGACCTCAGACACTTACTAGCTGTGTGCCCCTGGGCAAGTCACTTAACCCCAATTGCCTCCTCCCAAAAAACTGAAGAATTCTCCCATCTCCTCTGCTTGACAATTTAAAGCCCCTTCACAATCTGGCTCTAATAGGAGCTCTCCAAAGCTGGCTCTCATCTTTTGGTCAGTTAGTCAATGTACATTTATTAAGCACCTACTATTAAGCCCAGACTGGGCTTTAGGAAGATCACTTTGGTAGCTGAGTGGAGGATGAAGCACATACCTTCCTGCCAGTGACTGCAGTTATCCAGGTGTGAGGTGTGTTAACAAAAGACCCCAGGCCCATAAAGGGACCTGAAATGAAACAGAGTCTGATACACCAATTAAAAGCACTTATTGTCTGAAAAAAATCTTGCAGAGCAGAGAAGATTCTACAAGGGAGCAGAGAGGGAGCGACTTCTCAGCTGCTCAGAGGGAAGCGGGAAAGGGTGAGATGTAGTTTCTAGAAGCTTTTGGCTGGGGAGCTGTGGTCAAGGGAGAGCACATCTATAGACATAATAAGCCAGGCAGCAGGATGTTAGAAAGTCTTGAGCAAGGTCCTGAGTCTGAAACTTCAGCTCAAGGTTGCCCCTGAGTTGATCAAGGCTGGTTCTGTGGTTTCTGGCAGCTACAGGCACCTCCAAATTCAAGTAGAGTTCACTTGCAAAGGATCACTGGTATGTCAGGCAGTTTGGGGCTTCAGAAGTTTTTCTGAATGGCTAGTTTTTGTGTAATTCTATTGTCCTACTCCCCTGTGAAGAAGGGAAGTTCTAACATACACTGTAGTCATTACAGAGCCCAGGTGATAAGGTCCTGCACTAGAGTGGTGACAGTGTCAGATAATGGAAAGGGATGTGTCCTGGAGATGTGTCATAAGACTGAGCCTGGTGACTGGCATCCAGCAGGTGGTACCCTTGAGAGAGAGAGTGTGAGTAGAAGTATGTTGTCATAGTAACTTATCATGAACAGATTGTAGCCATCTTCTCCTTTGGTTAGTTTCTTCTCTATTGAGGTCCTCCTAACATAAAAAATAAGAATTTCATTTCAAAAAAATGTTTCTTGTATTTGTAAAAATAGAAGGTTTGGACTGTGATTTTTCCCCCTCCCCCGCCCCCATGACCAAGAATAAGAATGTTTTGTGTCTGAAATGTCAACACAGCCCCAATAGGACCAGCTGGAGGCAACCTACACCATAATGCTCATAGGAAGAACCATGATCACACATCTGGGTTTCCTAGAATGGCTCTTTTGCCTTCTTTTGCCACTGTCTGTGTTTCAATGCCTATTCAGTCCTGAGCTGCTGTCCCATAAAACGTAACTGGCAGGTATTCTGTTGGTCTGAAAATTTTAAAAAAGAGGCTATTTTAGCATTGAGAGTAGTGTCTGTGTGTGTGTGTGTGTGTGTGTGTGTGTGTGTGTGTGTGCCCTAATTTCAGTAATCTCATTCAGACCCATCTAGAGATGGATTCTCTGAAGGTGGGACCATGAGCAGCCCGGCCAAACTCTGTCTCATATGGATGAACTTTGTGATCTCTCAGCCCTTTCGGTATTTGATCACCAAGTCTAAGTGCCAAGTCACATTGCTTAACACCCATTTGAACTTTGCAGCTTCCCTATTTCAACAAATGAAAAGATTATTATTGCTCAGGCTGAAGGGATATTGGATTTTTGTAAAGTTTAAATTTATATTATAATGAGCTTAACTATCAAAAACCCACAAACATTTCCATGTACAAAGTAGAACAGAAAAAGAGAACCAAATGCAAAACTGAGAATTCCTATTCTATGTAGCTTTTATTTTTTGATTAATTTAGCATAGATTACTTTCTTTTCAAAAATTTTTATTTTATTTTTAGTTCAAAATCCTCTACTCCCCATCTACTCCACCCCCATTGAGAAAAAAGAAATATGATATCCATTGTACAGAAGATATCATGTAAAACTTATTTCCACATTATCCCTATTCCAGAAAAAAAAAGAAAAAATAGCATAGATTACTTTCAAAACTATCTTGCTTGTTTGTTTCCTTCTGAATTTCCTCTGTTCTCTTTAGTGCATTTTATAAACTGTCTCAATGACCCTCTTTTCTTTTTTTTTCTTTTTGGTCAACATTATCTGTTATTCTCCTTTCCCCCTCAAATTGCCCACTCAAAAGGAGAAAAGAAAAACGCTATCCTTGTAAAAAAAAAATAAGCATGGTCAAAATCCACATATTTACTGTGTCTATAGAGATAATTGTTGAATGAATGAAGAACATGTGTTCCCTTCCTATTTCAGGGGAGTCAGCTGGGTATGCTAGAGAGACAAGTAGAGTTGGAAGGCACGATGAAAGGAGAAATGACAGAGGCAGAGAGAGACAGAGACAGAAAAAGAGATAGAGACAGAGTAGTGGGAGAGAAGAGGAGAAGAAAAGAGAGGAGGAGAGAAAGAGAAACCGAGAAAGAGAGCTTTCACATATTAGTTTAAGTCTAACGTATGGGTGATTGGACCCTTTGGGCAATCGTGGGCCCCTGGGAGTTACCATTAATGAAAAGCTGGTTTTGTCTTTGTTTTCCAAAGTAGGCCATTAAGGATTGTATCCTCCTACATAGAGGAGCCTCCACATACATGGAAGGTTTTAGTTGAAGTGGGGATTGCATGTAAGTGAAATGTTTTAGGATTCTGGAAGCTCTGACTACTTTCTGGTGTTTTAGAGTATTTATGCTTAATACAGTGAATAACAAACCACTTTTCTTTTTCTTTGGAAATGTCTCTTTACACAAACGAATTCTCTTAACTTGCTAGATAGAGAAGTGCTTTCTTTAAACTTCAAGTCAAATGTCTAAGAATGAGAGAAAACCCCTTAATAGCTGCCTTCTTGCTTGTGTTAGACACATAAACTACCCAAGTACCCGCTTCACTGCAGGGAGGACTAGATATCGCTCCATTTTGCCAGTAAATCAATTATTAGGGAGACCTATCTGAAATTTTGCTTGTGGGACCAAGACAGAGAATTTAATCTCATGCCACTAGGCTAGCATGATTAGTTGGAAACATACTTAAGGTTTAAACACCAATAAGGTCTTGACCATAGTGTCAATAGGCACAGAATAGGGGAAAAACAAACTAATTTGGTTCACTTGTAATTCAAGTGAATTACACTTAGTATTATTGGTCCTTTCCAAGTCAATTACCTCTCTTTTTCAAGAAAAATCAAATTTAACAATCCTAATTGGCATTTTGAAATGCAACTTGTTTGGTATTATTCATTCAGGGTGCATCTTCATGGATTATTGTCATAGTGGATAGAGAGCTTGTCTTGGAGACCGATAGAGCTGTAACGAATCTTGGCTGGGTGACCTGTGCTATCCTCTCAAAGCCCTAGGTAACTTGCTAAGACTTTGTATTACAGAGAAGATACCTCCCTGAACTGGTAGAGATTTCCTTATTGGGATGTTCCCCATACCAGGGAAATCACAGGTCCTGTCTTTATCTCCATTTCCTTCATAGTGCCACTGACTCCATTCACTTTGGTCAACACTCTTTTTGTTCCCTCCACAAGGTAGAAACATTTCCAGGGGTTTTAATGCTTGCCATCACTTAATTGGGTTGAATTAGCTGGTTAGTTCCCCTCAGGCTCAAAACTGCAGTTTCAATTTTGAAATCTGCCAGCAGGTGCTAGCTTAAAGTGGCATGTTTTTTAAAGTACCATAACCAATTGCTGAGAAAGAGAATAAGGTATAGTGAAGTGGTCCCCAAAGTGTTTGTGCACCTCACCATTAAAGATTTTTTGACTACACACCCC
Source organism: Trichosurus vulpecula (assembly GCF_011100635.1). NCBI lineage: Eukaryota > Metazoa > Chordata > Mammalia > Diprotodontia > Phalangeridae > Trichosurus > Trichosurus vulpecula. The sequence goes on along the minus strand of NC_050573.1, from coordinate 547,372,816 downwards.
AACATATGTATATTTATTTATAAATTATATAAATGCGTTATCGTACTAATATATTGTGTGCATTATAAAATATACATGAAAATAGAAATTAAATGAGATAGATGAAATAAAGATTTTAAAATAAGTTTTACTTATTAATGTTACAAAAATCATTTTTACTTTTACTACAAAAAGTGGTGAGAGCAATGTGATCGAATATGCTTCCTTATTTGCGAACAGCTTAGTTTAATGTTTGGTGATAAGGTCATTCAAATTCAGTTTGTGTCAGTACGAAACTATTGATGGCTGTCAGAGCTAATAAAAATACAGGACAAAAGCATAAAGAGCTAAACGGAAGAAGTGCTTTGTTGGCACTATACTTAGCATATCATAACAATTGTTTTTTTAAATCTCCTGTAAAGGTTTTACTGAAATTTGAGTAGATTTCCATCTGCCCTGACGTTAATTGGTTATTCTTACAAACTAATCTGAAAGTGTTACATGTTATATTTTTAACAAGTGGGTTCAAAACACACTGAAACTCATTTGGTTGATTTTTAATAAGTTAGAAAACTCTGGGTTTGTGTGCAGCTGTGAGAATTTTTATAGATGACATACTTAGATTGTTTTTGGTTGCAAAGCTTAGGACAGGGGTGGAGTCAGGAAGACCTGAATTCAAATATGGCCTCAGACACTTACTAGCTGTGTGACCCTGGGCAAGTTACTTAAACCTGTTTGCCTCAGTTTCCTCATCTCTAAAACGAACTGGAGAAGGAAATGGCAAACCACTCCAGTATCTTTGCCAAGAAAACCCCAAATGAGGTCACAAAGAGTGGGACAAACACTGAACTCATATTCCTGTACCTTGTTAGTCTAGCTAATTAAAATAGAGCAAGCACCTCCTTTGATTTGGTTGCTTTTCTTTATAAAAGAAGCCCTAAAGTGAAGTCCAATTGTGTTTAAACTTAGAGACAGCATCTCTCTGAATTTCGAGTGAAAATAAAATTGGTTGAATAGTGACTGTCTCTAAATTTTTCTTTCAGGTATCACAATAGGGCAATTTAAAAAATTATATTTTTTAAATGTGGTAAAAATCCACTTTCTCACCTTCCCCCATCCCCCATCCTCCATTGAGAACAAAAGAAAAACAAAATCCATTACACACATGTATAGTTGATTAAAATCGATTTCCATATTGGCCATTTCCAAAAAAGTATTTGTCTCCTACATCCTGAGTCCTTCCTTTCTCTGTAAGGAGATGGGTAGCACATTCCATCACAAATCCTCTGCAATCCTTTGGCTGTTACTCTGATAAGAGTTCAGCACAGTAGCATTCTATCATATTTTTATACCATAACTTATCCATTCCTTCCTCAGTTTATGAGCACTTCCTTAAATTCCCATTCTTTGCCACCTCAAAAAGAGCTCTAAATATTTTTGTACTTCCTTACCTAGAGTTTGTTTTGCTTTGTTCTAATCCTTCCAATAACCATCCCTCTAATTCTCCCTCTTCCCTTCTTTCCTTTACCTCCTATTCCCTTGTTGAATGAAATGTTTTTCTATGCTTAACTCTGTGTGCCTGTATTCTTCCTTTTGTCCCAACCCCTGCCCCCTCCTTCTTGTTTATATAGACTTCTACTTGTGAGATAAGTTTCCTTAACTTTTTTCCCCCTCCCTTCCTCAGTGTATTCCTCTTTCCCTTTCTTCCAATTCTTAAAATTAATAGAATCACTCCCAGACCTTGTCTAATTGGATACTCTTTATGAAACCTGATGATGATAGGGTTCAGAGGAGCCCCAGATATCCTTTCCCCATATTTGAATGTAAGCATTTTATCCTTGTTTAGTTCTTTTCATTGTTCATTCCTATTTACCTTTTTGTGTTTCTCTTCACTCCTGTGTTTGGATTTCAGAGTTTCTCCAAAAGCCTGGTCTTTTCATCAGTAATATTTGGAAGTCCTCTATTTTATTAAAGGCCCATTTTTCTAAAGAATTACACTCAGTTTTTCTAGGTAAGTTATTCTTGGCTGTAAGCCCATATCCTTTGCCTTCTGGAATATTTTATTCCAAGTTCTGTTCTGCTTCATAGTGGTGGCTGCTAATTGTGCATGATCCTTGCTGTGGCTCCTTGGCACTGGAAACTTTTCTTTCTGACTGCCTTGTAAGCTCTGGATTTTGGCTCTGATGTTCCTAGGAGTTTTCATTTTGGAGTTTCTTTTAGGAGGTGACTGGGAGAATTCTTTCTTTTTCCATTTGGCCCTCTGGTTCTAAGAGATCTGGGCAGTTTTCTTTTAAGATTTCTTCAAATAGGATGTCTAGGCTCTTATATTGGTCATGCTGTTTAGGTAGTCAAGAGTTTTACAGTTTTTTCTCCTTGATTTGTTTTCCAGGTCAGTTGTTTTTGCTATGAGATACCTCACATCTTCTTCCATTTTTTTTGTTTTTTTTTTTGACTCAGTTTGAATATTTGTTATTGTTTCACAGAGTCATTGCCTTCTATTTGGTCCATTCTAATTTCCATAGTTTGCTGCTTCACAAGGTGTTGTGCCTTTCAAACTAAGCTTTTTATTCCCTTTCCACTTCTTTCTTTCGTAGCTCATTTCTTTTTCATTTTTTTTCCTCAAGCACTTTCATTTCATTTTTAAAAAACACTCTTAAAAAAAAACCCTCAGTTCATCTCTTCCTGGAATTCTAGTTGAGTTTGTGCCCAAATTGTGTTTTTCTCTGAGGCATTGCTCATAGATGTTTTGGGGTTACTCTCTTCTGGGTTTGTGTCTAGAACTTCCCTGTCACTGTAATAGCCTTTTTTTTTTGCAGGGTGGAAGGCAGGGCAATTGGGGTTAAGTGACTTGCCCAAAGCTAGTAAATATGTCAAGTGTCCGAGGCTGGATTTGAACTCAGGTCCTCCTGACTCCAGGGCCGGTGCTCTACTCACTGTGCCACCTAGCTGCCCCTGTAATAGCTTTTAATGATGGGATTCTTCCTGTTTGTCCATTCTTCCACCCTATTTCCTTACTTCAGACTTGATGTTAGGTGTGAGTGCTGCTCACTTCTGGAAAAAAGTCCTGGATTAGTCGTTTTGCTGCTTTCTTGGAGTATTGAGTGTTGTATTATTCCACAATCTCAGGGATAAGATTGCATGCTTTCAATGCTGCCAAAGTGGTCCTATCCAATGCAATGTCTGGTTGCTGCACCCCTCCTCCAAGCTCCCCCCCAAACCCATCTGAGCTCTGCAAGTTCCTAACCTGGATTTCAGTCTGAGCAATAGCAGACAGCTGCTAGATTCAGTCCCCATCAGTCAGCTTGAGAGCTTTGTTGGTTCAGAATGACAGAAATTTGGGTTCTACTTTGGTTTCAGATTCCTACCCTAGTTATTCCTCTGTAGGCCAGGCTAGATGCTGGAACTGAGACCCTGTTCTGCTCCTGCGGGTCTGAGCCCTGCTGCTGCTGCTTGCTTCTGGGCCTTCCTCCTTTCTCAGTATACCACCCAGGGCCTCTCTGCCTGGTTACACCACCCCTGAATCCATGACCTGGAACTGAGTAGTGGGTGACAAAGCTACCAGTAGGTGCTTGTCCCTGTTTCAGTGCTCCTTTATGGGTCTGGTGATGCCATGGTATGGCTCTGGGATCTCCTCTTGCCCCAGTATGTTCTTCATGTGTAATACTTCTGGCCTGACACTGTCCTCAGTGTCTGTAGACCTTTCTGTCCGTGTGTGGACCCGGGCCAGACAACTCACTGTGACTTTTTCTGGATTTTCCCATAAGGATCTGGTCTGGTGAATTTTTTGTCTTTTTAGAGGAGTCTTATGGAGGGGGGGGGGATTGGCTATACTGACCTGCTAATCTACCATCTTAGCTCCCAGGTATGAAGTTCATTATACCTATTTCTTGTTTAGTCATTTCAGTTAGGTGACTCTTCATGACCCCATTTGGGGTTTTCTTGGCAGACAATGGAGTGGTTTGCCATTTCCTTCTCCAGCTCATTTTACTACCACCTGGATGCCTCTATTATTCCTATTAGTGGCTATATTCTTTGCATCAACACAGGGAAAATGGATAGTGGGGTTTGAGTGGAAGGCTGAAATAGTGAAGCTCCCTCAGTATGGGACAAGACCTTACCTCTCCTACCATCCACCCCCACCCTGCACCCCTTCTATACTTTTAGAAACTGCTCTGCTGAGAAAGTGAAGATAAGAAATTACATCAGGAGACAGACACCTGCAAGGTCCTGTTTATCTAGCTTTTACTCTCTTTGCCAAATACTGGTCTCACACCTCTCTTTTTGTTCTTTGTTCTCTGTTGCTGGGAAAAGATTCCGCATTTAGAATGTGAGCTCCAAACCCAGTCAATGGGAAGAGGAGCCAGTGGGGAGGGTGGGAGAACTCTGTGTTAGGGTCTATATAACTTGCTTTGAGCTGTATGCAAGACACACACATTGCTGGCATCATCTTGGGCCACGCTGGGGTGTGTCCTTTCTCATGAGAAAACAATAAATTCCTTTTTTGCCTTTTCTCAAGAACGGTCTCTATTTTTAATGTGAATAATGGTCTCAGACCCACACAGTTTTGGTGCATTGACCAGGAATCCCCTTTTTGGGAGGGGTCTTCACATATCAAATCCCAGGGCAGGTGCCCATCGGTAAATTGCAGGTGGCTCAGGGATGGTCTGTGAAACCTGCCTCCTGATTAGATAAGCACCTGAAGAAAGACCATCTCAGGAGGCAAAAATTAAAGTGGAACGGAACTCCTGATAGTGTTAGGGAAGTCCACCCAGAGGAATGGCCAAATTGATCTGGTCACATAAGTCATGCGCATGATCCCAGATGAGCAAGATCCATGAGTCCTCTAGAGGGCAAGACTGGTGAGCAATTCCTGGGTGACCTGGGGTTGGGGCAAGATTGGTAAGCTTCTTTTTGGGAAAAGGAGAATGAGAACTTGTGAACCTCAGCCTGGGGTTGGGGCAAGATGGGTGAGCTTTTAGAAAGCAAGAACTTGTGAGCCTCACCCCGCTCCCCTTGGCAAGATCAGTGAGCCCTCACTTCTAGAAAAGGAGAGCGAGAATTTGTGAGCCATGTGGGGAACAACTCAGTCTAAGATGGGTGGGCCAAGATAGGTGAGCTTTCTTTCAGAAAGCGAGAACTTGTGAGCCTCAGCTGACTAGGGGCCAGACTAGCTAATTGGGAGTTAACAAAGTATAAAGGGAAAGACAAAAGAAAAATGCTGGCAATGTCTAATTTGTGCAGTGGATTTCTAAGAATCCTCTCTGAGCTCTCTGTCATTTTCTTTCTGTATTTGTTCTGTGTCTCTGTGTGGAGTGTATAATCTGACACCCTGTAAGGTCCACTACCTCTCTCTTTCTCTTCCTGACTCCAGTTTCTTCAGAGGAGCAGGTAGGTGGGAGAGAGGAGGAGAGAGAAAAGCATTTTATTGTTTAGATTATATGATGGAAAAAGGCAAATTGAAGAGGGAAATAAGGTATGTGCAGTTTTAAAGGGACTTTAATCAACGTCCACCAGAAGGGATAAGTAGGAAAGGCAGGAAAGTTCAACCATACGAGAAGAGCATGTGTGGAAAGTGTAAGGAAGGTATAATCTATTTTAGTAGAAGTTCTGAAAGTAAAAATGTTTGGAAACTCTTGAAGAGTTCTTGGAAAATATTCTCTTCCTCCCTCCCGAATTCCAACTTTGGCCAAGTTGTTGAAAGTAGAAGAGAGAAAGATAAGGAGGAAAGGAGGGTGAATCTGTTCCCTTCAGATAAAAGGGAAGCAGGCTAAATAAGCCTTTAACCATTCCCTGCCTTACCTAAAAGAGAAAAATTTTTGTGTAATAGGACCCAACCAGGAAAAAAAAATTGAATTCATTCTGGTCGTATTTAAAAATATGAAAAGTGTAATGTGTCATTCCTAATTTAGTGCTTAAGATAGGTTAGAATTTATTTTACTATTTGGCACTAAAGTAAGATTAGTAAACAAAAATCTTAAGCAGGCAGCTTAGAGTGAAAGGCTGATAGCCTAATTTAAAAACCAATAGATAAAGTTCTGGAGAGATCTGTGGGTGGGTTCTATTAAATCTAATATGGATATTGGCTATGGTAAAGATATTGGTTATTGTGAGTTATTATTACTGTTCAATTAATTATCAAACTCCTCTGCCTGGAGTATACCTTGTCAGCAATGATTCAAATTCCTTAGGCTTTCTTTTTACCTGGGCCAAAATGTGCTGGCCCAGCACATTTTAAACTGACCTGACCTGACTATGATAGGTGATTTCAAACTGTAAAACTTTCCCAAGAAAAATGTGAATGGGGAACTGAAATACTGAAGAAATATATGAATTTGTAGATAATATTCCTTTTTAAAGTGTACTGAACTCAGAAACGTATATTTGTATAATTTTAAAAGTACATATTATTATTTGGCATTGAGAAATTTATTAACTAACGAAGTCCTATTTACTTTAGTTTACTGTTCAGTAAGGGGATGGTGGCGGAATTCATTCCCAGGGATATTACAAAGATCACATGGTTGTAAAGGTGTTTGGCACAATGCTTGGCATAAAACAAATGCTGTCTGAATGTAGACTGTTTATGTTAAATATAATTGCTTCATATTCATTATCTTTATGCGGATTTTCTTAGATGTGAAATTTATGTCAATGGTGATGAAATGAATCTGGAAATACATCCAACCCAGATTGGTAATTGGTTTTGGTTTTAAAGTTTAAATAGATAATTGTTTATGGTATTGCTGTACTTCTAACATTTTCCTTTATTGCATAATTTGGTAAGTAACTGTATCATTTGTTGTCAGAAATGCAATTTCTCTTATAAGCTAAATGTTGTTAGGTTAGGAATTGTACTGTAAAAATGGGGAATGAGTTGGGAAACTTTTAAGTCATTCTATTTGACCATGTATTATAATATTTTGAAGTATTGTAATTTAAGAAACCATAAATTACCAAATTTTGTCTTTATTTAAAAGGATTTTCAGTTAAAATTGTTTTGCTATCATTTAGGAAATTTGTGAGATTGTTAACTAAGCTATTGGTTATTGCATAAATCAAGCATTTACAAAAGTATGTTTAGTTCTCTTTTTCTTCTCTTTAATTATGTGGAAAAGGTTTGGTGATCAAATTTAAGAATTGTTTAGTACTTAGGAATTAATAATATCAGGATAAATTGTAAGCTGTTTTTGAGAAAGGGAAATATTTTTATAAAGAAATGTTTTGTAAAATCTTTTGGATGATTTTTAGAAGGCCTCCTAAATTTCTATTTGTAAACTAATCTGTTGCAGCAATTTGATATTGATGACAATTATGTCTAAACCTACTGTGAATTTTTAAAATTTTATTTAAGTTTCGTTCCTAGGTTTGTTGTGTCTTTGGATCGATCTTTAATAAATGTGCTCAGAGAAATAGAAAAGGATCACAAACAGGCCCAAGGTTTTTCTATTAACCCTTCTCATCCCAGATCAGATTCGAGAGAGAGAGAGATTTTCCCCCACCTGGCAAAAGGATGAAAATAAAAAAAGGAATGGGGGGGTGGTGGTGTAAACCAGTGGTGTTCCTCCCTTAAGTATTAGACTCAGTGTCACATGAGGCTGGCCGGAATGTGTACAGGCAGTGGCAGCTAGTGCCATTTTGGTAGAAGAAAGTAGGAAGTAGACGAAGATGCCAAAGGCAGAGAAGCCTGCCAGACAGTGTCCATACTTAGGATAAGACAGCTTATCCTTTTATAAATGTTATTATTTTTTAATGATCTAGAAATGTATTTGATGTCATTGAAATTTATTGTTTTTATTACAGTTAAGAGCAGTTTGGTTATTTTGTTGATTATTGTTTTAATGCTAAAACCAAAAATGGTTAATTGATTACTGTATGTGGAAAGAAAGGGATTGTGTAAAGCCTTATTGATTTGGTTCTGCCCATTCAGAACAGTTTTCCTGTATGCATGGGAGTCAGCAGGCAAAGGGCACCAGGATTAACTTCTTCCTGGGGTCCATGTTAATTCTCTTTATTTTGTGAAATTGCCAAGGCTCCTGGAAACTATGTATGGGCAAGGTAATCAGCTCCAGGAAAAGAACCTGATTTATGTAAGTCCTAAACAATGCATGCAGCTTGCTGAGAAGTCGCAAGTTTATGTACAATGGATAGAAAGGATTCTAACAATTGGCTTTTACTCCACGACAAGTTTAAATTTAGGAAGGGAAAGATGTTTAGTGGAATCTCATATATGTGAGTCCTAGTAAATCTTTATTCCTTATTGCAACTCCTTAAAAGTAAAAGCAACCATATCTGGCTCTAAAAGCTGTGATTAGTGAGATTTGATGTTTAAGGCAAAAGGTGCTTGGGACCATAACTAATTTGTTTTGAGTTTGAATTTGGGTATAGTTGTCTGCATTAAATCAGTATCTGAGAGAAATACCACAAGATAAGCTACTCAGAGGGAATGTGATCCTGTACTATTAACAGGTGGAGGTTTGCATTTGGCAAAGCCGAGGGGACAATCTTGGCCTCAATCTAGTATGGGATCCTCCTGGCTCAGTTTCCCCATTGTGTTCCTTTGGAAAGGAATGTTTCCCATCTGACTATTCCTGAGTCTGGCTATGAGGAGAAACAGATCCTGCATGATTGGAGAACTGTGACCCTATCTGAATTTAAACAAAGCTAAGGATGTTTTATCCTGTCATATTTGGTATGTCACATGTCCCTGCTCTTTTTCCTTCTATAGGAAGTTTCTATGATCAAAGCAAGTAGTCAATATTAGATATGAGCTCTTTTGTGTTATCTTACTGGAAAATCTAATAACATTTATATCTAGAACATGTGCAGAAATTTATGCAAACTACTTAAGACTCACCTTAAGATGTTCCCTTTGTTTAAAAGGATTCTAGGAGCAGTAGCATTTTTCCTGTAATCAGTCTCTTACTGTTACCAATGTGAGATTCTATTACACCTTTTGACTAAGGAACTTCATGATATTTAGGGACTCTATGATAACTAGGCATTTAATTTCTTGATAATACTCTGGAATTTGTGTTACTTCAGGACTTTTACACCAACTTAGTAAGGCCTTATGAACAAGGGTGGAAATGCATGCGAGGTAGTTAGGGCTCACTTTGGAGATGTTCCTTAAGCAATGTGAGACTACAGTCCTATCTTAAACTGCTCCATAAAATAATTCTTTGGTAGTTTGATTGGCATGGCACTCCTATCCTGGAACTGTGACCTGGAAATAAGTATAGTTACTGGAGTTGCCAGATAGTGTCTGGTCCCGTGCCCAGTGCTAGCACAGGGGTCCCTTGTAATCTCTTTCTGACCAGTTGCCAGATCCTCTTACTCCTCTGGCTTGAGAGCTCCCAAAGCTGCTGCTACTGCTGCCAATGCTTCCAAAGTCCCATAGTTGGTGTTGTTACCACATGGGCGCTGGGCCAGCCCCTATTCCAATGTCAGAGAACTCTCCTTCTGATCTCCTAGGTTATCTTGAGCTGGAAAAATGTCTCACCCCAACTTTTTGTTTGCTCTGCCACTCCAGGATTCGATTTGAAGCTATTTTTAAAGTTGTTTGGAAGGGAATAATTGGAGAGCTTGGCTATAGAACTTCCGCTACTCCTCCATCTTTACCCCTCCCCCCAAAATCAGTACTATTGAATATTAAACCAGAAGGTTCTAAATTACAGAAGAAAACAATTATTAAATGCCTGAGTGGTAGCAACACCTCAGTGTTTGAAAATATGGGAAATTATTCAAGGTGGCTGAAGAAAATGTCAGGCAAGGTTGAACTTGCCTGAAACCATCGCATCTTATAATAAAGGGTCAGAGCCTAGGATTTGCTTTTGTGATAGGTTTTGCTTTTCTCTTCTAGTGTGAGTGTGAGTGGTAGGAGCTAGCCTGAGAACAATTCAACTCCAAGTCCTGAATAGCTCCCAAATGGCACCAGTCCCACATAAATAGACCAGCAGAGACCTCACAAGGGAACATCATTCCCTTGAAAAAAAAAAAAAACCAGCCAACTGGGGCAGCTAGGTAGCACAGTGAATAGAGCACCAGCCCTCGAGTCAGGAGGACCTGAGTTCAAATCCGGCCTGGGACACCTGACACACTTACTAGCTGTGTGACCTTGGGCAAGTCACTTAACCCCAACTGCCCTGCCTTCCCCCCTCCAGAAACAAACAAAAACAAAAAAACTGCCAATTGTAACCTGAAGTCAGGAAGCCTTCAGTTCAAATCTGCGCCCATGAACAGTAGCTGTGTGACTCTGGGCAAGTCACTTAACCTCTCTGCTTGGGGATAACAAGAGCACCTATCTCACAGGGTTGTGAGGATCAAATCTGACACGTAGTAATCTTCCCTTCCTCAGAGGCTTTAAAAGTGAACGTAGCAATTATCCCTTTAAAAATATTTGTTTCTGTATCTATGTAAAACCATAGTGGAATTTGTTGCCTTCATTCTGACATAAGGACCTGCCTGGTAAATTCCTGCTTCGTTTTACTTCAAGCAGAAGACAAATATTTACTTTTGCCATGAAATTACTGCTTACTACAATGCCTTCAGGTTTAGGTAGAGCTAAACTCAGTGGTCAGTCGTAGTAATCCGCTCATCTCGGCTCTCCGGTAATAACTACTACTTGCTTTTATCAGAGAGTACGCATTTAAATGCCTTTTGAATTACTGAACTACCTTATTTTATGTTAAGCCTTCTCAAATCCTTTTTGGAAGGTAGGCTATAAATACAAAATAAAGACACAGATTATATGCAATTCATTTTGAATTAGACATAAAAATCAATGGACTACAACCATTTATCGAGTACCAAGCAAAAGGCAGTGCAAAGCTGGCTTCTGAGTCAGGAAGATCTGCTTCTCACACATCCTGGCCCTGAGGGCTCTGGGGCAAATGACTTAGCATCTCAGAGCCCAAGGCAACTCTGTGATGATATAAAATTTAGAGAGGTATGTAAATTTAACCTGCCTTGGGAGGAGTTTCCTTACCAGAGATTCCATATACCAATGAAGCCCTAGGTTGGTCCATTAGACCAATTAAAAAAAAAAAAAAACCACAAAAAACCTAAAGTGTAGGAAGCACTAAGGATACAAATACAAAAGTGACTTCACATTTTACTGGGGCATTGGGAGAGACTCAACATGTTTTAAACAAAATGATTATTAAGTCATTTGGAGAAGGGGATAGTAACAAGTGGGGAAAACAAGAAAAGCCTTGGAAAGGAGGTGGTGCTTAAGATGAAGGGAGCCGGGGGTTCTGAGTGGAAATAAAGGACAGCATGTCAGGCACAGTGAACAGTCTGTACAACTGGAAATTGACTGGCTACAGTAGGAGAGTGGAGTGAAGGGTCGGGGATGAATCCTGTGTTGGAAACCTGGAGGGGGAACTTTTGACAGAAGTAAGGAAGACAGGAGGCAGAGTGTTTTGGGGGGAGTGGGGCAGGAAAGGAAGATGAATGCAATTTTGAACAGGTTGAGTTCTGCCTCCATTTCCTCAACTATAAAATGAAGATAATAGTACCTACCTCCCAGGACTGTTGTGGAGATCACGAGTTATTTCATTCTGAAGTACTTATCACAATATCTGGTACACAGTAGGCATTTAATAAGTTTTTATTTCCTTCCCCTTCTCTCTTACTTTGGACCAACAGTCTTGTCTATAACTAAAAACTTGCTAATTTTTAGATGACAGAAATGTAGATGTTATATTCTGACCCATACGTATAATTGGTGCAATTACAAATTTCAGTGTGTTCATTTGAATTGAGCTTTGGAGGATAATAAGGTTGTCCGATGTGAAGGGAGATTAGTACGGGTGCTAGTCGGGAGGGAGATTAGTACGGGAGGTCAACACCATTTGTAGCACCAAGGCAGCTTTGTGGCAGACTGGATGGCTTGAACTTAGAGTTGGAAGGATGTACATTAAAATTCTGCCTCAGATTGGGCAACTCCAGGAAAGTTACCTCTAAGGTTCCTTGTAGAATGAGGATTAAACAGCACCTTACCAGTTTGGTGTGCGGATCAAATAAGGTAAGATACAAAGCGCTTCGCAAATATTAAGCACCTTATAAATGCTAGCTATTATTTGCTGTAGGAAGTTGGGTTAAGCACCTAAGGGAGAAGCTATGGGGTTAGAAGCCTGAGAATTTTGTATGGATTCCATTCCCCGGTTCTCAAGGTTGCCCCTGTCCATGAAGCCTTCTCAAGTTCCTGAAGCTAGAAGTGATTTCTCTTTCCTCAGAACACTTTATTCCTCTGGCATACAATTATATTCAGTATTTTAGCTGTATACACCTTAATTAAGATCACAATTAAAAGGGAGAGAATTTGGAACTCAAAGTTCTAAGAACAAATGTCAAAAAAAACTGTTTTTACATGCAACTGGGAAATAAGATATACAGGCAATGGGGTACAGAAATCTATCTTGCCCTACAAGAAAGTAGAGGGAAGGGAATATGGGGTAGTGGGGTGACAGAAGGGAGAGCAGACTGGGGAAAGGGGCAATCAGAATACATGCCACCTTGGGGTGGAGATGAGGGTAGAGACTGGGAGAAAATTTGTAAGTCAAAATCTTGTGAAAATGAATGTTGAAAACTAAAAATAAAATTTTAAAAATGGTATATAAAAAAAGATCACAATGAATGTATCTTTTGGAGCTACCAACCCTTTCTACTGATCCCTGATCATATTAGTCAGAATCATGTTAATATATGATAATATAAGTGAGCTTGGGCTATATATCTATATCCACTGCATTTGTAGTGACTTGTATCATTTAGGGAGCAATACTTAAAACTTTCCAAGACAATACTTAAATGGCATTAGGTCAAATAAGGGTCTCCAATGAGGATGGAAGGCCTCTCAGTAACATACATGAAATACCTGAGGGCTAGGAAAGCATTAAAACGTGGAATCTGACAACCCCACTTCTAAAAGAACAAGACATGGGGGGTGGAGCCAAGATAGCAGCTTGAAAGCAGGGACTAGCGTGAGCTCCCTGCCAGGTCCCTCCAAAAACCTATAAAAAATGGCTCTGAACCAATTCTAGAACTGCAGAACCCACAAAACAGCAGAGGGAAGCAGGGCTCCAGCCCAGGACAGCCTGGATGATCTCTGGGTAAGGTCTATCCTGCATGGAGCTGGGAGTGGAGGGGAGCGGAGAAGAGCTCAGCGTGGGTGGTGCAGACTAACCAGACTGGGAGCTGGGCGGAGCATGCCCTAGCGCCCTGAATCAGTGAGCTGCAGCAGTTACCAGACTTCCCAAACCACAAACACCAAAGACAACAGAAGTTAGTGGGAAAAGCTGCTGGGGACAGATTAAAAAAAGGAGTTTGCGGTTGGGCCACTGCCCCGGGGGCAGTGGAGGTTGGGCAGCTACAGAACTACAGCTGCAGTTGCTTCTGGCCCCAGGCCCACCTGGTGGGAGGAATTAAGTGGCAGATCAGAGCAGGAGCACAGAGCCTGCAGAAGATCTAAGTCCAGTCCGGGTTGGGGGTTCTTGGGGAAGGAGTGCTGATGTGGCAGAGCTGGCACATCCCCCCAAGCTTGGAACATAGTTCTCTTTACTGTACAAGCAGTCATACCCTGCTGAAAAACTCAAGGGTCAAGCCAGTTGGCTGGGAACATGGCCAGGCAGCAAAAACGCATCCAGATTCAGTCTCAGACTTTGGAATTTTTCTTTGGTGACAAAGAAGACCAAAACATACAGCCAGAAGAAGTCAACAAAGTCAAAGAGCCTACAACAAAAGCCTCCAAGAAAAACATGGTCTCAGGCCAAGGAAGAGCTCAAAAAGGATTGGGAAAAGCAAGTTAGAGAAGTAGAGGAAAAATTGAGAAGAGAAATGAGAAGGATGTGAGAAAACCATGAAAAACAAGTCAATGACTTGCTAAAAGAGACCCCCCCCCAAAATACTGAAGAAAACACCTTAAAAATAGACTAACTCAAATGGCAAAAGAGCTCCAAAAAGTCAATGAGGAGAATGCCTTGAAAGGCAGAATTAGCCAAATGGAAAAGGAGATCCAAAAGACCACTGAAGAAAATACTACCTTAAAAATTACATTGGAGCAAGTGGAAGCTAGTGACTTGATGAGAAATCAAGATTTTATAAAACAGAACCAAAGGAATGAAAAAATGGAAGACAATGTGAAATATCTCATTGGAAAAACCACTGACCTGGAAAATAGATCCAGGAGAGATAATTTAAAAATTATTGGACTACCTGAAAGCCATGATCAGAAAAAGAGCCTAGATATCATCTTTCAAGAAATTATCAAGGAGAACGGCCCTGATATTCTAGAGCCACAGGGCAAAATAGAAATTGAAAGAATCCACAGATAGCCTCCTCAAATAGATCCCAAAAAGAAATCTCTTAGGCATATTGTCACCAAATTCCAGAGCTCCCAGATCAAGAAGAAAATAATGCAAGCAGCCAGAAAGAAACAATTTGATTATTTTGGAAAAACAATCAGAATAACACAAGAACTACCAGCTTCTACATTAAGAGATAGAAGGGCTTGGAATATGATATTCCTGAGGTCAATGGAACTAGGATTAAAAACCAAGAATCACCTACCCAGAAAAACTGAGTATCATGCTCCAAGGCAAAATATGGACTTTCAATAAAATAGAGGACTTTCAAGCTTTCTCAGTGAAAAGACCAGAGCTGAATAGAAAATTTGAGTTTCAAACACAAGAATCAAGAGAAGCATGAAAAGGTAATCAAGAAAAAGAACAAGAAAAAGAAATTGCAAGGGACTTATTACTAAAGTTGAACTGTTTTGTTCACATTCCTACACGGAAAGATGATGTGTATGATTCATGAGACCTCAGTGTTAGGGTAGCTGAAGGGAATATGCATATATATATATATTTATGTATATATGTATGTGTGTATATATATATATATATATATATATATATATATATATATATATATATATGTAGAGAGAGAGAGAGAGCAGGCACAGGGTGAGTTGAAGATGAAGGGAAGATATCTAAAAGAAATAAAATCAAATTATGGGATGAGAGAGGAATGTATTGAGAGAGAGAAAAAGGGAAAGATAGAATGGGATAAATTATCTCACATAAAAGTGGCAAGAAAAAGCAGTTCTGTAGGAAGAGAAGTCAGGTGAGGGGGAATGAGTGAATCTTGCTCTCATCAGATTTGACCTGAAGAGGGAATACCGTACATACTCAATTGGGTATCTTATCCCACAGGAAAGAAGGAGGAAGAAGACTAAAAAAAGGGGGGATGGTAGAAGGGAGGGCAGATGTGGGTGGAGGTAATCAAAAATAAACACTTTCGAAAAGGGACAGGGTCAAGGGAGAAAATTCAATAAAGTGGGATAGGCTAGGAAGGAGCAAAATATAGTTAGTCTTTCACAACATGAGTATTGTGGAAGGGTTATACATAATGATACGCATGTGGCCTATGTTGAATTGCTTGACTTCTTAGGGAGGGTGCATGGGAAGGGAAGAGGGGAGAGAATTTGGAACTCAAAGTTCTAAAAACAGATGTTCAAAAACAAACAAACAAAAAAAAAGTTTTTGCATGCAACTAGAAAATAAGATACACAGGCAATGGGGCGTAGAAATTTATCTTACCCTACAAGAAAGGAAGGGAAAGGGGGATAGGAGGGGAGTGCGGTGACAGAAGGGAGGGCTGACTGGGGAACAGGACAACCAGAATATATGCCATCTTGGAGTGGGGGAGAGGGCAGAAATGCGGAGAAAATTTGTAATTCAAACTTGTGAAAATCAATGCTGAAAACTAAATATATTAAATTAAAAAAAAACACAAGACATACCTTGTGCAATCTCACCTTGGCTTTTTCCTGGTGAGCCCCATAGTAGAGGCTTATTAACAAGATTGTTAATTAACTTGCTAGCCACCTCAGTGTTACACTTCAGTCTCTGAGGACTGTCTTTCATGATCAAACAATCAAGTAAAAGAGCCTTTGTTACATTCTAAGTCCCCTGCCTCAGAGTCACTCACTGAGGGCGAAGGAAGAGATTTCTATTTGGGTTATTTCTGCCTTGAATAAGAAGAGGGGCTCTAGGAGACTTGTTTGCTGGTCCAAAGGAGTTCAACACATGTGCCTCGAGGTGTCCTCTGGCAAACACTAGTCTAGCAACCATTCTTTGGTATTAACTACCTATAGTCTCGACTGGCATTATCAAAAACTTTCCCACTGCATAGGCTCAGAAGACATTAATGTAAAAGCAAGGGACATAGCCCTTACAAGAGTAATATTCCATTACTTATTGGTCTGGATGAAAGGACAAAGAGGTGGAAAAAACAACAAAACATGATTTGGGACTCCAAAGACTTAGCTTTAAATTCTGACCTTCACTACTTGCTAGCTCTGTGATCCTGGATAAGTCACGTGCTCTCTCTGGGCCTGGTTTTCCTCCTTTGTAAAATGAGTTGGTTTGTCTCCATGATCTTTAAAACCTCTCACTTTTAAATCAATGATTCCAAAACATATTTGAGAGGATGCAAGCAGCTAAATTTCAGAGTTACAGGTTTGATATGCTATTTCTAGATAGGTTTTTAAAAACTATCTACATACACAAATTTTAAAAATAGACTATTTATCAGATGGTCAAGTTTTAATGATTGTGTATGAACGATCGGAAATAAATCCAATTTCACACTGAAGTCACTGATCTGTATTAAAGGGCAATGGTGAAGCCAGAAATATTAGTATATTAGGGCAAAGATATTAGTAAAAGCTGGATACTGAAGTTGCAATAAAATTTCTCTATTTTTATGTGGTTTCTTCTCTGGTAAAGTGGATATAATCACTTTTATGCCTATAGGCGGTAACACTTCCATCATTTAGTTTCTGGACAACCCCCATTGGATTGTTGAACTGAAGAACAAGTGACTGACTGTTAGATGGTGAAGATGAAAATGTAATTTGGAGATGGAGGAAGAGAAAAGAGTTGGTTTTAGAAACAACATATTCCCAAGATTTAAAATATTAAAATATTTCACATGTATCACAATTTACATTTGGAAAATACCACCCATAGTACCTGAAATAGTTTGAAAAGTCTTGCTCTTCATCTTATTGGGAGTAACAGTAAGTCTTCCTGTTGTAGTTGCTTTTAAAACCATTATAATTTTTTTTTTCTTGAAAAGAGAATTTTTCTTTCTGTTCCTAACAAATGATCCTACATTCTGTCCAAACAGCTGCCAGAAGATTCTGTATTGTTTTTTAGCTCAAGATAGTAGATATACAAAAGTACCATCACCATCCTCATTTTACCAACTACCAGAAAGTTAATTGCTCTGTTTTGAGGATATTGAAGATATATTTAAACAAACAAACAAAAAAAAATAACAAAGAAAAAGCTAAAGAGAAAAACCATCAAGTACCTTTTGAAATCGAATCCATTCACTGAGAAGCAGCACAGGATAATAGAAACTGCTCCTGCCTTGCATTCAAAAGGTTTGGGTTCTAGATCTGCCACAGCATTGATGAAGTTTCTACTGTGGGCTGGAGATTCAAAGACAAAAACTACAGTCTTTGCCCTCAAGGAACTTACATTCTATTGGGGGAAAATAATAGATCCATGTAAATATAAAACACATACTGAATAATGGGTAGGAAGGGAAAAGGTACAGGTCTAAGACACAGGACACAGGGGTTCCAGAAGACATAATGGTCAGGTAGAAAAGAATGGGATAAGGACACTGGTGGGATGGGGCTGATATGAGAGGCTATATCCATTCATCATGATCTTATGAACCTTTTCTCTTTAGTTTCTAAGTACGTGAAATAGGAGTAATAAAATTTATACCTCTTGCTTCTCCGGGTTACTGCGAGGGAAGTGCTATGTAAACTATAAAGCATTATACAAATGTGAGCAATGCTTAATTAAGAAGCCAATCATTTTGGAATCATTTTAAGCCATTACTAAAAATACCGAGGAATGGTACTGAACTTTGGAATCAGGAAAATAACGATTTCTTTATATTTATTAAAACTTTATTGCTTGATCAAGGTTCAAATTCTTGATTCTGCAATTTACTACTTAAATGATATGAGGAGACTCACAATGTTTCAGAACCTAAGTATTCTCATTCAGAAAATGAGGAGTTGAATCTCTAAGGTCCCTTTCTAGTTATTAAATTATAATTCTGAAGGTGTAATATTCCAAAACTCAGATTTTTTTACATGGAGTATCATATGATCTGTTAATTAGATTACAAAAACATTCACATTTTAAACACCAAGTAAACTACAAGAACTTTATTCTCTGCTGCAAAGAATCACATTGTTTTGAAGAAAAAAAATTGAAAGCTGATACTTTTATAATCAGAACCATTAATAAAGTTTAATGGCGAAGGTTAGATCATATAAAAGCCATAAACAAAAAAAAAAGTAAGCAACAAGGAAGGAGGATCCATTTTCCAATTTTATTTTGGGATATCTGTCATAGGGTTTACTTGGGTTACGAATTCCCATTCCTCCCTTCAGATTATTTGTGACCCAAGGCAAGCAGAGAGCTTTTAGGGCCTATCCATGCTTTGCACAATCTCTAAGTTTTTCTCCCCCAGGATATCCAAAGAAGAAGAGAAAATTAAGCTCGACTTACTTTATCCCAACTCTTCTTGTATATCCATTCTACATTGTTTTAGATGGCTATAAATTACTTCTGAAACAATTTATATAATCAAGAAGATAAACATGTTAAGTAGAAAATGGTAGTATTTCTCGGGAAGAATAAGCTAGGAGGGGTGTCAAGAAACCAGCCTGAAAAAAGAATTCCATGTGTAGTTGGGGCAAAAGAGAAGAAAATTTAACCCCCCCCCCATCTTGAGTTACTGAGAAAACAAAATAAAAAAAAATCAGAGAATAGGAATTCTGGACGATGAAACATTAGTGACTCTGACATCCTCCTGTGCCATCCCTGTGGGCAGCACATAAAACAGAAACATGCACACAAGTCTAGATGATCAGCAATGTGGTGAACCAGGCTGTCTAAAAGAGGCCTGAGAAGCACTTTCGTTATGTATGTACACCCAGCCCAAGGATATTACTTGATAAAAGGCTCTTACATTTAAAGGCTTTTTTGGTGATGCTTTTCAGCCATATTTTATGTACTGTTCTAAAAAGAAGCATAGATTATAGAGGATGTCGCTAAAATCACAGTGTGGCTGAAAGGTTTACTAATTGCTTTATAAAAGCCTTAATGGTGTAAAATAGCACTAAAATTTTTGGGATACCCTGTGTTCTGTACTTCACTGTTCAATCCAGTGAGTGAAGGAGTATTCTGTGTATCCTCCAAACGCTCAGACATTATTTATAAAAACATAAAGTTTGGGGGCTCCAAGTGTAATCCACTTACATACTCAAATACAAAACCAGGAAGAATGACAAGAAATTCTAAGTATACGTCATACATTTATTACTGAACAACCCTCTCAACTCCAAAATAGGGCAAAGGGATTAAAAATAAAAATTCATTGCACTACTTAGTAAAGCATTACTAGTAACTTTCATAAAAAATGTACAAATTTTGTTAAAAATTTATCAAGCCTTCAAATGATTTGGTTACAGGTATTCATAATACATTTAAAACTACATTAAATGATACAATAGAGTACGATGAGGAAAAGACTCAACAAATATGATTTCCAACAAAAAACTCATAAGCTTTCATAATCATTAGCAAATTTGAAACCAACAGCAAAATGAGGTAACTGAATGTACCAAAAGGAAAATAAAAACAGTTTTAATGGTGGCCCAAAGATATCTCCATCAAAAATGTTTTCCTAAAATGAAACTGAGTTGGTAGATCCCATCCAAAGTATTTACAAGAGGCCTAAATTTTAAGAGCTTTAACAAATCACAGTTAAGAGATTGTATAAAACCTAAACATACTTACACATTTCCCCCATTTTGCTTGAAAAACTTTCAGTGAGAAAATGAGATTTTGATATCTGGAGGCCTTGACATCTCTCTTTCAAAAATAATCAAATAAAGTTGACAATTCATGCAACAACACAGCAGAGCTAAGATGGTAAAGCCAATCATTTTCACTTTTGGAAGGAAAAAGGGGAAAGGCAATAAACCTAAATATTGTATTGAATTCTGGTGCTGTGAACTACCACTGTAGGGTGTGGCGTCAGACACTTAAGTGTGCATTAATCCAAAGGCAGTAACAGCTGAGCACAAAACCCCTTCCCTTCCCCTTCTGTCAGCCAGAACAGGGGAGGAGGTTCAATGTAGCTAGTCTGAGCTGATTCAGAACACATGCATGTGTGCTTTAAATACACACTAACCATATGAAATAAATCTGCACACATCTCCAAGAGTCCCATGCAAATAATAATATTTTTTTTAAAATTTCAGATTAGCTACGAGAGTGCAACAATTAAACTCAGTATTTTACCAAATTAGTCCTTACTGCCTCCTAAATTGTCAACTGCTTCACAGAACTTCACCGGAAAAGGGACGTTACGACAATTCTTAAGTTCAAGGGGAAAAAAGGGACTAGTTTATCTACATATTAGTACAATGTGCCTTGTTAATTATGTATTTCTACCTAAGTTAGAAAAAGTGCTTTATCTGCATGCTTTAATAAAGTGAATACTGAGCGTAGTTGTGTCATTGTTAGATCTGTACAGATAAAAAGATTTTTTGCAGCTATATAAAAGAGTATGTATAAGATGTGTGGCATATGCAATTTTAAACATGATTTCCTTATTTTAAAAAAATAAAGGTTAGCTATACATGATTTAATTGGTTTGTGGTTGGTTGTGTCAATAAGTCCACTCTACCACATTTTTGGGGAGGGGTCTATAACAGTTTAAAAAATAGTATGCTGTGTATTTTTACTCACTGTTTTATTTCATTAGTGCTCTTATGATCTGACAAACATGGGCAGACCAAAAAGTTTTATAATTCTATCTTCTTGTTTTAACTAGGTAGGTGTCAGCAAGTGTCTGAAAAATGGGCAAAATTGTGCTTGTTTTACGTTACTCAACTTCAAGTTGCGATTAGTCTGTACAGCCTTCTAAGGAGGGCAAAGCAGCATGGTGGTAGCAATAACACTGTCTGAAAAAAATAACTGACGCTAAAGCTGAAAGGCATTCGAAGCATTCAAAGTTATGACACGAGGAACTTAAAGCTGGGACAAGACTACTAACTAAGCGTGCTGCTCAGGTATTGCAACCAAAGTGACAACGTTCACCCTAGGTAAGAAGCAGAGGGATTCAAGAAATGTGACTCTTTTCAGTCTAATTCTATTACTGAAAAACAGCCTAAAGCAATCTGAGATACGGTAAGGGAATCAGTTTATTCAAAACCACAACTATAACATTATTCAGGTCAATTGATGGGAGGTTAACTCCTTTTCACAGCATTATGTTCTAATCCAAGAACGGAATCCTCTTTTATACTGCTGACATCCTGGACACTGATTGTATTACACTTTACTCATTCATGCAAGGAAAAAAAAACCCAACACATCCCCAACCCCAGGTGTGACCAAGAAAAAAAGCAGGGGTCTTGTCAGGGAGTTTATCCATACAGCACAAGTTAAAGGGAAAACGGTGGGAAATGGTACTCTCCAAACGAGAATTAGCCAGACTATGTTCAGAATCAGAATTTTAGTTAAAATACTTTATAGGAAGAGAAATGTCATTTCCTCAAAAGTTAATTTTGCTTGCCCTATTCAACAAGGACCATGTGCCAGGAATCCAGGTTTCATCTGGTTAACACAAAGTAAGATGCTGGTGAAGGACAATGCCAAATTTCAGAAGGGGTGAACTGCGTGGGAATGGGGATATCCTTAGTGACAAATAAAAAGCAAACCATTTTAAAAAATCACAGGTACATTATTTAACAAGCTGACTGGAAATGTTAAGGAGACAGGAACATAATCAACATTCAAATTACCGACTGAACATGTTAATATTGCTAACTGATTATGTGTGATATTGCACCCTTCTAAAAGGAAACAGCAAGCCTGACATTTTAAAATTCACTTTCGTAAGAAAATCTAAAAATCAGGTCCTGGTACACTTTTTCTGTAAGTGGCCAGAGTATAACAGCCACCTGAAGAATAAAATGGTCTTTGCATTATTAATTATATTGGGAGGGAATTGGGGGAGGGATATTAAATGCTTATAACTGATGCACCCTTAGCATTCAGTGTGCACAGCAAAACACAAGGAAAGAAACCAGTGTACAGTACTAGTACTGCTTAAATAACACACAAGATTATACACTGCAGCATAATTAACACTACACACATTCTCAGTACATGCTGGTATATAGGATCTCACACACACATTGTGCTACCATACCCTCACACAAATACTTGCATACTTCCAGACATACATGGATATATTATCATCAGACTCATACATTTCATTCATTTCCACTCACAGTTTCTGAAGGCTCTATATAAGGTAGATTGCTATACTGTTTGGAGCTACCACTCTGTATAAAAGCACATGCTAAGATCACGTCCACAGTAATCTTGCAGCAACACTCGGAATGATCACACAAAAACCAGGGAATGTTAGTGCACACACAAAATTAAGCTAAAGAAAAAGTCTTTGGAGTTCCAATCACACTGTTAGTATAACAATCCCATAATTGTGACGACTAATTGTAAGATTTATAATTAATTAAATCACACAGTGCAAAGAAAGGTCCGTTGACCTTTTTGGTAAGGGGAAGGCTGGAAGCCACACAGGTAAATTCAATGGAGAGTCCATATATACATGTGATGAGGAACACCCAAACTAAATTTGTGCTCTTAGGTTGGTCATTCTGAATCACGATGCACTTCCGAAGCGTCAGCTCGACAAATTGGGCAGGTACGATTTGCCTGTAAGATGAAGGCAAAATAAGACTTGATGAGTTGTGATTTAGAAACATATTCATTCAAAGAAAAACATTTCTTTCCATTATGACATTTACTGTTCAAATGAAGATTTCCATTTTGGTATTCCTATTTGTATTCCTATGTATTGTGCTTCCATTTTGTATCCTAATCATCAAAATAAAATTAATTCAGCTTGGGAAAATCAGTATAGTAAAGAACGTTCTTGGAATAAGAAAGAATTAGGCTTGAAATCCTGACACATACTAGCTGGTGGTAGGTAGGCCACTTAATCTGTATGTGCCTCAGTTTTCTCACGCATAAACTAGAAAAAAATAGTATTGCCTCTTGTAAACTTATAAAGTAAAATACAAAAGTGAATTACTATTAGATTAGGTTGGGGAACATTTGGCATTTAGCTTCACTTCACCCATGGACACAGTTAAGTATAATCTTTAGGTGGTATGGAATAAAATCAGTCAATCTTTCAAAAAAAAAACCCACAATAAATGCAGCATTTAGCTTTTAATCAAAAGGTCTTTCAGGCCTACAGTTACAACAAATTAACTGAAAGCAGCAAAGTGTAATGGAAAAGACCACCTGATCTGGTATTAGATAGTAACATCTAGGTTTTGCATATGACATATTTGCAAAGTGTTTTTAGCTGGTCCTGTGTTTGAATCCTGACTCTGCGACTTTCTACCCATATGACTTTGGACAAATCACTTCACCATTCTGGTATTGTTTCCTCAATTATAACGGAGATTAGACTAGATGAACTCTAAGGATCCTTCCTCCTCTAAACCTGTAATTCTTTACTTTTTGAGGTTTCAACAGAAACTTTTAAAGCAAAGTAATAGTTTCCTACCTGGCCAACTCCTTCAGATTTTCATGGGTAAAATAAACCAGTATTTAAGTAAAACAAAATACTCTGAAATTTAAAATAAGAAAACTGACAAATTGCTTTTTTCTTTCTTTCTTTTTTTTTTTTTTTTGCCGGGGGAAGCCAGGGCAATTGGGGTTAAGTGATTTGCCCAAGGTCACACAGCTAGTAAGTGTGTCAAGTGTCTGAGGCCGGATTTGAACTCAGGTCGTCCTGACTCCAGGGCCAGTGCTCTACTCACTGGGCCACCTAGCTACCCCTAAATTGCTTCTTAAGGTAGAAATTAATGTCACTAAGATGCTACAAGGATAGAATAACAATGAAAGCAATCTATGTGAATTTTACTTCTACTTATCACCCTTATTCTCTCCCCCCTTAAGTAGCCATAGCTGTACAGAACTGGATTATATATTTATAATTTTACTTACTGAATAGAATTTTATGTGGTCATATTCTCCATTTCATATAAAATAGCAACAAAATAACTCTCTACACCTCCAGCCTAACTGAAATTGCCTTTTCTTTCTTCATGGCCTCTGATATTTTTGTGACAGTGGCCTTTAACAGAAAATCTCTCAACTTTTGGTTTAAACAAATTTAGGAAAGCAATCAAAAGTGGATATACCTCAGGGCAATTTTTTGATAAAATATGGCAGAGTGACATCTAGTGGCAATCTGGAAATTTTGTGTGGAGCACTTTCGATTTGGGCAAAACAGTTGATTACATTTGGATCACATAATCTGTACCCCATTAATTTCTTTTTATTTATTACATTTAGTTTTCAGCATTGATTTTCACAAGAATGTGAATTACAAATTTTCTCCCCATTTCTACCTTCCCCCCCACTCCAAGATGGTGTATATTCTGGTTGCCCTGTTGCCTAGTCAGTCCTCCCTTCTGTCACCCCACTCCCCTCCCATCCCCCTTTCCCTTCCTTTCTTATAGGGCAAGATAAATTTCTACGCCCCATTGCCTGTGTATCCTATTTTCTAGTTGCATGCAAAAACTTTTTTTTTGTTTTTGAACATCGGTTTTTAAAACCTTTGAGTTCCAAATTCTCTCCCCTCTTCCCTTCCCATGCACCCTCCCTAAGAAGTTAAGCAATTCAACATAGGCCACATGTGTATCATTATGTATAACCCTTCCACAATACTCATGTTGTGAAAGACTAACTATATTTTGCTCCTTCCTAACCTGTCCCCTTTTATTAAATTTTCTCCCTAGACCCTGTCCCCTTTCGAAAGTGTTTGTTTTTGATTAACTCTACCCCCATTTGCCCTCCCTTCTATCATCCCCCCCGTTTTTTTATCTTCTTCCTTCTTCTTTCCTGTGGGGTAAGATACCCAATTGAGTATGTATGGTATTCCCTCCTCAGGTCAAATCTGATGAGAGCAAGATTCACTCATTCCCCCTCACCTGCCTTCTCTTCTCTTCCTACAGAACTGCTTTTCCTTACCACTTTTATGTGAGATAATTTACCCCATTCTATCTCTCCCTATCTCCCCCTCCCAATATATTCCTCTCTCATCCCTTAATTTGATTTTATTTCTTTTAGATATCGTCCCTTCATCTTCAACTCACCCTGTGCCTGCTCTCTCTCTCTCTATATATATATACACACATACATATATACATACATACACATTCACTTATACATATATATATATACGTGTGTGTGTGTGTGTGTGTATATATATATATGCATGCATATTCCCTTCAGCTACCCTAATACTGAGGTCTCATGAATCATACACATCATCTTTCCGTGTAGGAATGTAAACAAAACAGTTCAACTTTAGTAAGTCCCTTGCAATTTCTTTTTCTTGTTCTTTTTCTTGATTACCTTTTCATGCTTCTCTTGATTCTTGTGTTTGAAAGTCAAATTTTCTATTCAGCTCTGGTCTTTTCACTGAGAAAGCTTGAAAGTCCTCTATTTTACTGAAAGCCCATATTTTGCCTTGGAGCATGATACTCAGTTTTGCTGGGTAGGTGATTCTTGGTTTTAATCCTAGCTCCATTGACCTCCGGAATATCATATTCCAAGCCCTTCTATCTCTTAATGTAGAAGCTGCTAGATCTTGGGTTATTCTGATTGTGTTTCCACAATACTCAAATTGTTTCTTTCTGGCTGCTTGCGGTATTTTCTCCTTGACCTGGGAGCTCTGGAATTTGGGATCTATTTGAGGAGGCAATCGGTGGATTCTTTCAATTTCTATTTTGCCCTGTGGCTCTAGAATATCAGGGCAGTTCTCCTTGATAATTTCCTGAAAGATAGTATCAAGCTCTTTTTTTGATCATGGCTTTCAGGTAGTCCAATAATCTTTAAATGATCTCTCCTGGATGTATTTTCCAGGTCAGTGGTTTTTCCAATGAGATATTGTCTTCCATTTTTTCATTCCTTTGGTTCTGTTTTATAAAATCTTGATTTCTCATCAAGTCACTAGCTTCTACTTGCTCCAATCTCATTTTTAAGGTAGTATTTTCTTCAGTGGTCTTTTGGATCTCCTTTTCCATTTGGCTAATTCTGCCTTTCAAGGCATTCTTCTCCTCATTGGCTTTTTGGAGCTCTTTTGCCATTTGAGTTAGTCTATTTTTTAAGGTGTTGTTTTCTTCAGTATATTTTTCAGTATTTTTTGGGGTCTCTTTTAGCAAGTCATTGACTTGTTTTTCATGGTTTTCTCACATCCTTCTAATTTCTCTTCCCAAGTTTTCCTCTACTTCTCTAACTTGCTTTTCCAAATCCTTTTTGAGCTCTTCCATGGCCTGGGACCAGTTCATGTTTTTCTTGGAGGCTTTTGTTGTAGGCTCTTGCACTTTGTTAACTTCTGCCTGTATGTTTGATCTTCTTTGTCACCAAAGAAAGAATCCAAAGTCTGAATCTGGGTGCATTTTCACTGCCTGGCCATATTCCCAGCCAACTAACCTGACCCTTGAGTTTTTCAGTGGGCTATGGCTGCTTGTAGAGTTTAGAGAACTATGTTCCAAGCTTGGGGGGATGCGCCAGCTTTGCCACACCAGCACTCCTCCTTCCCCAAGAACCCCCAACCTGGACTGGACTTAGATCTTCAGCGGGCTCTTCATTCCTGCTCTGATCAGCCACTTAATTCCTCCCACCAGGTGGGCCTGGGGCCAGAAGCAACTGCAGCTGTAGTTCTGTAGCTGCACCACCTCCGCT
The DNA here is from genome assembly GCF_011100635.1 of Trichosurus vulpecula. Lineage (NCBI taxonomy): Eukaryota > Metazoa > Chordata > Mammalia > Diprotodontia > Phalangeridae > Trichosurus > Trichosurus vulpecula. Next base: position 547,345,934 of record NC_050573.1, on the reverse strand, counting down.
GGACCCGGGGAGGTAGCCGAACTGCGAACTCCTTCCACTCCCGCAGCTTTTCCCACTAACCTTCTCTGTTGTCTTTGGTGTTTGTGGTTTGAGAAGTCTGGTAACTGCTGCAGCTCAGTGATTCAGGGTGCTAGGGCATGCTCCGCCTGGCTCCTGATCTGGTTGGTCTGCGCCACTCACGCTGGGCTCTGCTCTGCTCCCAGCTCTGTGTGGGATAGACCTCACCCAGAGACCATCCAGGCTGTCCTGGGCTGGAGCCCTGCTTTCCTCTGCTGTTGTGTGGGTTCTGCAGTTCTAGAATTGGTTCAGAGCCATTTTTTATAGGTTTTTGGAGGGACTCGGCGGGGAGCTCATGCTAGTCCCTGCTTTCCAGCCGCCATCTTGGCTCCTTACCCCATTAATTTCTACAGGGTGGTGGTTTTACACATTTCTCCTAATAGAGCTGGTGTCATTCTCAAGTAATAATAACATTTGAGCTGGTGACCTTTCCTTTAGATCTATGGACTATACTAATTTGTTCAGGAAGTATTTATTAAATGTTTACATGTGTATAGTAAGTATCACATTGCTTGCCTCCTCAATGGATCAGGGAGGGACTAGAGGGAGAGAATCAGGAATTCAAAATTAAAAAAAAAATTTTCCTGGAGGGAAAAATTTTTATGTGTAATATACTAAAGAAGACTACTGGAGGAAGAGGAAGGGGTGGTGCAAAACAATGATGAACACAGATTTTTAAGGAACTTACCACCTAGTAATGAAGACAATTTTTAGATACATATAATTCACAGGCACACAACTTGAATTTTTTGGGTAATCTGGGGTTTACTGAATTTGGTAAATTTTACTGAAGAGATTATTTGGGGCAAAAGTATCTTCAAAAAGCAAGGACCATTCCCCAAAATGGCTCTGTTACCAAGTATGTTGGCAAATCAAGTAACCAATAAGCTTAAATTTACTAGACATTTACCAGGTGCCAGGCAATATGCCAAGCCTTGGAAATACAAGGGAAAAAAATCAAAACAGTCCTCCTGCCTACAAGGTTACATGGAGGGAGAGGGAGAAGGAGGAAATCTATAAAATAATCCAGAAGGCCAAATCCAGTTAGAATGCAATAAATTTTATTTAAAAAAGTAAAGTAATTCTTAGCTTCTTGGGCTATATGAATACAGAAAGAGGAGGTCCAAGATTTGGCCCTGGGCTGTAGTTTGCTGACACCTGTTCTAAGGAGTGGGTGTCACAGGAGGTTTAAATTCAGGGTAGGCCTTGTAAGATCAGGAATTTGGGTGACGAATATACTAATATGGACTTCAACTCAAAAGGTATTCATGTCGAAGTAATCTCTTTCCTTAGACTCTTTATGTATAAATCATACCTAGAATTTCAATAAAGCCCAGTCATTTAATGCTGACTCAGTGAAATGGCTACATTTTGCTTTTTTTTTTTTTTAAAGCACCTAAGAATACTTAGAAGCTACATTTTTACTCACTCTGGCCATTGCGACACTCATTTTTAACACTACATAAACCATAATACAGTTCAAGTCTTTCAAATTACTTCCTACCAGCACTAAGAATTTTTATATATGTATAACTTTCACCTTGTCAGTGTTTTAGATACTGAAGTGTCTTTACTTTTCTTTAATAATGACAAGGTCATATTTTTTCAGTTACTCTTAACTTGCTTATACTTTTGGAATGAGCCTTTGTAATATTTTGGAATGTTCCTTAAGTGCCTCTTCCAAAGCACGTCTCCTGCACCTCTACCACATAATATTTTCCATCAAAAATAAACCTCAACATGAGAGCTTTGGGGAACCTGTTACATTTATGGTGAGGAGAAGACAAAAGCATATGCCAAAATTTATCTAATAGAAACTGCTACTTTACCTTAAGCCATTTGTCAACACACTTGGCATGGAACTCATGGTTACAGGGTAACACTCTAAGTAGCTGCCTTGACTCAAAATCACACATGCATACTACGCACCTAAGGAGAAAACAAAACAATGGAATAATGCTATCAAAGTAAAACAATATTTTAGAGGCTTTTTATTTTGTTATATCTGGAGACATCTTAGAAATTGTCACACACTATACATCAGGATCCTGTCACATTTCCTCCTAAATTACAAGTTTAAACTGAAATTATTAATATACAATTGTCCTGAAATTAACATGTAAAACTGAACAAACTTTAAGAAATCTTGTAAGTTTTATACTAAGGTGTTTTTTAATTTAAAAAATCATAATAAAAGTATCTTCTGAGCAAATATAAAATAACTCCTATTTTAATACCCCAAAGGTGCTTCTACAAAGAGATTATTGCAGTAAAGAAGTATATTATCAATTTTTATACTATCTGCAAAACTTTTAAGAGTTAACTTAAAGATATGGAATGTGAAATAAATGAAAAAGATCATCTGGTTTCCTAACGATCAATGTAGAATCCAAACTCAAGAGATAAAAACATGTGCTTTAACATAGATTTAACCAACAGTTAAAGACTTACAAAGTCTGTTCTGACTGGTGGTTGTTAGGATTGAACCGGTAAGATGGCAGCTGTTCAATATCGGCTTTTGTTAATCCACGTGGCTTAGCCTCTCCCAGTCGTTCTGCCAGATTTAGTAATGCCTGTAAATACAAACAAGGTATTTAACTCATTTTAAAATTCTACTTATGATTTTAGCATTAGCCACTTTTGTGCCTTCTCTATTAAATATACTTCATCATCAGGACAATGTAATGGTGGTTGGAGCGGTGTGAGGAAGAGGAGCCTGGAAGAAGACTCAGCTAGAAACTTGATTTAAACTGCGCTCTACCCCCTAAAATACACCTCACCCCTACCACCATTCATCTGTATAATTTGCAGATGCATAACTTTGCTGATTTTTGTTTTATTCATCTGTATAATTAACTTTGCAATCGGGGTTAAGTGAGTTGCCCATGGTCACACAGCTAGTAAGTGCCTGAGGGCTGACTTGAACTCAGATCCCCCAAACTCTAGGGCTGGTGCTCTATCCACTACGCCATCTAGCTGTCCCACTTTGTTTTCTGTTACATTTATCTACTCAAATGCTTCTGAAGCAGGGTTCCATGGACAGTGACTTAGACAACTAAAAAGGGAAAAAGGTGGTTCTTCAGGCTGTCACTAAAAATAATTATGGGATGAGTGGGAGAGGTTCTAGGGGCTAGGAATATTGGGAAATGACTATGGAGTAAAAAACAAAAGGCACTATTAATAATACTTTTTTTTTTTTAAAGTTCCAGTGCCAACTTCTCTTCCCTTTCCCTTCCTTAGCACAACGCAATGTGCGGTAGCATTGCTGATGTTAGGGCAGGGAAAGCCAAGAAGAGGTGAACAAGAACACCTGACTCAAAAACAGTTCCAGTCTTCAAACCTTCACAACTAGAGTCCTTGGTGAGGACTTAAAAAAAAATTAACCACTACAATGGCTTTAATACTTTCCTTGCGACAGGGAAATTTATCAAGAAAAAAAATTTATATTTGCTTCCTAGAAAGCCTTTATAAGACATGTAGGGCTACTGAAAATACCCAAAATGATGAAACTTGTAAGAAAGGAGGCAAAGTTCCTGACTTCTGTGGCTCACTGGAGCTCAATCAAGTCCCCAGGGAATTAAGAGCAGCAACCAGGCCTGAAAAGAAAGGTGGAGCCTACCCACTTCACACTACAGAAACCTAGAGAATCCCTGACCTTTACCCTCCATACCAGTAAAGGATAGCAGGTACTATTTCTAATCTCATAAAAATGAGCAATAGAAGCAATGTTTAAAACTCACAAATTAATAAGGAACTAACTTACGCAACACAGAAAAGCCTCAAGGGATACAGAAATCCAAGTTGAAGCAACAATGGATGGGACAGAAGTACAAAAGGAAAAATGAAATTGGATAATAGATGTACCTTAATATCAGATTTTTTTTCGTTTTTTTGAAGGGGGGAAGGCAGGGCAATTGGGTTAAGTGACTTGCCCAAGGTCACAGTTAGTAAATGTGTCAAGTGTCTGAGGCCACATTTGAACTCAGGTCCTCCTGACTCCAGGCTCAATGCTCTACTCACTGTGCCACCTAGCCGCCCCAATATCAGATTTTTAAAAAGACTAACACAAGACAACAAAACAGCCAGGGAAACTGCGAAACACCATCCAAGATCTAGTCATACCCATGGGAAGCTGCAAATAACAAAATTAATGAAATCAAAGAAAGATCAATAGATAATAAAAATAAAATTGAAGGGAAAAAACCTGGAAAAGCAATAGAACTGAAAAGACAATCAGTGTATATATTAAAACAAAACAACAGAGATTCGGAAGAAACAGTAACAAGTACAAAAATTAATCAGGATGTCAGAAGATAATGAAAAAAGAAGCTAGACATCAAATCAAAGGAATTAGAAATATTTTTTCAGAGCATTACATCAGGCAATAATATGCTACAAATAAAGTGGCAAGAATACATATGGCACAAGCAAAGAGAATCCTAACTTGAATTCTCCAAAACAAATAATGATAGAACTCTCAAAAAACCCCAACACTCATTTAAAGAAAAGTAACATTAGTTTACAGAAACAACAGAGTATACACTCAATAGTCTTTGAATGACCAGGGAGTTGCAGTTAAACTACAACTTCCCTAGTGAACTCAACAACCCTCAGTTGGAAATATATTAAACAGCTGTTTAATCATTTAGTTAGGCAGCATTTTCGTGGTCTCAATAAAGAGATGACTGGTTATTTCCAAAAAATGTGCTGTATGCATTTATATTACAACATAAACTTCTGAAAAGCAAGATAGTAAATATATTTGAAATAAACACATTTATCACAGTATAATTGTTTTTCCATTCGGGAATGTACCTGGAATAGTAAAATTACTCTACGTAAATAGAATCGAGTCTTTGTTAAAGAGAAAGTATGACTTAGGAGAGTGACTGCTGGTCTTGAAAACAGGAGAACCTACGTTCAAGACCTGCCCCAGCTAATTACTAGCTGTGTGACCCTGCATAAGTGACTTGGCCTCTCTGAGTCTCAGTTTCCTTATCCATAAAATGGTAACAACAGCACCAACCTTCACAGGGTTGATGAGGATCAAATGAAATATAATTTAAGTGCTTTGAAAACCTTAAATGCCCTATGTAAATTTTAACTATTATTATAATAATAAACATCTCTTTTCTCTATGGAAGAGCATCTGGAATATACTGGTTTATCACTATTCCCAAAGTTGATTTAAAAATTATTTACTAACCTCATAATTTTCTACTTCTCCATCTTCTACATCCAATTCAAAGCTGAAGGCTGGACCTATTGCAGGTGGCACTGGAAGCATTGATCTACAAGACAGACAATGAACACGTTAAGTTTTATTATTTATTTAATGCATTTAAAAGCTCACTGAATACTGGGAGTGGATTGGAATTAAAGAGGACTATTTTGCTGTGTTTTAGAAAGGCCTCCTTCCTAGAAAAGGCTGACCACAAACGGCTAGTTAAATAAAAAGAACAACGCATTTTGGTGGGGGAACAGCTTGGGCAAAGAACTGGTAAAGAAAAGCAAACTTAAGTGGAAAAAAGAATGTGGGATGAGCTATGGTGGAAGAGAAAAATTGACAGAATTATCCCTGAAGAATATCGCCAGAACATTTCCTATGAAGAGCATCAGAGTAGCAGATTGCAGTGAGAAAGTGGAGCAAAATCATTTCAGTTGTAGTGGGCAAAATAAGAGAGGTCAAGCATGGTGGCCAGAAAGAAAGATTTGGTAGTCCAGGGTTTATATCTCATGTTCCTGTAATTTAATAACTTTATCAATAGCGTAACAGTCATTGTTACTTAGGTGGTTTTAATTGGACAAGTCCCTAACGAGAGTCTGGCAGGAGACAGATGTCTATTTTTACAGACATGGAATTCCAATGTTCAGTCCTTCTAGGGGCAGCTTTAGGCATTTATAGGAGATATTCTATTCTAAATTTTTTTGTCATTTTAAATTTTCTTTGGGTTGGATATTTATATCTCATGCATCATAGTGGTTTGGAAAAAAAAAAATTTGTGCCACCATTAAATAAGTAGCTCTACTACTATTTCACAGAGAATAATAAATATGAATTATGACTACCTTTGAAGAACTGGACACTTTAAAAACCAAGTAGTCTTCCAGCTCTAAAATGCTGAGTTTGAGATGTATTAACTAATTTTATTAATTCTCTAAAACAGAGAAAATTCTTTAAATAGTTACACATTATCAAGGAAGGTTCCTTTCATTAAACTAACACAAGTTAATTTGTTTTCACATCTTTTCTTCTAAAGCCACTACAACTTAGACAAAAAATTCAACCTCCAAAGAGAATTTACAATTAAGTGTAAAAAAAGGGTTTCAAAGTAGATTGGCTCTTTCAGTGACAAAAGAATCTATTTACAAAAGATATCAAACTGATGGAAAACTGAGAGATATACTGGGAATTTAAGAATCCTTTAGAAGGTATTTCTCTAAGTCTCAGAGACAGGCTACTCTTCTTTCTCCTAAGAGAAGCAAGAACAATAGAATAACCAGAAGCAGTGATAGGTATACTTTTAACAAAAACAAAACCAGGTATACTTTTAACAAAAACAAAACCTCTCATTTTGAATCTTTTCTTCTATGGTCTCCTATCTTCTTTGAGAACTGCTAGCTTACAAGTTTATTTCTCTGGTACATATCTACACCCCACAGAAAAATGTAAATTCTTTGAGGATAGAAACTTCTCATTTTTGTTTTCAGCACTTTGTACCTAGGTACTTGAAAAATATTCTTGAAATTGAATTATCCTTTATCTTGCTATCTTTTTATCTTGAAAATAAAGCAAAACAATCTGAATATGAAATACCCCTAAAATACACATCAATATTATTTTGCTTAAATTAAGTTTTACAGGGGTGTGTGTGTGTGTGTGTGTGTGTGTGTGTGTTGTGTATAGGTCGAACTATCATAAAAGCAATAAATGTCTGATAACTAGGGAAAAACATTAAGATAGCTGAGATAGAACTTACAGTACATATGGTAGGAGGCTGGGATGATAAGGGGGAGGTGGTATTGGCTGTTGGGATCGATATCTACTACGTCCTGTAAGTCTTCGAGGCATAAAAGGAGGATAAGGCTGTAAGAAAAAAAACCCCACAAAACTATGTTATTTGCCCGTGCACTTGACTAGTCATTCACTTTAATATTCATTGAAAAAAAAAACTTTGAAAAGTTTTCTTGGGAGAAGGATAAGCTTGTGATTTTATTGCTATAGGAAACGCTTGAGAAGGAAATGCCCTCTACCAATGAAAATATGCACAGTTGCCTGGGGGCATTAAGAAGTTAAGTGACTTGCCCAGGACCACACAGCCAGTACATGTCAGAGGTGGCACTGAAGTTCAGGCTGTCCTGGGACTGACTCCAAGGTTGGTCTGTCCATTATATAACCAGGCTTTAATTGGTATTCATTTTCTGAAAGCTAACGATATCTCTCAGGCAAATCTTTGCAAATCAAATCCAGTTTGTCCCAACTTCATTCTAGCCTTTGGAAAAACAATGGCTCAGTATGTAACAGATCTGCACATTTTGGAAAAGAAATTTCATAAGGATAAAGAGTAAAGTCTTATCCTTGGGTTCGAAGTCACTTTCACAAATATAACAGGGGTGGAAGGGCTAGAAGTTGTAGAAGACTGCCAACCTCCTATGAATCAATGGTGTGAGAGAGTGGCCAAGCCAAAGTGTTTTCTGTGGTGTAAGATGCACTAAGGGAGCACAGGGTCAGGACTGAGAACTCAGTAAAAATGCTGCTGTGACCAGCTCACATCTGGATTGTTATTTTCAGTTACAGGCACTATAGTTTAAGGAGGACACTGATAAATTGGACAGTGATCATACCATAGAAGGATATTTTACCGATAATGATAATAATACCAACAGATCATATATAAGATTTGGTAAAAAGTATTACATACATTATCTTATCTGATAGACCAGCCTTAGGACCCAAATCGCTCAGGTTGTCATAGACTGGCCAACAATAGTTCCCAGGCCAAACCCTACTTGTCATAGTTTGGGCTCAGAATGAATGTAAATAATAGTTGTTTTGATTTTGGCCAGAAACCCCGAGGGTCTTCCCCTCCAAGACAGATTTTTTCTTTTTGACTAGGCAAAGAAGCCATTCTCTGCCTCATTTCTTATTAATAAGCCTTACCTCAGTCAAACTGAGACCTATTAAAGACCTTTGCTTGAAAAGGGCAAGGTCTCCCATTACATTCTGGGCCATCTCCAGTTGTCCCGATCTATATCCGGGAATGGGACCCAGATAGCTTGGGAGAAGAAAGTGAGACTGGTGACTGTGCACAGCCCTTCCTCACTTAAATCCAATTCACTTGCAAGTCAGGGCATCACCTCCCTGATGTCATGGTACTCTCTGAGAAGGAAGGATAAACAACAACCCACAGCTCATATATAAGATTTGCTAAGAGCATTACGTACATGATCTTATTTGATCTTCACAATGTACCTAGTTCACTGGATTATTATCCCCTTTTTACAGAGGAAAATGAGGCTCAGAAAGTATAAGTGAATTCCCAGGGTCCCAAAGCTAGTATGTGTCTAAGGTGTGATTTGAACACAGCTTTTCCTAATCTGGAATTATGGATGTTCAGCCTGACTTTGAAAGCAAATATGTAGAGACTTTAAAAAAAAAAGCATGGCAGAACCAGGAGAAACCAGCAGAAGCTGTGAGGAAGAAGATTTAGGTTTTATGTGGGTAAAAACTTCCTAATAATGAGAGCTGTCCCAAAAGTGCAATGAGATGCCTCAGGAGGAAGGAGTGGGTCCCCTATTGGAAATATTCCAGGAGAAGCAGGAGGATCCTTGATAGGTGTGTCCAAAGGCTATTTTTGTTCACGTACAGGTGTCCCTTTCAATTCTGAGAGAAAGATCCTGAGACTCAGAGAATGCAGCAAACCTTTTTAAATCACATTTGAAGGAAAAAATCCCATTTCTCCTAAAACACTAATACTCAAGGATAAGTGATGAAATGTGAGAGTAAAGTGATGAATGTTATTTTAATGTTCAAGAAGACTAGAAGAACAGAACCACTATTAATATAATGAATAAAGTCAAGGAGAACAGCTGGTCTGGGGGGAAGTTCAGTTTTGGACATGTTGAGTCAGAGATGCTCATGTTGTGCATCTAGGTAGAGGTAGGCAACAACAGAATTATGATTACAGGACTGAAATGTCAGAAAGAGGCAAGGCTGGCATGGATACGTTATGTTTAGAGAGAAGGCTTAAAACATATGTCTATCTATGTCAAGGAAGGTGAAGAAGGATGGAATTTCAAAGTGTTTGCCTTAGCAAATATTCTTAATTTGGTCCCTCAAACAACTATAAATCAGCAGTGAAGGATACCACTTCTACTCTACATCCCTATTTTTCTTTCTTCCCCTGCTTTTTTAAAGAAAAAGATGCCTTTTAAATACATAATGAATCTACCCTCACAGACAAAGGAAAACACTCTAGCAAAACCAATATCTATATCTGACAAGATATACAACATTCTTAGACCTCTTTATGAATAGGTTTGGAGTTGGAAGAGACCTCAGAGGTCACTTGGCCCAATCCCCAGATTCTTTTCTGTGGAAGTAAGAACTGGTGTACCCAATTGTGACTAAAAAGTATACGAGCACCCCTTGAAAATCCTGATTTTATGATGGAAGACCACAAAGGTTAGGGTACACCTGGTTAACAAAAAAGACTTGTCACATGTTTTGTAACATTAAAGCCAAGAACAACAACAAAAAAGGCCACTTTGAATTTTAATTCCAACAAATTCCCGACTAAATAATTTGTTTTTGTGAAATTTCTTTTTATTTTTTCTAAAGCAGTGCTATTGCATTCTTTTGATTGTATTTTTTAGCTTTAAATGGAGCTGACCACCCAATTATTTACTTGAAGCTAAATGGAAAAAGCAAACATAATTAACAGATTTTAAAGTAGGTGTCCCTAACACATTATTAGTTACTCCCTTTACATCCCTATTTTTGTTCATTTTCAAGCCAAATTCTAAACTTCAGAAAAAATATAACAGAAAAAAAACTTCACGTGCAGAATGTACAAATAAGACTTGCATAAAATAAATTACATTATTTAATCTATTATATTCAGGAAAAAATCCTTAAATGAAAAAAAAAATTTTTTTAAACTGTTTATCCACAGCTATCACTATTTAAACTTTTGTCATGTGGTAGAATAAAAAAAAATTTAGAAATAAAATAATGGCTTAAATAAGCAAATTGTGAAGCAATTATTAAAAAAAAATACTATATTATTTTACTATAAAATATTAACTATTGCAAAATTACTAAAAGTACTAAAAGTAATGTGATTTAAAAAAAGAAACTTACTACTCCAAAAGATACCTCCTGGTGCAAAGGATCATGTGTTAAGAACTGGAGAGGGGCTGATGGAGGTAATGTTGGAGGATGGGCTGATGCAGGATAAGTAAAGCCTCCTACAGGAAGGTGTTCTCCCAAGAGTTCGACTTCATTTTCTATCCTTTGTAATGGCTGATTAAATATATATACACACACACACACACATGAAAAAAAAAACAACCAAACTTTATTTCCACATTCAGACAAATTGAGATCACTTTCAGCTTATGATTTGAAACAAATCTTTGCACAATAGTTTTGCTATTTCAGACAATGAATCTCCTGCCAACAACACCATTCTGACACTAAGTGAGACTATACAGCACAACGAACTTTACTGTAGTTTTTACTAACTTGAAAATAATATACAAAGTAAAAGGTGTTGTTATGCGTTTCCACTATTTAGGACTTCAAAGGATACTTTTACTATATGAATCCTTTTTCACATAAAGGAAGAAAAAGAGCATTGTAGGATATGCACATTGCTTAAAATCGCTTCTGTTTCACAGTCTTTTGACATAATCATGATTTTCAGCCACCTAAAACATGTAAATGTAATGCATCAATTAGTGGAATATATATGATTTTTCTAAACTAAGAACCAGGACAGCATGTGTGTATCTACTACACAGAAATATCAACTATTGACATTGTGATTCTAGAAATACTGAAAATCAGTTTTTATTGTAATTGGCTCCAATTTTCAGTCATTTTCATGTTTTTTTTATAAGGAATAAATTGTTCTGAGTTTTCAGGCACAAGTCTTTCCTCATTCTAACCCAAACAGCATGCTATTTTAAATAAATCTTCGTCTGAAGAAAAAATCCATATGGTGATTTCTTCTGTATACATAAGGATTCTTTTTTAGCTGAGCTCTCTATAAAAATGAAATTCTGTAAACTGAGGGCTACTTCTACTTTTACATATCTTAGTTCTTTAAAAAAAAAACGAAGATAAATAAAAACTTGTTAGGCAGAAATATTTTAACAGCTCAGTCTTTTATGCCACAATCACCTAATATGAATATCTAAGATAACTGTTGCCTTGCTTGAGGTGCCCAGCGCTCACCTGCTACTGCACCTACATGCAACAGGATGGAAGAGACCATGCATGAATGGGGACAAGTAACCCTGTTACGGTTAATGGTTATGGAATATGCAGAGGCTCAGGATACTGTCTTCTACCCACTACTTAGGATTTAATCTCTGCTCGTTCTCCCTTGCTTCGCCTAATTTCTTGGCTGAGGATTATGGATAGTTACTTAGAAACTGCTACCTACCTTTTCCCTCAGCTATCAAACCTGGGACTGACATTCTGACCATCTCCCTCCTGAATATCACCTATGTCCCTGCTCCCCAACCACATATATTTACTGACTACAAAGCCATAGCCCCATGATTACATCATACTCCACAATCTACCAAAACAGCCAGCCTAACAACTCTTAATCTGGTCCCTGCCATATGGCTGCCCATGACTGGGTAGATGCCGACAAAACTAATGGCTAAAATAAAGTTTTTAGATCATCTGTGGATTTACATTATACTTGAACTTATTCTTCATGTCCCTGAAAAATGGAAGAGTTGGTTATTATAAATACCTAAGAGGTGGAAGGGACAGGTATTATTATCTCTTTTTAAACATAATCAAGAAGCATTTATTAAGCATTTACTGTATTTCAGTCACTGTGCTAAGGTTGTACTAAGTGCTGGGAATACCAAGAAAAGGCAAAAAGAGTCCCTGACCTCAAAATGTTCTAATGGAAGAGACAATGTGCACACATATAAGAACATACAGGATACATACTGAGTGGATGGAAGGTAATTAGTACCTTGGGCAGGAGGTAGTAGAGGAGAGAGGGGAGTAGAAAAAGCCTCTTGTAGTCAGTAGCATTTGTGCTGAGTCTTGAAAGAAGCCAGGGATTCTAGAGGTGGAGATAAGAAGGGAGTACATTCTAGGTGTGGGGAAAGAGAGTGTAAAAGCAGAGAAGGGCTGTGGCACATTACAGGTGATGAACAGATAATAGGCCAATACTGTTCTATTTGATCCTGGAAGTAATAAAGAGCCATTAGAATGGGGGGGGGGGAGGAAGGAATAGAGGGAAACGGGGGGGGGAGACAGAGAGAGAGAGAGAGAGAGAGAGAGAGAGAGAGAGAGAGAGAGAGAGAGAGAGAGAGACAGAGAGACAGAGAGACAGAGAGAAAGAATGAATGAGAGAATCATGATCAGACCTGCACTTCAGGAAAATTGGCAGTTGTGTGGAGGATGGATTGGAGTGAAGAAGAGGCTTGAGGCAGGAAAATCAATTAGGAGTCTGGGAGAGAGGTGAGAAAAACCTGATTTAGGCTGGTGACTGAATGGAGAGAAGGGCAGGTATATAAGAAATGTTACAGAGAAAGAAATGACATTTAGTAATAGACTACAGAGATTGAAGAATTGAGAATGTGAAGCACCCCGAAAGTAATACTAAGTTTGGAAGAGGGGTGGGTTTAAGGAATTCTCATCTGGACACACTGAGGTATTGATAGGACAGGTAGTATTCAATGTCCAATAGGGAGTTGATGATGTAGGACTGTAGCTCAGGACAGAGACTAGGGCTAGATAAAGAGATCGAGGAATCAACTACATAGTGATGATCCTCAAACCCATAGGAGTAGATGAGATCACCAACAGAAAGAGTATGGAGAGAAGATAGCTCAGGACAGCACCTTATTGGGCTGACATGGATGAAAAAGCTAGCAAAGGAACCTGAGGAAAAAGGTAAGAGAAAAATCTAGAGAGGGTACTGACATGACTAGTGAGAGAAGAGAGAGTATCCAGAAGGATACTCAAGAGTCAAATGCTGAGACTAAGGACGAATATTAAGAAAACAGCATTTGATTTGTCAGTTTAGAGATCAATATGGTAACTCTGGAGACATGCAGTTTCAACTAAGTGATGAGAGTGAGAGAAAGTAGAGGTACCAAATGTAAAAGGCTTCTCTCTACCCTCCACCCCCAAGAAAAGGAGGAGATATTTATAATAATAAGATCTAGCAAGGACTTCTTAAAGATGGGAAAGTAGTAGTAGTACTAGTGATAGATACTAGAGAAAAGAACCAGCAGACAGGAAGACACTGAAGATTACAAAGAAGGGATGTAAGGCAAGCTGAAGGAAATGGAGTGTTAAAGGTGATGTGCTGAAGGTCATAGACACTAAATGGCTCAACCCTAGGCCTTTAAGAAAGCTGGGAATATTAAAGGTAAAAGAGAAGTCGATATTCAAAGAGCTTCCACATTCCATCCAAACTAAGGCTCACTGCTATCTTAAAACAAAATAATTCCTGCCCCTACACTCCAAATGGATTTTTATTTCAGTTTACTTTTTTTGGTTTTGCCTTATTTTTTCAGGTATTTTTTAATGGCATTTTAGTATTTTTTAGTATTTTATTTTATCAGTTTACTTTTACTACTGAGACTGCACACAAAAGAATAGCAAAACAAAACTATAGCACATCACTAATACATAAAGCAGGAACTCTCAATTAATTTCAAGTGAATCTGCATTAATTCATGCCAAATGTCTATTTGTAAAATATAGATTCTTTTTCATAGTACAAAAAATTAAATTATCAGGTACATGGATCTTTGTTCTACAGATAATTAGCAGATCTAGACTTCAATTTTCAAGCAAATTTATAGGCAAAAGAATAAAAGCATATACATACCGATCGTGATTGCTGTGTTTGGAAGGGGACAAACTGGCCAGGTGGTGGCAAATGAGGAGGATGATGTGGAGAAAGGTGAGGTGGATGTAAAAGAAATGGATCACTAGAAATAAGAGGTGGGAATGCAGCATATGGTACTGGTAAGTGCTGAACTGAACATGCCTGAAGCATCTGTAAGAGAAAAGACATGAACTTATTTTTTGTTCCTAAAAAGGTCAGGATAGGCTATGACTTATTTGGAAGAACACAAAAAAATAAAACTTCTCTATCAGAGAAAATGGGTAAACTACCAAAATACTTTCAATAGGTAAAATTAATAGTAAAATAGTACAAATGAGAAAAATCTGGAGCATGCAATTAACTAAATTTCCATGTCTAAAATTGATATGACCATTCATGTTCATAAAACCACTCATCTCCTAATTCACCTTCATCTTTCCAGTCACCAAATTGGTTACCAAGAGTTACCAATGACTTCCCCTTCTCTTTAATCACTTCCCTCCTCGCTAGCCTTTTTCTGGGTCTTTCCCATTCTGCCTTTAGATTGCTGCTGGCTATGACACACTTGATTCTTTGCAGAGGTGGTAAAGTTGGAGGACCCTCTCTGAAGGAAAAGGAGGGAGAAGAAGGGATCCTACAGGTAGAACACTTATGGAGAAAGAAGAGAAAAAAGACTGGATTCATTGTACCCACGTAGGAGGAGGGGAGTAGAAAAGAGAGGAGATGGGAAGGGATACTACTGGATAGAGAAGAGGAAAGAAAAGGAGAGGAAAGAAAAGCAAGGGGTACTTGGGGCAGAGGACCAGTCTAGTCTTTACTGTCTTCTTTGTTCTTCCCTACAGACTCCTAAAAGGTCCTGCATTATTTCAATTCAATCCAGTAAGCATTTACTAAGCACTTACTCTGTGTGAAATATTGTGTTAAATGCCAGGGTTACAAAGGTAAAAGTAAATTAAACAAAACAGTACAAGTTTACCTTCATGAGGGGGTTGGGCGCGGGGTCATGCGGGGCAGGGGCATGTAACATGTAAACAAATAAATAAATGACAATCTGAGAAGAAAAAGTACTAACAACTGGGGTGTGGGGGAGAGAGACAATCTTCAAGTAGGAAGTGACACAGTAACTGAGTCTTGAAGGAAGCTGAAGAAGTTAAGAGGCAGAAGTGAGAAAGGAGGATATTCCAGCAGGGACAACAACCTATGGAGAGATGGAATGTTTAGGGAACAGCAAGATGTCAAGTTTGGCTGGAATGTAGACTGCTTTAAGGAGAACAAAGTGAAACAAACTGGGAAATGTAGGGTGGAGACAGAATACAGAGAAGTAAGAATTTTTTCCTACAGACTAATTAGGTGCTACTGAAGTTTCTTAAGCTAGTGAATGACATGGTTAGACTTGTACTTTGGTAGCTCTGTCAAGGATGGACCCACAACAACTCTCTAAGACTAGCTGCAGCGTCAGGGTTAATCTCCAAAGGCAATAGGCAAGTTGCACACCTTGAGAGCAGGACAGAATCATTTTCTATTTCTATCTCCAGTGTTTGGTATACAGTGCTTCCTAAATGCTTTCCTATTCCGTTACATAGTATATTCTTATCCTCACGCTAAGGCATATTATGCTTAAGATCTTACAAGAACTTAGATGAATACTTACAGGAGGAGGCACACTACAGACAGGGAGGTGCTGTCCACTGAAAACCACAGAGCATCCTGGAACCTGCTGTGTATTGCAAGCAGGGATGTGCTGGCCAGTGCAAAGTGGAATCCCATGTGGAGCAACTGTTGTTACAGTATAAGAAACTGGGACTGTGCCTTGATGGAGCTACAGTGAAGAGATGACTATAATGTTAATGAGCACGAGTGACAGATGATTAAATATTAACATTAGGCAAGTGTGGAAATCTATTGAAAAGGGTAATGATTTAGTCTCTGGAAATCTGGATTCACATCCTAGCTCTGACACTCTCTAAGCTGTGGGACCTTTGGGAAGCTCCTTTCACTTGAGTTTCTATATCTTTAAAATGAGTGATCTGGATTAATAACTGCCTCCAACTCTAACTTTTAGAATGGTTTTCAAATGGGTATTTCTACATTCTTCATTATTGCATTTTGCCTTTATATTCTAACAGGTACTACAGCTTAATCAACATTTGTTGGAGCCTAAAGCTGAGAGAAGATCCTCTATCTTCTGATATGATGATCATCACCATCATTTACATGCCGCCTACTATGTGACGGGCACTATACCAGGCGTTTTACAAATATTATCTCATTTGACCCTCATAACAACCCTGGGAGGCTGATGTCATTTTATCCCCACTTTACGGATGAGGAAATTGAGGCAAACAATGGTTAAGGGACTTGTCCAGGACTACACAGCTAGCAAATGACCTCAAGTCTTTCTCATTCAGGCCCAATGCTCTAACCACTGGCCCACCTAGTCACCTATCCTCCAGGGAATTAGCAAATAGAAGTGTTTGTCTGTTTGAAGGGAAAATGACAGTAGGCAAGCAACCACTGAAACAGTTTTTAAAATTGGGTTCCCTTCAGCTCTTCTCAAGATCAAGCCAAGACCTTGCCAAAAAAAGACAGAATTTGACAGCACAGAATAAATTCAAAAATTCATATTAGGAAACAGATTTGTCACATTTCCCCTATACTGTAAAATGTGTAATGTAAAGGTTCTGTGGAGACTCTTTTAATTGATTTAGGAAAACCAGTTCTCCACTTATATAGCATAAAATTGGGCTCGCTCTTTCTTGCAAAGGAAACATTTACTTTATCACAAACATGATGAAAGTTAACTTCTTTCTGGGGGGGTAAGAAGCAGGTCTGAGGTTCTGACATAAACTTTATAAGGAATTCCCTTCCCTTGGAGACCTGTAGTGTTGGGCAGTTGGCTGGGGCACTGAGAAGCTAAGTGATAGGCCAGTGTCACATAGCTAATATTTAAGAGCTAGGACTTGAACCTAGGCCTTCCTGATTCTAAGGGACAGTGAGAGAGCCCTCTATTCATTAGGCCATATTACTTCATGGGAAAGAAGGAATGTGGATGCCAAAAAGGAACCTCCCATACAGACTTAAATGCCAAGCTGAATACTATTATCTGAATACTTTGATCAAGACCTTGAGGATATCCTTTCCTATTCAACCTAAAAGTTCCTATTCTAATCTCCAGGATTGGGTCAATTTCTTTAGCCTGAGACACACAGATGCCTTTGAGCTAAAAGAAAGCCACAATTCCCCTGATCCTTTTCTGACATTTATAGCTGCTTAGGAGATTCTAAGACTGTCACCTCTTTTCCCTTTAATTGGGGAGTACTAGTAAAGTGAAAATATCCATTTAAAATATGAATTTTTTTTCACTACTCAGACACTGATTTTTCAATTTTGTCAAGAACTCAGGGTATCCTGCATATGCAACTTAAATTGCTATGTCTTTTTTTTGTGATTAAGAAATTTGACAAAAGGAAGAAATCTCAACGAATTGTAGTACCTATTTAATAGGAGTATTTCAGCACTATACCTGGTCATGTATGTCAACCATCACTGCACTTTGCTGAGGTGGGTGAGCAGCAGGATGTAACATACGTGGGGATACATTCGGAGGATGGAAGGCTCGAGGCTCCTCTATTGCTTGCTGCTGTCCATATGAAAGATGGTGATAGTTTTCATCTTGACTAATGGAATTATGTCGAGAAAGACGATCCCTCCTTCCTCTCTGGCGCCTAACAGGAGGACTGAAACATGTTAAATGTGAAAAAGAAGGGAGACAAATTATTTTAGGCTGCCAATAGAATCCTATGTGCCCTCCTTTCATTATTGGTTATTATATGAGGATTTGGGGACATGAACCTGTGATTTCACTAGTACAGGGAACATCCAATACCAAGAAAGACCTTGTGGTCTCAGAGAAGGGGCTCATTTCTTGTGTCATGAACCTACTGGCAATTTGACACCTATAGGCTCCTCAGAATAATGTTTTTTAAATAAAATACTTAGGATTACAAAGGAAAGCAATTGTATTGAAATATAATTATCAAAATATTCAAAAAACAAGTTTACAGGTTGTTAAAAAACCTGTTTTAGGACCTGTTTGGGGGGCACTGAAAGGTTAAGTGACTGGCTCAGGAAAGCTCCTTGAGACTAAGAATTTATTTTATTCTTTGTACTTGTATCCCAAGTACCAAGCACAGTGTCTGGTACATGGAAAGCAGTTAACTAGTGCTTGCTGATTAAGTAATAGATGATGTCCCTGAAAAGTTCCTTGTAAACATTAAGCCTGTCTTGCACCCTTAACCTGAGCTCCCAAAATTTATAATAAAATTTCTGGCATATTATTACTATTCATAACAGGGATCAAAGGATAGCTGTGCTAGGAGAGGTAACATGGTAGAGTAGACAGAACATTATATATGGAATCAAATAACTTGGGTTCAGATCCCTGCTCTACTCACTGTCTCCTCTTTAATATCTGGCAACTCACTTTGCCTAATTAAGGCTCTAGCTCCTCTCATCCATAAAGCCAGGGGCTAGAGAAGTTTGGGGTCTAGTTCTAACTCTCAAAATCATCTCAAAAGAGAAACTATGCACAAGAGCTGCAGCAACTGTAGCTGCTCCAGAGGCTGAGGCAGGATGAAGCCTAACAAGGTAATCGGCCTTCGGAATGAACAGTGGAGAATCTAATCCTGAGGAGACTCACTCAGCCTGCGCTCGGCAATACACTCAACAGTCTCTTTGCTGTTGCTGCTGCAGCCTCTGCCAGTGCACCTTGATCCAACCTTTGCCTAGAATTCTGTGGCTATGAGCAAAAAGCTCAACTCTGCCCCCACCGGAGAGAGGAAGATGTAGGAAGGCAGGAGAAGGCTCTGCCTGTGGCTGCGCTACAACAGTTCTCAGGCAGAGAACTAAAGAACAGAGGGAACTGATCTGCATGAGGGGTTGTACTGAGGCTAATGAAAAGTGAATTCCTCAGTGTGGGAAGCAGCTAAGACAGCTTTGGGTCTAGCCCCAGGAATTTACTATCAAAGAGAAGGGAGTCAAAAAGTGAGCAATAGGGTAACTTTAAGGAGGAAAAAAGATCCTAAGTACCAGAGATCTCAGAAAGAGGAAACGTCAGTTAAAAACTCAGAGCATAAGCAGATAAATCAAGAAGGAAATTAAAACGGAAGCCATGATGGCCACCAATACAACTAAACAACCACAAATGTGTCTAAAAAAATATTGTGAGACAAAGAAAAAAGAACCAACACCCCAGAAGAGAATCCCATGGATTTCCCAAAGAGCATGGAACTGCAGCAGGATGTTCTACAATAGTTCTAGAATAAAGAAACAAGTCTTGAAAGAAGTTAAAAGAGAACAAATGGCAAAATTTATGCCCTCTGCAGTAGAAATAATTAGAATAGGAAATATCTGAATCCAAAGTGCTAAAAATCCACTTAGCAAGCAAAAGAGTGAACAACTGATTGGGAATACAAATATACTAAAGTAAAGGACACTCTGGAAGAAGAGAAGCAAAAAGTGAAACTGTTAAAAGAATACATGTTCTTTAAACAAACAAAACACATTGATTCTGAAGATATTATGCATAAAGACAACTTAAAAATCATAAGCCTATGAGAAGATAAAAAAATAAGGTGTTCAATTAGATGACCTCTAAGGTCTTTTGCTGTTGTTGAGTCGTTTTCAGACTCTTTGTGACCCCATTTGGGGTTTTCTTAGCAAAGATAATGGAGTGGTTTGCCATTTCCTTTGCCAGCTCATTTTACAGAAGAGGAAACTGAGGTAAACAAGGTTAAGTGATTTGCCCAGGGTCACATAGCTGGTGTCTGAGGCAGGCTTTAAACTCAGGAAGATGAATCTTCCTGATTTCAGACTTGGCACTCTAACCTTTGTGCCACCTTGCTGCCCTAAGGTCTTTTAAACCTTCTAAATCCTAAGCCCTTCAATAAACAATGAGTGGCTACAATTCAATAAATATTGGGTTTACTAGGCAAGAGCACTGTGCTAGATATAGGTGGGGTGAAAAAGCTTATATAAGAGCTATTCCCTAACCTCAAGGAATTAACAATATAGTAGGACAAAAAAAAAAAAACAACACTGGAAGCTATTAGGATATAAGAATTACAGTGAATGAATTATATGAAGTAACAAAATAAACTGCTATGTGATATCTGAGGGGAAATTCATTACTGACTAGGAGACATCCGGGAAACAATCTTAAACTAAAGAAGGTATAGCCTGAATTGCACTTTAAACAATGGGAAGGAAATCAATAGGTAAAGGGGGGCAAGAGAAGGTATTTCAAATACAGGCAACCAAGTAAGAAAATAGATGAAAGTGTGTAATGTGTATCTGGGGTGCAGAATTGTCAAGCTGGAGTAGAACACAGAGTAAGCAGGAGAAATATTAGATAAAACTGGGAAGATAGTTTGCCATCATGTTGTGGCAGGCCTGGATATAAAAGGGAGCCACAAAGCAATTCTGAGCAGAGGACTGACATGTCCAGATCTATTTGTAAAAAATATTATTAGAGCAGTAGTGGATTATGGTTGCTTGA
The DNA here is from genome assembly GCF_011100635.1 of Trichosurus vulpecula. Taxonomy (NCBI): domain Eukaryota; kingdom Metazoa; phylum Chordata; class Mammalia; order Diprotodontia; family Phalangeridae; genus Trichosurus; species Trichosurus vulpecula. The sequence goes on along the minus strand of NC_050573.1, from coordinate 547,325,222 downwards.
AAATGAAAAGAACATGTAAGTGTGTGTATGAAGACTTATAAGGAGGCTACAGCAAAGTGCTAATGGGTAATTCAATTAAACTAAGTACTTATATATGTCAGACCCTGTAGTAGGTGCTGAAGATACAAATACAAAAAAAGGCCATAGTCCCAGTCCTCACTCAATCTGCCTATATTCTACTGGAGTGGGAGGTAAGGGAGTCAACAAGTACACAGACTGGTAAATTCAAAATGTATATACCAAGTAAATAAAAAATAATTGGGGGTAGGGGTGAGAAGAGCAAATTAAATATTTGGTGCTATACTAATCACACATCTAGACATACCTGATAGGATTATACAGAAGTAACAAAAATTTATATGGCAGAATATCAAGGTCAAGAATTCCAAGGGAAATAATTTCTTTAAATGTAGGAAATAAAGGGAATTTGGTGATACCAGATCTCAAATTTTCATTATAAAGCAGTAACTACTAAAACTATCTGGTGCTAAAGAAAAAAAATAAAAAGTAAATCAACAAAAAGGTTTAGATAAGGAAGATCTAGGAGCAGTGGGTAGAGCATGTGAATGAATGATAGATCATTTATTAAGCACTTATGTGCCAGACATTGCATTAAAAATACAAAGTAATGGGGAAGTGACAAGAAATATGTGCCACTTAACTCCCAATACCTAGGGACCCACTTCTGATAATAAATAAATAATAAGTAGGGAGAGGGGAATCAGTTTAGGGATACTAATGTATCAATTACCAAATATTAAGTGGCTATTATGTGCCAGGCACTGTGCTAAGCAGTAGGGATTTAAAGACAAAAGTCAAATAGTCCCTATCCTCAAGCAGCTGATATTCTAACACAAAAGACAACAGAAATACAAAATAAAACAAAATCCTGGCACGGGGAAGGTGGAAGGCATTAGGAGCTATTGGAGAAAAGAAATGTCTTATGTAGAAAGTGGAGCTAAAGGTGAATCTTGAAGGAAACCAAGAATTCCAAGAAGTGGAGACAAGGAAGGACTGACTAACAGACAGTGGGCAGGAGGGCAGGGAGAAGGAAGATTGAATGACCTATGTAAGAGAGCCAGTTTGGCTAGGCTGCATAGTGCTGAGAGGAAAGTAACATATAATAACAGTGGAAAGGAGGGGTGGGAGAAGGTTGTGGAGGAATTAAAATGCCAAATAGAAGAATTTATATTTGGTCCTTGAGGTTTCAGGGAGTCATTGGAGCTTATTGAGAAGCACTGAGAGAGTGACATGGTCAATGCCTACACTTTAGGAAATTTACTTGGGCAGCTGTGTGAAGGATGAATTGGAAGCAACTGCTGTGTCCAGGAGAGAAGTGATGACGGTCTAAACTACAGTGGCTATGCTACGTTATGTGTAGAAATATGGGCATGTTCAAGGACAGTGTGGAAGCGGAAACAAGATGATGTGATAACTGACTGGAACTGTGCAGAATCAAGGATGATACTGAAGTTGCTTTAGCTGGATGACTTGAAGGATGGCAGTCCTCTTGATAGGATTATTCGAGTTTGACAGAGGGGTGGTATAGAAAAAGATAATGAGTACTACCTCACACACAGCGAGTTTGAGATACCTGTGGGACACTCAGTTGGAAATGTCCAGTAAGCAGTTTGTAATGCAGGAATAGAATCCAGAAGAGAGACTAGGACTAGAGACTTTGTATACATTTTGAATTTACCAGTCTGTGTACTTGTTGACTGCCTTACCTCCCACTCCAGTAGAATATTGACTACTTGAGTGAGGACTGGGATTATGTCAGTGAAGATGATGACTAAATATCTGCAAACTGAGGTCACCAATGGAGAAAGCAGAGAGATAAGATAAGAGAATCTAGGATAGAGCCATGAGATACTGGCCTGGCCCCTCTAAGCCTAAGCTCTTAGGAGTTTTAGAGTGTTTCAATACCTTATAAGGGAAAGCTGGCCTAGCTTATAGAGCATGTTCTGCTACTAATACAGTTCCAAACTCCTTTCCAGAATGGTTAGACCAATTCACAGCTTTATCAACAGTGTATTAAGTTTATCTATCTTCCCACAACTACTCCAATAATTGTCATTTTCCTTTTATCATCTTTGCCAAACTGAAGGATGTGAGGTAGAACTTCAAAGTTCTTCTAATTTACATTTATTTTGATTACTAGTGATTTGGGGCCTGTTTTCATATAGTTGTTACCTGGCATTTTTTCTTTTAAGGATGGCCTGTTGATACTCTATTTATCTATTTGAAGCAGTTCCTGATACATCTAGGGTATCAGACCTTTATCAAAGAAATATCCTGCAAAGACTTAACTCCCAGTTAACTGTTTTCTTTTTAATTCTTAATGCATTAATTTTGTTTGTACAAGAACTTTTCAATTGTATATAATCAAACTTGTCTGCTTTACCTCTTGTGATCCTCTCTATTCCTTGCCCGGTTAAGAACTCTCCCTTGTCCATAGTTCTAGGTGGTATCTCCTTCCTTTCTTCTCTAAACGGCTTACAATACAACCTTGTACATTTAGGTTATAAAACCATTTAGAGAGTATTTTGGTATATGGTGTGAAATACTGGTCTAAACCTAATTTCTCCCAGACTGCTTTCCTGTTTTCCCAGAAGCGTGTCAAACAGTGAGCACTGACACAAATAGATTGTATTTTTTGAACATAATGCTACTCTTTTGGTAGATAATTGCCTAATCTGTTCCACTGATTAAATTTACTATTTTTTAGCCAAGCAATGACACCAGATGATTGATCACAATTTTGCTTCCTATCTTCGGACAGAGAAGTAGTGGATTAGGCAGGGTAGAACGAAACACATTTTCAGTAACAGTTACTATGCTGCTTTGTTTTGCTTGGCTATAGTTGTTACAAAGGAGTAGGGGTAGATGATTAGTGATTCAAAATAGAGGAAACACAAAAGAAGGCATAACTTCAAAATTTAGAAGAGAACCAACTAAGCAAGGTAGTTTTTTGTGTATTATTTGTTAAGTTCATAATGAAAAGGAAAATAAAAATCTCTCTAAATAATAGCTCAATACAAGGTAAGCACAAAAATTCCCACACACTTAAATAAAAAGAAGACAGATACTTCCCAAACTTGTGAACATTCCACACAGTTAAGGGACCATCACAGTGATTTCTAATTAGGTTTCTTTCATTTGGAAGAAAATTTTCAAGCAGTATTCTTAACTAAAGAATTAATCTACTAACCTTCTTCTGTTGCGTGCAGGTGTGTTGCATCGTTCCCCTGAGAAGTGATGCTGATTGGGTCGAACTGAAGGAGGCTGCCTATTTGATGTCATCTCCCATGGTCGCATTGGTGGTGATGGGGCTGGTGATGCTGTATAATCAAAGACCGGATGAGAAAGCCGTTGTCTCTTGGGACTTGGGCTGTCTTCACTCTGCCAACATAAGACAAATACAGTGGGTATAAAACTCCTCATATGAAACATTCTAAGTTGTGTCAGAAAAGTGGAAGATACTTTCAAATTTTGTCTTAAAACCAAAAAGACAATTTTCTGAAGAAAAATATTTTAAACAAAGAAGTTTCATGGTGATAATCATACAGTTAAATCTACAACAGAGGCAATATTGGATAAATCATTTATTTTCATTTCCCAGACCATAAACACACACATAACATTTGTAAAAAAACAATAACTTTAAAACAAAGGGTAATCCCCCCTCTTCTCTGCACTTTACTGTTACTACAATAATAAACCTTAAACGGGAAAAAAGTGATATGAGATTTTAAATTATTCAGTAAATACTGGTGACCTACAGATGACACAAAACTGAATGCATTAGGTCTTAGATCAGTTACAAAATTTTATCACAGAAAAATAACATAAATCAATTGGTATTAGTTTCAAAACTAAACTAGCTCCCAGATGATTTTAACAAAACTGTAGGCCACACGTGGCCCCCAAGGCTGCAGGTTCCCCATCCCTGCTCTAGGTTATAAATAGCATTTCCAAATGGTGACAATATCTACCACCTTATATAAAGTGATCAATCCCCCTGCCCCCAACCTTTTTTTAGCAGATGAGGAACTGAAGCAAATAAGGGTTAATTGACTTGACCAGGGTCACACTGCTAGTGAGTATCTGAGGCCACATATGAACTCAGATCTTCCTGACTCCAAGCTAGCTGCTCCATCCACTGCATCCCCCAGCTGCCCCAATTTCCTACTTTCATTATTTACTCGCCCCCCCCCCGTCTTTGCCCACAACAACAGACCTGATTTTCCCATAGTATCATAATTAACATAAGCTAAAAATTATGTTTTTAAATTCTAGAAGAATAGCTAGTTACTAACATACAATATTAGAAGGCATAGTAGTATACTAGATAGACCACTGGACCTGAAGCCAGGGAAAACAGGCATTCAATTCCTGCCTCACACACTTACTACCCATATGACCCTGGGCAAGTCTTTGTGCCTCAGTTTCCTTATTTGTAAAATGAGGGGGTGGACCTCAGTAATCTCTAATGTCCTTTCTAGCTCAAAATCTATGACTCTGTTACATATATTAATTCCACTAAAGGGTAGCTACAATTCAAGCTATACTAAAGCACCCTTTGGCAGCAAATTGGATATTTTTTATTATCACTAATCACTTCAAAAGCAGGTATATAATGACATTCAGAAATACTGATTGCTCTGATTTTTAAATGTTGAAGCAAACATAAAAGAGTTAGTGATTTCATTGAGATTGGAATGTTAACTAACTGCTAAGCAGTTATAATTTATCACTTCAAATTATTTAACCACACTATTCCAAATATCAGACTATTTTCCTTTTATATTAAATCACAATATTTCCTCTTCAGATATAACACAAATTACAAAATGACCTAGTATTCTTATGAAATCCAATTATATTTTCATTATCTGCACTGAAAACAAAGGAAACAAATTTAAAATTCAAACTCACCAACACTTCTTTTATTAAGAATAACTGTATCAGGATCTAAGATGATCTTGTCTACCCTTTTCACTGTCTGGTCCAGCTACTATTTGTATGGCTTGCAAGGAGGGACTAATTATAGTGTGGATAGCAGGTTCTATGGATTAGAAACATATTCATTGGGCACAAAGAACATACTTATCACTCAACACTATACATTTCCTTTTACTTTTGTTTTGGATCATAAAACAGGTTCAAGGCCCTCTAGGATCCTCCTGGTGTAAATACAATAATACACCAAACACATCTGAATGTTTTGTTCAGTTGTTTCAGTCATGTCTGACTCTTTGTGATTCCTTTGTGGGGGGGAGGGGAGAGGTTCCTTGGCAAAGATACTGAAATGGTTTGCCATTTCCTTTTCCTGCTCATTTTACAGATGAGGAAACCAAAGCAAACAGGGTTGTGTCTTGCCCAGGGTCACACAGCTAGTAAATGTCTGAGGCCAAATCTGAACTCAGGAAGTTGAATCTTCTTGACTCCAGGCTGTATGCATTCTACCACCTACTAACTGTCCATAAATTCATCTGAACTATGATCAAATAAATTTCTAGCCAGGTTCACAAAATATGAAATAAGGGGTAAAGACTGCCATCCAACCTGTTCTCCCATTCCCAAATACGAAAACCAATTTTTCTTGGCACAAACTACAAGATACGTAACTTGTCACCCTAAAAACACATGATGTCAAATATCTGTGGCTTAGGTGGGATGTCAAACACAAAATTCAGGCTAGTCCTGTTTGTCCAGCCCCCTACTGGGCAGAAAACTGGGTAAGGGAGGGAGATGTCATAGTATCTTTTACATATTCAAAACAGGAGGGAAGAGAAAGTTCTTAATTTTTGAGTATAAGTTAATCTCAAGCCAATCAATTTGCACTGCATTTTAATTCTGGCTGTATATGTAGGCGGGGTGAGAAAGGGTAGGGAAGGACACATAACATGTAAACACATCTATTTCTATATAGGTTTAAGGTCTGTAAATTACTTTGCATATATCATCTGATCTTCTCAACAACCCTGTAAGGTGGGTATTACTATTACCCCCATTTCACAGACAAACAAACAGGCTAAGAGACGTTAAACAATTTACTCAGGGTCACACAACAATAAGTGTGTTAAGAGAAATTCACTCTGGTCTTCTTGATTCCAAGTATACTACTCTACTACTAGGCCACAAAATAAAGTATAAATAAATACACCTATAAAGCAAGTTACACACACATACACACACATCCCCTTTGTGTTGCTAAAGGACCATAGTTTGAATTGTGTTCAAGTAGTTGTGGCTGCCAAAATGTATGGATGTTAACATTTAATACCACTGAACTTTTATACATAAAGTTAAAGCTAAAGGAATGATTTTATGGTTTAGCATGGTAATTTACACACTGTAGGTCTGAACAGCAACTCAAAGATTTCTAAATTAGCTATGAAATTACTGTTGTGAGATTAGTGTTTTCAATAAAAATGAGTAATTGTATCTTCTTTTCCTTGGCTTTACTTAGGAAACCAATCATATTAAAACAAACCTGAAACAGAAGATGAAAAAATTTATTTTAGATCTAACAAAGGAAAAATTATAGACGGGCAAGATTTGATACCCATACATAAGAATGGGGCATGGGTTGACAATGAATAACAGTGATTAAAAAATAAATCTTACTATCAGTGTGACTTTGGTCAACTAGATACCTCTCTGGGTCTTAGTTTCTTCAATTAATACAATAAAAGGGCGTCGGAGGAAAGGTGATGATCTCTAAGCTCATTTCCAGTTTGAATCTATTACCTTGCTATTTGAATGTTAAATGGAAATAAGAACACGGCATTTAGTCATGTTTCACTTGATATATACATTTAGAGTCATCCTAAAGACATCCAGGGTTACTGTTCTATTTGGAGTTGTGATACGCTGTAATTGGTTTGATTTAGAAACTATCACTTGACCAAAGTATCATAGATTACACTTAGCTCTTAAAATGAATCAAGTATTTTAGTTTTGTTTGGAAATTTCTGAAAGATCTGTAAGTTGAAATATTGAAATGCTGCAAAACTAAGAATAGAAATCAGAGCTTTGTAAAACTTCAGTAGTTAAATGGCATGAAGACACACGTACCCTTCACCTCAGAAATCTTCAATATTTCAAACTGTTTCAAAGCAGTATATGGTGAGTGAAATAATAACACTTCCTGCCCCCTCAAATGAACATACCTAGTCAGTTAAGAAGCTAAATTCCTATTATTTAAATACCCTCCTAATATACTAAATCCTTCACAACCTCTCTAAGAAAACGGGTCACCACTTTCCTTTAGTTTGCCTAAACTAGACATGGTTGTTCTATGGTTATTCTCTATCAAGTGCTCCAAATTAGAATAGGCATACCTAGATTCGCACAAGACATGTGATCCAAAAGAGTGCACAACAAATAGAACTTTGGTCATTTAAATGCAGTAGGAGGAATATAAAGTAACTTTGCAGTGAATTTTGATTTAAAAGAAATTTAATAAAACTTTTACTAGGCATCTACCATATATAAAGCACTTAAGGAAATACGTTAAAAGTTTTCCAAACCATGGGATGCCCTCATGCCCAGGAAGGGCATGAGTCTCTGCTGGGGGGCAAGAAATAACTGCCACATAAATACATCCACTTTCTCCCAATGAAAATGAAGTTCAGAGAGAGAGAGAGAAACTAACACATGATTTCGCTCTAACAGCAAATGCAGAACAGTTATTATTTAATAAGGAATGTGCAAATGAGGTAAAATTTCAAGGGGCATTTGAGTGTAATTTGCCACAGAGACTGCTGTTGCGCCCTCATGATGCTTACTACATGTGCACAAAAAAAGAACTGTATTAGTGCACATTTACTATACTCCAAGCACTGTGCTAAAATCTTGGGGCCACAAATTTGAGATGCAGTACTCCCTGGCTTCAAGCAACAAGACATGTAAGAAGTGGTAGCCCTGACAGAGGTGTTTGTTCTGGGGCCAGAGGAGAGAATAACGTGGCTTCTCCAGCAGCAATAGCATCACTCATATGATTATGGTTCTAGAGCTTGAAGGGGGAGGAGGAAGAAAGTGAGCGCAGACTCTTGTGGAAATAGTCAAGAAGATAGCCTGGATGTCAATCCAGTATTACTGGAGCACCTTAGATATAACAGGCAACGTAAGGCATGCAGCAATTGAGACAGTTAGGCCAGGGGCAGGAAGATACAGATCTGAAAGGGTTAAGTTTTCCAGGGCATAGTCTCTAGTGTATAGACTCAAAGTTAAGCCATCGTTGTATGGATGTTACAAATACCATAAGATCACCTACAATTCTCAACCTCTTAAGATCATTTATCTCTCTCAATATCATTCATCTTGCTAAATAATAAACTTTGCTAAATAAAAGGATATATGAGCGTTTCATAAAACTCCTCGCAATACCACAAGAACAATGAGATAACTGATTTTTTAAAACAATTAAATAGAATAAACTGCAAATTTTTGTCCAATTTTGAGACGAAATAACATTGTGTAATGAGATGGTAGTGAGATAAGCTATATACACACACAAATGACATGCAGAGGTTCCCAAACTTACCTGGACTACTGTCCCCCCCCCAAATTACTCAGAAGCCTCCTGGTAATCTACTTTCTTTAACAGTTTTTTTTTAAATTTATTTTTTATTTTTAGTTTACAACACTCAGTTCCACAAGTTTTTGAGTTCCAAATTTTCTCTCCCTCCCTCTCCTCTCCCCCAACATGGCATGTAATTATTTAATAGTTTTTTTAAATTTGTAAAAAAAAACCACCCCCCCGATTGTTCTAGCACCCCTCCAAGGGATGGTATTACCCACTTTGTGAATCTATGGACTACCAGAGAGAGAATAATGATGGCAAAAACAGTACAAAATACTTGGAGAAAACAGGATAAATGTTCCTATTAAATGCAGTAGTGTTAGAAATTTGATTTAAAAAGTAGAATTCAAATTGCTCCTTATAGAAAACATTTATTCTGGAAAATTTGTGTAACTATTCGCTTCACTATGAAACAAACTAAATATTTCAGCAAGTGAAAAGCAATTATACTTAGACACATATGCATTTATTTATGTTTGAAGTAGAGATTTTTGAATTGTATTTTTAAGTAGACAAGGATGTCTAAATTTTTTGGATTATAACATTTAACGCATTTAAAGCTGAAGGTATGACTTCATGCTTTGGCATGGAAAATTATGGACTGTATGTCCGAATAGCAACTAAAAGATTTTGAAATTAGTTATCAAACTCAAAATAAATAGCTGCTCTAAAATTTAACATGCCACTAAAAACAGAAATGGCACTCATGATAAACTCAATGAAAGTACAGATGATTCTCACAAAAATTTCACGTATGGAGAACTTGATATGTAGAACGGTGTTTGCTAGTATTCTCTTGTTCACCTTTTAAGGGGATTAATAAGGTCGAAGTTTTTTTTTCCCCTATTCCTTTTGATATCTTCTCTTCTTTCAGATATACTGTAAATCAATGCCTCAACAGCAATTGGGTAACTTCTAGTATGGATCTCCTCTATGTACAGTTCTACATTACCATAAGTGGACCTTTCTGCCGATCTCTCTCTCTCCTTGAGGAGCCTAGCCTCCCCACCGCCCCCCATGGCTCTATACCCAGGAGCCCAAGTAACTTCAGTGCCTGGGGCCCATGTAGCTGGAGGGGCTTCAATGCTTGGGAGCCCCCCCCCACCCTAGGCCTGCTGCAGGGGAGTAAAATTTGTACAATGTGGAAAATAAGAACTATCTGTATATAGCCTTTCTACCATGATAGAACTTGCAAGAGCTTAAGCTCTTTTGGCATAGCCTATAACAAATAAGAGTCATCTCCAGGCCATGATGAGGCATGTGAGTTAAGAATCAGTGAAATATCAAATAATAACATTACTTTACCATTATCTGTGGAATCTGAAGTGGTAAAAATCCAAGGCTACTACATGGTAGGTGGTGGGGCCACAGGCTGACAAACATTTTGGAAAACATTAATTATGGCATCAAGTCACAAAACTGTCATTCTATTGCTAGAACTGTACCATAAAAAGATGTATAAAAATATTTCTGTATAAAATATACAGAGTTGCTCCACTCTTAATAGCAAATAATTGAAATCACCCACACATTAACTGCAGAATAGGTAAGTTGTGGTGTATGAATATAGTGTAATAGTATCCTCAGTTCTCTACTCAAATGCATGTTATCTCACCAAAAAAGAAGAATTACTTACAACAATGCAGATTGCAACCCATCCATGCCTGCCTACCCCATAAGATTCTTGTCCATGTTTCCCCAAAAGTTTTTAACAAGGTATGCCCCAAACGTTGAAGGCCTTAATAATCTTCTCCTGACATCATAAAGATATCAATAGAGCACTCTGGTAGTTCACCTGTATTCCATCATTCCTCACATATAACCAGGCAGCTTTCTCTCCTTGTTCTACAAGTCCTCGAATCATGTCCTTTACTACTATTCTTCTAAGCTCCCTGTTGGTTATGCTGTGGAGTTAATGCTATATAAAATTACCAATGGTTTACTTTTAAGTAGGGATAAGGATAAGATATGTTATTTCATTTGTATAAGGAATTTCTGGAAGAGGAAATGCCCTCTAGGAAGGCAGACTGGTACCTTCTCTCCAACTTAAAGTCCTACCTACCTATGGCACTGAGAGGTTAACTGACTAGCCCATGGTCACGTAGCCAGGATGTGTCAGAGGTGGTACTTGAACCCCAGTCTCTTCCTAGTTAAAAAAAAAAAAAGGCCCTATCTACTAGTCCATGCTGCTACAACAAAACAACAAAAAACGGAAATGAAAGCTATTGCCAAGATCATCTTCCAGACATGTAATTTTAAATCAGTATTCAATGAAACCATTTGTTACTGGCAAAATAAAAGGATGTTAGCACAACTAGAATGAGCATTGGAAATAATATGAATCCAGCAATTCAGGGTTCAACACAAATAAAATGGCAAAAGATTTTCGATTTGACAAGAACTACTAGGAAAAGTGGAATGTAATTTGGTCAAAAAAAGGGCTTACACCAGAATCTTATATACCACATGACACTGTGATTTCCAAATAATTTACCTATAGGTCACAGGATAAAACTGAAAGAAAAATGCATGCAGATATCATTAATAACTATAGCTGAGGGAGAAACAAGGGATAAAGATAACAAAAGATTAGATAATTTTGATTCTATGAAATTGAAAAGCTTTTACATTGATAAAATCAAAGCATTTAAGATAAAGGAAACTGTTGAATGAATGGGAAAAGAATATTTTAGATCAAGAGCTATTTCCTAGTAAATTAACAGTCAACAGATAAACAGTTCTCAAATACTGTCAACTATCAGCAACCATATAAAAGACTATCATTCCAAAGCACTACTGAGAGAGAGGCAAATCAAAATACTTCTGAAGTTCCACTCATGCTCAGCAAACTGGTGAAGATGACAAGAAGTGGAACTCATCAACGCTGGAAGGGCTGTGGTAAAACAGGCACACTAAGCCACTGTTGATAGCTATAAATTGATCCAATCATTCTATAAAAGAAATTGGAACTATGTGGAAAAAAGTTCATTTTTGTGACCCAAAGACAGTACTGCTGTGCATATATATCTAGAAAGCCAGAGACAGAAAGGTCCCATATTACCAAAATACAATAATGTAGCAACAAAAACCTGGAAACTAAGTGGGTGTTCATTGGGCAATGGCTAAACAAATTATGGTATATAAATGTGATGAAGTATTATGTTGCAAGAAATTACAAATATGAGAAATTCAGAGAAATGGGGGGGGAACTTCCATAAATTGGCACAAAGTGAAATAAGCAGAACCATTAAAACAATATGATTATGTAAAACAAAAGCAAAATAAAATTAAAGGGAATGCTATATAATAACTATGATGACAAAAACTGAAGCATGAACCGGCAGAAATGAGAAAAAGTATCTTCCTTCTTTGTTAGAGCACCTCAGAGCTATTTTGTTGCATTTTTCTTATTATTAATAATTTGAAGCATTTTTTCATATGAAAAAATCATTTAATTAATTGTTAAATAGCTTGTAATTATTCTTTTGAGAACTATTTGTTCATATCTCTAGACTGCTTATCTGTTGGGGAACAGCTCTTTGTCTTAAATATTTCTTTTATACCTTGAATACCAAACCATTATTTGAGAAATCTGATACAGATTATTTTCTCTTAGTCAACCACTTGCCTTTTCATCATAAGCACATAAATTCTGTTTGTGCTAAAGCTTTCCAATTTTTTGTAATGAAGAGTATTTTAATATTTTGTAATTGCCTGTATTCCTTCTTTAGCTAAGAATTTGTCTCTTAATTCAGAGCTGTAAAAAGTGTACGCTCCTCTGTTCTAAATTTTTTTTAATGGTATGATCTTTAACATGCTGGTCACATATCCATTTTGAATTTATTGTGGAAAATGGTGTAAATTACTGGCCAAAATTTAATTTATGGCACACTTCTTTCCAGATTTCCTAGTTCTTATCAAATACAGAATTATTTTCTAAATTATTCGTTTTCTGGAATTTATTGTTCAATTTCATTATTTCTGATTCTCCCTTGTCTGGCCCTTTCCACTGATCTACTTCTCTTTTTTTCTTTTCCTGTTTTTTTTTTTTTGAAGGAGGGAAGGCAGGGCAATTGGGGTTAAGTAACTTGCCCAAGGTCACACATCTAGTAAGTGTGTCAAGTGTCTGAGGCCGCATTTGAACTCAGGTCCTCCTGACTCCAGGTGTTCTACTAACTGCACCACCTAGCTGCCCCTCTCTTTTTATAAAGGGAATATCAAAAGTTTTTGATGATTGCTGTTTTAAAATACACTTTAAAAGCCTAGAAGTTCTATTTTTCCTTTCTTCCTACCTTCCTCTCCCCACCCCCAGCATTATATATTTTGATATTCAATACCTTTGGTTCCTAATAAATCTGGTTACTATCCTATCTACAACTGGAAAATTTCTCTTTGTAGTTTGACTGGTATAGCATAAAAATTGTAAATTAACTGTGGTAGTATTGTCATTTTTAATATTTTTGCCCAGCCCGGCCACAAGCACTGAATACTCCTTCGGTTATTTAAGTTGTTCTTTTTTTTTTTTGTATTTTTTAAATTTAATATATTTAGTTTTCAGCATTGATTTTCACAAGAGTTTGAATTACAAACTCTTTTCTACCCTCCCCCCCACTCCAAGATGGTATATATTCTGGTTGCCCTGTTCCCCAGTCAGTCCTCCCTTCTGTCACCCAACTCCTCTCCCATCCTCTTTTCCCTTCCTTTCTTGTATGGCAAGATAAATTTCTATGTCCCATTGCCTGTGTATCTTATTTTCTAGTTGCATGCAAAAACTTTTTTTTTGGTTTTGAACATGTTTTTAAACGTTGAGTTCCAAATTCTCTCCCCTCTTCCCTTCCCACTCACCCTCCCTAAGAAGTCAAGCAATTCGACATAGGCCACATGTGTATCATTATGTATAACCCTTCCACAATACTCATGTTGTGAAAGACTAACTATATTTTGCTCCTTCCTAACCTATCCCCCTTTATTGATTTTCTCCCTTGACCCTGTCCCCTTTCAAAAGTGTTTTTGATTACTTCTACCCCCATCTGCCCTCCCTTCTATCATGCCCCCCTTTTTTATGGTCTTCCTCTTTTTTCCTGTGGTATAAGATACCCAATTGAGTATGTATGCTATTCCCTCCTCAGGTGAAATCTGATGAGACCAAGATTCACTCATTCCCCCTCACCTGCCTTCTCTTCTCTTCCTACAGAACTGCTTTTTCTTACCACTTTTATGCGAGATAATTTACCCCATTCTATCTCTCCCTATCAATATATTCCTCTCTCATCCCTTAATTTGATTTTATTTCTTTTAGATATCCTCCCTTCATCTTCAACTCACCCTGTGCCCCCCCCATATATATACACACACACACACACATATACATACATACACACTCACATATATACGTATATATACACATAAACATATATATATATATATATATATGCATATTCCCTTCAGCTACCCTAATACTGAGGTCTCATGAATTATACACATCATCTTTCCATGTAGGAACGTAAACAAAACAGTTCAATTTTAGTAAGTCCCTTGCAATTTCTTTTTCTAGATTACCTTTTCATGCTTCTCTTGATTCTTGTGTTTGAAAGTCAGATTTTCTATTCAGCTCTGGTCTTTTCACTGAGAAAGCTCGAAAGTCCTCTATTTTATTGAAAGTCCATATTTTGCCTTGGAGCATGATACTCAGTTTTGCTGGGTAGGTGATTCTTGGTTTTAATCCTAGCTCCATTGACCTCCGGAATATCATATTCCAAGCCCTTCGATCTCATAATGAAGAAGCTGCTAGATCTTGGATTATTCTGATTATGTTTCCACAATACTCAAACTGTTTCTTTCTGGCTGCTTGCAGTATTTTCTCCTTGATCTGGGAGCTCTGGAATTTGGTGACAATATTCCTAGGAGATTTCTTTTGGGGATCTATTTGAGGAGGCAATCGGTGGATTCTTTCAATTTCTATTTTGCCCTGTGGCTCTAGAATATCAGGGCATTTCTCCTTGATAATTTCTTGAAAGATGATATCTAGGCTCTTTTTTTCATCATGGCTTTCAGGTAGTCCAATAATTTTTAAATTATCTCTCCTAGATCTATTTTCCAACTCAGTGGTTTTTCCAATGAGATATTTGACATTGTCTTCCATTTTTTCATTCCTTTGGTTCTGTTTTGTAATATCTTGATTTCTCATCAAGTCACTAGCTTCCACTTGCTCCAATCTTATTTTTAAGGTAGTATTTTCTTCAGTGGTCGTTTGGACCTCCGTTTCCATTTGGCTAATTCTGCCTTTCAAGGCATTCTTCTCCTCAATGGCTTTTTGGAGTTCTTTTGCCATTTGAGTTAGTCTATTTTTTAAGGTGTTGTTTTCTTCAGTATATTTTTCAGTATTTTTTTGAGACTCCTTGACTTGGGTCTCATGGACTTGTTTTTCATGGTTTTCTCACATCCTTCTCATTTCTCTTCCCAATTTTTCCTCTACTTCTCTAACTTGCTTTTCCAAATCCTTTTTGAGCTCTTCCATGGCCTGAGACCAGTTCATGTTTTTCTTGGAGGCTTTTGTTGTAGGCTCTTTGACTTTGTTGACTTCTTCTGGCTTTATGTTTTGGTCTTCTTTGTCACCAAAGAAAGATTCCAAAGTCTGAGACTGAATCTGGGTGTGTTTTCACTGCCTGGCTATGTTCCCAGCCAACTTACTTGACCCTTGAGTTTTTCAGCAGGGTATGACTGCTTGTAAACAGTTCTATGTTCCAAGCTTGGGGGGACATGCCAGCTCTGCCACACCAGCACTCCTCCTTCCCCAAGAACCCCCAACCCGGACTGGACTTAGATCTTCAGCAGGCTCTTCACTCCTGCACTGATCCACCCCTTAATTCCTTCCACCTGGGGCCGGAAGCAACTGCAGCTGTAGTTCTGTAGCTGCCCCACCTCCACTGCCCCCGGGGATGGGGATGGGGGTGGCTGAACCATGAACTCCTTTCACCCTATCCCAGCAGCTTTTCCCACTAACCTTCTCTGTTGTCTTTGGAGTTTGTGGGTTGAGACATCTGCTAATTGCTACAGCTCACTGATTCAGGGCGCTAGGGCCCGCTCGGCCCGGCTCCTGGTCTGGTTGGTCCACGCTGCCCACTCTGGGCTCTGCTCCCCTCCCAGCTCTGTGCACGAAAGACCTCACCCAGCAACTATCCAGGCTCTCCTGGGCTGGAGCCCTGCTTCCCTCTGCTATTTTGTGGGTTCTGCAGTTCTAGAATTGGTTCAGAGACATTTTTTATAGGTTTTTGGAGGGACTTGGCAGGAGCTAACGCCAGTCCCAGCTGCCATCTTGGCTCGTTGTCCCCCTGTTCTTTATTTCTTTAAGGAATAGTTTATAATTGGATCTATAGTGTGCTTTGGTAGATTTACTCCCAAATATTTTATGCATTTTGTATTTGTTTTGAATGGGATTTCCCTTTCTACTACTGCCTTCTAGATTCTGTCAGCATACAAAAAAAAATGCTATTGCTTTCTATGGGCTCCTTCTATACCCTAAAATTTTACTGAAGATATTGTTTCAAGTAGTTTATTTGCTAAATGCCTAACATTTTCTAAGTATACCATCATGTCATCAAATAGTTTTTTTTTCCTTCTTTATGTCTATTATTCTGCCTTTAATTTCTTTCTCTAGTGTTACTGCTATGGCTAGCACGTATGTGAAACACAACCGATTCTTCTACTTAGAAGATAAAACTCTATCAAATAACAGTGGAGAGGAGACCTCATTGCTTTATCATTACTGTTTAGTGGGAAGACTTCTAGTGTATCCCCAATGCATATGCTACTTGCTTTTGACTTTGGATGCTTTTAAAATTATTTTTTTAAATGAATGAAGATCCTGCTAAACTGCAGGTTTTTGTTTTTGTACTAGGAAGTTCTATACTTCGTCAAAGGGTTTTTTTTTTTTGGCCTAGATTGAGAGAATCATGTGGTTTGGGATATTTTTCTTTTTAATATGATGGCAATGACTTTTTTTTCATAATGTTGAAATGTTGCATCCTGGGTATAAATCAATTTGGTTACAATGAATGATTTATTAGATAAATTATTATAGTCTGATTAATTAAAATTTGTTAACTGATATTCATTACGGATACTGCTTTCCAATCTTCTGTGTTTTTTCCTCCTTGGTTTAGGTAGCAGGACTATCTGTCTCATTAAAAAAATTTGATATTCTCAATTTTTTTTAGAATAATCTGCTTGATATTCACATAAATTGTTTGTTAAGAGCTTAACAACTCTCCTATAAATCTATCGGGACTAGTACATTTTTTTCCCCTTGAGTAATTCCTTTATAGCTTGTTCCTTTTCTTTTTCTGAGATTAGATTTTCAGTTGGTGATCTGGTGAATATTTTGTATTTCATAAGGCAAGTCTCTTCTATAACTATATAATGGTTTATAATCTTTTTATATTTTTTAGTTGTGATGTGTTTTCCTCTTTGTTATTTTGCTGATTTGATTTTTGCTCTTTATGATCAGGTTAGCTAAAGGTTTACCATTTTTTTTTAGTCTTTGGAGCATTACCTCACGGCAAAAATTTCTCTATGTCCCAAATCATCCAGTCCAATTCTATCCCCAGCTCTCCTCATGATCAATTTCTTTCTCATACAACATTATCTCCTCTAGGTCCATGCCCTCCCACCTTTCTGGATGCTGGTTGCCCCCAAAGCTCTAATTTCCTTTTTTCTGAAGGATGGTATTATGTCCAAATAGGCACAACAGTCTCTTCCAGAAAGTAGTCTCAATGTGCTAATTATAATATATCAGGGTTAAGTTTTTTATTTAGTTACCTCTATCTAATGCTTTCAAAAACCGTGCAGGTTCACACTAGCAATTTTTTAAAAAATACTTTCATATAAATATTCAAAAGAGACAAAATTTTTCATAACTATAAAAAAGAGGGTTAAAAATAAAGTATGCAGTAGTTAAAAATTAAGATGAGTAACTTAAGAAGATTGTCTATGACAAATTTGCATTAATCCAACTAATAAAATTAAAGTATCACTCCTTAAGAGTATTTTAAATGAAACACAATTGATTCTTCTATTTAGAAGAGGCATACTATGTTGTTTTTTTTGTGGATTTTTTTTTGGAGGGGAGAAGGCAGGGCAATTGGGGTTAAGTGACTTGCCCAAGGTCACACAGCTGATAAGTATGTCAAGTATCTGAAGCCTGATTTGAACTCAGGTCCTCCTGACTCCAAGGCCGGTGCTCTACTCACTGTGCCACGTAGCTGCCCCGAGGCACACTATGTTAATATTTTAAACCTGACAGGCATAGTACAATAGGGGTATTACTAAATTTGAAGTCCATAGCTCTTAGTTTGAATTCCTCATTGAGCCATGAGAAACTGGCTACGTCATTTATGCTCTCTGGGTCAGTTTCCTCAGCTGTAAAATAAGTGTGACAGACTAGATGACTTCTAAGGTCTTGCTTTTTTCAAGCTAGAAATCTATATACCTCTTATTTAAATATTGTTTCTATTTTGTTTTCAAAAAGTCATTGAAATTAATTTGAAATCTGCTGAAAGCTTGTGAGGTTAAGTCATTTTATAGATAAGGAAACTGAGTTTTTGAAGATAACCTGGCTATTTCTAAGAAATAGCAGAATTTGGGGCAGCTACGTGGTGCAGTGTGTAGAACACCAGCCTTGAAGTCAGGAGGACCTGTGTTAAAATCCAGCCTCAGACACTTGACACATTTACCAGCTGTGTGACCTTGGGCAAGTCACTTAACCCCAATTGCCCTGCCTTCCCCCCTCAAAAAACAAAAACAAACAAAGAAATAGCAGAATTTGAATCCAGTTTTCCTTATTATGTCCACTAGTCTGTAGGGGATAGAACACTAGACTTGGAGTCAGGAAGACCTGATTTTGAATCCTTAAGTGTGTGACCATGTAAAAGACATTTAATCTCTTTCAGTTCGTTTCCTCATCTATAAAACTAGAATAATAAAAGAATATCTCACAGTGTTGCTGTATCAGATGAGGTAACATATGAAAAACACTTTGCAAACCTTTGTTATGTAAAAGTTAAATACTATTATTAGATAGCCATAAGTCTGAAAAAGATATGGAAGTTTTAGTTATTTACAATCTCGATATGAGTGAAAAGGATAATGTGTCAATCAAAAAAATCAAATGAAATCTTTAGCTGAAGGTAGAAAGACAGAGGGTACGGAGGTGATGGTACTGCTATATTCTGCCCTGGTCAGACAGCTGGAGTACTGTGTTCAGTTCTAGGTATATTTTAGAAAGGACATGGTTAAGCTGGAGAGCTTCCAAACGAAGGTGCTTACAATGATAAAAGATCCTGAGTTCATGTTATATCAAGTTGATTCCACAAGCATTTAAGTGTCTATTGGGTACAAGACACTGTACTGGTTGTATAAAGACAAAAATGAAAACAATCCCTGTCCTGAAGGAATTTACATTCTACTACAGAAATTTCTATCCAACTCTAATATAAGAATCAATTAAGAGCTGGGAATATTTATCCTGGAGAAGCAGACTTAGGGGGAACGTGACAGCTATCCTGAAATATCTGAAGAATTGCCATGTGGAAGAGGTATTAGACTTGCTCTATCCACTTGAGTCCCAAGGGCACAACCAAGTGCAACGATGAAAACGGAGAAGGCATATTTAGGCTTGCTACAAAGAAATACTTCCTCACAAGAAGAGCTTTGCAAAAGCAGAAGGAGCTGTGCCAGAAAGCAGTGAACAGTCACTAGGGTTCTTGAAACAATGGATAGATAACTACCTTGAGTATGCAACAGAGGTGATTCTTAGGTAGCAATTCAACTAAATGCACTAAAAGTACCTTGCAACTTTCTGATTCTTGCGTAATTTTTAAAATACAACATTAAAAAACACTTAGGCATTATAAATATTGTTACTACTTGAAAAATGTTAATCCATGTCTCCCTAGTTTCATTAGCAAAATGAAATTCAGCTACCAAATAGCTAGCCTTTTTACAGTACCTACTAGGCAGCAGGAACTGTGCAAAGTACTTAACAAATATTATCCCACTTAATCCACACAACAACCTGGAGAGGTATGTGCTATTATTACACCCACTTTATAGTTGAAGAAACCGTATCATTCCATTAAGGTCAAACTGCCATATTGTAAAGGTTCCTTCTACAGCTAAAGTTCAAAATCACATTAGTTAAAAATAGACGCAATCAATTCTCAATTACTTTTGGCAATGAGAAACAGGAAGAACATAAAATTTGCAGATTCCCAATCTTTTAGTAGTTCCAACATCCTCTTCAGAGTACTCAATACTTAAATGCTACATTTTACTCAATGAAGAAATAGGAAGGAAAGGAGACAAAGGAAGAGGAGGGCTTTCAGGGAGAATAAATCAATGAAGGCGTTAAGTCTTAAGCAAAAAAAATTCCAAGGATGCAGAGAAGTATTTATAGCTCTTAGAGGTGACAAAGAATGGGAATCTGAGAGGGTACCCATGAATTGTGCACCTGATGAGTAAGTTATGGTATATATCTATGAAGGAATACTACAATGCTAATTTCTTATCAGTATAATGACCAAACACAAATCCAGGATGAAACATGCTATCTACCTTATGACAGAGGTAAAGGACTCCGAATGCAGAATAAGAATTTTTTTTGGATATGAACGTAGAAATTTGTTTTTGATTGACTAGGCACATGTGTAATGGGTTTTGTTTTTCTTGTATTCTCAATTGGGAGGACAAGTGTGGTAGGAGGGTAAGAAGGCAGGTTTTGGTTGATAAAAACAAATAGACCACATATTTATACTTTAATAAATCTTTGATCTTATTAATGTAGACCAGTGGTTCTCAAACTTTTTGATCTTAGGACCCCTTTACACTCTTAAAAACTGAGGACTCCTCAAAGAACTTTGGTTTTGTTTATATGAGATTTTGGTATTTACAGTATTAAAGATTAAAATATTTTAGTATTATCATGAAAATAGTTTTGATCATGTAAACCTCCCAAAAAGGGTCTTGAGTAGCCCCAAATCATACTCTGTGGATTA
This sequence comes from Trichosurus vulpecula, assembly GCF_011100635.1. NCBI lineage: Eukaryota > Metazoa > Chordata > Mammalia > Diprotodontia > Phalangeridae > Trichosurus > Trichosurus vulpecula. The sequence goes on along the minus strand of NC_050573.1, from coordinate 547,304,579 downwards.
AGTAACCTTACAACACAGGTGTTAGCATTACCTCCTACATTACAGATAACAAATCACTTATACCCTCTAATCCTGAGTGCTGCTTACCTATATCCTTCAAGATATTCTACATAAAGAAACCACCCATCAAATGGTTAATTTTTCCTCAAGGTCAATATTCCTAAAGTAACAGTATAATGCTCAGGCTATCCATCATATGATGCCTTGCTTTCAATACATGTATGACCAGCCCCCTTCCCTTTCAGATCATGTGTTTCTTGTATATCTTTCACAGCACTTCTTACAAAAAAGTTACCATTGGTAACATGCAGCATTACTCCACCATATATGTATTTATTGCCTACAATTATAATTCTACTGACAGTGGAAGAATATTAATACTAAAAAGGTAGATTTCTGTTTTAGGGAACCATTTGTGATCACTGAAAGAGCTTCTGAGCTTCTCAAACGCAATTATGCTTACTCTCTTCTTTTTATTAAATTCTAAGCCTAGCTTACTGTTTATCTGTACTGCCTTTCCAAGATGAAGGTATTGATAATTATAGGTTCTAAACGACTTAAAGGGCTATCTACCTAACTGTTTATAATCTTGTTAACTGCCATTTTCATCTATTTTTTTCTACAGACTGCAGAATACAGAGCTTAGGTCAAAGGCTCATTTCTTTAAAATTTCTGATTAATAAACAATTATCAAGGAAAAGGGAATTTAAATTAAAACTGAACCATAAATGGGTAATCTGTGCTACACTACTGTTTGAAAACAGTATGCATTCCCTACTATCTGAAAAACTAGAATATGCATTTACCTTAAGGCATTTAATTTACAAAAGAGAATTCTGAATGTACTAACCTACATAACTCCATTTTCAAAACAGATGTTCAGGATGCCAAAGTGGATTAATTTACTACTTCAATGCATCTATGAGTTTATCAGTGCGAGTATTCTGTGACTGTTATTGCCCATAACATCTCAGACAACATGCCATAATCTCTGAATGGATACACGAGCTATATATATAGGGTAACATCCCAAGCAAATAAGAGGAAAAGGGAAGAAAGTATCTCTTACAATTATGGACAAGGAAAGAATTCCTAACCAAACAAGGGAAAGAAAAGATCACAGGAGAGTAAATGGACAATTTAGATTACAAGAGACATTCTCCAAACAGATAACTGGTCAAAGAAATGAAAGAGCAGTTCTTAAAATGAGAAAGGCAAGCTATCAACAACCATATTTTTTAAAAAAGAAGTTCTACAACAATAGTAAGAAAAAAGCAAATTCAAACAACTTTTAAGTTTCAGTTCATACCCATCTATTGAGCAAAGATGACAAAAAAAAGAAAATGACAACTGTTAGACAGGCAATGGAAGGACTGACATACTAACACACGGTAGGGAAGGCTATAAATTGATTCAGACATTCTGGAAAACAGCTTGCAACTGCACCCCACCCTTCCCCTACCCCTAATCACATAACTGCTGTTGGCCTAGTAATACTACTACCAGAAATTTATCTCAAAGAGATCAAATAAAGAGGGAAAGGTCTCACTCAGAAATAAATTTGCAGCACCACTTTTTATTAAAGCAAAGATTTGGAAACAAAGTCCAACTGAGAATGACTGAACAAATTATAGCATATGAATGTAATGAAATATTATTCCACTGAGGCAGTGTGAAGCAAGCAGACCTAGGAGAAAAAGGTATAAAATTACAATACTCCAAAGGAAAACGACTATGAAAAACTTAAGAACCATGATCAACACAATGATAAATTATGACCCCAAAAGAATGATAGTGAATCATTCTCACTACCTCTTGGCAGAGAGATGATGATACAGAAGGAAGCATACATTTTTAGGTAAGACCAATGTGTGCATTTGTTTTGCTTGACTAACTTTTTATGACACGATTTTTGTTGTTGTTCTTATTGTTTTATGAGGGAAGGAAACAAGAAACCAATAGAACATTTTAAAAAATACACAGAAAAGAGTTGAGAAGGAAGTTCAGAAGGGGAACCATGGAACCAGGGCAATGTTGTTACAACTATCAAATTTAGTATATATTAAAAAAACAATATGAGATTCTTGGTGTCCCATTCCATACTTTTTTTCTGTTCTTAGCGTAAAAAACTGTTCGTGTTTGTTAAATTTAGGATAACTAAAGAAAAGATTTTCTTCTAAAACAAAAAAAGCTGGCAAAGCTGTACAATTTCATTTCCATTTGTTGTTATTATGGTTGTACCTTAATGTTCTCAGAATGACTAACTTAGCTAGGTTTGTAATAAGTTTTCTATATGTTCCTTTTCCTCTCCTCAATATCTTTTCACTGCTCAATCTTCTGTTGTCTTCCTCCATAATGTTTCAAGTAAGAATGTACTCTAAAGCCACTGCTGCTCTTCTGTATAGCACAAGAAATAAAAATGATTGTTAACGGGCAGAATAAATACTGGTTACTGACAATGCGGGTCATTAAAATCAACTGGTCCTGAGTAGTCATATTACTAACTAGTTGGGGGAAAGGCCAAATTCAAAAAAGGATAAAGAAAAGACATTGTATAAAAGTACAATAGCTGCAATTTAATCTTTTCAACTTAGTTATCATTTCTCAGAGAAGTTTAACATAAAGCAACAGGCACAACGAACATCTAAATAATCCCAGAAATTGCCTCTAATAATATAGACTTGATCTCCCAGGAGAGAGTGGATACCTATAACTATAATGAGCTGTTCAGCATAAGTTCTGATTCCAGACCTTTTTGTTACCAGTTTTCACCTGGCTTTTTAACCTAGAAACTATAATACAAAATTTGAGATCATTATCCTTTGCACAAGGGGTGATGACCACTAGAAAAGATTGAAATGAACCATCTAATAGCACTGAATTTAGAGCCAGAAGACCAAGGCTAAAAATCTTAGCTTTAGGAGCAGCTGGGTCGCTCAGTGAATACAGCACTGGCCCTGGAGTCAGGAGGACCTGAGTTCAAATTTGACTTCATATACTTGACACTTACTAGCTGTGTGACCTTGGGCAAATTGCCTAAGCCCAATTGCCCTGCCTTCCTCCATCCAAAAACAGAACAAAACTTAGCTTTGCCCTAGAACTCTCTGGGTCTCAGTTTCCTCATCTGTAAAGTAAGAGGATTGGACTAGATTACCCCTAAAGTCCCTTCCAGCTCCAAATCCATCATCCTACAGAACAGACACAGTTTCAAAAAGCTGTTTGTTGATGGCATTAGTAAAACTTATAACCCAATCTCCTCTATCTCCTGGAACTCATTACTATACTTAATGTATCCATTATTCATTATGTAAAGCAGATCCATTCCTGTGCTATGGCAAAATTATAATCAACTGCAGGGATATACATATCCTTCAAGTAAGCATGGTGTTTGAACAAACTCTTAAAGATGTCAAGAAAGCAGCAAATAAGGAATATACCTTTGTATAATACAGGTTTCTTGGAAGCCAATCACACAGAAATTAAGTCTAGCCAAGATTCAATTAAATATATACTTAATATATGTCTGTAATTTTTAAGAATTTTTTAAATATCTAACATAAAACATTAACCTCAAAATTCCAATTTCATTAAGTTTTCATTAGCATGAAAGCTCCAAAGCAGAAATTATTTTTTCCTTTCCAGAACGTGCATCCTCTAACGAACTGTGGGTGCTTATTTAAGCAGCTATGAGGATTTAAAAAAAAAACAAACAGAAACAAAAACGGTGAGTCTTGGAGTTGCCCTACCCCCCATATTATTTTCATTTGCCTTGGCTAAGAATCACCACACTTCCTATGGGTCACTCTCTACCTTCTTACAGGTTAATTATGCCTATAAGGTAAGTGATATGATAGGACAAAAAAGTCAGAAAGCAGGGCAAGAGTATTAGGGGAACAAAAAGCAGTTCAAGAGAAGATAATCATTCTTCAGAACAACTAGCTGAAACAGAAATATTAGAGAAATAATTTGTGGGAAGAAGATCCATACTTACACACACACCAGAAATTAAGTAGTCAGATGGTAACCTACAATGACCTAATGATTTCCATCTTCATGTCAAGCCTTCCTAGAAATAACTTTATCTGACTAACACCCTGTAGTAGGGGAAGGGTAAACGTATATAAGAACCTGGAAGAAAGCTTTGAAGTGGGCATCCTCTTGAACTGTAGTATCCTGATCACTTGGGATGAGAGGGAACAGGCTCTGAAGTCTCACCCTTTCACAAATCACCTTGTTAGGATGGCCAGGTAGAGGTGCCGAATTGGACCCGGGAGAAATCTGGGAAAAAGAGGGAGAAGAAAAGGATAGTTCATGGCTAACTGCACCAAATATGGAGAATCAACCCCATGAGGGATAGTCTGGATATTTCAGGTATTTGAAGAGTCTAAAGAGACGGGAAGAAAATCAACAATCATTTTAAAACACTAAATAAAACAAATGAGAGTGGCAAAAACTACCTCTGATCAGTGCCATCTCTTTTGAAAATTAGAGCTTGTGACCCTGGTCAAGTCATTTAACCTCTGTCTGCCTCACAGTTACCTCATCTCTAAAGTTAGCATAATTCTAACACCTACCTCCTAGGGTTGTGAAGATAAAAGATAATATTTATAAAGTGATTTGAAAACATTAAAGTTCTATTTAAGTGTTAGTTATTATTATTTTTAGAAACGTAACAGAAGTTAATAGTTTCTTATATATTCCTCTTATTTTTCATTGACATAAAATGTTTATAATTGTTTAAATTTGTTAAATGATGAATAAAAAATAAAAATATATTAAAAAAAGAAAATTAGAGCTTGAAAAACTCACAATGGTATAGCTAAATTTACAAGTATTTGCTATTCCTTCATCACAGTATTATTTTTTTCTTGAAAGTACTAATTCTGAAATCTTAAAGGTTACATGGATGGATATGGTATTAGATGCAAATATCCTTAAAGAAAACTATACTAGTTATGTCTCTTAGGAGAAAAAAAATATTTTTATGTACATGGAAATCATTAAGGATCTAAATGAACCAAGATTTAATTTGTTTTACTACAGAAAATTTAAGATCATTAGATAACTAATGGAATCACATTAATCTTAAGGAAATTTTAAAATGAAATTTGCTTTATTGTGGCAAATTCAATGGAAGAAATATTTCTTTATTCATTAGGCAAATGCTCAGAAAAGGAATATTCTATGGTTATGGAAATCTCCTTCTGTTCAACACAAAAGATAATAAACTCATATTTCCAGGGATCATCAAGCAAAGGAAAACAACACATAATCATATGACCCCAGAAGGTAAAAGATCTAATAAGGTGGAATGATTATATATTTTAATGTTTGATATAAATTCTCATTATACATGAGGCAACATAAGTGAATTATTTAAAACTTCCACTTTCTGTGGTCAAGTGTAGAGCTAAATAATATTCAACTATACCAATATTCTCAATGCATATACTAATTAATTGAAGGAGAATAAAATTCCATTCTTTTGTGATGAAAAAGAAGGATGCCATGCAAGAATGGAACTTTTTTTTTTGATTACAAGTATAGAAAGGAGTGGCAAGTAGGAATCAACAATGGTGACAAAATAACTCCTGGCAAATATAGAGAAATATATTACAGAAATATAGTTTTGTTAAGAAATCATTAGGTAGCCATGACACATTTTAAAAAAAGAACAGGGATGACATCAGACTATTGTCATTAGCCATTCTTATACATTATGTGAGATCCTATATGCACATATATCCTATATACCCACTCTGACTCTTTGGGGTATCTTTGCCACTCATCTACATTAAAATACAAACGTAAGTGTTCAGTATACAGTCCTCTATATCAGAGCTCTTTATAAATGCTATTAACTCTATAGCTCTTATGTCCTCAGTCACATATGCTCTGTAAAGTAAAACTCCATGAACAAGGAAACAGCTGAGGTCTCTGTCATTAATCCTACAGGAAGATTCAATTTATGCAAATCAAACATAATTACAGTCCTGACAAGAAACATAGCTAGAGATGTTAAGGGGTTAAAAAAGACAGGCTAGGACAGAGGACAAAAAGAGTACAAAATAAAAGTGGAAATATTTTGAGAAAGAACAGAAACAAGGTATTTAATCTCACAGATTAAAGGGTTAAGGAGAAGGAAAAAAGGTCCAGTTTTACAATTACGCCCCAAATTTTCCACTGACAGACAACTCCCAATTTAAGTGAGCTTTCTGTTGCAAATTTTAAATCGCAAAATGGATTGTTTCTGCTCAAACTTTTATGATGTCCCTCTAGGATAAAAGTTACATGCATCCAGAAAATGAAAATAAGTTTTTTAACCTAAGGCTCAATACTTAATGGATTTACGGTTTTATTAGGTATAGGTATTCCTCTCTAATAATGTATATCAAAACTCCTGGACTTTGTACACCATCTAGAAAAAATTCATCATCTAGAGGCCAACATGGTGATGAGCCTCTCCAAGATTAGAGAGGCTGGCCCCTAGATGACAAATATACAAGGCTGTCAGAATTAAAACCATGCCAGAGTTTATATGCTACCTGCATAGCCTTTGGGAACTCAAAGTAACCTTCATAACACAATGAAGAGCTGGAAGATTTTAGTCTTTCTTAAGTCATAAATAGAAAATAAAATATTTATGTAAGTAAAATTATTTTTGGATTTGCACTACTATTTTCCTTAAATATACACATTACCTGGAGGCTGTATAGTTTACTAGTCGAGGTTTGTATTACAAAAAAAATAAAGGAAAAAACAGATTAGACCTTGAGGGAATATAGATGTTTATCAAGTCCTTACTACATGCCAGGCATTGTTCTAAGCACTGGTGATACAAAGAAAAAAGCAAAAACAGTTATCTGCCTTCAAAGGGCTTACACTGCAATGGTGATACAATGTATATATAATAAAAACATGTAAGACACACACAGTAGAAGGAAGTTAACCTTGGAAGGGGAGGGGTAGTACCAGTAGTTGAGGGTGTAAGACCTTCTAGAAGAGGTTTTGCTTTAGTTGAGTCTGAAAGGAAACCCAGGGGCAACAGAGGAGAACATTTCAGACATGAAAAAGAACCGGTGCAAAGGCAGAGATGAGAGACGGCCCTGTCTAAAGAAGAAGTCAAGGAAAGAGTACAGATTACATAAAACAATGGGCAAGAAAGAAATGATCTGGGGAATAAGAGGGGCGTCTTCCCTCAAAATCCAAGAGAAATATGTATCTTCTACGGGTGAATTTTCTGTAATACATTCTATAAGAAGCCCCTGAAAACCTCTAGAATTTTTTCCTAAAATACAAGTCTCAGACTTTCCATATCAAGTCAGAATTTAAAAACAAACCAAAAAACCTAAGTGATTTTACTTTTATTGGCTGAAGGGTCAGGGTGAGGAAGAAAGAAAAAAGGAGGAGGAGGGAATGGAAGATAAAAGCAGGAGACAAGAAACGTGTTTGTGTGCAGCCACACATGCACTCGGACAAAAAGGAGCTAAAGTTCAGGCTGCTGCGTTTCCTGGGTTCTACATTTGTAAACAACTTTAGCAGTCGACATGCTCCAATCATCTAGCCAACGCAATAAGGGAAGAACTACATAAAGGGAAAGGGTGAGGAATCTCAGTAACTTTTCCAGTTTGAGTTATTTTGTGAATTGTAATACATCAATATTCAAATACACACAGAAGTATTTTTAAAAGTTGAATATAAGTAATTTTTGGAAGAATAGTTTTAGCTATTCTGCCTACTCCAAGAGTGGAATATATAGCAAAATATCAAATGAGCATTCTTTTCCTACTTGTCTAATATAAACTGTTGCCCCTTAAGATGAATATCCACAGAGAATGTTTACAATACATAGAGTAGTCAAATAGATCTGTGATTTCATTGATTTCCAAGTTCCCTGCAATGATGCAGATCATTAGAAAAAGGATGATTAATGACTAATGATTTGGGGAGATTCAGAGTTCCCCCTTTTCTCTATGCTCACTTTAAGACCTCAGCCTCATAAGGTTGAGCTAACTTTCTCCTCTATCCAACCCCATCCAATTTTACAAGGAATTGCTAGTCTAATGTGAATTCCATTCAAATCAAGCTTGGGTGGAGACAGACCCTTCTGTCTAAACCGTTCAAGGTTGGGGGTAGTCTGGGTATAGAGATAGTCTCTCAGTCCAAAGGTGACATGATTTCAACCCCTCATTGGAGTAAGCCCATTTCTATGTAAAGTCCACTTCTCATTAATCAACCAATCAGAATTGATTGCCATCCTTTTGAACACTCCTCTTTCAAAATGGCATCAAAACAAACGGTCCTCTGCCATGATTTTCTTTTGTCTAAGACAGAGAAGGCCAAATGACCATCCTATGTGGTTAGGGCCACCTTCTTTTCTTTCTCTTGGGTTCACAAGAGTACCAGTGGATCATCCTTACTGTCTATCCATCCATCTTCTCTCACTCTTATCATGTGACCAACTAGCCCATCTTCTCTTCCTATCAAACTTGATGACATCGTTAAGTCACCCACAGCTAGTGGGCCACAAATGAAGATCCAGGAAATGTGACTGAGACACAGTAGTCACATGAAGAACATGAAGAAATCAGTATCATAAAAACTCATTAAGAGTCACACAAAGTTAAATTAAATTACATTAAATCCTGACAAAGCATTTATTAAGTACCTATTATGCTCCAGGCACTGTGCTAAATGCTAGATGACAGAACAGCAAATAAGCCTTAAATACAGCCACCATGGGATACTAAGGACATAGTGGTTCCATGGCAGGAGGAAAGTGGGTGCCTCAGTGGATAGAGCACTGGGCCTGCAGTCAGGAAGACCCAAGTTCAAATCTAGCCACACACACTTAGGATTCTGGGCAAGTCACTTAACCTCTGTTTGCTTTAATCCACTAGAGAAGGAAATGGCAAACCACTTCAGCATCTTTGCCAAGAAAACCCCATGGACAGTGTGGTCCATGAGGTCATGAAGAGTCAAACATGACCAAACAAGTGTTCCATGGAGCTGAAGTCAAGCATAACTGTAAATGGAAAATGGATTCTAACGATAACCCTGTGAGATAAGTGCTACAGGTATTATAACGGTTACTTTCAAATAAGAAACTTAGGATAAGAAAGGTCAAGTGCCTTGATCATACAGTGTTGGAGACATGATTCAAAAGCGAAGTCTCACCTGACTTCAAGTCAAGTGCCCTCTTTAGTATTCCTATTGAAATTTTCTGAGGAAGAAATTTTTCAAGACTACAATTACACTTTGGGAAAGCTAACTTCATACTGTAGGAAAAGCAATAAGGACACTATTATATTAACCCAGAGGAATGATGGAAGAACTCAACTAGATCAGGAGCTGTAGCAATGGAAAGAAGGAGATGGGGGAAAGAAACTGGAGGAGGAAGAACTAGTAGGTTTTTGCAAGTAACTGAACTTGAGGGAGAGGGTTCAAGAACAAATAACTGAGAAAACAGTGGTAAAATTAACAAAAACAGATAGTTTTAGAGATCTTCAGTGACTTTGCCCAGAGTCAGCCAGCTAGCAAGTGTCAGAAGCAGGATCTGAACAAAGGTCCCTGAATTCCAAAATTCAGAGAGAAACAAATCAGTGAAAAGAAACAAGAACAAGGGTTAAAATGATGAAGCAATAAAGGTTCCAGATGAGGTAAAAGAGGATTGGATAAGTACTGATGGAATAGTTAGGCTTACCAAGACAGAACGTAATTTCTTCCTAAGGAATATGAATGAAAGAAAAGCAAAGGAAAAGCATTTCAGTTCTCTTTGGGAAGTTAGACATGAGAGCCATAAGGTCGGTCAACAGAAGTGTGAACGAGAATCCACGGAAGCACGGAAAACAGAGAATACTGCAGTGACCGTACATGGTATGTACCGTAACTGTCTTTTTGGTATGACTAAGTAACTAATTTACCTATAAAAGGAGGCAAAAAAAAGTTGGAAGAGTGCCTTTCTTCTCTCCAGGGTATCAGAAGAACTAAATTTTCCTTATGAAGAAAAAGGGGAAAAAAGAGAAATGATCTGAAGAGGCAGAGCAGAACATGATTTGTGCTAGGAGATTGGAGGGTAGAAGAATATGAAACAGAAGAGAAATATAGAATAATAAATGGAATACTTGGAGTCAGCTAAGGAACAGATAAAGTTATTTATAAAGAAAAAGGAGTTGGAACTACTAAGGAAAAAAGCAGCTCCTTGTTTTTCATTAATGAAGTAAATTTACATGTGCCATCAAGTGAGAAATCATCGAGTAAAATCCAGAGAATCAAAGTGGTTGGTGATCCCCTGATAAGATGTCCTAAGATAGTTAAAAGGCATCCTTTCAAAGATCTGCTGTTGTCCTAGAACATCTATCTAGGAAAGGCGAAGGACATAAGCATTTATGTAGTGCCTGCTACATGCCAGTCACCGTGCTAAGCATTTTACAAATATCTCATTTGATCCTCACAACAACTCTGCAAGGTAGATGCTGTTACTAATTCAAATTTTCACAGTTGAGGAAACTGGGGAAAACAGAGTTTAAGTGACTTGTCCAGGGTCGCACAGCTAATAATTGTCTGAGACAGAATCAAACTCAGGTCTTCCTGACTCCAGTCCCAGTGTTCCACCCATTCTGCCACCTAGCCAGCAGGATGAAAGACAACTTTTCTAAGATTTGTCAAAAGTGATGACTGCTACTCCTAATAGAGGGCAAGGGCATAATTAATATTATTGAGAGGAATTTTGAAAGCATTGCTAAGTATTATCAAGTCTCTGGGAAGAAACTGAAGACTCTAGGGCAGTGGGTGGTCTTTCCTTTGCTGTTGGTCAAAGGTAAAGTTTTCAGAAGAAAAAAGCAGAACCCAGAAACGAACATGTGAAGAACACATGACTAGCGGGATGGCAAATTAGTAGCTTTCTGTAAATTTCTTCAACCTGTCAACCCTACAAGAAGGGAACTGTTAGATGTAGCATAATTTACTCAGATAGTTATTAGCTATGTGACCCAAAACAAATAATTTATTTCTAGGTCTCAGTTTCCTCACCTGTAAAATGAATGGACTGGACTTCACAACCTAAGGTACCTTTCAGCTCTATATCTGTAATTCTTCTCAAAAGAAAAAGCCTCAATGAAACCCCAGTGCCCAAGCACAACAAAGATCTTAAAAACAGAAGGAAAAATAAAGTTCAGTAAACAAATATTATAATGTGGAGGAGGGCAAACCAACTGTTCCTAATTAAAGATAAAACCTTAAAAGTTCCCAGAGAGCACAGAATAATGACAAATTTGTATGGTTCAAGAGAGAAATAAAATTAAAAAATTAGAAATGAATACAGGTTATAAACTGTAGCTCTCAAAGAAGAAAATAGAACTCTTAATGAAGAATTTTAGAACATCAACAAAGCTGAACCCACATTAGAGTGTCCCTAACAAAAGGGAATTGTGAAAAAGTAACATTTCAAGTAAAATTTGACAGTAGTGAAATGAATGGTGCTTAGAAAGACCAGGACTGGGTAGGGTGGCGGGCAGTGGAGCTTGAGGAGTTTGAGAAAAAGTTTTGGCTTTTCAGCTCATAACTTAAAATAAAAGGAATAACAGGCTCTTACCCAGGAATGTAGGATATAGTTCAATGGATACTACCTGATTAAAAAGTTGATGGTACAGATTTCCATCAGATGGAACAGGGACTTATACATCAAACATATAATAAAAATGAGCTCTTGATGGAATATATTGAGAGGTGATTGTATATATGTTAAGAAATATAAAGTATTCTAATGTTTCTTTGTGGTTTATTTTATAATAAAATTGTACATATGTAATGTTTATTTCCTTAGATTTTATATTGCACTTTTAATATTATCAGGTATGTATCGCTATAAATATAATATGTATGTGATCAAAACTACCTGTAATTTCACTTAAACATTACCTGACCATAATAAAAATATCTGTAACTGGTATTGGTAAAATATATCTGTTTTTAGAGAACTAATAGACTAGAAAGAAAATGAGCAAGCCAATAACCCTCAGGGATATATGGATTGATAGGTTCGAGCCTATAAATCAACACTCAAACATTTAAAGCACAATACCTAAGATACAAAAAAGAAAATTTATTCTCAAAAATGGAGATGGGAAGCACTTTATCAAACTCTTTTTAGGAGACAAGTATGGTCTCAATACTCTAACAAGGGAGAGACAAAGCAGAGATCAAACTATAAATCAATATCTCTAATGAATAGTAAATGCAGAAATATTAAACAAAATTCTAGCAAAAAGACTAAATAAATATATCAAAAAATAATTCACCACGACCAAGATGAAATCATACCAGGGATGCAAGTATGGGTCAATATTAGGAAAATAATTAGCACAATTAATCATACAAAGTTAGCAAAACCCACAATTTCAATGGATGCAGAAAAAGCCTTTAAGAACAAAACAGCACTCATTTATGTTAAAAAAAAATCATAAGTATGGAAGGGACCATCTTTAATGTGATCAAAATTGTATATTGAAAAAGCTAGCATTGGTTTGCAAAGGAGAAATAGTAGACTTCCCAGTGAAAAGAGGGTTTACAAAAGGTGAGGATGCCCTATTCACCACTGTTATGTAACTTAGTTCTAGAAATGCTAGCTAATACAATTAAAGGATGAAATCAAAAACCATAAACATCAGCAGGCATACCCCTTTTATGCTGATGTCATGATGGTGTCCACAAAACCTCTGAACCCCTCTCTATAAGTTTCTCAGCAAAGAATATTTGTTTATCTAAGGAAAGAAACTAATAGAGAAGATGAATAACTTCAACAAGGTATCAGGATGAAAAATCCACAGAAATCAAAGCACCGCTATTCAGTATCAACGAAATAAAAGGCAGCATTGTGTTGTGGCTCCAGAGCTGGCCTTGAAGTCCGGTTGGCACAAATTCACATCCCATCTTGACACATACTGTGATATATACACAGGGTTAGTTAATTAACTTTTTGGTGCTCTGGGCAACTTTCAAGCTATAAATTGGAAAACATTTGCCAATCAAAGGAAATTTCCTTACCAGAAACTTCCTACACTGATGGAAAAATAAATCTGAATGAAAAACAAAATAATAATGAAACAGGAAAAAATTATAAGAGAAATTCCATTCAAATGACCATGAAATACATAACATATCTGGGAGTTAAACTACCCCAGACATAATAAGATTTATATAAATGCAGCTATAAAAAACTCCACAGAAATAAAGGGCTATAAATAAAGTCATTTATTTGTTGTCCACGGTTGGCCTGCATCGACATAATAAAAATGACACTACCTAATACAATAGTTTTAGTGCTCAATCCAAATTACCCAGATGCTTTTCATAACTAGTTAGACAAAATAGTTCATTTGAAATGACCAGGGGTTTAGAAATAATGAGAAAATGCATGAATTAAGAGGGCATAGCATTAATAGACAACACCACTAAATTTTTTTTGGCTATTCGCCAACCATTCTTTTAATAATCCATATTGTGTGTTAGCTATTCCTCCAGTTGTTTTATTTTTTAAAAAAATTTTTAATCAATGAAGAATTCACCTCTTCCACCCCCTCCACCATTAAGAAAGGAGAACAAAACTAAGCAAAACAAATTCCTTCATTAGCCATCCTCCCCTACCCCTCCAAAGTCTCAATTTGCAATCTCAATTCATTAACTCTGGTAGGAGGTGGGTAGCATGTTTCACCACAAGTCCTGTGAAATCATGCCTGGCCACTGAGCTGATCAGAGTTTTAAAGTCTTTTGATATAATATTATTGTACAAAATGTCTTCCTGGTTATGCTCACTTTATTCTGCATAAGTTCATACAAGTCTTCCCAGGTTTCTCTGAAACCAATCCCTCCTTCCACATTTTTTTAATAGCACAATTGTATTCTGTCACATAACATATGAACTAATTCAGTCATTCCCCAATTGACAGGCTTTTTCTGAGCTTCTAATTTTTCACCATCACAAAAAGAGCTATTTTGCATATAGGTAATTTTCCACTTCACCTCTAGTGTTGCTGGGTCAAAGGGTATCACTATACAGTTTAATACCTTTTAGGACATAGTTCTAAACTGTTTTCCAGAAATGATAAATATTGGAGAAGATGTGGGAAAACTAGGATAGTAGCGCACTGTTGGTGGAGTTGTGAACTGATCCAACCATTCTGGAGAACAATTTGGAACTAGGCCCAAATGACAATCAAACTGCATACCCATTGATCCAACAATACCACTACTAGGTCTCTATACCAAAGAGAGAAAAAAAAGGGAAAAGTACCTACATGTACAAAAATATTTAGAGCAGCCCATTCGTGGTGGCAAAATATTGGAAACTGAGAGGATGCCCACCAATTGGGGAATGGCTGAACAAGTTGTGGCTTTTTGAATGTGCTGTAAAAAATGATGAGCAGGATGCTCAGAAAAACCTGAAAGTAAAAAACTGAAGTAAGCAGAACCAGGAGAACAATGTACATAGTAACAGTGATATTTTGTGATGATCAACTACGCATAACTTTACTTGCGTTTTTTTTCTTTTGTTCTGTTTCTTCCTCACAACACAATACAGAAAGGTTTTACATGATTGCACATATAAAACCTATATCAAATTATTTAACGTCTTAGGAAGGAGGGACGGAAGAAAATTTGGAACTCAAAATTTTATTAAAAAATAGTCTTTACATGTAATTGGAAAAATAAAATACTATTTAAAAGAAAAAAATAAATAAATCGCTTTCCAAAATAGCTGGACCAGTTCACAGCTCCATCAACAATGCATTACTATATCTATTGTCATACAGTTCCTTCAGCATTTACAATTTTCCTGTTTTTTCACTTTGCTTAACTGATGGGTATGAGGTAGAATTGGAATTGTTTTAATTTGCATTTCTGTATTTGTGATTTAGACAATTTTGTTTTCACATAGCACTAGGCTGAAGTTCTTCCTCTGAAGTTCCTATTTATGTCCTTGGACTATTTACCAGGAGAATGACTCTTATTCTAATAAAGTTGAATCAGCTTCCTACATATCTTAGAAATAGGACCTTTATTGGAGAAATGTGTTGCAAACATTTGTTTCCCTTCTATTTACATGCTTCTCTTCTAACTATAATGGCATTCATTTTATTTGTGCAAAAATTTTATGTAATCAAATGTGTCCATTTTACCTGTGGTAGCTTTTATTTCTTGCTTGGTCGTGAACTCATCCTAAGTCATAAATCTGACAGGTATTTTTTTCTTCATTATTTTAATTTATATCACAGTTTAATTAATGTGCCTGTTGGGAGTTTATGCTGGTATAAAGAGTGAGATGTTGATCTCTACTTCATTTTTGCCAGACTACTTTCCAACATTTGCCGAATAGTGAGCTCTTACCCCCAATAAGCTGGGATCTTTGGGTGGGATCCACAAGACTCTTGTGCCTGTTTGCTTCTGTACATATTGTGCTTACTCTGTTGCAATGATCATCCTACTTCTTAAACAATACCAAATGGCTTTAATGATTACTGCACTGCAATATATATAGTTTAAGATCTAATACTATTAGGTCCCCTTTCTTTTCTACTCTTTTTCATTAATTCCCTTGAGATTTTAAATCTTTTGTTCCTATAAATGAATTGTTTTTTTCCTAATTCTATAAAATAAACTTTCTGTATTTCAGTTGGTATGGCACTGAATAAGTAAATTAATTTAATAAGTACTACCATTTTTATATTGGCTCAGCCTAACCACACACAACACTTTTCCAGTTATTTAGGTATCTTTTATTGAAAGAGTTTTGTGACATACTAAAATTATAAAGCAGGTCACCCAAACTCTTTGGTAGTAGTTTATTTTAAACAGAAAAAGAGCTCAATGGAACAGACTAGGTAAATAAAACCAGAAAAATATGTAAATAATAGTTTAGTATTTGATAAGCCCAAGTGGATAAAGGGGGTGTGTAAAGAACTTTCTTTTTTTTTTTTTTTTAAATAAAAACTGCTGGAAAGTTAGAACACAGTTTGGAAGAAATTAGGCTTAAACCAACATCTTACATTTTCTCCCTTTTCCCTCCCACACCCCCAATTAGAAGATGTGAAATCAAGTATCTTTTGCAACCAGGCCAGGGGAAAAATTCTTAACCAAATGAGGTACAGAGGAGAATTAAAAAAAAACAATTTTGACTTTGTAAAATTAGAAAGGTTTAATATAAATAAAATTAATGAAGACAGAATTAGAAGAGAAACAGTACAGTGAGAAAAATAATTCCATTGAATATTGATAAAAGTCTAACATCCAAATTTTACAAGTAACTAAGATCCATTCTGCAAATGATAACTAGTCAAAGGGTATAAACCATATTTTCAAAGAATTGCAAGCAATAAATGAAAGTATGAAAAAACATGCTCCAAATCACTAACAGGAAGAGAAATGAAAATTAAAACCACTCTCAGGTTTCACCTTGTATCATGCAAACTGGCAAAGATGAAAAAAAAAAATGGAAACAGTCAACATTAGAAGGGCTGTAGGAAGGCAGGCACACACATGCAATGTTTACAGAGCTGTGAAGTGCTTCAATAGTTATTTACATCAATTTGGAATTATGCAAGGGAAGTGACTCAATTGTACATAGCCTATGACCCAGAAAGTCTTTGATTGGGCATATACCCTGCAGAATCAAAAAACATACAAAATACTCCTTAGGGTACTTTTGGTAGATGCAGAGAATTAGAAACAAAGTTATCCCTCACTGCCCTGGAGAATGGCTTTAAAACAAACAACAACAAAACCCCATCGTGAATGTAATGGAATATCATTTATGCCATAAAAGTTATGAATTTAAGACAGATGTGAGAAAATTTATATAAAATGATAGAGAAAAATAAGCAGTACTAAGAACAATATGCACCATTATTACAACAGGTAAATGAAAAGCTCATTTGGGTAATTGAAAAATCAGAAGATCCTGAAGGAGATATGAAATATAATTCCTTCCTCATGTAAGAAAACTTTATACACTATCAGATATGGCAATATCTAATATTCCTGCTTAACTGTTTTTCATGGTCACAAACCAGGGTAGGAAATAACTTGACAAAGAAAAAAAAAGAACAATAAAATGTATTTCTGTCATTGTCTTGAATCTGGCGTAAAAGTGAATTTAAATGAAAATGAAGTGGAGGGGACTGCCTATGATCTACCATACAAGATTACTATACAATGTACGCTATTAAAGAGATGATTACTGAACATCCGGGAAAGGAAGTGGTCATTATAAAGAACCAGTATAGCTCCAAGAAGAACAGGTTATGCCAGACTAACCTTATTTCCTTTTTTGACAGGGTTACTAAACTGGAAAATCAAGAGAAAGTTTTATCATTTACACCTATATATCAGAAAAGCATTTGATAAAAGTATCTCATGTTATTCTTGGGATAAAAGATGGAGAGATGGGCTAAACAAAGATAAAATTAGAAGAATCTGGAATTGATTAAATGCCTGGACTGAAAGCCATTAATAGTTAAATTGAGAGAACATTTCCAATGGAAATATTCCAAGGATCTGTGCATGGCCCTGTGCTATTTAAGTTGTTTTTCAATGATTTGAATAAAGCCAGAAGGCATCCTTCTCAACATGGCACAAAGTTGGTAGAGATAGGTAATATTCTGGGGGTGACAGAATAAGGATCCAAAGAGATAATGACAAACTAGAATAACGAGCTGAAGATGATGAAATTTAATAAGGGTACATATGGCCTTACATTTAGATTTTTAAAAAATCAACTTTATAAGATGGCAAATCACAGAATCACAAAATCTGAGTAGAAAGAGACCTAAGCAGCCATTTAATCTAACTTATACATAAAGGAAACCCCACTGTAACATACTTGACAAGTGTTTCTGCTTGAAAACCTGGAGAGGTAGAACGGTGGCAGATGGACTCAACAAGGCCCACTACCTCGTGGCTCATTCCATTTTTGAGTAATTCTAACTGTTGGGAAGTTCTTCCTGATATGAAGTCTAAACTAGCCTTGAAACGTCCACCCTAGTTTTGCCTTCTGAGGCCAGTGTAAGTCTAATACTCCCTCCACATGACATCACTACAATTCTAGAACACAGCTATCACGTGTCTTCTTTTCTTTAGTCTTAACACACCTAGTTTCTTCAACCAATTGTCCTGTCATGAGTTCAAAGCCCTTTACCACCTTGGCCTCTTTCTTCTGGACATTCTTCAGCCTTTCAATATCCTTTTTAAACCATGATGCCCAGAACTGAACACAGTATACAAGAGACCTGGTAAGATTCTGCTCCCTAGAAATCTTCAAGAGGCTGAATAATCACTTGTTGGGGAACCTATAGAAGGGATTCTTTTTCAGGCATAGGTTGCACTACATAGTCTAAAGTCTTTCCCAACTAAAATTCTATAGAGAAAGAGATTTGGATTTAGAGATAAGGAAAAATCAGTAAATTGTTCAGATGCCTTGGATCTTCTGAAAAAAGTGTAAAGCTAGGATAGCATATGTACATCTAGGACGTGCGGAAGTAGTTTGGAATTATGTTTGCAAAGGCAAAGGAAAAAATCTCAAAACAGCTTAAGAAATATGATTAAGGATAAGAAGGACAAAACAACTATAAAGGAGCATTAAAATCCCAAATAGAGTAAAATACAATTTGCAGGGCACTCCATCAAGATTTCTCCTAGCTTGCTTTATCCAAGTGCACGTGAACTCTTAAAAATATTTACTGAATTATAATATATGCATTTTTAAGTTTTAAAAAAAGAGCATACATTTTATATCTTCACAGTTTCACTGCACATGTCCATTTTCTCAGGTTGCAGAGTATACACTAGTAAGACTGTCAATGAAAGAAGGAAACGTGTAAAGTAAAACTGGAAGTGGAACAATTTGAAATAAATATATAATATCTAGGCATCATCCTTGGGCTAACATCAGGAATTGGAAAACGAAGCCTCCTTGAATAGAAGAAAATACCAAATGTTTCAAGTCACTTTGGTAATTAAAGGATTAGCAATGGCTATCAGCTCAGGATAATTCCCCAAATCCCCAATTCAACTCCAGGGGACATGCCCCATTTAACTAGTTCATATGCTGAGTAAAAATTTCACTGATGCTGAATGTTCCTAAACTGCCAGATTTTAGTTTGGAGAATAAAACTTGTACTGGCTAGCTAGGAAATTATATACTATATTCATCCGTAGCATATGACCAAGGATTCTGCTCAGTGTCATCAGGGGAGGGATAGTTTTACAAATATCTAGGAGTTTTAGTGCAATGCAACCTCAACCTAAGACAGGAGCGTGCTATGATAGCCAAAAAAGCTAATGTGATCTTGGGCTGCATTGAAAGAGAGGCCTAAGGAGCAGGTAAAGGCTGAATGAATGCTGCTCTGATTGAGATCCCATCTATTATGTTATGCTTAGTATTGTTCACCAATGTTTAGGTGTCTTTGGAAGAGGGTGGCCAGGATCAATATGGTGAGAGATCTTACATATTTTGGGTTTATGTATATTCACATATGTATATTAGATATATTACATTGGGTATGCACATTATGTACATTTCCAAATAGAAATTCCAAATGGGACAGAAGATCATGTCCTGGAAAACTTAACCCTTTCAGCTCCATAACTGTCACTCTCTCCTAACCCTAACCGCCTCCCCCATTGGCAAATTCCTCACCTGGCCCACTACTGTATTCTAAGGAGGCACAGTCATATTTCACTTTACTCCTTAGCCATCTCACCAGCTATTCTGCCCTCTCCCCACACCTTTTTTCAGTTCTGGGACCATAATCAAATCAGTAGAGACAGTGATATTCTCCTATAGCTCCACTTACCATTTCTGTAATTTTCCAAGTTTAAATAACTAGAATCCAAGTTATTTCAGATAAGAGAACATTCCATTTCTGTATTCCCTTTGTTTAACAGATCTTGACACATAGTAAACACTTAATAAATGCTTTTTCATTTATTGATTCATTCTAACATATCTCCCCCTCACCCCCGCCCACACACTCCAACCCCTCTCTCTTAGCCAGGGAGCAAGCCTATATAACAATAGAGCAAGAAGGAGAAAAAAAAAAGCAGCTTTTTCGCAAAACTAACATATCAATAAATTTGATACTATACGCAGTGTTTCAGAAAGGACATAATAGTCCTTCAATTATGTGAAAGACAGATAGACCTGTTCTGTTTAACCCAAAGCATGGAACCGGGAGCAGTGGATATCAGTTGCAAAGTAGCAATATAGGTTTTTTGATCAAGAAAAGGGATTCGTCCCAAATTTTTTTTCTAAGACTCCAGGACTTCAACGACCAGATTTTTCTCCTTGCTTATCTAATTTCTATTGTTTCCATCAATGCTCTTCTCCATCCATTATTGCCATGTTTATATTAAAGATACTAGTTCAGTGTAGCATCTGGATTGCCATTGATTATTAAGTGTAATTATCACTTGCTTCTGTAAACTACAATCATCATCCTGTACGTCATCATGTTAGATGTCCCTTACCAAAGAATAAACTCATTTCTAAACCTTATTGACAATAGTGTTCATAAGTAATAATCGATGATTACCAAAGTGGTAACCTGTTTAGGCATGGACCTTCATGGAAGTTGATTTCAAGTGGAATCTTATTAAAAACAGAACCTGAAATCTTGGGGTTGATAAAATAGCAAAGATCTCTGATAGTGAGTAACTTTAGACCAGCCCTTGGCTAGCATTGAACATCTGTTTCTACCTAGGTATTTCTCTTACCTTGGTGGTAAAAACAAAACAAAACAAAACAAAACTCTTTAATCATGAGGTGATGCTTGTGCTTTTCTCCCCTGTGCCCAGTATATAAAAAAATTGGGAAACTGGTGTGTCTGATTCCAAGGGCAGTATCTAGAAGCTAAGATTTCATTTATTCTCATGTTGGCTCAATTCAGCTTTGTCAGTTTCTTACTATATAATTCTCTCAAGCCAACAACTGAGACAATATAGATGCACATCTAATATAATGGAATAGATGGTTTTCTAAATAGTTGTTTTTAATGTAAATTCTTATATATTAAATTCTCTTTTCCCATCTTCATGCTAAAATAGTAATTTACCTAAGGATATGATAAATGTATAACTTTTAACAAATGTTTTCCTTTCTGTGATTTTAAAACTCTACCAAAATAAATCAAATGTAGATGAAAAGAAAGCATGGACAAGTTGTATGTGGGTGTGTTTCTGGAGGGAGGCATAATGTAAAAGGAAAAAACACAAGATGATGATTTAACTGATATGATGTACTGAATAGAATCATTCAGTTTATATAAAAAGTCCTCCCTCTCCTCTAATATTTTCTGTAGTAAAATATCATTTTTTATTTGGTTACTGGCTAAATGATCTGAGCTGAAGAGAGATTCCAGAACATGACAAAGAAAATGATTCAAAGTAAACTGTAAATTAACAAATCATATAGCACACACAATAAAACAAAGCTGTATAGGCTTGAATTCTATGTACTGAATTTTGGGGTTTTTTTCCCTTTTTTTAAGTCAATTTTAAAAACTTTTCTGTTCCAAATTCTCCCCCTTGTCGATGTATTGAATCTTCAGGTTAGTTTCCTAATTTAGGGAAGTTATTAAGACTGAACTACACTGAACTCTGATAATATAAAACTATAATCTCATATATGTAATCTCTGAAATAAGTATATCTTACTTTATGTAAGAAGTGGTTTCCTGGAGAGTTTTGGTAAACATAAGTTTTATTTTCTGAACTAACTTACAGAAAAGACATAAGCCCAAGTCACCCAACATAACCCTCATATATTCATTTCAAAGGGTAGTTTGTCTCTGTCAGTGAGAATATTTGTATTTATTATATATATATATATATATATATATATATATATATATATATATACACATATATATATATATATGTTCAAATCTATAAATCACATTTAAAAAATCTATTAAAATACTATATTAGGGTAACAAAAATTTATCTGCTCTATCAACTGAAGATAAAGAATAATTAGCTAATCATCTTGTAATTTTCCTCAACTACAAATGCAGTCAACTCACAACAGTAGGACCACAGCAATACAGAAGAGAATTAGCACATGAAACAAAAGAAAAAATGAAAACAATGAAAAAAGAAGAGAGAAGACAGTCTTAACTTAGTTTCAGACTTATTTCTGTCCTGTTGCTTAATGCTCAACAGGCTGGCAAGTGTTCTGTCCATCGCTGCCTATGAAATTCCTATCAGTACTTTAATGACCAGGTCAAATGGCAAATGCCTCTTTTAGGAAGCTTTGCTACATCATCCTTGACAGAAGATCCCTTTCCTTCCTTTCCAACTTCTAGCTAAAGTCTTTGGCTTTACCTCTTCCATGGCATTAATACTGCCTTTGAAGTTGCTGACATTCAAGAGGCAGAAGGCAATGGCAAGGGGCGCTCGATCTGATGTTAGAGGATCTAGACACAAATTCTAGTTCTACCACATAGCATGAATGAGTCACCACTGCTCTGGGCCTCAATTTCCTATTCTACACAATGGGGGGGGGGGGGGCGGTAGGACAAGATAACACATAACTGCAATTTAGCGTGGCGGAGAGAGAGGGTACCTTGGGACCAGGAAGACCTGGGTTCAGTTCCTATCTCTGACATTTCCTGGCTGCATGACCCTGGATAAGTCATCTAACTGTGTCGACTTGAAGAAAAAGTACCAACCGTCACTGGCAAGTAGAGTTTCCTCACTCTATACCATTGAAAGTCTAGTTCGTATCCCCTACTTTAAAATACAATTAATCTATATCAATAAATTTGTTGCTCAAATAGTTCAATGGAAGGAGAGGAGCAAAGAAGGGCTGCAGTTTGGACAGCACAGCGCTGTATCTGTTTTCATAATTTCCAGAAGTTCTAAGTATAGAAACTGCTCTTTATGGAGAAAAAGAACACTTCACTATTAAAATAATAAACACAAGCCAATTTGATTTCTATTTCTTGGTACTCCAAATTATTAAGAGTTTAAGAATTTGAATTCTAATGAAATCCTCATCTGGAGGTACAGTCTGCCCCTCCTCTGGAAATGAAGCAAGAAGAGGAAAGAATCAACAACTTAAAGAGAACTTCTGGAGCCAAACTTCCTTCTGCTCCTGTTGGCCACCAAGATGTTTCATTAAGGGGTACCCACCAAACACAAACCATTTTGTCTGTAAGTGGTTATAGTAGCCTGGGGATCCAGAGTGAGTGGGACAGAGAGCACTCTAAAAAGACCTTTTCTTGAGGACTGTGAACCTAGGAACAGAGACAATATAAGAATCAGAAGCTAAGGAGAAGCGGCTAACCAGATGCAAGCCAAAGACTTGAGAATGGCTAAGCTAAGTGGGGTAAAACAGCAGAGGATGGGTCAAGAAAGATTCCCCCCCTTTCCTACTCATGAGGGTGCTTAAGTCTATGGAGAACACCAACTATTCTCCACTGCCCATCTGAAAACTTCCTTTTCATTACCACTCCTAAGGGTACTAGCAGAGGTGAAGGGTGGGGAAGGAAAGCAAAAGGGGTGCTAGTACCCTCCCAGTATAGTGCTACTACAGCCTGAAATGGAAAGTAATGTTCTACTTGTATCTATGCTATCTAATGCTACAAGTAAACTATGGTTATTTGCTCCTATGTACAAGTTCTTGAATACGAGGTTTGAGGAGGGAAACCCACCCCTTTAAAGGGACAACAGACATTCTTGCTCTAGGTGGATTCTTGGTGGGCCAGGAAAGAAAAGAGATGAAGACAGAGTGAGCATATGAGTTTGTTAGGATTAATAATCTAAAATACTGGTGCAGGAAAACACATACCCTTAAACCTTTTCCTTTTGAATCCATTTTTTAAAAACGTTAGTAGTGGCAGAGCATGTGAGAAAGGATTTGTTGCAGATTATCATCGGGTGCTACATGGCTAGTGCCCTGGCAGTACAAGGCATCTGGTATTTGCATCCTTAAGTGTCCCTGCTGTGTCCCCCTCCCAATATATATCTGAAGATCAATTAGGAACACACCAACCCCTTAGAGATAACTCTTCGATAACCACAGAGCACAATACTCTTGAACACTATAGTCACAATACATTATTTCTTGTTTGAAGAAAGGTGGAGAAATATGTAAAGGAAAATGAGAAATAAGTATTAGGGAAAGCTCCCTTCAGAAACTGCTGACATCTATGAGAAGCAGATATTAATAAGTGAAAATGAGATGATAACTGGCACTGGAATGGTCATTTTGAGTGTCAACTCAAAGCTGTTCCTGTGGCCAGGTCACTTAAGGGCAAAGAGAGAACACCTGGAGCTTGTTACACTGAAAGCAAGGCAGACTGTTTCCTTGCTGCCACCATACTCTTAAATCACACCAAGAACAATCTTGCATGGTATGGATGTATATTTCTTTGCTTCCCCTCCCTCTCAAAATTCCAGATGTAATGTATACAGACTTCTATACTAAATTAGCATGAACCTCTTATCTTAGGAAAATGTGCATCACTTTGATACAAGCCTGTGGTTTGGTGAGAAGAATGCTAGAGCCAGAAGAGCTGAGGTCAAACCTTTTCTCCAGACACTAGCTGTGTGACCCCGGACAAATCTCTATACGTTTCTTTGCTTATTTCCTCATCTGTAAAATGAGGTTAACATCAGCACCTACCTCACAGAGTTGCTTATGTGCTTTACAAATCTGGAAGCACTAATAAATGTTAGCTTTTATTACTTCGTCACACCGCATGCTGGAGAGTTTCCAGCATGTCAAATTACTGAGTTCTCTTTAGCAGGATTTTAACATATCCAGATCCCGCTCAGCACAAATCAATCTGTCTATACTGTATTGACTGTATTCTAGTTGACCTCTTTGTAGAACTCTTTTGCTTTATTATTAAGTTTGTTTTAATGCTCATATTCCTTCTCATTTCAAACAGTGTAATCGTTCATCAAAACACAAATACACAAAAAATATTTAAGTGGGAAGAAGAAATAAATAGATGATAGCAGTAACCCCTTTCTCTCCTTCCCCAATTGAGCTCATCATTATTTCACTTGCTATTTCACAATATAAATGAATATCAAGTACATATCTAAGTCATGAAGATTCGGTTTCTATCAATGGATTTACTATAACAAAATTTAACTCTAATAAAATAGCACTGAGTCTTAAAACAAAGGAAAGAAAGTGAATCCTTTGTAATTCAGTAAAAGTGAGAAAACGAATGTACGATCATGTGAATGTAATAAAAGCATGCACAGGACCAGCTGGTACATACAGATAGTCTACCATGTGGATAATGTAAAGTTATATTCATTTTAGGCAGCTGGCATTGAACTAGCAACTACACAATGAATAAATTTCCTTTTTTCTTGACTAAATTATTTCTACTTCAGGTAGCCAAACACTTTTATTTGCAGTTAGATTTTTAAGAATGAAAATGAGACAAATAGGAAATTGTGTCAAGATTGTAATCCCTCAATTTACATGGATGATCGTCTATTTCAATAAGGCATTTTTAGAGTAGAAATCTTCTGTTGCAACTGAAAACCGAAAAAGGTTTAATGGTTATTATGAATCGAATTGTATGCTAGTTTAATTACCTTTGTTTGGTGATACATCAATAAATAAAATGGTCAGACTATTTCAAAAGCAAAATTGACTCATAACTAAAATAAAAGTATGTTCTGATATTGAATAATACAAGTCCAAAGGTAAATTTCTTTAAAACGTTGGCAACAATCTCTCCTCTGAGCAAATGCTATGGTAAAGTTGGGGAAAAAATATAAAAAATAAAATAATAATAAAAATAATAATAAATAAATAAAATAACAATAATAAAAAAATAATAAAAAATAAAAAAAATCTTCCAACAGTGTGAAGGGAGAAAAAAAAGGATCAAGTTGTATCAGCTGTGGATAGATAGTATTCTCACTCATGAACCTTCCTCCTCCCTCCATCCTCATATACAGTTCGAAGTCATCAAAGTATTTAAGCGCTTACTATGTGCCAGGCGCTGGGGGGGGAAGGTGACAAATTCTGGCTTTAGGATATTCTTATCTGTCAATGGATTCTCAAAAGAATTAATAAGCAGTTATTGTGCAAGAAATGAGGTTAATTTAAAAAGCTCACTTTTATTTTTATTGGTGTAATATAAATTTCTATTATCTGGCACATACTCAAAATATTAGGTGGTTCTAAAAAAATTGACTCAAGTCAAAGCCCACTTCTTAAGGCTACCAGTTGTGAGACACCATGAAGCAAATTACCCTAACCTCCCTGAGCTTCCGTTTCCTTTCTATAAAAGGACAGGGTAGAACTAGATAGTCTTTGGGGTCTCTTTCAGTTCTACAACTATAATTCTATGAACCTGTACAGACCAGAAGTAAACCAAAAGTATTCTGGTGACCCATTCCCCCTTTCATCTAGTGTCCAACTCTGGCATTTCACTCATTACCAATACTGGCAGCATGAGTAGTTAGCATAGATTTATTGTTTCTACCTTAATTATAGATACAACTATGCCATTAAACAACTTGGTGCTGACCAACCTTGCTAGCTTCATTATACATTACTTCCCTCCAAGCACTCTTTGTTGTCTTCTTGTTCCTCATAAAGAGCACTCCATCTCCCACCTCCCTGATGGATTCCCATGTCTAGGTAGCAAAGTGGAGAAAGCCCAGGTCCTAGAGTCAGGAAGACCATGTTCAAATGAAGGTTTACTGGCTGTGTGACCCTGGGAAAGTTACTGCACCTGTTTGCCTCAGTTTCCTCATCTGTAATATGGGGGCAGTAATAGCATCTACCTCCCAGGGTCGTAGTAGGGATCAAATGAGATAATGGTAATGCATTTAGCACATAACAAGCACTAGATAAATGTTGGGTTTTTTTTTAATTATCTCCATCTCTCAGAAACCTTAGTCTCTTTTAAAGCTCAAGTTTAAGTATCACACCTTTTACACCAGCCTTTGCTGATCTCCCCAGCTGCCAATGTATTCTCCCTAAAATTGCTTTGTATCTATCTATAAATGTGTATATACTTTTTTCCTGACCCCTCCTCAAGGCTGACTTTTGTCTTTGTATCTCTCTCTCTCTGCAGGCACAGTGCCTAGCACACAGATGATTAACAAATGATTGCTCGCTCCCCACTCCAATACTGTGATGTCCTTCCTCCTTTAGTAGAAACAGCTCTTAATTTTTACTTTAATCAACATTTGCCAATTCACAACTTAATCTGATCATATATGAAGTGGCAAATGACAAGATAACAGAAACAATGTATCTGCTTAGCTCAGACGGGACTGTAATAGGAATAAGTCTTAATAGGGACTTTTGAAGTGAAATTAAAACCAGTTTCTACATTGTAAGAATTTCAGATTTCTTGGTTTGTTTTTTTTTTCAAACTGTGAGGTAGGTTAAAAAAGTATATCAAGCATCAAAGCACCAAATAAGACCTCCCCTTTAAGAAGATGGTAAAGAATTTAACACTTTGAAACAAATATGGCCTACTTCATTAAAAAGATTTAATATTTACTTGTATAATCACACAGATATGGTTACCATGTATGTCCTATTATCCAGCTAAACAAAGTTCCAGAAGAGCAGTGACCATTGCCTCTTTGTATTCTCCTATGATACTTTGGCTTTAAGTAGGGATTGATGGATTACATAAAAATGTACAAACTATTTTAGGCAAAATACTTACTTTAATGTTATTCAACACAACATGAATTTTATGCAACTTGTCAAAAGGAAAGCAAACTGTTCAACAAACATTTATTCAAAGTTAATGCCCTCATCGATACAATGTATAAAAACAAAGAATTACTTCTCAAGAACTAGAAGGGACCTCACTGAGACCATCTAATTCAATTGGCAAATAAGTAAACTGAGCACCAGAGAGATTTAGTGATTTACCTAATTAACAAGTAATCAAATCTCCTTAAAATTGACAGCTAAGGCTGTCAATTCAAATTTAACAAATTAAATTGGGGTGGTGGTGATGTTGCATTGGCTTTGCCACATTTCTACAAGAACTGTAATATAAATTCAACCTAAAACAGTTCGTTTGATTAAAATGGCCATATGTAATACTTTAATTATTAATAGTCCCTAAAGCTTGCCCCAAGTGAAAAAATATTCCTTACAGCCACATATATTTATTCTTCCAAAAGAAAATGGTTTTATTTCTGGTCCCCAAAGAGAGAGAATAGAAAAAAAGTAGGGACATAGCGAAAAACTTCCTCAACCAACAATCCTCAACATTCCCGGTGCTATATAAATATAGCTAAACAAGAGAAACTTCCTTAATCTCTTGACAAGATTCTCCCCCCCCCAAAAAAAACAAATCTCGTAAACCGGTCGGCCACCAACCAGGGCACACTTTCCAAATTCGGGGGGCGCAAAAATGTTATTTAGGGGCAGGACCCCCCCGCAGCTGAGCCTGTCCTCCGGGGAGGAGGGGTGCGAGCCTTCCGTAGTCGGGCTATTTTTCCTGGCTGTCAAAGGAGGCGGCGGCGATCCCGGGCCGGCACCACCCCGCCGGATGGCGAACAAAAACAAAGAGAACTACTCCCGGGCAGCCCCCCAGCGTCCAGAGAAGGGGGAGCCTCGCCGGACGAGACCCCTCCCCGCCAGCGCCGGGGAGCCGGGGCCCCTACGAGGCACAGCCAGCAGCCGAGCCTACGAAAGACCCGGGGCGAGGGAGAAGGGGCAGAAGAGCTGCCCCCTTTCTTCCCTCCTTCTTCGAACAACACCTGGCCCCGGTCCCTGGGGGAGGGGAGGAGGAAGAGGGAGAAGAGGAGGGGGGAGGAAGGGAGGAGAGGACGCAGCCCCTTCCCCGCCGCCTCCCGCCCCGAGACTCGGGCGCCGCAGCCCGCCGCCGTACCTGCGGTGGAGGCGCCGCCCCTCGGAGCAGCTTCTCGGGCTTGTCGGCCCTGCGGCCCCGCAGTCTTATGGCCGCGGCCGCTTCCTCCGCCAGCTGCTCAGGCGCCGCTCCGCCTCCTCGGCCTCAGCCTGGGCAGCAGCCGCCGCCACCTCCTCCTCCTCCTCCGCCTCCACCTCCTGCTCTCGGATACGCCTCTCGCCGCCGCCGCCGCCGCCGAGCCAGTGACCGCGAGGCTCAGCCGGCGCTTCCTTCCTCCCATCCCAGAAGCCACAACAGGAAAGAGCCGCTGAGCCCGCGCTTCCCGGACTCGCTCACCGCCTCCTCGCGCCGTCCATCCTCCGCCCCCCCACCCCGCCGCCGCTCGTTCCTAGCCCCCTAAACGACCGCCCCTCCCCCGCCCTCCCGGCGGGCGCCAGGCTGGGTGTCCGGGCGTCGCGCTGAGCTGCACCACCCCCCTCCTCGCTGGCTTCTCACCTACCTGGCCTCCCCGCCCACCCGGCCCGCACTCAGAGCGCCGGCGCGACAGCCCCTCGGCCGCGCGGCCGCCGCTTCCCAAGCTGACTAGGCCGCAATGCGCGCGCGCGAGCGACTCTCCGGCTCCTCCTAGAAGAGCTCGGCGCGGGCGGGGCGGGGCACGCGCGAGACTCCCGAAGAGTGTCCGGTCCGCTCTCCAGCGGCCGAGCCCTCTTTGTTTTCACTCTCTTTCCCCCCCCACCCCTCCACCCTCGGGCGGGCGCGCGGTCCGCCGGAAGAGAGCCCCGCCCCGCCCCCAGGCGAAGTTTAAAGGGACAGGCCTCCCACACCTTCCCTGCCCGAGCTCGGGGACCGACTGAAAAATAGCCCATTACCCCAGCCAAGGAGCCCTCACAGCTGCCTCAGTCAGTCAGTCAACATTCATTAAGCGCCTGCTAGGTACTAGGCACAACGCTGCTGGCTGCTAAAGGCTGGTGATGACAAAGAAAAGCCAGAGACAGTCCCTGCTCCTAAGGAGCCCCCAGTCCTAAGGGGGAGACGGCATGGCAACACAACTCAGTACAAACAAGACGTGCAGGAAGTCCCCAAAGCGGGCAATACGATCACAACTGCACTAAGACTTTTGGGACACCCTTCGTATATTCCTTCTCCGAGGGAAGGCACAAAGATTAAGTCGCTTTGGCAAAAGCTTCTTACGGTGGTATTGTAGCTGAGACATTTAATAATGATAATAGCTAACATTTATATAGCGCCTACTACGTACAGTGCTAAGCGTTGCACAATTATTCTCTCATTTGATCCTCATTGACGGCCCCGGGCGGTATCCCCGATCACACAGCTAGGAAGTATTTGTGGCTGAATTTGAACTCAGTTCTTCCTGACCCCAAGCCCTGGAGGTGGAGATGACAAGGGAGAGAATTTCCAATCGAGCTAACCGTTCAAGAGATCCACCTCTTATTGCCCGGAAAACCTTCTCACTTAAAATATTCAAGCTCCCCCCGCCCCCCCGCCGCCCCCGCCTAATAAACTTAGCACTGGGCGGGGCAGCTACCCCCTCAATAACGGCGCCAGGAGGAAAAGTGCTTGTGAAATAGTCTAAAAGTAATAAATTACGGTGAAGAAAAAGCAACGCAACTTTCGGACCTATGTTTCATACCCATCAGAACTGAAAAGCGATTTCAAGAAGCATTTACTAAGCAGGCACTAAATTAAGCACTGGGGATACAGGAAAGGCAAAAACAGTCCCTGCCCTCAAGGGCTTACATTCTAATGGAGAAGAAAATATACAAACAACTATTTACAAACAAGGTATGTACAGGAAAAAAATTAACAGAGGGAAGGCACTAGAATTAAAAGGGTTTGGGAAAGGCCACTTGCAGAAGTTAACAGTTGGAGGGGAAAGGGAAAGGGAAAGGGCCGGACCTACCCAGCACAATGTGACAGTGCCTGCATCAGTAGCATTGGTGAACTTCCTGCTCTGCGTTCAGTCTCCATCACCTCTGCTTCGAAAAGGCTTTCTTAATTCTCCTTTTTTATGCTCCTACCTCTGCATCTAAGTACATTGTTTGAAAACAGAAATAACTCTAAAAGTAAGCCTACCGGCTTATGGTCACAGGAATATTTAAACGAAAAAGTCATTACTTGAACTCAGCAGAAGCAGAGAATCAGATCATCTAAGAGCTGAAAAAGGGCCTTACAGGCCAGTCTATGGTGCCTTAAAAAGGGGGAAAGAGACGAGACCTATGATTTCATTGGTATAGAGAGCTGTCTATGAGGAAACTCCTATCAGTGCAGGCCGGCACCTCCTCTACATCATATGGCCTTACTAGAGCAGCAATGTCCAAATTGTTTGGACCGCAAACCCCATCAGTTAAAAAAATAATTGAACACATTCCCAATATTTACTTAGCTCTCCATTTTACAAATTATACATATCTACTACTGTACTAATAATTATGTACCTTATAAAACTTAAAATAGAAAAGACTGAGTTAAAGGTGAAATAATATTTGATCCAGGCATCTATGAGAAGCCACTAGAATTTTCTGAGTAGGGAAGGAATATGGTCAGATCTTTAGAGAAATCACTTTGGCACCTGAGTAGTGAGTTAAGTGACTTACCCCATGGAATCCACAGGGAAGAGACAAGAGAGAGAGGATTTGAATCCAGGTCCTCTGACTTCTGAGTCACTACTCTTTCCAGCATCCCAAAAGTAGAGGTAGAGATGACATGACATAGCAACTTAGTGGATATGTAGGGTGAAGGAGAGTAGTGAACTCTGGTGATTTCAATTATAAAAGTACCCAAAAAGTAATAGGGAAGTCTGGAAAAGGGGTAGGCCTGAGAGGAAATATAATGGAAGAAGACCTTCCACAGGTAACAACCCATCCACATCTGTTCATCATGCTGGATTCATCCTGTCCAATTTAAAATGACAAGGAGAAAAGTAAAGTTCTTACCAGTCACTACCCTGGAGCGCAGAGCCCACCTCCAAGGGGTGCCCACTCTAGCCATGTGGTAATTTGGAGGACCGGAATAGATATGCTGAGTTGGGGGGGTGGGAGGGAAAAGAAGGGAACTTTCCCAACAGCACCTAGCAGCTGTTGCTTCCAGTGTCTGGGTCTGGTTTAGGTTACAGCTGCCTTTGGGAGCCAATGCCTGGATCAGAATAGAGGCTGTCAGGAGCTTAAAAAGTATATGAAGGGGAGAGAGTGGGTGGTAGGGAAAAAGGGGAAGGGGCTAGATGATAAAGGTAGGTATAGTTGTTTTGGGGAAAAGCCCCATGACTGGCTATCCATGGGACTGTGGGAGGCCACCCATCTTCCTCCCCTCTTGACAGGCTGATAGCCCTTGGGGTCAGGCCACAGTTCCCACAATGAAGACCAATGGCCTGGAATGCTGAGAGGTTAAGTGACTAGTTAGTTATGTGTCAGAGGTCGTTCTGGCTCTCTCTCCTAGAACAGAAGAATAGAGAGTAGAGAGATCTGTTTGTAGAGGCCAATATGATGATGAGTAGATATCCTAGAGTCAAACATTTCATATATAATATACATGAAACTGTCAGTTGCAATCTGGGTCAAAGTTAAGGAATCCAACAAAGGACTTATGTGAAACAGATATCACAAGATTATACATTTGAAGTTGGAAGGGAATGTTTACTACCTGTGTGATCCTGGGCTAGTAACCTCTTTGGGGCTCAATTTACTCATCTGTAAAAGGAGAGGGGCTGGATTAGTTAAGATCTAAGATCCTTCCCACTTCGAAGTCTATGAACTGAAAAAAAGGTAATTGTAGTAGAATAGTAGACATGGAAATCATCCAGGTTACAAGAGGTTGGAGGACAAAATAGGTAGAGAGGAGAAAGAAACATCAGATGTAAATAATTAGATCCTACAAACATTTTTAAGTAGTTTTTTACATTTTTGTATAGCTGACTAAGGATGGGAATCTTGACAAACCAGTCCTGAAACATTAGCTTAAGTTACGTAGCAATACCACCACTTTCCACAAAAAAAATTTTTTTCTGCCTTTTCCAGTTTCCAGAAAATAATTTAGCACAAATATTTTTCCTATCTCATATTTATTCAAATAAAATTAAGAGTTCATCACATTTTTGTAGCTCACAAAAATAGAAAAATATGGCACTTAGTCATAAAATTAATAAAATTTTCCTACTTAAAATATAATAAGTCTAACAATATCATTACTACAGTAATGAGTAGGCTGGATTGGGGCCACAAATTTTCTCCAAACATGGTATCATTGATGAGACTGCTTTGGTAATTCTTTTTCAATAATTAATCAAAACTGGTATTTTATCTTTATTGCAAAAAAACCCCCATTTTACACAGATAAGATGTTGGAATCAGTAGTAAAATGTGTATCACTTGGGTTTTTATTCACCTATAGCCAAAACATGAAAATTTCAGGTTAAATTGCTTGTTTCATCGCAATATACAAAAAATCTAGTCTTATAGTTTGTTCTTGTTCAAACAGAGTAACCTCAAATGCATCATATTAGTCCCTGGCATTTGGATTCCTTTTCCATTCATATTTAGCTCTTCAAAATTGTTAAAATTCCTTCTATAGGCTAATCATGAGATTAATAAGCAAGTTATTGCTTCTTTCTATTTTATTTCCAGGAAAGCATTTCTTAAAATTAGGAAACAAAATGTTTTCATATGTGCAATCATTTTATTTTTACTATATCAGAGGATGATTTTAAAGACTTAGAATTAAACTTATTTAGAGCACTCAGTTTTCCAAAATTATCCAAATTCCTAAACTTTGGTAAGATATTTTTGTTATAAAAGTAATTTGCTTCACTTTTATTATTACTAAGAAAAATGACAATTTCTGCTTTTAGCCTCAAAAAACCCTTTGAACTATGTCAACACAAGAAAGCTAAAGTGTTTGGCAGTAACATAAAAGTATCCTACACCCCACTCTCATGACAAGATTTCACAAAGAGCCTTCCTTTTAATGGACCTCTTAGAATAAAGTAATTCTTGATAATGACTTGAAAAATTTTATGTAGCTCCTCATTATTGTTTCTTGATACAAGTAACTCTCTATGTTCTTGATACAAGTGACTGTCTATGAAGCAGGCAATGTGATCAAATTGCCTGGTGCTGCTCCCCCCCCACCCCCATTCTCCCACATTATAACTGTAACATCTGTTTCACTAGGCTCTCACACAGAGACTCTAGATAACTATTATTTATCTAAAGAAGCCAAATGGAATGTTGTAAAAACAGCTGTATTTTTTCCAGTAAGGACTGGAGAGAAGCTAGAAAAGACAGAGAAAGAAGATGGGGTTGCTTTCCTTCTTGAATTTTAATTCTTCATAACAAACTTGGGCTTCAAACTATTGTTTGTTCTTAATATTGGCTCCTTGGGTGTTGGCTTCCTTCAAACCAAATGAAAATTCTCTTCCTGAGTGCACTTCACATATTTGTGGTCACATCTATTTTATAGTCAAAACAGAAAACAGTTCTGTCTCTCTGATTTTATCTTGATGGTTGTATTCTTGTATCAAATGATTGAGATCTAAGTAATTATGAGGTCATTCTCACTGTTTTCAGGACCCAGGAGGGCCTGGATCCCTGGTCTCATCTTCTTTTCCTAGAAGTTGATTCTTTGGCATTTAGCAACTGACACACTAATGCTGCATTCCTCTTTAGGATACATTCATCTTATGTATCTGTCAATTCAAACCACAGGTTTTTTTTTTTTGAAAATTTTTCTTAATGTGGCATTGTCATTATTAGGTTTGCAAAGTAAATCTTCACTAATCTCACTTTCAGCAACATACCGTATAAATGTAGTCAAATGAGAATCTTTCGTTCTACATCTGTTCCTTCACACACTTGCCATGCAGAATAAGATTTTAGTTTCTCAATCAATTGATCACAAAGCTCTTCAAACATATGGGCAAAGTTTTTCTTCCTATCATATTATTTTATTTATTGTTATGTAAATAGTATTTTTTTTTCCAATTACATGTAAAGTTTGTTTTCAACATTCATTTTTTATAAGATTGAGCTCAAAATTTTTCTCCTTCTCCCCTTCCCAAGACAGCAAGCAATCCGATATGGGTTAATAAATGTGCAATCATGTTAAACATATTTAAGTGGAACTATTTTAAGCTGCTTTACATACACACACAATTTGCCAAGCATCATTTCAACCACATCAGTAGTTGTAGGTAGCACTAACACTTGAAGGAAGGTTTTTACACTTAGCAATTCTGTAAGCAAACTTATATAACGCAAGCAATCTCTTTAATGCCACAAAAATTTTTTTTAAGTCTGTTTTTGCTTGTTAAAAGCATCTAGTTTTCTCTGGAAAAATTCCCTTGTCTTGCCAACAAATTCTGCATGTCCACTTTCAAGACGTTTCCATTTGTTAGGTTTCATTCAATCTGCAGCTGCTAGCACATTTGTACAGGGCAAACAGTGGTCTTTCCAACAGCACTTGTGAATCCCAATGATAAACACAGTGGATATTTTCTTAATTTGAGGTTTCTTTATTTTTTATACTTTGGGTTTCAGTATTACTGCTTCTTACACTGTCTTTCTTAAAAGTTATTCTCTTAAGACACTAGGTTATGGGGTAGGTTTGCAATGACAGAAGTTTCCTCGGTGGGGCAGCTTATCTAAGTCACAGGTGCAGTCCCTCTCCAATCCCACTAAACTCCCTCTCTCCCCCCAAAGCTATCTTTTCTTGTGTTATTTTCATCTACTCCAGTCAGTCAATAAATGTACTGAACACAGACTTTCTCTTAAATATTATGTATTTATTTGTATAATCTGTATTTATATTGAAGGGATATTTCATTTTTAAGGGACTATAAAAATTGACAATTTAATTTAATAGCTGAAAATTTCAAATGATTATGAATTACTATTCTTCAGTTTTTCCATTAAAAAAAAAGTTCATGGGGGAAAAACCAGCTTGTTTTATCGTATTGACTAAAATGATGTTAAGAAATTACATATCATTTCACTTCACATTTATACACTTCACATTGAAATTCAGCAAGCAACTTAAGAATACAACTCAGCTACATCACAAGCCTACTTCCACTGCCTGTGACAATGGACAAGCCTCTGCAGCACCTTGAAATAACACAGGAAAGAGACTCACATTTAACCTCATTTGTGAACACTGTATTAAAAAATAGTTGTGTTTGCACTATTAGTTGGAAAGAAATTGCCTGTTAGTCTCACTTTTGTTGATTGATATGAACATTTTTTAAAAGGATGTATTTATGCAGAAATTGTACTTGAAAATATACAAGAGTCTGGCATTGCTCCATGCAATGAAGATCTCCCCCTGGGGAGGTGGGGGCTGTACCACAGCTTGGAAAACTTTGTTTTCAATACTATGCCAAGTTCATAAAATCACCAAACATTAAAACTGAAAAAGGTCTTAGAGATCATTTAGTCCAATCCATTCATTTTATTGAAAGAGGAATTGAAACTCAGGCAGATACACTGAAATACACTGCCCAGGTTCACACAGCCAGTCAGTGTCAGAGTTTAACCTAGAACTTCATCTGTAGGAACCAGTACATTTTTGCTTTTGTTTGTTGTTCAGTTGTTTCAGTCATGTCCAAACTCTTCATGACTCCATCTGGGGTTTTCTTGGCAAAGATACTAGAGTGGTTTGCCATTTCCTTCTCTATTATATTTTACAGATGAGGAAACTGAGGCAAATAGGGTTAAATGATTTGTCCAAGGTCACAAAGCTAGATAAGTATCTTAGGCCAGATTTGAACTCAAGAAGAACTCAAGAAAGCATTCATTTTCAGTCTGTTCTTTATGAGCTTTTCCCAGGAAAGAATAAGAATAAATTACCCTGGTATATTATAATTTGAAATGATAAAAATGCTCCAGAGAAGAAAAAACTAAACAGCTCTTAGAGTACTGAGATTTTAATTACAGAAATGTCCAATTTAAGGTTCCCATAACTATACTCTTCTCTCTACCTGCTTATTTATATTGCAATAGGAGGCTTTTTAATCATATATATATATATATATATCTGTACGTACGTATGTATAAAATCTTACCCCTTTCCCACTTCTGTCCTGGCGTCTATAACCATTAAGCCCCATCTGCAGGGCTAAATAAAAGAAAATATGATTGAGTGGGGTGGTGGGTACCATTGTGAATATTTTTAAAAAGTGAGTATTCGTGGTTCCTCCTATTGGTTCTGGTTCTTCTATACAACATGACTAGTGTGAAAATAGGTTTAATATGAATGTATATATAAAGCCTACATAACAGATTGTTCATTGTCTTGGTGCAGGGGGAGGGGAGGGAGAGGAAGAAAATTTGGAACTTAAAATATTTTGGAAGTGAATGTTGAAAACTAAGAATAAATTAATTTAAAAAATGCTAAAACATTAAAAAAAAATACAACCTGAGTATCAAGAATCCTAGTATATATATGATAGGGCTTGTACCCCATGGAGCAAGTACAGAGTTGCCCTGCCAGCTTCTGACTAACCACGTGTGCTGGTTAAAACCAGAATAACTTCTCCATGTTTATAACAAAATGATACACATCATAGAATCACACTTTAAAAAATACTTAAAGTCCGTTCTTCCAAAATAGGCTTTGTCATCAGTCCAAAAGCAGCAGTGGCTTGACAAATGACATTTTCTCTTTCAATGGAAACACTACAAGAATAAGATTTGTCATGAGGAGGGGGCATAGCCAAGATGGCAGCTGGAAAAGCAGGGACTTCTGTGAGCTCCCCGCCAGGTCCCTCCAAACACCTATAAAAAATGGCTCTGAACAAATTCTAGAACCGCAGAGCCCACGAAATAGCAGAGGGAAGCAGGGCTCCAGCCCAGGACAGCCTGGATGGTCGCGAGGTAAGGTCTATCCCATGGAGCTGGGAATGCAGCAGAGCAGAGCCGAGCA
This sequence comes from Trichosurus vulpecula, assembly GCF_011100635.1. Taxonomy (NCBI): domain Eukaryota; kingdom Metazoa; phylum Chordata; class Mammalia; order Diprotodontia; family Phalangeridae; genus Trichosurus; species Trichosurus vulpecula. Next base: position 547,266,771 of record NC_050573.1, on the reverse strand, counting down.
TAAGCCATGCCTGGACCAACCAGACTGGGAGCCGGGCGAAACAGGCCTTAGCACCCTGAATCAGTGAGCTGTGGCAGTTACCAAACTTCTCAACCCACAAACACCAAAGACAACAGAGAAGGGTAGTGGGAAAAGTCACGGGGCCAGAGTGAAAGGAGTTCTTGGTTCGGCCACCACCCCCGGGGGGTGGGGGGCAGCGGAGGTGGTGCAGCTACAGAACTACAGCTGCAGTTGCTTCCAGTCCCAGGCCCACCTGGTGAGAGGAATTAAGTGGTGGATCAGAGCAGGAGTGCAGAGCCTGCTCAGATCTCAGTCCAGTCCGGGTTGTGGGTTCTTGGGGGAGGAGTAGTGCTGGAGTGGCAGAACTGGCTGTGTAGAAATAGCTCTGAAAACAACAGCACAGCCCCTCAAGCTTGGGACAAAGTACTCTATGCTCTACAAGCAGTAATGCCCTGCTGAAAAACTCAAGGGTCAAGTAAGTTGGCTGGGAACATGGCCAGGCAGTGAAAATGGACTCAGATTCAGACTCAGACTTTGGAATCTTTCTTTGGTGACAAAGAAGACCAAAACATACGGCCTGAAGAAGTCAACAAAGTCAAAGAGCCTACATCAAAAGCCTCCAAGAAAAACATGAACTGGTCTCAGGCCATGGAAGAGCTCAAAAAGGATTTGGAAAAGCAAGTTAGAGAAGTAGAAGAAAAATTGGGAAGAGAAATGAAAGTGATGTGAGAAAACCATGAAAAACAAGTCAACAACTTGCTAAAGGAGACCCAAAAAAATACTGAAGAAAATAACACCTTAAAAAATAGACTAACTCAAATGGCAAAAGAGCTCTAAAAAGCCAATGAGGAGAAGAATGCCTTGAAAGGCAGAATTAGCCAAATGAAAAAGGAGGTCCAAAAGACCACTGAAGAAAATACTACCTTAAAAATTAGATTGGAAAAAAAAATAAAAAAAAATTAGACTGGAGCAAGTGGAAGCATGTGACTTTATGAGAAATCAAGATATTATAAAACAGAACCAAAGGAATGAAAAAATGGAAGACAATGTGAAATATCTCACTGGAAAAACCACTGACCTGGAAAATAGATCCAGGAGAGATCATTTAAAAATTACTGGACTACCTGAAGGCCATGATCAAAAAAAGACCTTAGATATCATCTTTCAAGAAATTATCAAGGAGAACTGCCCTGATATTCTAGAACCAGAGGGTAAAACAGAAATGGAAAGAATCTACCAATCGCTTCCTGAAAAAGATCCCAAAAAGAAAACTCCTAGGAATATTGTCCAAATTCCAGAGCTCCCAGATCAAGGAGAAAATACTGCAAGCAGCCAAAAAGAAACAATTAGAGTATTTTGGAAATACAATCAGGATAACATAAGGTCTAGCAGCTTCTACATTAAGGGATCAATGGGCTTGGAATATAATATTCTGGAGGTCAATGCATCTAGGATTAAAACCAAGAATCACCTACCCAGCAAAACTGAGTATCATGTTCCAAGCCAAAATAGAGGACTTTCAAGCTTTCTCAGTGAAAAGACCAGAGCTGAATAAAAAATCTGACTTTCAAACATAAGAATCAAGAGAAGCATGAAAAGGTAAACAAGAAAGAGAAAACACAAGGGACTTACTAAAGTTGAACTGTTTTGTTTACATTCCTACATGGAAAGATGATGTGTATAATTCATGAGACCTCAGTACTAGGGTAGCTGAATTAAGGGATTAGCGAGTAATATATTGAGACAGGGAGAAAGGGAGAGATAGAATGGGGTAAATTATCTCACATAAAAGTGGCAAGAAAAAGCAGTTCTGTAGGAAGGGAAGAGGGGGCATGTGAGGAGGAATGAGTGAATTTTGTTCTCACTGGATTTGACCTGAGGAGGGAATACCATACACACTCAATTGGGCATCTTACCCCACAGGAAAGAAGGAGGAAGGAGATAAAATATGGGGGATGATAGAAGGGAGGACAGATGGGGAGGAGGTAATCAAAAACACTTTCGAAAAGGCACAGGGTCAAGGGAGAAAAACTGAATAAAGGGGGACAGGATAGGAAGGAGCAAAATATAGTTAGTCTTTCACGACATGAGTATTGTGGAAGGGTTTTACATAATGATACGCATGTAGCCTATGTTGAATTGCTTGCCTTCTTAGGGACGGTGCGTGGGGAGGGAAGAGGGGAGAGAATTTGGAACTCAAAGTTTTAAAAACAGATGTTCAAAAAAAAAAAAGGTTTTGCATGCAACTAGGAAATAAGATATACAGGCAATGGGGCATAGGAATTTATCTTGCTCTACAAGAAAGTAAGGGAAAAGGGTATGGGGGGAGTGGGGTGACAGAAGGGAGGGCTGACTGGGGAATGGGAAAACCAGAATATATGCCATCTTGGAGTGGGGGGGAGGGTAGAAATGGGGAGAAAATTTGTGATTCAAACTCTTATGAAAATCAAGGCTGAAAACTAAAAATATTAAATAAATTTTAAAAATAATTTATCATGAGAACAGAAATCTGAAGGTAACTAGTTTTAGATAACTTTTGAATTGAGCCCTTTGGCTATGTAAGAAATGGAAGGTACGGCATAATGTTGGTAGATTTCTGTGGTACCAAAAATTATTCAAATCAAAGTGCAGCCCTAGCAAACTTATAAGCTGTAGCTGACTATACATATATTTTTTTTTGGAGCCGGATGGCAGGGCAATTGGGGTTAAGTGACTTGCCCAAGGCCACACAGCTAGTAAGTGTGTCAAGTGTCTGAGGCCAGATTTGAACTCAGGTCCTCCTGACTCCAGGGCCAGTGCTCTACTCACTGTGCCACCTAGCTGCCCTGTATATTGATTTTTACCCATCATTGCTGGGAACCCAATAATCTGAATTTGACTTGGACAGATTTATAAGGATGTGAGACACATACACATGCACACACACACACACACACACACACACACACATTATGTGTCTATTATGTACTAGGTGCTTTGGAAACAAAAACAATGCTGCCTTCAAAGAACTTACATTCTAATGAAGTTGAGCTGGGGCTGTGTCAGGAACTGTTGGCTCTTAGCAATCAAAGACAAAGGCACAATTAACCTCTGTCCTCATGGCACTTTCATTCTACTGGTGTACAGGATGGTGAGGGAGTGACTAGACACAAGAGATACATGGATAAGTTAATACAAAATGTATGCAAAGAAATACGATGAGGTAGATGAGGTCCCTAATAAACGAGAAGAATCAGGAAAAGCCTCCTGTAAGGAGGTATCCTTTGAGCTGACCCTTGAAGGAAGCTAGGGATTTTCTTTTTTGGGGGGCAGGGAGAGGGAATCAAGGGTTGATTTGCCCAGGGTCACACAGCTAGTAAGTGTCAAGTGTCTGAGGCTGGATTTGAACTCAAATGTCTGAGACTGGATTTGAACTCAGGTCCTCCTGACTCCAGGGCCAGCGTTCTGTCCACTGCACCACCTAGCTGCCCCAAAGCTAGGGATTTTAAGAGGGGGAAGTGAGACAAGTGTAAGAATGGGTAAAAGGTATATACAATGACATAGATATGGGAGAGAGAATGCCAACTATGGGGAATCTGGTCTGGCCAGAATATAGGGTGTGCGAAGAGGAGTAATGTACAATTAGATAGGATGGAGGCAGATCATGCTGGGCCACTTGGGGAGAGAAACAATAATGGTACGCAACTGGCTGGCTTGATCAAGTGGACCATGTGTGTGGGGGGGGCACCAATAGAGCGGTTAGGAAGACCATGACCATCAGGTTACCTTCCCCCTTTCTGCTCTCCCCCAGCAAAGGCTACCTAGGACCTATCCAAGCTGCTTCACTGTTCATATAACTTGAGTAAGGTAGGAGTCAATGATTCTATTCCTTCTGGTGAAGCAAAGGACCATCAGGCACTATCGTCTCCTCTGCCTCTATGCCTTGTAGGCCTTGAGAAGAATCATCTGGCCCACTGACTTAACCTAACTGTCCTGTGACCTTTCTATCTGAACCTTGGGCCCTCCAGGCCCTTTCCATCTAAAGATGAACTTTAAAAATATGTATACATATATCAAGAGATCAGGGACAATCTAAATTTTTCCATCTGCATTTACAGGCCTTCTTGGCACAGTCATTGGCATATAGGCAGTGCTTAATAAACAGCTTATTCATTAATATATTCATTCATTGTGGAATTAGCTCTAGGGCAGAATGAACCCTAAAGCCATGATCCCACCATTGTTTCTGAATGCAATCTATGTAGCCACTTTGGAGGTACATGGGGGTGAGGGGGAACTATTCCAGAAAATTTACATACAAACTACTATAATGAAGTTTAATGGCTCCAAAACCCTGGTAGACACAGCATCACTGATATAACACAGAACAAGCTTCTAAATGATTTGGAACAATTACTTGTATCTGGCTTAAATAAGTAGGCAATTAAAATGCCATATACCATTCCAGCCTACCAATTTTCAATTACCTCTGTTGGTAAAGAACTTTAGGATGAATAAGGGAAATGTATAAATAACCACAGAATGTCAATGTCTCCAAAGATTTAATCTTTTCTATCAAATCTTTTAAAGCAGCATTTCTGAAACACAGAGAAATCTTTTACTTGTCCCTACTTATATTAAGTAACTATAGTTTTTTAGAGATCACCAACCTCTACTATAAAAATGCTTCAAATTAGACCAGCTTCCTTTTTCTGAGGGAGAGATTCTTATACCACTTATTTTTAAATAAGAACCTTGTCTCACCAGTGTGAATGACATCATATAAAAACTTTAAAAAAAAATGCATTGTCTATCCTACTAAATTATTTACTATTTGCTTCTTTCCAAACCTCAATGTTTAACTTCATAATATTCACAGAATTTGTTTGTATACAATTTAAAACCTACTACTGTCTTTCTTGCCTTTTTCAGTGAACAAATTTTTATTTGAAAACATTGCCTATTTATCCACTACTTATTTTTTGTTCTAGTAAGCAATTATGATATAATATTCAAGAACTTTGGGAAATAAATATTTTTCATGGTTAAGGAGATCTTAATTAAATAGCAGGAATGATCTTGTGATTAGAGGACAAATTGATTTAATCATTTACTCTGAACATCCTTAGTACTCAGTGAATTATGAAGTATGAATGGCAGGTGCTACTTTATAACTAACCCTAAAAATAAACTTGGGTTCACCATGATCACTAACTTACAGTGTCTGGACACATTCTCTTGTTTGATGATTTAGGTCAAATGACTAAGTTGTACTGGATTTGATATTCTTCAGTGACTCTCCACTCAAAAACCCATAACTTACATAGTATTTAGATATATACCATTTGTGTTCTCCATTTTGTTACATGGGCAAAATCTGATCAGTAACAAGGAGTAATGAGATCATACCATAAAAATATTAAAAGAGAATCAGATAAAGTACTTTTTATAACTATGGCTGTGGGGAAGAATTCTTAAATAAGGAACAGAGCCAATTGCAAAAGATAAAATAGATAATTTCTATTACATAAAATTGGAAAACAAAAACAAAATAAACATAAATAGGATAAAAAGTGCTGCTATCAACTGGGGGGAAAAACCTTAGCGTCAAATATCTCTGATTGAGTCTAAAATCTAAGCTATTTAGGGAATTAACACAAACATATAAAACCAACAGTCATTCCATAAGGGAGAAGAGATTTGGGAGTAGTGAGGGATGGAGTGAATAAACTGTACTCAAAAGAACTGACTAAAGAAGATGGCAAAATGTAGGAAAAATCAATGTTTAAGAAGTTGTAGAGTCATGCTAATACACTGTCAATATAACTGAATTGGTCCAATCATTATGAAAAGTAATTTGAAATAATGTTAAAGAGATGATTAAGATACTACTCTCCCCATCCCAGTGATTCTGAACCCCTTGCTGTCATTACTCAAACCCTATTATCTATCTCCAACTGCCTGCTTCCTCATTCCCATCCCCCTCAACCCAACACCCAACCCCGTCCAATGTCCCACTCTAAAGCTATCTGTCCTTTACAACTGTGTTCTCCAGAATGCTTCTGTAATAGCAATTTAGATTTGAAGATCTTTCCCACCATTAACAGGCCCATGTGACCAGGAAGCCTGAGTCACATGTGGTAGGAGGAGCTTGCTGAGAGGAAAAGGAAGTTGTGTCACAGGAAATGCTAAGAGAGCAGTTACAAGAGTTAGAGCTGAGGGAAAGAGCAGACCTGTAACAGCTGTGCTGTAAGTTTTCTTCTTGGTGACAAGGCCCAGCACGGGGAGGATGGTTTGGGGATGGAGAGGTTCTCTACTGTGGTATTGGGTATCCAATTCTTTGCTGCTGTGATGGACTGGGCATAGTGGTTATGGGATCTAGTCCTCTGGTGTCTGAATAAATGGCTTACTTCTTCTACCGTCTATGTGGAGAGTCTCTTATAGTTTGCGATATAGAACCACATAGGCATTTTGACAGTTATCATCTATGCTGTGATTACTGCCTTGCTGATACAGCTTGCTCAATAGATAATAAAGTTCTTTTCATCTTTAATCTTTTCCTTTCCCACTTCTTTCATCTTCTGGCTCTCACTAAGACCTGGTCTCTTGTTCCAGCTCTAGCTGCATTTTCACTCATTCCCTTTGACTCACTGGTCAAGCTGGGAAGAGTGGGAATACTCTTTACTCCTCATTGTCATTTCCAAGTTCACTCAGCAACTTCTCTTATTCACTCAATTCCTATCTACCACCCAATTAATATTCTGGCAGGTTTTGGGTTGTTTTTTTTAAACTAGCATTCAGGATACTCCCCCTTCCTTCCTCAATGAGTTCAGTACCTGGTTCAGTTTTTCTCTCATCTCTAACTCCCACCCTCATACTAGGAGACTTCAGTATACACACTGACACTCCAATCTTCTAGTTCCTCAAGTTAGTCATTTCTTATGACCTACTTGTCCACCCTACCTCAGCTACACACAGAGATCATGATACCCTTAATCCACAAATGCACCACTTCCATGTTCACAAACTCTAAAACTGCCTTACCTGACCCCAATGTTTTATCATGCCACCTCTCCCTTAGATTTGTAGCCTCAAATTCTGTTCTTCATCTTCACCCAAACCTCCAATCTTTTGACCTCCTTAGTTCTCTCCCAGACCATCACCTCTGCAGTGGCTACATTCTTCTACCTTCCCCATCAGACCTGTTGGTGAGCCAGTTAAACTCTACTGTCCTCTTCTCTTGAGTCCCTTACTCCCTTATCCTATCACTGATCTTGCCCTGTCAAGCCTCAGCCCCAGACTGAACTCCCAACATCTGGTGCCTTTGCTTCTATTCACATGTTGCTGAATGATGCTGGGGAAAATCTCAAAATCGTGCTAACTCTATGTTACATAATCTCAACTGAGCTCTCACTGCTGCAAGGCAATCCTTTCACACATCCCCTAATTGAGTCACTATCTCACTTATCCCAGTAACTTTTCCAAATCTTCTCATCCCTCCTCAGAATTCCCTGCTGTCCCTGTCCCTGCCTGCAACCTCTCGGATGAGAACCCTGCCTCTCTTTTGAGAAAATTTAGGTCATTTATGGAGATCTTTCTCTTTTCCCTTCCTCCTCATTTCATCTCACCCAGATGCCTTCTGCCTCTGTCACTCTCTTCACCTCTGTCTCACATGATGAGGTTGTTCTTTCTTGCCAAGGAACTCTCTACATGCACAAAAATAGATCCCTTTCCATACCACCTGTTCCAACAGAAGGACCCCTCTATCATCCTGAATCACTTATCACCAAAATATGTATGGAATGGAGTGTTATTATGTTGTAAAAGATGAAGAAAGAGACAACATCAGAGAATCCTGAGAAATAGGAGTCAATGCAGAGTGAAGTGAGCAGGACCAGGAGAACAATTTATACAATTACAACAACATTGTAAAGAAAAACAACTCGGAAAGAAAGGGGTCAAAAAGAAAAAAAAAAAGGCAGTATCTTAATAGTTATCTGAATAATCTGAGTGTCAGCGAGGTGTGGCAAGGCCTTTCCAATAAAAGAACTGAATCTATATCGATCAGTTCTAACACATATTGGCTTAGGCAATAACTCTAAACCAGGTGTCTCTCCTAAACTTGACTCCGGTCATCAATTCCACTTATTCCCCACCAAAAAACTGGACTCTGCCCCTAGAATGCATTTGGGCTTTGACAGACTAACTTTGACCTTATTTTGCTCTCTTCTAACCCTCCACAAGACTTCCTGTATATTTCCAACCATGCTCTGTACCTTCCTCTCTTCCAGCTCTTCCCCCCAATAGAATATAAATTCTTTGAGGATGGAGTCTGTTTCGATTGCTTATCCAAGGTGTTCCAAAAGTCTGAAACTAAAACTTTTGAGACAGACTTTATTTGTATGCCTAGAACCAGCACAGTGCCTGGCCCATAGTAAGTGTTTAATAATTTCTTTTTGTATCTAGCTATCTCTCTGGTCGACAGTCTCCAAAATGAACAATCTCTTCCTCCCCTCACCCCCACCCCCACCCCCACCCTCACCCCAGGAACAACCCAATGCTGCAGCGGCTGGACAGAAAAATGGCAGCTTTGGAAGCAGAGAACAATGGGAGAGAATGCAGCTTCAATAGATGATGTCTGCAGAAATCAACTGAAGCTGTAGTGGTAAGGGGAGATTCAGGACCCAGGCAAGGTAGCTGCCAAAGGCACAGCCCAGAAACAACAAGGCACAGCAGGATGCCAAAGCTCAGAGTAAGCATGGTAGGATGCTGGAATGGTGAAAATGATTCTTTTGCTTTGTTTTTCTCTGTTATTCTTCTGGCTAGTCTTTCAACTACATACTTGGCTATTTGATTTCTAGCTCCTGCTTGGTTGGCTGCATCATTTATACTGGATAGAGACTTGAACTGCATTTTCGTAACTCTGATGGTCAAAAACAGCCCCGCACTCTAACTGAGAAAGCTAGTGGTTCCATAGTAACCTGATACATGTGCTACAAGTTTACTTCTTTAACTTCCCTTTTTCAACTTCCCCTTAAAAGGATGGTGTATTTTACTTATCTCTGAATCTCCCTCAGAGTCTTGCACATAATACTTAAAAAATTTTCCCCAAATTTTTATTTAATATTAGGAGAACTGTAAACATAGTAGGAGGGACCAGGGACAAGCCTTGTGATTCCATTGGTATAGGGAATTCTGGGATGAAAAAATTCCTTCCATTAATGCACTCCAACCACTTACTACTGAATCAAGCTGCCTAAAGTACTCAGAGGTTTAGGGACTCATCTGGGGTTCAAACAGCTGGTCAAAGGCAAGACTTCCTGAAACTGAAGCCAGCTCTCTATCCATTATACTACATTGCCTTTCAGTAACGTTATACAGGATAGCAATTTTCAAACATCTTAACTGTATGGACAGGTTGAGTAGATCCACTTGAGCAATCAACAAGGCACCCTCTTTTCTCTAGGGACATGATGTGGTACAGGAGCCCCTTCTAGGGCAGCCCTATCAAGGACTAGGCCTTGGTCAGAGCACACAAACTTGTACACAAAAAAGATCACTGTTGGTTACAAACCATTTGCAGTAGCTGAAGCTACCACATGCTCCAATTTGCCAGATGTTTCCCCTCATAGGGAGAGGTACTAGACCTGTGATTTCAGTGCTGGTGTAAGATGAAGAAACTCCCTCTACCATTGTAGGTCAGCACCTCCTCTGTAACTTAAGAGTCTAACAGTTGCCTAGACCAGTGGCATCAAAGTCAAATGGAGGGGCAGAGGGGGATGGGAAGTGGAAGCTATTACACTAATACCTGCAGGCAGCAAATTGATTTTGTTTTAAAATGTAATTGTCATCTAGGTTTTATTGTATCTTTCCTTATTTTATTAAATGTTCCTAATTACATTTTAATCTGGTTTAGACCCCACTCCCAAGGCCAAAAAACCAGTATGTCCGAGGTAAAACTTTGACTCAAAACAGTTTTTGACTAGAAATGGTTTTTGACTATCAATTGGGGAATGGCTTAACAAATTATGCCAAATGAATGCAATGAAGTATAATTATGCTATGAAAATGATGAAAAGTATGGATTCAGAGAAACTGGGGAGACCTGCATGAAGGCATGAAGCAGAACAAGGAAGACAATTTATACAATGAATATTACATTGTAAAGAAAACTGTGAAAGACTTAAGCTCTCTGAGCAATGCAATAGCTAACCAAGACTCCAGATGACCAATGATGGACGCTGCTTTCTCACTTATTGAGCCTCTTTTTGTATCCCCAGTGCTTAGTGCAGAACCTAGCACACAGTAGGTACTTAATAAATGTTTGACTGACTGACAAGAGAGGGAACAGACTAGAGGCACAGAATGAGCCATATACTTTTGGACATGGACAATGTATGCATTTGTTTTGCTTGTTTGTTACAAGGGAAGACTTGGGGGCTGGGTGGAGAAGGGGAATTACAGTGGTGCCAAAGAAAGAATAGAATAAAAAAAAGTGTCGAAAAGCACTTAAAAATTGCACGGAAGAAAGTAAGAGCAAATTCAGAGGCACATACAAGCAGGACAGTTTTGGAATTACTTGCTATAAATTATTTTTAAAGAAAATAAGCCATAAGTAATAGAGATTATAGTTTCATATGCAAATTTATCTTTGCATAGGGTAATAATTATGCTTGTTGTTGTTTGTCAAGTTCATAATAATAAAAATAATTTTAATAGCAAGCCAGCATCTGAAAAATTAGTTCACCTCACATGAGTAAGGCGTTTAACAAAATAGATATATTGGCTTACCATAAGCTAGTATTTCTATTCTTAGAGTAAATACATCACCACTCAAAACCGAAACTTCAGTTTATGTTGACATTAACCACAAGTTCTGACTAATTTCAACATCTAGGTGAAAAACACCACCACCCTCTCATTTTGTATAACGCTTTATGTTTTTCAAAGTGCTTCTGCATATATTATCTCATTTGATCAACAAGATAATATGTGGTAGTGATTATGATTTATGTTTCTAGTGAAAACTTGCTAATTTTCTTTTTCAAGAAGAAAGGGGTGGGGCAAAAGAGGGAAATGGGGAAGAAAAGACCTAGAATGAAAGAGAATCTCAAAGACCGAGGCTCAGGAGAGTCCAGGAAAGAATCCATCAGCTGAGAACCAGGAGGTGAGTAAGACCCTAGCTGCCCCTAAGCGGGCGTTAATGTGATTTTTTCAAAAGCTGCCAAACTGAGATAGTTTCTCTCTTGGGATGCCAGGAGCTGAGTGGGTAAGATTAGGTTCTTCTAAAGGTCCCTCTTCATAGACTAGTCAAGAAGTATTATGAGCTACTGAACTATTGAAACCAAGATAAAGTAGTGAGATGATAGTTCACAAAATAATTTACAAGGCTTAGCCATTTGCTTAGCCCTACTATTGATTTTCAAGTTACATAACTGGTCCTGGGGGAGCTGGAACTCTATGGACCATAAACTGTTTTCTATCAGGAGAAAGTTAGACTCAATGTGAGAAACATGGATATAGGACCAAAACTTTCCTAGCACTCTCCATCATCATCTCAAGATCTTAGCTATAGGATTAAGCATATCTGCTTTAGAATAAGGAAAGTGGAAAAGTCTTATCGCCTACCTAAATTCCTGCTAGTCCCTTTGAAATGTGATCATTTTAAGAGAAAAGTTTTGCATTGTTCAAAACCTACAATCATGTAGTCTCACTTCAAATCTCATGGAGTTAACACAGATAGAAAACTTAATGTTCTAGAGATTTTGTTTTTGTACAGAAAATATCTATCAGTAAAAGGGGATGATTGCTCGGACATTATAAACAATAGCATACCCTGTAAGAGAGTGCCAAGCCTGGAGTCAGGAAGACTCATATTCCTGAGTTCAAATCTGGCCTCAGACACTTACTAGCTGTGTGACCCTGGGCAAGTCACTTAACCCTGTCTGCCTTAGTTTCTTCATCTAGAAAATGAGCTGTAGAAGGAAATGGCAAGCCACTCCTGTATCTTTGCTAAAAAAAAAAAAAAAATCCCAAATGAAGTCAGAAAGAGTCAGACATGACTGAAAATGACTGACCAACAACAAATAGACAGGACAAAATCTACCTGTGCACATCTATGTACGTATTCCAAAATTATAGGTTACTGCAAAGAAGGAGAGATAACTCTGAAACTGCCCTAAAAAAGGTGACAGGGGCATTATATTACCACTAGGCCAACAGCCTAAAGAAAGAAGAAAAAAGGAATTATATGTACAAAAATATTTATAGCAGCTCTTTTCATGGTAGCCCAAAATTAGAAATTAAGGGAATATCCTTCTATAAGAAACTAAAGGGGAATGACTGAACAAATTGTGATATATAAATGTAATAAAATATTGTTGTGCTATTAGAAGTGGACAGTTTTAGATGAAACTGGAAGAACTCTATGAGATGATTGAGAACTTAGTAAGAAAAACTAGGAGAACAATTTATACAGTGAAAACATGTTCTTCCATGTGATCCGCATGACAACACTGAATTAAGTACCATTACAACTCCAATTTTACAGATGAGGAAACTGAGGCTAACAGAGGTTAAGCAACTTGCCCAGGGTCATATAACTAGTAAGTACCTATGACATTTAAAACAATTGAGACACAATTTATTTATGAGACATAATTTATTAATCATTTTATTAATAAGACTAGTATGTTATTAATAAAATAGGGAAGCGGGACTCTCAAATACCAAAGAGCCCTCTGTTTCAACAATCCAGCTAGAAGCTTCTGTGGGGGTGTAAGATCCACCAACAACCAGCACCCAGAAAGCTGCCAACACACTGCAAAAGCACAGGTTCTTTTGATCTGCTTTAGTAAGGAAAGCAATGTTAAGGGGTTGACAAGCTTACTTTAATTCAGCACACAAATATCATTCACTTAGTTTAGGGGAAAAAAACCAGCACCCTGAACTTCAGAGCAAAATACAAACAAAGTACAAACATAGACAGACCTTGTCTGATTCAAAGCCCAATACATAGTTACCAGAGTTTAACAAAGTCCCAGCATCCGGGTTACAAGCTGGAGGGCTCTTGGCTACAGCTGCCCGCACTCTCCAAACGCCACCAAGAGTGAGAGCCCTAAACAAATTACAAACATCGACAGACCAAATACAGATTCCTAGTTACCAACACCTAGGCTCAGCCTGGGAGCTCATGACATGGGCTGGCCCAGAGTCACGCGTGCCACCATGGCTGTGGTAAAGAGCTCCAAAGAAGAGAAAGCCAACCCCTGGTTTTATATCTTTTTCAGGGTCAGGGGTGAGTCACACATACACACCCATGTGACCTAGAATCGTCACAAAGAGGTGACTTAAACCCACATGATCTAAAAGCCTCTGCTGTCCCAGCCATGTCATTCAAAGTCATGCGTAAACTAGGCCTTCCCCTGAGTTAGCCCTACCTTGGTTTACAAGCTGGAGGGCTTCTTAGCTACAGCTGCCTGGGAGTCTCCAAAGGCCACCAAGAGTGAAAGCCCTATGCAAATGGCTCTGTCTTCTCTTCTTATAGGGTTTCAGACGTCATCAAATGTCATCTGAATGACCAGAACTTAGGCTGCTATGATTGGCTCTTGAGTTAGCACCTCCCCTTAGTTAGCCCCACCTTGGGCACCACCTTAGTTACCAATCCACACCCACATAGGTTTTATACCTAATAGGGGTTTGGGCCTGGGGCTTAGCACCTAGTAAGGCTCAATCAAATACACTGAATTGCTCAAAGGGAACAAAAGCCAAACTCTTCAAGGGCACTTAGTTGAACTAAGTGCTAAGTGCCCATTTTGCTTACCAACACACCCTCATGGCTGTGGGCTCCCAGTTTCTGTACTTTTGGAAGAGTGGGTATTCCTGAGGGTGGCAATCAACTCTGATTGGTCAACAATTAATGAGAAAATATTATAATGAGGGTCTTGGGAGTACTGACTGAACACCCAAAATATGGTCAGAGACTTCTCAATTTCCATGTCACCTGTCCAACAAAAGGGAGAATCCACATTTTCCCAGACTTGTCAGAGTAAATACAATGAGCAGGAATCTACCCCTTAGATCAGCCTGGCTGTCTTTGAGAAAGATTTCCCACATTGGTTGATTTCTGGATGAGGAAGTAGAAAAGGCAAAAAACCTTGGCTTTGATTCAATAATTAGAAATTAATAAAAGAGAGAAATAATCATTTCTCTCATTCCTGATTCAGAATTTGAACTCAGATCCTCCTGACTTTGATGTGCTGCATCATCTAGTTGTCAGATAAAAAAAGAGAATATGATGCAGGTTAGTAGAGATCAATGGTACCAAATTCAAATATAAACAGGGGCCACTGAATGTAAGGATCCCTGCAGGCCTGCAGATTGACTTGGTCTCAAAATGTGGTGTCATCTACATTTATCGCATTTTCATTTATTTCATTAAATATTGCCACATTCTATTTTAATCTGCTTTGGGCCAGACTTCAGAATGTTGTAGGCTGCCTTCACACAGGCAACATGTTTGATGCCAGAGGGAAGGAGAGGGAACAGGACAGCTAGAATGACTGAGTTCATAAATTTACTATTTTATACCAAAGGGATTCTCCATCTCCTAATTTTATCCACATCTAGATCAACCAAAATTGGTATACTCACAGGTGCCTAGATTGGTGCCTTTGCAGAAAGGTCTTCATAATAAAAACAGAATAACCTTCAACTGCCTTGGGTCATGATGGGTCATTCTAGAGACTGGATAGAGCCTATTTCTTGGGTTGTGGTTCTATGCTCGGCTTCCTTTACTAGAACCAGGCCAAAATCAGTAACCAAAGGTAGTTGGGAAGCAAAAACACCGCCGCTGCTGCCACCACCACCACCACCGAACAAAAACATGCTTTCTAATAAGCTTTTGAATTAGTGTATATTTGATCACTGATTTGTATGCTGTCAATAAATGATATGGTCAGATAAGAAGTGGGTGAGGTCATGTTTCATTTATTTATATATAGAAGTGGACTAGTGAAGGCAGCTAGGTGACTCAGCGGATAGAGAGAGCATCAGCCTGCAATCAGAAAGACCTGATTTCAAATCCATCCTCAGACATTTACTTAGTCATGTGACCCTGAGCAAGTCACTTAACCTGTTTGTCTCAGTTTCCTTATCAGTAAAATGAGGATCATAATAGCAGCTATCTTGCAGGGTTGTTGTGAGGATCAAAAGAGTTCATATTTGTAAAGTGCTGACTACGGTGCCTGGCACACAGTAGGAACCACAAAAATGTGAGCATTTATTTTTGTTATTATTATCATTATTAATATATGAGGGGTGGCAGAGCTATTCGAGACAGAATCAAAAGGTTTTGGGAAATGATTGGATACAGAAAGGAACAGGGGAAGGAATCTGAGGCAGAATGCCTAAGAGAACAGTGATTCTCTTACCAGCAACCAGGGGACTCAGAAGGGTAAGGACACTTTGGATGACACGTAGTAATGTTTTTAAAGTGAGTTTAAAGCACCAACAGGACATCCAGAAAGATATATTCAATAGCCAATTGAAAGTGTGGGTCTGGAGCTCAGAAATAATCTAGGGCTCTTGATTACTACAGTAAAGGAAAAAAAAACCTCAATGAATGTGAATTGTATCATACATTTGAGAAACAGGCTCAAAATCTGGCTGTGAATATCATAGAGAGACAGAATAAAGAAAGTTCCAAAGTGCTTCCAGAACTCTCTGAGGATCAGAAAATAGGATGATCTAGCTGTAGCCAGAGGAGCAAAGAACTTGGTCAACAAGATGGAGAAAATATTTCCTTGGCTTGGTTTCAACCAGAAAGTTAGTGGCCAGTTGATACACTCCTGTGCACAAGACATAGAAAATGGGAATGAAAGTCCTAAGAATAGATAACCCTCAACTAAAATAATAATAATAATAATTTAATAATTTTAAGTCCAAACAGTCAGAGGTTGTAAGCGAACAGCATTCATCAGTGTTCTCGGAGAAGCCAGCTTTATTCACTGCAGACTTAAGCAGGCAGGATCCTGGCCTGTAAGAGTCACAATGGAGGAAGGAGCCAGCTCCCAGTAATTCACTGTACACAGAGTTGGGGTAGACAGGGCTCATGACTTGAGTCCCTCCACGACACCTGGGCCCTGTGCAATCTCTAGAGCCTACTTCCAGATAATGACTGCAGAAGGAAGTGACTAACAGGGCAAAGGTAAGAGTCAGCATGGGGCCAATAGGAGAAAGAGGCAAAAGCCAGAGACTGTGGCAGAGGGCAGAGACTGCTCCCAGATCTTCTATGCATCTTTGTGTCAGGAAGCTGCAGCAACATCTAGACTACAGAAGGTTCAGAAGGAAAAAGGTTCTGTGCCCATCCTATACTATCCAAGGGGCAGCAGCGGGGGTGGGGGGGGTGAGGAGAGACTGGCCAGGTACAGTCTCAATCGAGGAAGTAAGCCTAGAATTAGCAGCAAAGAGAAAAAAACTTGATATGATGAATAAATACTAAGGATTGAGAGAAGCCCAAGAAATAAACACAAATAAGACAGTAAACACAGTATAGATATGTTTTAGAACTGACCACCATCATCTGCTTTCTACCAAAATACTAGGGCATTTTCTGATTTGTTCTCATTCCCAGTTCTAAAGCAATCAAGGAACTATGTTCTGATATTTCCACATCTCCCTAAGAAATTAGGTCTCAGCAACCACCAAAGTTTACTAAATAGTTTTTATTTAATAAAAATGGAAACCTCTATTTTCACATAAGCATTTACTTACATCTCTCACTTGCTACATATGTGTGTATACATTTACATAGATATCTCAAACCTAATCTCCTAGGTTTAACTAAATATCAAAGTAGCTAACTATATTATTTATTAACAGTGTAACAAACAATATAACAACATAATTATTTCAGTTGTATCAGAAAGGAAAAAGATTACAACCAAAGTCACCACAATTTGTCTTCAATTTTAAAAACAATGTCCCAACTTTCAGTTTGCTTAGAATATCAATTAAAATCTCTTCTTGAGAATTCTTTTGATTTATCAAAGGCCTAGAAGCTAAGGAGGTTCACAGCAATTGGGGAATGGCTGAACAAGTTTTGGTATATGAAATAACCTAATTTTATTGCACCATAAGAGATGACTGAAAGGAACTTTTCAAGGAAAATCTAGCAAGACTTGTATGAACTGATGGTGGCTGGAAAGCAGGGACTTGCGTGAGCTCCCCACCACGTCCCTCCAAAAACCTATAAGAAATGGCTCTGAACAAATTCTAGAACTGCAGAACCCACAAAATAGCAGATGGAAGCAGGGATCCAGCCCAGGACAGCCTGGATGGTCACTGGATGAGGTCTATCGCGCAGGGAGTGGAGGGGAGCGGAGCTCAGCGTGGGAGGCAGCAGGACCAGCCAGACCAGGAGCTGGGCAGAACAGCCCCTAGCACTCTGAATCAGTGAGCTGTGGCAGTTACCAGACTTCTCAACCCACAAACACCAAAAACAACAGAGAAGGTTAGTGGGAAAAGCTGTGGGGGACAGAGTTTGCGGTTAGGCCACCGCCCCAGGGGCAGCGGGGGAGGTGCAGCTACAGAACTACAGCTGCAGTTACTTCCGGCCCCAGGCCCACATGATGGGAGGAATTAAGTGGCGGATCAGAGCGGGAGTGAAGAGCCTGCCGAAGATTTGCTCAGCTCTGGGTTGGTAGTTCTTGAGGAAGGAGGAGTGCTGGTGTGGCAGAGCTGGCTGTATAGAAATAGCTCTGAAATCAAGGGCGCATACCCTCAAGCTTAGAACAAAGTACTCTTTGCTCTACAAGCAGTCATACCCGGACGAAAAACTCAAGAGTCAAGTAAGTTGGCTGGGAACATGGCCAGGCAGTGAAAATGGACTCAGATTCAGACTCAGACTTTGGAATCTCTTTTTGGTGACAAAGAAGACCAAAACATATGGCCTGAAGAAGTCAACAAAGTGCAAGAGCCTACACCAAAAGCTTCCAAGAAAAAACATGAACTTGTCTCAGGCCACAGAAGAGCTCAAAAAGGAGTTGGAAAAGCAAGTTAGAGAAGTAGAGGAAAAACTGGGATGAGAAATGAGAATGATGCAAGAAAACCATGAAAAACAAGTCAATGACTTGCTAAAGGAGACCCAAAAAAATACTGAAAAAAATATTGAAGAAAACAACACTTTAAAAAATAGACTAAGTCAAATGGCAAAAGAGCTCCAAAAAGCCAATGAGGAGAAGAATGCCTTGACAGGCAGAATTAGCCAAATGGAAAAGGAGGTCCAAAAGACCACTGAAGAAAATACTACCTTAAAAATGAGATTGGAGCAAGTGGAAGCTAGTGACTTGATGAGAAATCAAGATATTATAAAACAGAACCAAAGGAATGAAAAAATGGAAGACAATGTCAAATATCTCATTGGTAAAACCACTGACCTGGAGAATAGATCCAGGAGAGATAATTTAAAAATTATTGGACTACCTGAAAGCCATGATGAAAAAAAGAGCCTAGATATCATCTTTCAAGAAATTATCAAGGAGAAGTGCCCTGATATTCTAGAGCCAGAGGGTAAAATAGAAATTGAAAGATTCCACAGATCGCCTCCTCAAACAGATCCCAAAAAGAAAACTCCTAGGAACATTGTTGCCAAATTCCAGAGCTCCCAGATGAAGGAGAAAATACTGCAAGCAGCCAAAAAGAAACAATTTGAATACTGTGGAAAAACAATCAGGATAACAGACCGAAGGGCTTGGAATACGATATTCTGGAGGTCAATGGAGCTAGGATTAAAACCAAGAATCACCTACCCAGCAAAATTGAGTATCATGCTCCAAGGCAAAATATGGATTTTCAATAAAACAGAGGACTTTCAAGCTTTCTCAGTGAAAAGACCAGAGCTGAATAGAAAATTTGACTTTCAAACACAAGAATCTAGAGTAGCATGAGAAGGTAAACAAGAAAGAGAAATCATAAGGGACTTACTAAAGTTGAACTGTTTTGTTTACATTCCTACATGGAGAGATGGTGTGTATGATTCATGAGACCTCAATATCATAGTAGCTGAAAGGAATATGCATATATATATATATATATATATATATATATATATATATATATATATATATATATACACACACAGACAAAGGGCACAGGGTGAGTTGAATATGAAGGGATGATATTAAAAAAAACAAAATCAATTTAAGGGATAAGAGAGGAATATATTGAGAGAGGGAGAAAGGGAGAGATAGAATGGGGTAAATTATCTCGCATAAAAGTGGCAAGAAAAAGTGGCTCTGTAGGAAGGGGGAATGAGTAAATCTTGCTCTCATTGGATGTGATCTGAGGAGGGAATACCACACACACTCAATTGGGTATCTTACCCCACAGGAAAGAAGGAGGAAGAAGATAAAAAAGGGGGGATGATAGAAGGGAGGGCAGACAGGGGGAGGAGGTAATCAAAAACAAACACTTTTGAAAAGGGACAGGGTCAAGTAAGAAAATTCAATAAAGGGGGATAGGTTATGAAGGAGCAAAACATAGTTAATCTTTCACAACATGAATATTGTGGAAGGGTTTTACATAATGATACGCATGTGGCCTATGTTGAATTGCTTGCCTTCTTAGGGAAGGTGGGGAGGGAAGAGGGGAGATAATTTGGAACTCAAAGTTTTAAAAAGAGACGTTCAAAAACAACAACAACAAAAAAAAGTTTTTGCATACAACTAGGAAATAAGATACACAGGCAATGGGGCATAGAAATTTATCTTGCCCTACAAGAGAAGAAGGGAAAGGGGGATGGGAGAGGAGTGGGGTGACAGATGCGAGGGCTGACTGGGGAATGGGGCAACCAGAATATACGCCATCTTGGAGTGGGGGGAGGGTAGAAATGGGGAAAAAATTTGTAATTCAAACTTTTGTGAAAATCAATGCTGAAAACTAAATATGTTAAATAAATTTTAAAAAAAAGAATTGGGAGAGCAATAAATGCCAGTTGATTGAAAAAAAATAAACTATTGATTGCTTATGATCTTCAAAATCCAATACAAAATCCTTGGTTATTGAAAGCACTTCA
Organism: Trichosurus vulpecula; assembly: GCF_011100635.1. Classification (NCBI taxonomy): domain Eukaryota; kingdom Metazoa; phylum Chordata; class Mammalia; order Diprotodontia; family Phalangeridae; genus Trichosurus; species Trichosurus vulpecula. Next base: position 547,246,718 of record NC_050573.1, on the reverse strand, counting down.
TAACCTAACTCGCTCCTCCATTTACAATTTTCTTATACATTACTCCCCACCCTGCACAGAAGTCAGAAGTCAGAATTCAGCCTAAGGAGAAGGAGCAGGAACTCTGAGTCAACATAGAAGTAAGAGAGAGTGCAAAGTGAAGAGTGGAAGCCAGGGAACTTCAGAGACCAGAGAACTGAGAGAAGAGAACACAGAACACAGAATCCCTAGCAGTTGGGATTCATGAGTGAGTGTTTACAGGAAGGCCTTTGCAGAAGGGAAGGTTACAGGATGACTTGGTTCTTTGCCGCAATACTATTTTATAGTTTCTTTGCTGCTACGTTGAGGTGGGCTTACTGGTTTTGGAATATAATTATTGCTATGTCAAATTGGAGTTATTGGTCTTGGAATCTGATCCTCTGGTGTCTAAATAAATTTTATACTTCCTCTGCCTTCTAAAAAAAAAAAAAGATTTGTATGAACTAATCATGAGAAAAGTAGGCAAAACTAGGAGAATAATTTATACAACAAAACCAACATAAAGACAAAAGCTCTGAAAGACTTAAGAACATTGGTCCCTGTAATCATCAACCACAATCTCAGAGGGCTGAAATTCAAGTATACTAGTCCTCAACCTCCTGACACAGAGGTGATGGACTCACATTGCAGAATGAGACATACATTTTTGGGTAGTGAGAATGTGGGAATTTGTTTTGTTTGCCTATGCATAGTTGTTATAAAGGCTTTGTTGTTGTTGTTGTTTTTTTTCTCAGTTTGTGGAGGTCTGGAGGAATAAGGGAGACAGAATTATTTTGTCACCTACCTCCTCCAAAAAAAAAGTAAGAAAAGGTCATTGGAATTTTTTTTTAACTTAATAGTATTTTTTTAATTACATGTAAAGATAGTTTTCAACATGTATTTTTGAAAGATTTTGAGTTCCAAATTTTTCTCCCTCCCTTCCCACTCCCTAAGACAGCAAGCAATCTGATATAGGTTATACATGTACAATCATGTACAACATATTTCTGCATTAGTGAAAACATGTTTTTTTAAGTGCACAAAAGGAAACAGAATGAAGGGCAAAAGGAATCATGGGCAAGCAGGGCAGCTTTGAAAATCACATGGGGGGCCAACTAGGTGGCGCAGTGAGTAGAGCACCGGCCTTGGAGTCAGGAGGACCTGAGCTCAAATTCGGCCTCGGATACTTGACACACTAGCTGTGTGACCTTGGGCAAGTCACATAACCCCAATTGCCCTGCCTTCCCCCCTCAAGAAAAGAAAAAGAAAAAAACATGATGAATTTCTTATGTGCTTAAACAAAAAGAAAGTTTGTACATAACAGAGATCTATAGTTTCATGTAAAAATTCCCCTTCTAGTCCTGCAAAGAGAGGACAAAGACACAAAAGAAGATTAAGGATCTACGATCTAGTCTAATCTTCTATTTTATAGATGAGGAAACTGAATCCCAGAGAGGCCAAATGACCTGTCCAAAATTACACAGGCAGACCTTTGATGTGGAACCTGGCAGATAGTTGAGTAAGAGGCAGCAAAACAACTCAAATCTCTCATGCAACTCCTCCAATTAAGATTGAGGAAGAACATCAAACAGAGGAGTTATATGCAAATTCAAGGAAAAACCATTTTCCAGCAAAAGATACTAGTGAAGATGGGTTAGGAGATTCTTTCCCATCTCCATTTTCCCATCCCCATGCAAACCAGACAAGAGGGTAGGCTAGAGCTAGTAAGACTGGTGATCTCTTCTCTACTCTACCTCCTCCAACAACCAAAATTATTATACTTTCTGTAGACCTATTGATTGTCCCTCTACCTGTTGCATGTATGACCCTCAAAGTTTCTGGCCAGAACAGAAAATCCCTCCCAGATGAATATTTTTGTGATAGTAAATTAGTCCATTTGTCACAATTCTTACTTAGCCCTTAGTCATTGAATGGGCGTTGCCTCAGACAAAATGAGGTCTGGGAAAGATTTTAATTTAGAAAGGCCAAGGTCACCCGCTGCATCCTGGGCCATTGCCAGTACTCTTCACTTTTGTCTTGCCCCTGGACTCCAATGACTCTGGAACAGAGAGAGAGGCTGACGACTTTGCACAGCTCTGCCTCACTTAAATCTAATTCACATACAAATCAAGACATTACCACGTGATATCATTGGTCTTTGAGAACTGAAGGAACAGCAATGACAAGGTATGGAAGGACTCATTTTAGTTGATGTTTGTTAAGGTCAGAATTGTTTTTTAAACGGGTGGGGGTGGGGTGGGGAGGGAGAAGAGAATCCTCTAGATATTACTTCCTGAAATAAGAATTGAACAATGTCAGGAATAAGTTCTCTTAGTCATTTTTCTTTGTCTTCTCTTCATGTAAATTAATAATCTCTCCAGAATGGGAATGAAACTGTTTCATAGGCTACTTCCAGAATGACATTTAAATCTTTAACTCCAAGACTCCACTGACTCTTAAAGAAAAGTACCAGTATCTACAACCTCTGAGGGACGAGTTATTGATTCTGGTGTTACATTTCTCCCTGAAGAAAAACTTTCACTCTTTGAAAATTATTTCAAGGTACATCAAGAGGGGTTCCGGGTCACATGAGCAACAAGACGGATGATGAGACATTTTCTCTGATCCTCATGATCTCTTAAACTTCTCCAAAATAGAGAACAGGTACCAAAGATAAAGCAACTTTAGCTGTCTCCATGGTCTAGGACACCCAGAATCCAAAAGGAGGAAAAAAAAATCCATGAACTGACACATGGGGACCCTGAGTTCACTGAGCACCCCTCTCCCACCTCTCACACTACAGAGAGGGAGGCTACACTAGCAGACCCAAGGACCTGACACATGTGTGGGAGCTTGCAACAAAACCTAACCCCACACCTGGTCTCTCTTCCTTCTTTCCGGTGCAGTGGGGACCCAACCTCCAGGCTTCAGAAGTCTGTTCAGGAAGTGACACAGTCAGCATGGCAGGTGGCTACCCCCAAGGAAACCACCATCAGAGAGGACAGAGTCAGAAGGCGAGTAAGAAGAAATGGGGGGGGGGGGGGCGGCGCCAGGGAAATAAAGATTGAAATTACCAAAGATCTCAAGACCTTGAACATAAGCAGATGAATCAACAAGGAAAACATTAACAATGGAGGGAAATATGACCTCCAGATCTCATAAATGAGTTCAGGCATCTATGAATAAATATTGCAAAACAAAGGAAAATGATCTAGCACTTAATGAGATAGAAGACCCTGTGATGTATAAGGAGAGCATGGAACCACAACACACTGTTTCTGAGGAGGTCAAAAGAGAAATGAAAATTACAAGAGCAGATTTTATGGCCTGCATAGCAAAAATAAAGCAGAATTTAAAAAAAACAACTCGACTCTGCGATGTCCCACTAAAGACATAAAAGAAAGAACAATAGATTGGGAATGCAAATACATGGAAGTGAAGGAGAATTTAGAAGAAGAGAAACAAAAAACAGTAACATTAAAAGAGAATATGCTCATTATGTAAGCAAAACATTGATCTCGGAGACAGGATACGTAGAGACAACCTAAAGAACATAGGTCTGCCAGAAAAACACTATAGGACAAAAAAAAAAACCTTAACAACATAATGAAGGAATAGAAGAGAACTTCTGAACATAGAAAAGGAAATATCAATTGAAAGAATTCATAGATTGCCTCCAGGAGAAAAAAAAAAAAGCCAAAGCTGCAAACTGCAAGATACACATTGGTTAAATTTAACAACTGAATTCAGAAACAAAGTGTTTTGCATGTGATCATGAGAAAGGGAATGTGAATAACTTATGACTATTCTGCACCTGCCAGAAAACATAGGAGGGAATGTAACAATGCATTCCAAAGAGCAATGGAACTCAAGATGTAACCCCCAGAGACCTACCCTGCAAGGCTGAGCTTAACCACAAATGAGGAAAGATGAACATTCAAAAATAAAGAGGTGTTTCTGAAACATTTTTAGAAAGAAAATAAGAACTAAAGAGACTATTTGCTTCTTGAATACCACAAATAAAAGAAATGCAGAAAATGAATAAATGCAGCAGTCAAGGATAGCAACAGCAACAGAGCAACAGTAAAAAGACCAACCAGTGAGTGATTTCTTTCTAAATATACACAAGGGGTGAAGTCCTGGGGAGAGAACAGTGAGGAGTGGGCCTGGGGTATGATGGACAGAACTTGGTGACCCCCTGACACAGGTGAATCAATACTTCTTTTGTGGGATGACATTGAAACACGGGAGTGTACAGGAGAGGGGGGCAGGAGTGGATGAAGAGTGGAGTAGGGGGATAGAGAAGAATGTGATGTGCCAGTGTCAAATCTACTGCTGGCAGTGAGGGGAAGATGACTCCTGTGGTCTTAGAAAGAGAAGAAGCTATTGGAGCCTGGGTAAAGAGGGGTGGAAAACTGAAAAAGAGGGGAAAGGAAGAAGTCTTTGCTTTGGTGATAGTGGAATCTTCCACTGATGAACGAACGCTTCTATGAGTAAGTGAAGGGAGATAGGGCCCTGGTGCTGAGTGTGGCGTGGAGAATTTGGTGCTTGAAAAGTCTACTGGTCTGAGCTGGTTGGGGAAGGAAGGGAGAGTTTGGAACTGGAACTCCTTTGGTGCAACTGGCCTTTAGGAGAGTGGGAGATTACATGAACCCAGGGAGAAAATTCTGAGATAAATGGGGGAAGGTATATAGATCAGTGGTGGGCTGCACAATCAGGGAAGTGGTAGGGCCCTACCATGGGGCAGTGTCTTCTCTGCAATAACTGGCATTGTGCTAGGACGGAGGCAAGGAAAAGAGGAATCCATGAGGCAAGCTCTACAAGGCAGTGGCAGAATCTGCCTGCAGGGGAATGCCTAGAGTGGAGACTTGGGAAGTTTGTACGTTACTAGGAATACAGAGAAAATGTTTATGGGGGTCATGAACCAGAGAATGAGATCTAGAGCAAACAGAAAGAGAGGATGGATAATGAAGAGCTTTAGAGAAATCCTCCTTGGAAAGGGGCATTAGTTAGATAATAAACTAATGCATACGACTAGTTGAAGGGGAGGAGAAGGAGGAGGAATCTGCTTGACTGAGGTGGGGGGAAAAGGTGTAAGAACTACTTAATCAGGCAGAAGCAGGAAAAAAAGGAACAAATAAGCAAAACTCAAAGGGAAAAGGGTAAAAAAGGAGGAGAGAGAATCAGGAGTGAGGAGAAGAGAAGCAGTGAGAACAAGGCCATCTTAAAAAAAGATTAAGGTAAAGTAACTGAAGGTATTGTGTTTAAAGCAGAAGAGGGAGGCAATCATAAGTTGGGAAAAAAAAAACAACAAACCAGTATTAGAAACAAGTAGAGGAAAACATAAATCTAACTCTCACAATTTTAAATGTGAATGGATTAAACAATTCAATAAAACAAAAAAGAGTGACAGATTGGATAAGAAAACAAAACCCTCCAAGCTGTTGTTTCCAGGAGACACATTTAAAAAACAAAGATATAGACAAAATAAAACTAAGGAGATGGAAAAAACTTACTATGGATTAAGTGAATCAAAAAAAGCAGGAGATGCAAACATTGTATCTGACAAAGCAAAAACAAACACTGAAAAAATAAAGAGGGTTAAACAAAGAACTATATTATGCTGAAAGGAACCATAAACAACAAACTAGAATCAGTAATAAACTTACACACTCCAAATGCCTTAGTATCCATATTTAAAAAGGAAATTTATCTCAGGTATAAGAAGACATAGGCAGTAACACAATGTAACAGGAGATTTTAATATCCCTCTCTCAGTTTTGGATAAATCTAATAGAAGGATAAACAAAAGGGAAAATATGGAACTGAACAAATTCCTGGAGGAAATAGAGTTAAAAGACTTACGGTGCCTTCAAGGTACATCAAACTCTTAGTAATATTACATATAATTCACCTGAAATGCAAAGTATGTCCTTTCAGAGAAGAGCAAAAAAATACAAGACCAAGAACAGTGGTAATGATAGTTAAATTTAATAATATCACATTATGCATATAACTCTATATGTATATATGTATACATACATATAAAGTTCAAATCAACATTATATATAATTTAACAACGAATTATGTCTAGTAAGCACTTCTCTTGCAACATCATAATTTAAACTATTAAAAGTTTTGATGGTTCTAATTTAGATGCCTTCTATCACTATCTCCTTCTTCACCCCTATGTCATATGAAGAGGTGGACTTTTTTCCAGTCAAAGCAAACCCTGATTCTGCACAAGTGTTCCCTTTCAATTCTGTCTCTCTAGCAGATTATCCCTTTTATCATTCCTACTCTCTCACTAATCTTTAATCTCTCCCTGTCTACTCACTGCTTTTCCTGCTCCACAAACATGCACCTGTTGCCCCCATCCTCAAAAAATGCTCATTTCATCTGTCTATCCCTGCTATGGTTCTGTATCTCTTTTTGTGGCTAAATTCCTTGAAATGACCTTCTATAACTGGTGTCTTTTCTTTCTTTTCGCTCTTCTTAACTCTCTATAGTCTGATTTCCAACCTCATTATTCAACGGAAACTATTCTCCCCAAATCGTCAAATCCAATAGCCCTTTCTCAATCCTCATCCTTTTTGACCTTTCTGCAGCCTTTGACACTGCTGATCATCCTCTTTTTGAAACTCTCTTCTCTGTAGGGTTTTTTTTTAAATGACATTGCTCTCCTCCTCCTACCTGTTTGACCATTCCTCATTTTCTTTTGCTAGATCTTCATCCAAGTCATGCCCACTAGCTTTGGATAGCCACCAAGGTTCTGCCCTGGCCCACTTTGTTCTCCCTCTACACTATTTCATTTAATGATCTTATCAATTCCTTTGGATGAAATTACCATCTCTATGCAAATCCCCAGATTGACTTATCTAGACATAACCTCCCATTTCAAATCTTCAATGCCAGTTAGACATTTCAAAATGCATGTCCCATAGGCATTTTAACCTCAACATGTCCAAAACCAAACTCATTATCTTTCCTGCTCCAAACCAACACTTCTTCCTAACTTTCCTACTATTGTCAAGAACACTACCACCCTCCCGGTGACCCAGGCTCACAATCCTTGACTCCTCATTCTTTCACTCTCTCCTGTTTCCAAATCTTGTTTATTTTACCTTTATAACATATCTTTTAAGCACTCTCTTCCTTCAACACTGTCACCACCTCAGGCCCTCATTGCCACATTCCCGGACTACTGGAGACTACTGAAATGGTCTGCTGATTAATCTCCCTGCTTCAAGTCTCTCCCCATTCCAATCTATTCTCCACTCAGTGGTCAAACTAATCTTCCTGAAGAATAAGTCTGACCAAGTCACCCATCCTCTATCTCACTGAATAAACTCCAGTGACTTTCTGTCACCTCTACAATCAGATATAAAATCCACTATTGGCATTCAAAGCATTTCTTAACCTGGCCCCTTCCTGTATTTCCAGACTTGCTATGACTTTCTCCTGCCCTCCTCCTCAACGCTCTATGGTCCAGTGACACTGTCTCTGCAGGTATTCAAATAAGCTCCATCTCCTGATTCTAGGTCTTTTCACTGGCAATTTCCCATTTCTGGAATTCTCTCTCTCTTCTGATCTCCATTTCTTGGCTTTGTCCCAGCTAAAATCCCACCCTCTGTAAGAAACCATTCCCAAACCTCCTTAGTAATAATGCCTTCTCTCTGTTGATTATTCCAATTGATCCTGTGCATATGCTGTTTGTACATAGTTGTTCACTTGTTGTATCCCCCATTAGACTGTGATTTCCCTGAGAGCAGGGACTGTATTTTTTTTTTTTTTTGCTTTTCTTTGTATCCCCACCACTTAACACAGTGCCTGGCACATAGTAGGTGCTTAACAAATGCTTATTGATTAATTCTTTTATGACATACATTGACCTTTCTCCATCTATACCTAAGTTGGTTAATGACATGAGCTCATTACTAGTATTTCTAAACTCTAAGACTCGTCTCTTTATGCTGGGAGCTTTACAACTAAGGTGTTAGGCAAGAAAAGTTCTGCCTCTGGGTTCATCCCTCTTCCTTTGATTGTTTCTTTATATCCAAAATACAACTATCTTGATTTCTTACAAATGTAGAACTTTGTTTACCTCACTTTTCAATTTCTTCTTCATCTGAGATATCCCACACTTAAGTTTTTCTACCTGGTTATTAAGTCTCCCTAATCTTTAAACACAAAAATTTTTCAGTAAAACTATCTTTTTTCAGTCCTTGATTTAAAAAAAAAAAAGCTTGGTGTTTCTAAATAGTGGATATCTGCTTCCTCTGAACCAAGTGATAATTCTTCTCTCAAGGGCATTTGTCCTATTTATGGCCATCTAGTCCACATTTCTTAAATGAAAAGTAATTATACTTCTCTGCTCGTATCATGACGATCATATTTTTATCTAAAACTGCTGTGATCTGACTGATGAGGTTGTTCTTGCTATTTTGGGGGTCTGAGATGAGCTCCATCCTTGACCCCATCTTTATTTCCAAATACTAATTCTTTTTTTTCTGTTTAGAAATTTATTCATTTATTTTTCATCCACACAATAAATATTTTTAAAAGTATCTTTGTTTTCATTTATTTTGCATATTTAATGTATTATATTTTAAAAATATTTATGAATAAAAATTATAATTTCACTTATTACCAACTGCTCATTCATCAAATATTTGTCCCTTTCCTTTTGTCTTTATCATTCTTTTTTTAAAAATTTATTTACCAAATACTCATTCCTTAGAATTAAGTTTCTTATATTCCAAATCTGAAGTCCTTATTCAGGTGTATTCCTCCACTCATGTGTTGATCTAGACCACCGTTGTAACACATGACAATACTGCTTCTTTTACTTTGTGGTGATTTTGCCTAAGACTGTTATGAACCTCTGTCTTCTCTGTCTTTTGTCTTCAGTGTCACCTTACAACAGATCTCTGTAAACTTTGTATTAGAATCAATATTATCAGGGCAACTTTCTTGTTATGCGCTTGTAAGTAGCCCATTACAGGAAAGAATGCTCTAGGACTAGGTGAGGGTGAATCTTCTCAAGGTAAGTGCCCTCAGGCAGTTTTGTGTTCCCAGTCCATCCTGCATACTTTTGACCACGGATTTTTTGAAACTATGGTGATGAGTACAGATAAAGAACAACTGGACATTGTTTTTTCTCTAAGGTATATCTCATCACCCACTTTTTCCAGCCTGACCTCATCTGCTTTCTCCAGCTTTACTGCTCTCCTCTTTAGCAGTCTCCTTAATTCAGCATTCAGATGCCCTACAAAATCAGGAGGCATTTCCCCTTTACACCAAATTATAGTCTTAACAAAGGAATCATAAGCTTGTCTTGGCAACTCTTGGACACCAAAACATCTCTCTAAGTTTTGCAAACAGGTCTGCCATGTGAGGATAAGCCGTTTTCTCTAAATCTTGTGCAAGTGCAAAAGCTGATCTTCTGAGGGAGGTCAAAAAGCTACTTATCCTTGCTAAATGAGATGCCTGTCAAGTCCAAAGTAATTCTGTTACCTTGTTGACCTAAACTTCTCATGTTTGTTCCCTGGAAGGACATGGTAGTTTACCAGAAGAATTTCCTAACTAACTTGACCCTCTGTAATGATATATACCTACTTTCAGCCTTTCCCCACAGGCACTGTTTCCCTGTTCAACTTTGGGAGTAACTTTACCCACAGGGGAGTTATCTCATTCTGCTGAAGGGGATCTAACTTCAGCCCTTCTCACAAGTGCAGAGGAGTTGTTAAGAACTCTGTTTAACTAACTTGTCATCAGGCCCCCTTTTCTAATTAAGGCCTCAACTCCCTTGATCAACTCCTCTTCAGAAGGGGATGTGTAAAACCATTTTCCAAGTGTTATATCCTACCGTCAGCTTATATGGTATTTTTTTCATGATCGAACAGATCAGGTTATTAACAGAATATTGATTGGTCTCCCCAGCCCTGATCTTACTATGAATTAATTTTTAATATCTCAATTCTTTTTTTTCCATTTCCATGTGCTAATTATATTCTCATTTTTATTCTCTGGGTCCACTTATAAAATCAGGTGATGCATATGAGTTTCCAGTTCAAAAGCAATACAATACCATGCTTATTAAATATGTCAACTTCCATTTTTTTCTAGAGTGACGATATAAAAATTTTATTTGGCAGACCAATGATGCTAAACTAATCATTTAACAAGCAGCATATGTGTTAATAAACAAAGCTGTATACAATTAATATGTATCAAATAAAACCATAAAACAAACAAATGAACATCATTAATCACCAGATACAATGTCAGTCACTTTGCATCTATAATTCTATAAATTACAACAGGTAAATAACGAGAGATAATCCTGTGATAAATTTTTTTTTTTTGAAAAACAACAAAACTTCAAACATGGGTCCTTGTGTGGTACAGGATTTGAGAGTAGACCATATTTTTGTGAAGTGTAGGTGGGGTGATCAGCTTTTTCTGTACTTGTTATTAGCTCATTTTCCTTATTTGTTCTCATCCTAGGCTCTAAGACAATCAAGAAGGTAAATTCTGAGGGGGGACTAAATAGAAGAGAAATAAAACGTCAAAAACCAGTGATAAGGATCTGAGCTGAGTAAAGATAGGACCAGCAGAAGAATGAAATAAAAGATCACTTCAGTAACAGGTTACTACTACAGAACCCATTCTTTTTCTTTCCCTCACTTATTCTTCCTTGTAAAGGGGATAGGGAAGGAAAAAGAAAAGGAAAAATTATGACAGAGATATGACAGACAGAAAAACAGAATATCTTAAACTCATAATTTCCAAAACAGGGCTTATTCTCTTTCCCCTTAAACCAGAGGTTCCCAAAATTATTTGGCCTACTTCCCCCTTTTCTTTTTTTTTTTTAACTCAGCACATGAATTTTATTTTAGAATATTATTAATGCTTTTTGTTTTTCTACCAAAATCATTTTCCTTTAACACCAGCCCCAATATTTTTTTTGCAAAAAAGAAAAGCATTTCAGCAAGAGTAATAATAAACACAAGACCATTTTTGACATAATCATATTCAATATCCCTAGTCTGCCATCTCTGTACTGAAAGGATGGCGGTATGTTTCATAATCAGTTCTACAGGATCAAGACTGATCATTACAATTAATCGGAGTTGCATTTTGGCATAGCTTTCATTCACATTGTTATGGTCATTATGTACATCGTTTTCCAAGCTTTGCTTAGTTTATTCAGCATCAGTTAGTACCAGTATTCCCAAGTTTCTCTGAATTCTTCATATTCATTTTTTAAGTTACAATAACATTTCATTATGCTCACATGCCACAATTGGTTAAATCACATCTCAGTTGATGGACACCTACCTTGTAGCCAGGGTTACTTCCCCCTTTTCAAAAAAAAAAAAATTACTCGGCAACCCTCTGGAAATCTAATTTTTTCAACCCTTTAATGGTTTCTTTTTGTAATTTGCATCATTTAAAATATATAAAATATATTTTTTAAATGATGCATCTTAAATTTAATAATTTATTATAAACTTGTGGGTTTTTTCCTGCATTGAAGTTTTGATGATGCAATACTGAGTCATCTAACCATATAGTATCATATTGTAAACAAATCATTATACGCACATGTTTCTTCCAATGCATGCTGGACTTCCCAACAATGCATGACATGCTTGCCTGCCAACACTTGCTTATTAAGACCTGTCAGCCGACTTGACCACTTGCATTTTGTGTATTTATTTGGAAAATAATGTAATCACTATGACTTTAACTCTGTTACACAACACATGAAACATTTACAAACTGCTTTTCACCACCACCTTTCCACCACCCCCCTATTTTTACTCAACACCCCCCCAACTGCATCTGAGCCTACTACCCCCCAAATCACGCAGCGCCCCCATGGGGGCAATATCACCCACTTTGGGAACCTATGCAACCCTCCCCACCTTCTACCTTCCATATTAATGTAGAGGGCAGTACCATCCTCCCAGTCACCCATGCTCACAGCCTAGGAGTTATTCAGGACTCCCTATTTTTTCTCACCCCCATATATAAGCTGTTGCCAAACTTCACCTTTGCGATATCTTTCCTATATGTTTCCTTCTCTTTTCTGACATCATCATCTCACTGGCACAGGTCCTCATTACCTAATGCCTGGACTACTTCAACAGCCTGCCTCAAGTCTCTCCTCATTTCATTCCTCTATTTAGCCTACAAAGTGATTTTCCTAAAGCTCAGGTCACCCCTCTACTCAATACTCCAGTGGCTTGCCATTGCCTCTAGGGGAAGATACAAAATGCACTGTTTGGCATTCAAAGACTTTCCTAACCTAACTCCCTCCCACCTTTCCAGTCTTCTCACACTTTACTTGCTAACATGTACTCTTCAGTCTTCGCTGTTCCACCCACAAGACATCCCATTTCATATATCTGGGTATTTTCTCTCACTGCCTCCCCACCCCCATAGCTCAAATGCTCTCCCTCCTCTGCTCTTCCTACTGAGCTCCTTGGTTTCCTCCAAGTCACAACTAAAATCCCATCTTCTACAACCTTTCTCAATCTCTTTTAATTCTAGTACCTTTCCTCTGTTAATTATCTACTATTTATCCTGTATAGAGTTTAGTGGTACATATATTTTTGCTTATTGTCTCTCTCATTAGATTGTGAGCTCCTTGAAGACAGGGATTGTCTGTTGCCTCTTTGTATCCCCAGCCTTAACACAGTGCCCAGCACATAGTAGGTGCTTAATAAATGTTTATCAACTGATTGATAACCAACATCATAAAAGCGAATATAAATTAGATGAAATCACTCATTAAATAAAAAAGAAAAGAGTAGTAGAATGGAGTAGAAAACAGAATCCAAAAAGAAATCCTTTATAAAAGAAACTCACTTGAAACACAGATTTACAAAGAGGAAAAATGAGAAGATGAAGCAGAATTTATTATGCCTCAAGCAAACACGAAAAAGAAGGAATAGTCATAACGATTCCATAGAAAGGAAACAACAACAAAAAGATGGTGAAGAGATAAGCAGGGAAAAAAACATTATGCTTAGTGTATTGATAATGAAATAATTGATAGTTATATATAATATTAATACTTAACAAATACTTAACCAAATGGTACCTAGCATTTAAGTAGCTAAAATGAGAGATAATCAAATTGCAGAGAGAAACAAATGGCAACCCCATGGTAGTGACCCATTAAAAACCTAGAAAATTTAACTACAAAGATAAAGAATAGAAATTAAGGACCTGTAAAACATTTCTGAAAGCTAGTTATGTTAACACTGACCATTACTAAATAAGAATCAAAGCATATATATGTTTCAAAGGTACGCATAAAAACCTAACAAAAATAGCTTACATGGATTATCATATAACAACTCAAGCAAAGGAAGAAAGGAGCAAATGTTAAACACATCTCACTGACCACAACGAAATAAAAATTATAATCAACAAATGGTATCTAAAGAAAGGGTTCAATATTAAATGAACAAAGTATTATCCAAAAGAATATGAAAGTTTGAAAAACCACATAAAAATAATGGAAAACTTCAAAAAAACTTTCAAAGAAAACACTATCAATGAAACAATATAGCCAAAACTTCTAAGATGCAATGAGAGCAAACATTTCAGGAAAATTTAAATCTATAAACATATTCATCAACATAAGAAAGAAAAAAAAAATAACGTGGGCATGCAACTTATGAAAAACAACAGAAGAGCAAAAATTTAAAAACCCGAACTTACCACACAAATGGAAATTCTGAAATTAAAGAGATGAATAAAACTAAAAGCAAAGAAAATCAATGAATTGCTGAATAAAACTTAATGTGGATAACAGTATCTATCTAAAACAAAGAGTTCCTAAAATACTCTTGTTTACCTAAAATAGAACAACCCTTGGGATCTTTCCAGTAAGATCAGGGGTAAAGCAAGGATGTCCACTATCATCAGTGCTAGTTGATATTGTTCTTGGAATGTCAGCTATATTGATAATGCTAGCAAAGAAATTGAGGAAATAAGGATAGGTGAAAAAAAAAACAAAATTAACTAAAAAATCAGTAAAGCAGCAGAATTTAAAATAACCTCATAAAATCATCTACCTTTCTATATATTACAAAACAAACATAACAGGAAGAGAAAGAAATTGTATTTAAAATAAGTACACTTACCAAGACACACAAGGAAATTATGTGAATTCACATACAAAATACTTATTAATAGAAAGAAATGAAGACTTAACAGGAGAGAGGTTAATTGCTCAAGGTTGGACTGGATTAATATACTAAAAATGACAACACTTCCTAAATTAATATATAGATTTAATACTATACCAATCTAATTTCCAAAGTGTTACTTTATAGAACTAGGCAAAATAATAACAAAATTCATCTAGAGGAGTAAAGGGTCAAGAATATCAAAGGAAATGAAGAAAAAGCAGGACCCAAAGAGGCCTAGCAGTACCAGATGCCTAATTATACTGCAAAGCAGTAATCACCAAAACTATCTGGTATCCCTTTAAAAAAATTGAAAAGTTAATTAGTAGAACATATTAGGTAAGTAAATAAGATCCAGAAGCAATCAGTCACAGTAACATAGTGTTCAATAAACACAAGCACCTCAACTATCAGCATTGGACTTAGTATTTGATTAAAAACTGCTAGAAAATCTGGAAAGCAGTCTTGAAGAAATTATGTTTAGACTAATAGCTCACACTATGTGCCATATTAAGCACCAGATGGATACATGATCCAAATATAAAAGGCACTTTCCTCTCATAAACAAATGAGAAGAGAAAAGGGGGAGATACCTTTTAACAACTACTTTGTTCAGTTGCTTCTCAGTTGTGTCTGACTCTTTATGACCTAATTTGAGGTTTTCTTGGCAAAGATACTGAAGTGGTTTGCCATTTCCTTCTCCAGCTCATTTTCCAGCTGAAAAAAAAAACTGATGCAAACAGGGTTAAATGACTTGCCCAGGGTCACATAGCTAGTAAGTATCTGAGGCAAGAATTGAACTCAAGAAGATGAGTCTTTCTGACTCCAGGCCTGATACTCTATACACTGCACTGCCTAGCTGCCCTTTAACATCTATAGATAAAAGATAATTTCTTGACTGAACAGGGGATATAGATCGTAAAAGAGAAAGCAGACAATTTTGATTGCATAAAACCTTTCACGTAAACAAAATCAACAGCCACTTGCATCGGATCATATGAGATAATATGCACATGCTAAGCACTGTACAAATTTTAGTGCATTGTATAAATGTTGATTTTTATGATATGAAATTATACTCCAAATCACTAATAATAAGAAAATATACATTAAACAATTCTGAGGTTCTATATCACACCCGTCAGGTGGAAAAGGAAACAAAGCAAAAAAAAAAAAGAAAATGACAATTGCTATAGGAGGTGTGGGAGGACAAGTGTACTAATCCACTATTGGTGGGGCTGTGAATTAGTCCAACTATTCAGGAAAATAAACTTTAACCAGTCCCCCTAAAATGTGTCTACCTTTTGACTCAATGAAAATACTACTAGGTATATATACCTAGAAATCAACCACAGAGGCAGCTAAGTGGTAGAGTGGATAAAGAAGTGGGTCTGCAGTCAAAAAGTTCTGAGTTCAAATCCTGCTTCAGACACATATTATCTGTGTAACCCTGGGGAAGTCACTTAACTTTTGTTTCAGTTTCCTCAACTGTAAAATGGGATAATTAATAGTACTTAAGTCCCAGGGTTGCTGCAAGGAACAAATGAGATAATAATTATAAAAAGCTTAGCACAGTGCATGGCACACAGGATAGGTACTTAATAAATGTTTGTTTATTCCTTTTCTTTTTTCTTCTTTCCTTCCATATGTACCAAAACATATGTAGCAGCTCTTTTTGTAGTGACAAATAACAAGAAACAAAGTTTCCATTAATTGTTAAATAGCTTAACAACAAAAGGGGTGTATTTGGAGAAAGCTAGGAAGACATGAACTGATTCAGAGTGACTACAGCACTGTAAGAAGAAAAAGAACTTAGAATTCAGAAATCCAATCAGTGAAAACACCAATCATGACTCCAGAATATTAATGCTTCTTGAGTGGGAGGCAATGGACCAGAGGTACATTTTTAGACAAGGCCCATATGTGAATTGTTTTGCATGACTATACATATTTATTACATATAAAGATTTTTATGCATTAGAAGAGCTTTGGAATGAGTGGATGAATAGTGATAATGATAGGAAAAAAAATTTGTAAAAAGAATGTTAACAAAGCATTTTAAAATACCCTAAAGAGAAGGAAGTTTAGAAGAGGGCACAAAGAAGCAGAGAAGTTTTGTATACAATAATATAATTTTAATGTTTAATAAAAACACACAAACTCTGTATCTAAAGACCATAGTTTCATATACGAACTTTTTTTTTGTTTTTGTTTGTACACAGAAGTGTTCATACTTGTTGATGTATGATTTCATAATAAAAAAATAAAAAATTTTAAATTAAAAAAAGAAAACCCTGAAGGATATCTCAAATTATGTAATAGCACATTTCAGAAACAGTTTTCAATACTAGAAGGGCAAATATTGTTAGTATGAAAAACGACCCTAGATCAGACTAATTCTAAGGCAGTTCCCTTAGGACTTTATATAAAAGGACAGAGTGATGAAGGCAAGAGGTATGAGGACACAGAAGAACTCTATTCATCCCTTAAGAATTAAAATCAGATTTTCTAGAGTAGCTGACAAATAGGAAATGGGCTAAATAAGTATGCCAGAATTCCTCATCCCTTCATTTTCATCCCTTAGGCATATGCTCACCACTCAGTTATATATATGAATAAAATAGAAACAAAGGCATCATGCATTTCATCTAAGCAGACATTAACAGAGACCTCACCTTGTCACTGTCCTCATTACAGATGTGGTCATGATGTATTGACTGGCACTGGAAAGAGGCACCAAAATTACCTATAAGAAAGGGAGAGAAGGGAGAAGTCAACAAAATTGCAAGACTCTACCTCTAAAATATCAAAATATGATCTCCAAAAGAAAACTCCTAGGAATATTCTTGCCAAATTCCAGAATTTTCAGGTCAAGGAGAAAATACTGCAAGCAGCCAGAAAGAAACAGTTTGAGTATTGTGGAAACACAATCAAGATAACATAAGATCTAGCAGCTTCTACATTAAGGGATAAAAGGGCTTGGAATATAATATTCCAGGTCAATGCAGCTAGGATTAAAACTAAGAATCACCTACCCAGCAAAACTGAGTATCATGCTCCAAGGCAAAATATGGACTTTCAATAAAACAGAGGACTTTCGAGCTTTCTCAGTGAAAAGACCAGAGCTGAATAGAAAATCTTACTTTCAAATACAAGAATCAAGAGAAGCATGAAAAGGTAAATAAGAAAGAGAAATCATAAGGAACTTACTCAAGTTGAACTGTTTTGTTTACATTCCTACATGGAAAGATGATGTGTACGATTCATGAGACCTCAGTATTAGAGTAGCTGAAGGGAATACATACATACATACATACATATATATATATATATATATATATATATATATATATATATATATATATATGTAGACAGAGAGCACAGGGTGAGTTGAATATGAAGGGATGATATCTAAAAAATTAAATTAAATTAAATTAAAGGATGAGAGAGGAATATATTGAGAGAGGGAGAAAGGGAGAAAAAGAATGGGGTAAATTATCTCACATAAAAGTGGCAAGAAAAAGCAGTTCTATTGGAAGGGAAGAGAGGGCAGGTGAGGGGGAATGAGTGAATCTTGCTTTCATCAGATTTGACTTGAAGAGGGAATAATATACACATTCAATTGGGCATCTTACTCCACAGGAAAGTAAGGGGAAGGGATAAAGAAAAGGGGGGATGACAGAAGGGAGGGCAGATGGGGGAGGAGGTAATCAAAAGCAGACACTTTTCAAAAAGGACAGGGTCAAGGGAGAAAACTGAATAAAGTGGGACAGGATAGGATAGAAGGAAATACAGTTAGCTTTTCACAACATGAGTATTGTGGAAGTGTTTTACATATGTGACCTATGTTGAATTGTTAGGTGGGAAGGGAAGAGGGGAGAGAATTTGGAACTCAAAGTTTTAAAAGCAGATGCTCAAAAAAAAAATCAAAATATGGATAATTAAACAACTGCAGGAGTAAGAATTTTTTTTTCAAAAAAAAAAAGCCACCTTTTATCCCTTAATGTAGAAGCTGCTAGATCTTATGTTAACTTGATTAATGGACTAAGCTGCAAAGACTTATTATTGCATTCTATATATCTTATCTTGCCTTAAGAAATTTGCAAGTAAAAAATCACTCATGGACTTCAGATTGGCAAGAATGACCAAAAAAAAAAAAAGGAAAATGAGGAATGTTGGGAGGGTAGCAGGAAAAAGAGACATATTAACGCATTGTTGTGCAGGCTATGGATTGGTCCAGCTATTCTGGAAAACAATTTGGAACTAAACTCTTAAAATCATTACACTGTGCATCTCCTTTGATCCAAGAATACAACTTACTAGCTGTGTACCCTAAAAACAAAGAATAAGGAAAAGGGCTTATATGTGCAAATATATTTATAGCAGCTCTTTTTGTTGTGGCAAAAAAAAAACCCTGACAACTAAGAGGGTGCCCACCTTGTAGAATGCCTAAACAGATTGTAAAATGTAAATGTAATAGAGCATTATTACTGTACCATAAGAAATGATGAAAGGAAAAGTTTCAGACAAACCTAGAAGAATTTGCATGAACTGATGAAGAGGAAAAAAAGGGAACAATTTAATACAATAACAACAAAACAGCAAAGATAAACAAAATTTCCTCCCTTTTGTCATCCTTGCCAACCTGGTGGTTAAGAAGTGAAATGAAACTTGAAGATTATGGGATGTGCTTTTCTCCTATCACTAGTGATTTGGTGCATTCTCTATTTTAAAAAAATGCATACAGCACTTTAAGGTTCACAAAGAAGATTAGACATACTGTTTCATTTGATGCTCAGGATGACTCTGTGAGCACAGTAGGTGTTTTATTACCCCCATTTTATAGAAAAAAGAAGCAGACTGAGAGAAATGACTTGCCCAGGGTCACACAGCTGTCTAAAGCAACATGTGAACTCAGGTCTTCCTGGCTCCAGTTCTGGGACTCTGCATAGTGGATAATCTTTCAGGTAGTTGCTTGCAGTTTGAAATTTTACTTTTGTAACAGTTTGTTCAAATCCTGTCACAGCTTATCTGCTGAGGAATAGCCTTGGGGCTTATATATTTAATAACAGTAATAATAATTGCTAACATTTATATAGAAAGCACTGCACTAAGTACTTCACAAATATTATACTGATTGATCCTCGCTACAATCCTGGGAGGTAAGTGCTGTTATATTATCCCCATTTTAAAGAAGTTTCAGAAACTAAGGCAAACAGGTTAAGTGACTAGCCCAATGTCACAGCCATTAAGTGTCTGAGGCAGGATTTGACCTCCAAAAGATGAATCTTCCTGATTCCAGGGCCAATACTCTATCCACTGCACCACTTATATTTTTCTATAAATTATCTATATTTCTTGGATATCAGAGTCATATCATAGATATTTGAGACAAACATTTTTCCCAGATGACCCCTTCTCATCCCACATATATTAATTTTGTTGTGTAAAAAGCCTTTCAGTTTCATGTAAATAAATGTTGCTAATTGCTTCTCTCCTGTTTGGTTAAGAATTCATCTCCTATTCTTAACTACAAAAAGTAGCTTCCCTTCTAATTATTTCATGGTATGATCTTTAATGTTCAAATCACCATTCAGTCAGTCAACTAACATTTGTTGAACCCATACCATGTGTGAGTCAAGATGGACAGAAAATAGTGTAATGGAGGATGAATGCCAAAGCACACCATGGTCCTATGAGAACAGGGTTGAAAAACTCAGAATGAACTGACATTGTAAAGGAGAGCTAAAAATAACAAAAATATGTTGTTGAGTTAAAACAAAAGCTATACTGGGGTGGAAGGGAGAGGGAGGGAGAGAATTTAGAATTAAAATTTCAAAAATTTCAAAAATTTAAAAAAATTAATGTGAAAAAACTGTATTGGGGAAAAAAAGTAAAGTAAGAGATGAGATAGGACTGCTGCTCAAGGAAAAGGAAATAGATAATGATAGATGACTATTGTGAAAATATGCTTAATGTGAATATATATGTAGAGCCTATATCAGACTGCATGCTATCTTGAGGAGGAGGGAGGAGAGGAGACAAGGGGGGAGAAAATTTGAAACTCAAAAGCTTGTGGAACTGAATGTTATAAACTAAAAATAAATAAATAAATTTTTGAAAAAATTAAAAATAGATAATGATAGAGAAAAGCAGAGTTGCCCAACTCTAAATTTGCTTCTCATTCCCCCAACCAAGGAGAAAGATCTCTGCTTTAGAAAGGATAAAGCAAAAATGGCTAATAGGGAGTTGAAACCTCAGCTGAGCAGGCAGTGTAGAAAGACAGGAATGAGCTGTCCTGGCTTCATTTTTCTCCCTTGCTAATTCTGACTCTGCAAGTTAGCCAATTCAGTACCACACAGTCCTCTATCTCAAATTCCTTGCCCCCTTGTCCTATATCAGTTCTTGCCTTATCAAACCTCATTCCTAAATTACTTCCATCACCTGCCTCCTCTGCTCCTACTCATTTACTGCTAAATACCATTGAACAAAGTCATTACCAATTTACATTTTCTTAACTGGGTCCTCACTGCAGCAAGGCAATCCTTTTGCTTCCATTAGTTAATTTTCTGTCTCACCAGAGTGGCAGTTTCAAGTTTTTCCTTCTCTCCTTACCACCCCCAACCTGTCCTAGCCCAGCCTCATTACATACAGCCCCTTGCCTTACTCTTTGCCGAGAAAACTGAAGCTGTTTACTCCAAGCTCCTTCTTTTCCCCTATTTCTCTAACTTGAAATAACTACTTTCTATTGAATTTATTGTACATATGTGCAAATGAGTGCCTTTAAGTCCACCTCTACTGCTTTATCCATTTACAATGCAAAATAAAATTTGGTGTCTCAATTGATCTCAAAAATCTTCAAACATATGGACAATTCTCCTACTCATCATGTTATCGGCAAATGGAACCATTCACAGCAATTGCTATACATGGAACTAGCATTTTTTAAAAATAATAAAAAAAATATACCCAATCCCTTCTCTAGAGTGATCTAAGGAAGGGTAGCATAAGGCCTACTTATTTTAAAGGAATTGATTTTAAAAACAAAGAACTTAATTCCCTCATACAATAATAGCTTCATGAAAGTCTCCACATAAGTTCTAAGGCCAATAGTTGAGTGATATGGCAACCCTGAGGATACTTCCATCTTAACAAGAAGCCATAGTATGCAGCCAGTTCAACATTCCCACAGGAGATTCGATACCACAGCATGGAGCTCAAGCAAGAGATGAGGTAAGTGAGATCAGTTCCATGATCTCACACTCATTTCTTTCTCTGGGTTGCTAAAAAGTTCCTAAGTCTAACTGGTCTCCATTGTTTAATTCAAAGTGAGTGGTTCCATGACATTTTTTCCCCTCCTAACCCAGAAGAGTCAAAGTCAGACATGACAAGAATTTAAATATGTGGAGGAATTTTCCAGATGGATGAATACTGCAGAGGGAAGGCTTTTTACATTTAGTAATTCTATAAGCAACTTTACACAACTGCAAGCCACCCTTGTGACTTCCCAGACATGGATTTTTTTAAAAGTCTGTTTTCGCTTACTAAGTTCATCTTAATTTTCTCTGGAAAAATTCTCTTGTCTTGCCAACGTATTCTGCAAGTATACATTCATGATGTTTTCGTTTGCTGGGTTCCATGCTATGTGCAGCTGCTAAGTCATTCACAGAAAGCAAACACAGTAGTCTTTCCCCTGCATCAATAACAACATTCATGAATATCACTGGTATGTAAAGCAAATCATATTTTCTGGATTTAGAAGGTAGAGGTTTTTTGGGGGGGTGTTTCCATATTTCTGCTACTTAAAATGTTTCTATATCTTTGTGTGTAATAGCTTTATCTGCTCCCCTGAGATTTCTCTTTGAAGTAATTATTATTATTTCACTTAGACTAGAGACGATGGTAAACATCGGAGATGGTATGTAAAATGTGCATCAATTTTTAGGAGAAATAAAAAAAAACACTAAAAGGTGTATGTGGGTGGGGTAGATGGTGGTGGTACACTGTGTTTAAGGCTACGAATGTGATATTGCCAGCTACGTCTATCACATTTCGTTCTGGGCACCACAGGTTAGGAAGATCGTTGATAAGTTAAGTGGCCTTCAGAGGACAAGGAGAATCCACTGAAGAAATCTGGTTGTTAGCCTTGGAGATGCAGGGTAGGGGACATTATAACTATTGTAGAATATTTGAAGGGCTGTCAAAGGTTGAGGGATTAACTACACTTGTTCTTCTGGGCCCCAGAATACAAAGCTAGGAGCAATGGGTACAAGCTACAAACCTAACATAATTAGAGCTTAGAAAGAGGGGAATGGTTTGTCTTGGGACAGATGAGGAAGGTTTACCAGCACTGGAGGTCTTCAAGCAAAAGCTGAAATACCATCACACTGGATATATTGTAAAAGAAATTTTAGTTTAGTTATAGGTTCTGATGTTCCTTCAAGATCTGAAATTGTGTGATTTTTAGCATTTCAATTCAAATTAATTCAATTAATTTGAATTCATCAAATCACAGGATCTCAGAGAGCTGGACATGTACCACAAACCACTATCTAATGCATGAATACCCTCTTGGACTATTTTAAATACTGCACTCTTTTAGAAATTAGTTTTTTTATATGTCTTCTGTTAGGGGACTAAAATTATTCCACACCAGAAATACTGGTTCTTGCAGGACATGGCATAATTTTAAAATTCAATTTGTTAGTTCTATGAGAAAGACAAAGATACAACCATACTGCAAAATACTTAAATTCAGATTTAAATGTAGAGCTTTTCTATAACACAAGCTGCTCAAGCACAAAAATTAGAATAAAAGAGGTCTGTCTGGAACCCTAACAAGATGAATTTCATTTCCAGAAATACAAAAATAATCAACTGTTTTAGAATACAGTTAACTGCCCCCCCCCCAGTTAATCTATGAAGCATTCGATACTGAAGGAGGCATAAGGCAAAAACTGACTCTCTGCTATAAAAAATAAGTTGACTTTTTTTTAAAAAAACTTAAAATGTTCAGTAGTTAGCTTAAAGCCAGGATAAAAAGCACTTCCCCCCCATACCAGCAACCAAAACCAAGAGAATAATATCTAAACAACAACCACGATAATGTAAAGTAAAACAAAAACTCAGAACAATGCGACAAACAATTTTGACTCTAGAGGACTGAGGAAAAAATAGACCTCTCTCCTCTTGGTAGAGAAAATAGTAAACTAGAGATAACGAATGAGGCATGTACCAAATATGGTCCACATGTTAGTCTGTTTTTCTTAACTGTATGTACTTTGTTATAAAGAGGGAAGGGATCCTACTGTGGACAGCAGTTAGTAGGAAATGACAGGGATATTAAAAGTATTAATGAAACCTTAAAAAAAGAATAGGTTTCATTGAAGGGTCTCATATATATCAAAATATTCATAGTAGCATTTCTGTGGTAGCAAAACACTAGAAATAACAGAGCACTGACTGATGGAAGAATGGATAAATAAATTGTGGTATGTAATTCTAAGCACTATATGAAATGATGACTGCGAGAACTCAGAGAAATATGGAAACACTTGTATAGACTAGTGCCGAGTGAAGCAAACAGAACCAAGATAACATACATGATGACAATAATAGAAATGAAGACAATAAAAGACAAATTCAGACTAATTACAATGATCAATATTGGTCCCAGGGAACAGATGATGGCACACTTTCCTGTTCATGGGAGAGAAGTCAGGGAATTAAAGGAAAACAATGTTGACTATGCTGGCTCATTTTAAAAGTGGTTTTGCTTAACTATCTTTTTTTTTGTTAGAAAAGAGTTTAAAAGGGGCAAGGCTGCATCAAGAAATTACGGCAGTATAAAAACAGCACACTAATCAATCTCACATAAGAAGAAAAAAAAAGTCATTCCAGATTAACCTTCTTTATTTTATTTATTTTTTTTGACAGATTACCTAGACTAGAAGATCCTGGAAACCCTACAGATATAACTGCAT
The DNA here is from genome assembly GCF_011100635.1 of Trichosurus vulpecula. Taxonomy (NCBI): domain Eukaryota; kingdom Metazoa; phylum Chordata; class Mammalia; order Diprotodontia; family Phalangeridae; genus Trichosurus; species Trichosurus vulpecula. The sequence goes on along the minus strand of NC_050573.1, from coordinate 547,222,528 downwards.
TTCAGCAGAGCATAATAAAATTTCTAATTTTTTCCTTTTTAAAAAAAAATTTCAGTTCCAAATTCCTTCCTTCCCTCTACCCCTCCCTCACAAATTGAGAAGGCAAGAAATGACACCAATTATACCTATGAAGTTATGCAAAACCTGTTTCCACATTAGCCATGTTGGGGTGGGGGCAGGGCACAGAAGAAAAAGAAAGGAAAAATGTTTCAATTTGCACTCAGAGTCCATCAGTTCTCTATCTGGAGGTGGGTAGCATATAATAAAGTTTCTGATGCTATCCTTGCATACAAGATGCAGAGATGGAGGTGGAATAATAGTTCAATAAGATGAATTTCAAACTGATAAAATGATGGAAACCAAAGAAAAGGCATTAATAGGCTGATAGTTATTAGTTGATAAAGGGAAGTCTTTAATGTAGTATCCTAGGGATGTGTCCTTGGTCCCATTTTCTTTGGCATTTTTACCAATGACCTGGATGAAGATATATGTAGCATGCTTTTCAAATATCTGGTGACATGGCCTGTGGTAAGGCAGGGGTAGAGGTAGGAATAACTAATCCACTGGATAATAGTCAAAATAACAAATGATCTTGATAGGCTAGTATTATAGACTGAATCCAGTAAAAAAAAATTAATGATTAACTGAAGTTCTATACTCTACAAAAGTATATGACTAGACAATAGTTCCTGTGAAAAAGACATGGAAATTTTAGTAGTTTAAACTCATGATGAGACCACAATGCCAACCAAAAAAGTAAAGAGCATCCTAAGTTACATGGAAAGGTACACAGTGCCCAGCTATAGCCACGCTGCATAATACTTAAATTCACATTTGAATGTATCATTTTGTTACAACATAATCTGCAAAATTTGGTATAAACGAAGCAAGAAAGGCGATAATCAAGCAATACTTGCTGTAGGGCCCTTTAAACAATGACTGCTGTATCTGCAGCCTTTCATAGTATCTGTTTTATGATTTCTATGACCTTTCTTATGCTGGGTGTAAAGACATGTTAGCTTCTTAGAATCTTGTAAATGCAAGTGCTTTCCTTCCTCTGGGAAATGCAAATGAATTTCTATTGCTTGATAGACATGCATATTTGTCCATTAATAATTGAGGCCTTCCTCTGCAAGTTAAAATCTTTTGGTACTGGAAGTTTATTCCTCCCTCCCCTATAGAATCTGAGTTAGCATTCACAGGTGGACTCCCAAGGAGAAAAGTTGTTAGCACCACTTTTGATCATCACTTGATAAAAGATCTTAAGGCTATTCTCCTGGCAGGGTCCAGACCCTTTAGAGACAGAACTCCCTGGAAAGACTTAGGCCCATATTCAAGAGCTAGTGTCTTGTACATCTACGTAGTCCTTTAAATGGCTTCTTGCTATATTCACCTTTCATTACTGAAACTAGCCAAGAAAATCTATCCATTTCCCCAGTTAGAGTTTCATAAATACGTCCATTTGGGTCTTAACAGTCCTATATCCCTTTATATCACAGATAGGGTCCCACATCCTCCATGTTAGTTAATGTTGAATAAAATGGGAATTATTCCTATTCCATATTTGCATCTCCTTAAGAAATTACTAAGATCCTAAAGTGTACATCTGAAAGCAGGGTTAATAGTTAAGATCTTGCTCCCCACCAATCACCATCCTGGCAAACCCTTAAAAGAAGGGATCACCTCTAACATGTCAGAGACAGAACTTTTCCTGTACAAAAAGGGAAGGCTAAGAAGCCATCTTTGGAACTGCCATGCCACTACCCCAATATAGACACAGCATCCCATTCCCAGCTCCAATTTTCCTGAAGCCTCAAATAGCTATATGAAATACCCTTCAGTCAATCTCTTTGGGACATATAAATTTTATGCATGAATATCATCCTCTCTCTCCACTGTGAGTACAGATGTGGAGTTTAGGAAAGGGTACTGATGTCAAATGTGGTAACTCACAACAAGAGCCCTCAGCTCCAGTGAGTGGCTCTAGAGTAGTCCTATGCCAAAGTCAGACTGTATCTGGAATGCTTTCTTTGGCTCTAGACATGACATTTTAAGAAGCATACTGATAATCTGAAGTATATCCCGAGAAGGGATACTAAGATGGTAAGGCGAGTAGGGTCCAAAACAATATGAGAAATTACTCAGATGAACCAGGTATGCTTAGCTTGAGGAAGCCTTGGGCAACATTATAATCTATAGCTTCAAACATATAAAGTACAATCATATTGCAGAGGGTCTAGATTTCTTTCAACAAATATTTATTAAATGCTTATTAAATACTACCTCTGTAACTCTGGGCAAGTCCCATCTGACCATGTCACCCCACCTTCTCAACAAAAAACTCCAATACCTGTCTATTGACTCAAAGATAAAACATAAACTATTCAGATATTTAAATCTCTTTGGAACCTATCCCCTTCCTATCTTTCCAGTCTTCTTCTAATTCCCTTCATATTCTGCTGTTTCACATACATACACATAACATACTATCACTGGTTTCTCAGCCTTCATAGTGACTGGGCCTCATTCTTGTAAAGTACTCCCTCCTCACCTCTAGCACTGGGAAAACCTGGTCTCCTTTGACATAAAGCTTATGTACCACATGAGGGCTTTTCTGATTCCTACTTCCCCCTCCCATAACAAAGTAGTAATCATCTAAAACTATTTGGTAGTAGTTAAAAATAGACTAGTACATTAATGGAACAGATTAGATAAACAAGGCCCAGGAACAATCAAACATAACCACATGGAGTTCAACACAACCAAGGACATCAACTACTGAGGAGAAGGACTCAATATTTGATACAAACTACTGGGGAAACTGTAAAGCCATCCGGCAGAAGTCAGATTTAGAGTAACAGCTCACACCATTCAACACAATAAGCTCAAAAGGGATCTACAACTCAGATGCAAGAGGTCACATCATACAGAAATCAGAGGAACAGGGAAGGAGCTACTTTTCACATGTGTAGATAAGGTAAGATTCCTTGACCAAACATGAGATAGCAAGGCTCACAGGAGATAAAATGGACAATTTTTCATACATCAAATGTTTTACATAAACAAAACCAATGCAGTTAAATTCAGAAGGGAAGCTGGGGGCGAAAATCATTCCAGGAAACTTTTCTGATAAGAGTCATTATACATGCAAATGCACAAGTACAGGAGTTTTTCCTCTCCGGTAGACGAATGTTCAAAGTATATGAACAGGCAGTTTTCAAATGAAGCAATACAAGATATCAACAACCATATAAAAATGTTCCGTATTAACAACAATAATAACGTTTATATAGCACCTACTATGTGCCAGGCACTGTCTTAAGTGCTTTACACTTTTCAAAACAACCCGGGGAGGTAGGTGATAATTATTATCCCCATTTTACAGACAAGGAAACTGAGGCAAACAGAGGTGAAGTGACTTGCCCAGGGTCACATAGCTTGTAAGTATGTTTAGCTGTTCCTCACTCCAGGTCCATTACATACCACCAACTGTCCAGAAAAGAAATGTAAATTAAAACAACTCAGGTTACATCTCAGTTCTCATCAAGCCCTGACTCTGGATAGCCCAGTGGTTCAGGCTTGGTATAGAAGGAAATGAAACAGTAGTAGGCCATACACCATTTAAGTAAAGTTTAGTTGACAATGGCCTAAAAAAGGATATTCAGGAAATCTACAGTGTTGCTTCAGCTGGGTACAGCTTTGATTCCACATTTGCCATAGTCAGAAGGATGTGTTAGCTATCAAAGCACTGGGACAATAGTCAACCAAGAGGAGTTCCAACTGCTCATGGCCTGCATTTTTAATGCCTTAAGTTAGCACTTCTGAAATTGTGGGTCTCGAAAAATTTGGAAATAGTAAAAGGTTTCTGAACTTGCAACAACCAAAAATTGATTAAAAATCAAATGCATAATGGATCCAAAGTATTTCTGGCAGCACTTGCCCATGTTGCCTCAAGAAACTTCACTGAAGCCTTGGTTCTGAACACAAAGCATGTGCACTTTGCACTGTGCATGCCCTCAGGTCATGCAATGCCAAGTGGAAAAAGTTTAAGAGCTTAAATCTTAAGTGACTGGGAAGCTATCTCAACAGTTGGAGCCTTAATTCCATGAATGAATTAGGTGTCAAGAACGGTTTCTTTGGCTTTTTTGGGAAAAAGTAGCCTATGTCATAGAGACCTTCCAATCTTGCTATCACAGTTACCAATAAGATTATTATATACCAGTAAGATTTTGCTCCTAACACATCCCATCCTTTGGTGACAAAGTCCGTCTTCCATCACTTAAAAAACCTGAGTCAATATTGAGGTTTACTCAGTGCTCAGCAGGTAGAACCTTACCCTCCTTGGGTGCCCTATTGTGGGTAGGTGGAGGGCTGATATCAAATCTGTGGTCCATCTGAGACTTTTGCTGAGGACCTGCACCTTTCTTCTACAGGACTTAGCAAAAGCTCTTTCTCACCTACACCTAGTAACTCAGGATTGCCACCAAGTCAACTAAGGGATCCTCTTACCTCCAAGTAAATAGTTTTATCTTCCCTGTGTGGTTAGAAAACAAGGCATCTCCCCAAAGCCTCACCTACTGGAATCCCCGCACCCTACCTGGGAAGAAGCTGTCTAAGCCATCACAGGCAAAGGAAGCCTACCAATTAAGGGATACAGAAGCAATTTCCTAAGGATATACAGAGTCTTCTGAGAAGGCAGGGACCTCAAGGTTTTGGGCAAACCCCATAACAGGATGGAACAGAGAAGGGTCAGAGTATGTGACCCAAGACATTATCTTAAAGTGGCCCATCTTGGTCAAGTATGTCCTTTGGGAGGCCATATCCAAGAACCACTAGATCAGAGAATGCTCTCCCTCACGAGGTTGCATAGATTTGTCACGGACACCTAAAGTGGGAGGTAGGAACCCAAACTGAGGGGTCAAAGAATGACAATTAAACTGCTGCTTTAAGACTTCACTCTACTGTTAGCTCAGGGTCTTTTTTCTATTCCTTCTTCTTGGGTAGAGTGTAGTTATAGACACTTCACTGGCAACAGTAAAGGGTAGCTTTGTTACTTCCATATTGCAGTAAGTGAAGAGCTATGAATGACTTACTGGCATACTATTTGGTGCCCCCATCACTGCCTGTGCTGACACCCACTTTGTTGCCTGCATTGCTGATGATTTTGCTGTCCATCTTCCTAGGGCCTACCATACTACCTGAACTCCTGGGGGGTGCTGTGACTCTTGTAGGTCAAGGTATCATTAATTCTGGCTGATCACACTGTTGAGATCAGGTAAAGCTGTAGTAATTTGCATGACAGCTTTGTTGAGTTTGCTACAATCCTCTTTATAAACAGCAAGGTGCCAACCACCTTCCTTGTTAGCCACACAGTTGTATGAAGGGAGCTGGCATAGCAAAGTATTGTGCATAGAGAGCCAAACCACCAAACCTATTGTAATTCCTCACGTTAACCACCAAAAAAAGGGCAAAAGGCCTCTAACCAATTTAGTTCACTTTGTAAGACTTCTGTGAGATTGCCAGGCTGCATCTTCATCAATTATTATTTAAACTTATTCTAAAAACTCTCAAGTTTCTATATGGTAAAAGCCTGACCTCCAATTCCCCCAGTGGAGGAAGTCGTCCTCAGGAGGTAGGAGTAGGGCAAATCCAAGGATAGGGATGGGTTCTCGATTGTCACTCTGATTCTCATTCTCCTCCTTTACAGCCCTGATCTCATAAGGGTTCAATGTAATTTTTTCTTTCTGGTGATCTAGCCTTTCATAGAACATCAGCAATAGCTAAGCACTATGAGCCCTGGAAGTGCATTCATCCTTTGACACCAAACAGGGTAATCCCACTGTGTTGGCGAGGTGCCCCTTCCTATTTCATTAAGATTTGGTTGTATTTGGCCACAAGTATGGCAGTAATGGGGTGTAAAGCTCCCTTGGTAAGCCATGCAATTACCCAAAGCTCCTCTTTCTCTACATACCTTTTCCTGCATACATCAGCCATAAAGTCATTCCAATACAATCTTACTAGTCATGACAAATGTTTTAGACCAGGCCTAACTTATGGCAGTATGGTACTTCAGATTTAAGAATGGAATAAAAGAAGACAGCCACAGGCTATATAAGAGTTAATAAAAAAAATTTACTTTAACAACAGTACGGATAGGATATTCTGTAAAGATAGTGTTGATTTAGTTGGGTGTAACTCCTTTCAACTAAACATTTGCCAACAGCAGTGCTCTATCCAACAAGCTTGACTAAGGAGCACCTACTAATCTATAAGCTATACTTTTAAGCCTTAAGCAACCAGGAAGCTATGTCAACAATTTAAAGCCTTAATTCCTTGGACCAATTAAGTCTCAGGGGGTCAGTTTCCTTGCCTTTTATGGAAATGCTAGTTTATCTGGCAGCAATTTTTCAGTCTTAATGCCATGTGTCTCAATTAAAATAATAACACGTGGCTCTTATCCTCATACCTTCCCAGTCATATGACCATAAGTCCAACCAGAATAGCAAGAGATGATGCTTCTACCGTTCCCTCACATCCCTTGTCCTTGAAAGAAATGACAAAAAAGGAAAATGGCAATTGAGGTGGGGGGGACTGTGGGAAGTCAGGTACACTAAGGCATTGTTGATGGAGCTATAAATTAGCTTGGTCATTCTGGAGAGCAATTTGGAACTCAGCCCAACAAGTCACTAAACTGTGTGTACCCTTTGATCCGGGGTACCACTAAGAGACATATATCTCAAAGATACAAAAGAAAGAGGAAAAGGACCAACATCCAAAAAATATTTTCAGTAGAACTTTTTGTTATAACAAAGAACATTAAAAAAAAAGGACATGGCTACAATCTGTTCAGGACTGAACAAATTGTAATATATGAACATAATGGTCTGACCATTGTATGACTTAAACTACGAAAGCAACAGTTTCAGAGAAACTTGGGAAGACTTGTTTGAACTCATGCAGAGTGAAATGGGCAGAACCATGAGAAAAATTCATACAATAAGACATTATAAACGAATAGAACCTTGAAAGGCTTATGAACTCTGATCAATTCAAAGAACCACCATGACTCCAGAATACGTGTGATAATGGATCACAGTTCCCTACCTCTTGACAGAGAGCGGATGGCCTGGTGGTGCATAATGAGACATCATCTTTAAATATAGCTAATACGTGAATATGTTCTGCTTGATTATACTTATTTGTTACAGGGAAAGGTGTATATGTATATATATACCTATATACATATGTACTTAAATGGGGGGGGGGAATTATGGAAGAGAGGAGCCCAGTGATAGTGATTCCTCAAAAAGAAAGAAGTATCAAGAACATACTTTAAAATATGCAGGAAAAAAGACTTTAAAAAGGAAGGACAATTCGGGAACTATCGTGCAAAATTTATTATATACTTTAAAACCACAAGCTGCACATAGATTTATGGTTTCATATACAGTTCTCTTTTTTTGTTCTTTGCATACGGAGACATCTCCACTCCAAATGTTCATATGGACTATTTACGCTAGTCCTGTGGCAGAGCCCTCTGAGCTCATACTGGTCTCATCGGCCATAATCAGATACACTATACCTTGACCCTGACATAGTGGTGTCATTTTGGTCCTCTTCAAGCACGAAGGACAATAAACAACCATATACAGTTCTCTTCTTCTGTTATTTGTATATGAAAATGTTCATATATTTTGATGTTTGTCAAGTTCACAATAACAAAATTAATAATGATAATCATATTAATCTAATCTAATTCAACATGCATTCTCTGATTGCATAGGTCAAGACCCTATTGCAGGTAAAGCAAAGAAATCTGACTTGGAATTGGGCTGGAGGAAAGACAGCACCTCATCCTTCTTCCACCGGGCACCAGCCAGAACAATCAGTGTTCCCTGAAAGTCATACTGACCACACTATGAAGAAAGGTGTTATGAATAGTGCAGGACCCCTGATGCAAAATGGACTCCTTCCTTATATTTATTTATTTATTTTGGAGGGGGGAAGGCAGGGCAATTGGGGTTAAGTGACTTGCCCAAGGTCACACAGCTAGTAAGTGTGTTAACTGTCTGAGGTCACATTTGAACTCAGGTCCTTCTGACTCCAGGACTGGTGCTCTACTCACTGGGCTACCTAGCTGCCCCTAGACTCCTTCCTTCCACAGAAAAATAGTAGTCTTCAGATCACAGATAAAATCTTGCCTCTAGCTCTCAGAAGGTGAGGCTGAGCAGAACTAGGTTCTTCCATATGACCTGATATTGCTGGCAGTCGTACATGAGGCTTGAAGACAAGTCTTTTAAAATCACCCTTGCTCATTCTCTTCTGGCTAGGAAGGAGAGGTACCTGCAGTCTCTCTTTCTCCTTTTATCACTACTAAGAATTGTAAAGTCTGCATTGGCTCAAGTTAAAGTTAGGCACAACTAGACCCAAGAGAAATATCCATTGTCACACTCATTTCAAAAACAATTTTAAGTCTTATGTTATTTAGGATTATTGTTAAGTATTCTATTCTAATCAAACAGGGCTTTTTCTCAGTGTATGTTTGTACTGAGTTAGGAATTTCCTGGTTGGTAGTGTGATGAGAGTGTGATGACCCTGAAGTCAGAGAATCAAGGTTCAAATCCTGGCTCTGCACACTGTGTGATAGTGGACAAGTCACTTAACTTCTCTGGGTCTAAGGTTCCTCATTTTTAAAATGACAGGATTAGATTAGATGGACTCTAGGAACTATTAAAATTCAAAATCTATGATTCCATTTACTTGATGGTCCTCATTATATTTGAGCAAAAATGTGTACATTTAATTAGTGGTGTTCAGATTGCCAGATGCTCTAACTTGCCACTGGCCACAAAGATCTCTAGGTGAAGAGAGTACTGATCCATAACAGATTTGAATATGACAGTCTCACTATCAATAGTTGCCAAACCCAATGACTATCTTGGAAATACAATCTAGGTACAATCTACCTAGCAATATGTCTCTTCTCCACACTTAATTTACTAAGTTTATAGGCCTGCTGGCAGGAAATATCCTCCCCAGTGTGTATCCACCACATACTCCATTGGTCTGTCCAAGATGGGCTCACCTACCACTACCAATGATGTACCTGCAGGGAAAATCTAATGTATAGGATAGCTTTGGTTCACAAAGGCAAGGGAGAATCTTAAACCTAGTGCACAGGCAAAACGAAGGGTCTGAAGAAAAGGATGTGAAAGTCAGCATAGCTTGTATGAAACCCTACCCACCTTCCCATCCCCAATCCAACCACACTTTAACAGTACTTTACCAAACCAGGAACACCAATCCAGGGAGGAATTCTGGGGTAAAGAACCAGGAATAATGGCCAACAATTTAGCAAGTATTGCTGAGTCAGAAATAGTAGCAGGCCACCGAGACTAGCTATGAGCTGTGAATATTAGCCTCCAGAATAAAAAAGACCTGAGTTTCCAAGACACAGCTTGAATGCAAACTAAGCACCAATTCTGTGGCTATGTCCCTACATTTTGGCTCCCCATACTTTTTGGCAAAAACAAACAAACAAGCCCACAAACCACTGGCCTTTGGAAGATCTGACTACCCTAGGTTTCCCGATCATTTCATCCCCTGGGTTCCAGCTACACTTTACTTCAATCCTTGGCCTTCTCCAGAACAGCTACCAGGCTGCCTGAACCAGAAATCATGTCCCAGTGAATTTAACTCTTTAATCCCTGGAAGGCCCCCTATGATTGCTTACCGCCTCAGTAACCTACCACATGTACTTCGAGTTAAGCCCCCATCCTCTCCTTACCAGCTACCGTACTGCCTCTGGCCCCACCTCACTCCCGACTCAAAATTATCAGTTCTGAACCACGATCAAATAAACTGTCATTACTTCAAATTACTTCAAGAAGTGGTGGATCACTCTAAACCCGTGTACCCTCCCACCACCTTAGAAACATCTCAAACCAAAATATCCCTTCAATATCCCCTCATATGTGTTATTTCCCCATTACAACATGAGCTCCTTAAGGGAAAAGTGTGTCTCTCTTTTTGAATCTCTTTCCCAAACACTTAGCATGGTCTTTGGCATGTGGCAAGTTCTTAATCTTTTTTTTTCCTTAAACTTTTACTTTATTTTCAAATAACAAGCATTTTTCTTCATCTCACCTACCCCACCCCCTGAAAACCAAAAGGATAACAAAATCCTTGTAACAAGTATGCACAATCAAAAGAACAATTATTAGCCACATTAGCCATGTCCAAAAATGTTCATCTCATTCTGCACCGTGAGTGTATCACCTCTTTGTTGGGAGCTGGGTATTAAGTTTCATCATCAATCACTAGAACTGTGATGGGTCATCGTATTGATCAGAGTTCTTGAGTCTGTCAAACCTTTTTTTTTTTTTACAGTATCATAATCAGCATATAAACTGTTTTTCAGGCTCAGCTCTCCTCATTTGGCATCCCTTTCCACCTGGGTCCTCACCTGGACTTTACCACTGACAACCAAGAGACCACTGATAACTTTGGAGAAAGCGTTTTCAATTAAATGATGAAGTTGGAAGACAGACTGCAAAGGTCTGAGGACTGAGAAAAAGGAGGCAGCGGGCATAGACAGCTTTTTAAAGGAGTTTTGACTGAGAAAGGGGGGAGAGATATAGGACCATAGCTTGAGAGAACAGTAGGGTCTAGTGAGGGGTTTTTAAGGATGAGCATGTTTGAAGGCAACACAGAAGGAACCAGAAGAGAGGAAGAAACAAAAAGTAGGCAGCTGGGGTTGGAGAGAGAAAGCAAAAGACAGAGAAAGGAGGAGGTACGGGAAGAGGGGAAAGGAAGAAGGGAGTAAGGGATAGGATGGAAAGAGAGGGAGAGGAGAGAGAAAAGAGGATGAAAGACTGAGGTCACGATCCCTTACAGAAGTTAGGAGGGCTTGGCCTTGGCAAAGAGAAAGGCCATCTCATTGACTGAAGGGAGGAGAAAGTTGGGGGTGATATTAAAGGCCTAGTAAATATCCAGGCAACTGGAGCTAAGTCCTACTTAGATTTAAGTCCTACCTCTGACATATACCAGATGTAGGATTTTGGAAAAGTCACTTAAACTCTTGGTACTCCCCAGTGTCTGACTCTTCATGACTCCATTTGGGGTTTTTTTGTTTGTTTGTTTGGTTCTTTTTGCAAAGACACTTGAGAGGTTTGCCATTTTCTTCTTAGCTCATTTTACAGATGAGGAAACTGAGGCAAACAGGGTTAAGTGACTTGCCCAGGGTCACATAGCTAGTAAGTATCTGAGGCAAGATTTGAACTCAGGAAGATGAGTGTTCTGACTTGAGGCCCTATCCACTGTTGTACCTAACTGAATTCTAATATACATACATCAAGATAATTACTTGGCATAACTTTGAGCAGGTCATTTAACTTCTCTAGGCCTCAATTTTCTCATCTACAAAATGCAGGAGTTGCAAAAGGTAACCTCTAAAGTTCCTTCCAACAATGATTCTGTGATCTGATGAAAAAGCACCTCGGGAAAGAAAAATGTCAGGTAAATAAATATCAGTCACATCTCACTGGTGAACACAACTCATTCCTAAGAATAATTTGCCTTCCTAAGCAAAGGGAGAAGACAAAAGTTAATTAATATCAACTCCAATAATTTAAATTACACCATACTAAGTAGTGCATAACAGCTGCTTTAATTGTAGGCAGTCACTGTACAAAAGACCTGAATTTTTAAAAGAAACAACCAATTGTAGTCAAATTGGGCGCCTAGACTTCTGAGTCTATATGGTATACAGTACCAACTAATCTAGCTCTACAAGACTTTACACCTATATTATATCAAGACTTGTAACTGTTTAAAGGACTTCAAATACCACTTGCTCTAGAAACATCAGTCAATAAATATTTACTAAGCATCTACTATGTGCCAGGCATTGTGCTAAGTGCTGGGGACACACACACACACACACACACACACACACACAATTCCCTGTCCTTAAAGTGTCTACAACCTAATGGGTGAAGACAACACACAAAAGGAAGCTGAAAGGGAGAGGGAGGACACGGCAGATGAGTAAGAGAAGTCCCAGAGTAGTTCAGTCAGGTAAGAAATGAAAAGATTTCGGAACTGACCTCCCTCCTCAAACGGAAGATTTTGGAGTTCATGGTTCCACCCTTCCAATCAGAGGGGAGCGATGAGGGGGAGCACTAAGGCTAGTGAGATCTTGCAGGATGACGAGGTTGTCCCAATAATGAGCTTCTTGGGGCAGAGTAGAGAAATAGGAAATACATAGATTATGGCCTCATTTAATTGAAATATTAAACTCAAGTGACAATTCAGCGATGTGAAGAGGTATTAAAGCTTAAGAATTCACTAAGATTTTTGGAATATCCTGTATTTATTAAGTACTTGCTGTTTTCAATATCTTGACCTTCATGCTAGAGAGAGAGAGAGAGAGAGAAAGAGAGAGAGAGAGAGAGAGAAAGGGAACTTAGAATATAATGAATGTGTAAAAATAAATGATATGAGGTAGAACATGACAAGGACAAACCCTGGTACAGGCTCTCATTTCCTGACTCCTGGACCTCTGCCTTTTAAAGTCTTTTTAACAAACAAACACACCCACCCACACCCACACACACACACACACACACACACACACACACACACTCTCACTCTTCCAGTCTTCTTACACCTTCCTTCCCTCCAATTGCTCTATAATGCAGGCACACTGGCCTTCTTGCTATTTCCTCAACAAGACAATTTATCTCCCAATTCCAGGCATTATCACTAGCTGTCTCCCTATCCTAGAACTGTCTCCCTCATTTCTGCCTCCTGGTTTCCTTCGAGTCTCAGCTAAAATCATACCTTCTGCAAGAAGCCTTTCCTAATCATCATTAATGCTGGCACTTTCTGTCTGTTGATTATTTCCAATTTATCCTCTATATAGACAGTTGTTTGCATGTATTCTCCCTCATGATACTGTAAGCTCTTGGAGGGCAGAGATTACCTTTTGCCTATCTTTGAATCCACTGCACTCAGCACAGTGCCCAGCACAGAGTAGGTGCTTAATAAATTTTTGTTGACTTGATCTGGTGTAGAGAAAATGCTCTAGGAGCTACAGGAAAAGGGATTACTTCTCATGGGGAGATCAGGTAAGGTTTCATGGAGGAGATGGCAACTCAACTGGGCAACAGGATTTCAGTAAGGAGAGATAAAAAAAGATATAAATTATACGAAATCCCCATCCAATTAAAATTTTTCTTCTCCCCATCACTATGTAATAAAAAAGATATTTATGTAACAGCCATTTGTACTTTCAATTCAGTTTAGTTCAATTTTTCAAGCAGTATTTGTGATGTGCATAGCAGGAAAAACATTTTGATTGGTGTTACAACAATTCGGCTAGCGGCTGCTATGGGGGTGAAAGACCAACATAAGCCCAACAAGAAGAACACTGCCAGCACAGGTTCTTTTTTTTTTACTTCCATATTTCATTATTTAATATTTTTTAGTTTTCAGCATTGATTTCCACAAGATTTTGAGATACAAATTTTCTCCCCATTTCTACCCTCCCCCCACTCCAAGGTGGCATGTATTCTGATTGTCCCATTCCCCAGTCAGCCCTCCCTTCTGTCACATCCCCCCATCCCCTTTTCCCCTACTTTCTTGTAGGGCAAGATAGACTTCTATGCCCCATTGCCTGTATATCTTATTTCCCAGTTGCATACAAAAGCAACTTTTTTTTGAGCATCTGAGAGTTCCAAATTTTCTACCCTCTTCGCTTCCCACCCACACTCCCTAAGAAGGCAAACAGTTCAACATAGGCCACACATGCATCATTATGTGTTGCGAGTCCCCGGCCTCACAACAAACTCGGGGATCCCCCCAAGACCCAGGCCTTTGCCTAGCAAAGGGCCTGATCTCTCGGACAATGTATGGGGCGGGAGCCAAAAGATGCTGAATGACTCCGAATTTTATTTCAGCAAGCAGCATTTTTATATCTTTAGTGACATAGGTACATTCTTTGGTTACGTGGGTGAAGGACAGGTAAAAATCAAGACACCTGGGTACTAGAACCGCCCCAACTCCGCCTACTCTCCTCCCCTTCTCTTCCCTCACTAACCCAAAGCTCCCTGCGGGCAGGCAGTCCAGGCAAAGAACCAGAAGTTCCATGTGCTCTGGCAATCCCAGACAGAGAGACAGAAGTTCCATGTGCTCAAGCAGGTCTGGGCAAAGACCTGGAATTGCTAGGGAGGCAACAAAGGTGAGACCCCTCCTCCTGGCTCCACCCGTATCTCAGGACCCTGAGTTTATCTCAGCAGGCCTCTGGGCTTGGAGGTCCAAGAAGGGCAGGGCTCGGCTCTAACTTGGCCCGTATCAATTATGCAAAACACTTCCATAACAATCATGTTGTGAAAGACTAACTATATTTCCCTCCATCTTATCCTGTCCCCTTTTATTCAATTTTCTTCCTTGACCCTGTCCCTTTTCAAAAGTGTTTGCTTTTGATTACCTCCTCCCCCATCTGCCCTCCCTTCTATCATCCCGCCTTTTCTTTATCCCTTCCCCTTACTTTCCTGTGGAGTAAGATACCCAATTGAATGTGTATGTTATTCCCTCCTCAAGTCAGATACGATGAGAGCAAGATTCACTCATTCCCCCCCACCTGCCTTCTCTTCCCTTCCAACAGAACTGCTTTTTCTTGCCACTTTTATGTGAGATAATTTACCCCATTCTATCTCTCCCTTTATCCCCCTCTCAATATATTCCTCTCTCACCCCTTAATTTTATTTTTTAGATATCATCCCTTCATATTCAACTCACCCTGTGCCCTCTGTACACACACACACACACACACACACACATATATATATATATGTATACACACACACACACACACACACACACTATATTCCCTTCAACTACCCTAATGTTGAGAAGGGTCTCATGAATTACACACATCATCTTCCCATGAAGGAATGCAAACAAAACAGTTCAACTTTAGTAAGTACCTTATGATTTCTCTTTCCTGTTTACCTTTTCATGCTTCTCTTGATTCTTGTATTTGAAAGTCAAATTTTCTATTCGGCTCTGGTCTTTTCATTGAGAAAGCTTGAAAGTCCTCTGTTTTATTGAAAATCGATATTTTGCCTTGGAGCATTATACTCAGTTTTGCTGGGTAGGTGATTCTTGGTTTTAATTCCTAGCTCCACTGACCTCCAGAATATCATATTCCAAGCCCTTTGATCCCTTAATGTAGCAGCTGCCAGATCCTGTGTTATCCTGATTATGTTTCCACAATACTCAAATTGTTTCTTTCTGGCTGCTTGCAGTATTTTCTCCCTCATCTGGGAGCTCTGGAATTTGGCAACAATATTCCTAGGAGTTTTCTTTTTGGGATCTTTTCCCAGAGGTGATCAGTACATTCTTTCAATTTCCATTTTACCCTCTGGCTCTAGAATATCAGGGCAGTTTTCTTTGATAATTTCTTGAAAGATGATGTCTAGGCTCTTTTTTTGATCATGGCTTTCAGGTAGTCCAATAATTTTTAAATTGTCTCTTCTGGATCTATTCTCCAGGTCATTGGTTTTTCCAATAAGATATTTCACATTGTCTTCCATTTTTTCATTCCTTTGGTTCTGTTTTATAATATCTTGATTTCTCATAAAGTCACTAGCTTGCACTTGCTCCAATCTAATTTTTAGGGTGGTATTTTCTTCAGTGGTCTTTTGGACCTCCTTTTCCATTTGGCTAATTCTGCCTTTCAAGGCATTCTTCTCCTCATTGGCTTTTTGCAGCTCTTCTGCCATTTGAGTTAGTCTATTTTTAAGGTATTATTTTTGGGGGTCTCCTTTAGCAAGTCATTGACTTGTTTTTCATGATTTTCTTGCATTACTCTTCTTTCTTTTCCCAGTTTTTCCTCTACTTCTCTTACTTGCTTTTTGAGCTCTTCCTTGGCCTGAGACCAATTCACATTTTTCTTGGAGGCTTTTGATGTAAGCTCTTTGACTTTGTTGACTTCTTCTGGCTGTATGTTTTGAAAAGTCTTCTGTTACCAAAAAAAGATTCCAAAGTCTAAGTCTGAATCAGAGTCCATTTTCGCTACCTGTTCATGTTCCCAGGCAAGTAGTTGACCCTTGAGCTTTTTTTCAGAGTACGACTGTTTGTAGAATAGAGTGTATTTGGGCCCAAGCTTTAGGGGCTGCACTGATGTTTTCAGAGCTATTTATACACAGCAGTGCTCCTCCTCCCCCAAAAACTGCCAACCAGGATTGCGACCTAGATCCAAGCGGGGCAAAGCAAGCTCTGCACTCCTGCTCTGATTGGCCGCTTATTTCCTCCCAGCGGGTGGGCCTGGGGCTGGAAGCAACTGCAGCTCAGAAGCTGCAGAAGCATGCCCAGAGCTGCACCACCTCTGCTGACCCACGGTTGGGGCCGACCCTGCATACCTCTCAGATTCAGCAGTTTTTCCACTAACCTGCTCTGCTGTCTTTGGCGTTTGTGGGTTAAGAAGTCTGGTAACTGCCACAGCTCAATGATTCAGGGCCCTACTGCCTGTTCTGCCCGGCTCCTGGTCTGGTTGGTCCTCCAGTATAGGTTCTTTGATCTGCTTTACTAAGGAAAGTAGCGTTAGGGGGTTAACAACTTTAATCCAACATATGCATATATCATTCACCTAGTTCAGGGGAAAAAGCCAGCACCCTGAACTTCAGAGCAAATACAAACAAATTACAAACATACATTTATAAACAGACCAAATACAATTCATAGTTACCAAGAAACCAACATCTGAGTTCAGGAGCTGGGAGCTCATAACAAACGGCTGGCCCAGAGTCATGCGCTACTCCTCCTGTGGCTCAGAGCCCCCAGGGAGAATGCCAACCTCTGGGTTTATATATCTTGTTCAGGGTCAAAGGTGAGTCACACACGCGACCTAAAAGCATCACAAAAATGTGACTTAAATCCACGTGGTCTAAAAGCCTCTGATGTCACAAACATGTCACTCAAACCCATGTAAACTAGGCTTTCCCTTGAGGCAATGAGTTCTTCAAGGACTCCTAATTTAAGGCCAAACTCTTTAAGGGCACTTGAATGAATAAGTATTAAAAGCCCATCTTAATTACCAATGCAATTGGAAGGTAGTTGGAGACTGACGCCATACTATGAAAATAAACACAACTACTGAAAAATTCCATCGACCTTCCCAGAAGCATCATGCAATACACGGAAAAAAACCCAAAAACTTTAAATCCAGCCTGTCAATAAGCACTGATTTGTTTTCCTCCAGGACAACCTACTTTTGAAATCTGTTACTGTGTTCTCAATAGAAAACTGGACAATTATTTAGCACTAAAAAGCTTCCTTGTTGAAAGGGGATCAAATTCACTTTGGGGAAAGCACACTCATTCTCCTAGATATATGAAACACTTGGTTGTATTGTTTTAGTTTGTAGACACGTTTATATAATTTTGATAATCAGCATTATGGGAAGAAAAACACAAAATGGCTAATATTCTTCCTGTGGTTTAACCATAGCAGCCTCTGAATTGGAAAGATCAAAATGTGTAAGAGGGGACAGAGAGGTAGACAGGCACTGTCCTTATAAGAAGCAAAGGTGGGGTAACTTTAACATTTGCAAAACATTTTCTTCACAATATTCTTATGAGGTAGGTATTATTATCCCCATTTTATGGATAAAGAAACAGAGGTTCTGAGAAGTTAAGGGATTTTCCAACTATCTCATAGCTAGTTAGTATCTAAAGAAGGAAACTTCCACAACAGCAGTAGAAAGGACATTAAGAATGCAGAAGTAAAGATTGCTGGAGAAAATGTAATTAATGAGCAATGCAAAAATAATCCTGACATGGAAAACTGGGAGTTGGTGGCACTTTGAAATAGCAAGTTACTCTATACTCAAAGGGCTGTAAAACCACGCATACCCTTTGACCTAACAATACCACTCCTTGATCTGTACCCCAAAAGAGTCAAATACAAAAATGAAAAGGATCTATATGTACAAAAATATTTATAGAAGCTTTTTTTTCTGGTGGCAAAGAATTGGAAATTGAGGGGATGCCCATCAAATGGGGAATGATTGAACAAATTGTGGTATGTGATTACAATGGAATATACTGCAGTGCTGTAAGAAATGACAAGCAGGAAGCTCTCAGAAAAACCTGGAAAGGTTTACACGAGCTGATGCAAAGTGAAATGTACTGTGTATCAAGTAACGCAATATTGTAAGATGATCAGCTGTGAACAACTTAGCTGTTCTCAGCAATATAATGATCCAAGACCTCTAAAGGACTTATGATGAAAAATGGTATCCATCCTCAGAGAAAGAATTGTCTGAATACAGATTGAAGCATACTTTTTTTACTTTCTTCATTTTTCTTGAGGTTTTTTTTTTTTGGTCTATGTTTTCTTTCACAAATGACTCTTATGGAAAAGTTCTGCATGGCTACACATGTATAACCTTTATCAAACTGCTTGCCTTCTCAATGAGGCGAGGTAAGGAGGGAGTAAGGGAATAATTTAGAACTCAAAGTTTCAAAAATCAATATTAAAAATTGTTTTATATGTCAATGGAGAAGAATAAAATACTAAATAAATTTTTAAAAAATCAATGCAATTGATAACTAGGGAAAAAAAAAGAAATGAGCAGGATACTCTCAGAAAAACCTGGAAAAACTTACATGAGTTGATGCAAAGTGAAATGTACTGTATACAAAGTAACAGCAATATTGTAAGACAATCAGCTGTGGATGACTTAGGTATTCTAAGCAATTTTTTTGGTCTATGTTTTCTTTGACAATATGACTAATACAGAAATGTTTTGCATGACTACACATTTATAACCTATATTAAACTGCTTACCTTCTCAATGAGCGGGGTGGGGGGGGAGGAAGGGAAAGAATTTGGAACTCAAAGTTTTAAAAACTAATGTTAAAAATTATTTTTACATGTAACTGGGAAAAATAAAATACTAACATATTTTTTTAAAAAGAAAGAAATTGGGGCAGCTAGGTGGTGCTGTGAGTAGAGCACCAGCCCTGGAGTGAGGAGGACCTGAGTTCAAATCCAGCCTCAGGCACTTGACACACTTACTAGTTGTGTGACCTTGGGCAAGTCACTTAACTCGAATTGTCCTGCCTTTCCCCCTGGAGAGAGAGAGAGAGAGAGAGAGAGAGAGAGAGAGAGAGAGAGAAAGGGGAAGGAAGGAAGGAAGGAAGGAAGGAAGGAAGGAAGGAAGGAAGGAAGGAAGGAAGGAAGGAAGGAAGAAATGGCAAGTTACTGATGGCTGTCATAAATCAACAATCATTTGTTAAGTTTCTACCATGTGCCAGACACGGTGCTAAGCACTGGGGACACAAAGAAAGACAAAAGACAATCCCTGCCCTCAAGGAGCTTATGATATAATGAGGGAAATAACATACAAACAAGCCATATACAGCATAAAGTGGAAATAATCAACCAAGGGAAGGCAATAGCATGAAGGGAAATGAGAAAAGGTGTCTTGCAGAAAGTGAGATTTTAGCTGAGACTTCAAAGAAGTCAGGGAAACCAGGAGGTGGAAATGGGGATGGAGAGAATCCCAGGCATGGGGGAAAGCAAGTGAATGCCCAAAGTCTAGAGAAGAGTATCTAGTGATTGGGAGAACAAGCAGGCCAGTGTCACTGGATCATAGAGTACTGGGGAGGCACAAGGAATAATAAGACTACAAAGGTAGGAACAGGCCAGGTGATGGGGGATTTTAAAAGCCTGGGAGTTTTACATTTTATCCTGGAGGCAAGTGGGAGCTACTGGAGTTGACTGAATAGGAGGGTGACAATGATGTTCAAAAAATAATTGCGACCCACTTTATATTATTTGAGCATTTTGTATTATCTATGTGAGGGCAACATTGCATAGTAGAAATTCATTGAGTTTGGTGTTAAAAGACCTGGATTCAAGTCTTACACCACCCTGCCTCCCGCCCCAAGCTTACTAGCTGTGTGACATTAGATAAGCCATTCAATGTTACAGAACCTCAGTTGCCTTATCTGTGAAAAGGAGATATTAATACTTGTCCTGCTGCATTTTCGTTTTTGTTTTGTGCCTCAGATTATCTTTATTTTTCATGGACCATAACCAAGATGACCAATTAGCTTTTATAGACACCAAGCATGAGGCAACTTAAATGTTATCAAAGACTATGGGTCATACTACATACAAGTATATTGTGTTCTCAGTGGTCTGAGATTAGCTCTGACTCCACAGAGAGCAAGGCTGTAGTAATGGGAATGTACTAAGAAAGACTTTCTCCTGCCACGAGCATCTTGTCCTCTGAGTGTTCTGAGAAGAGATGTGTTTCTACAGAGTAAGCCTCTGGTACCAGGAATGTTCCCAGACTGTGTGTTACGTAGTTGAGCTGACATTTATTTTTCCTCCCTCTTCCTGGAGGTGATGGGTCACCAGGTGTTTCACATTGCACACGTTTGTGAATGCATCTATCAGTTAGGCTGACTTTTTTTCCCCTCCCTCATACACTCCCATGCACACACAGACACACACATGTAGGATCCTTTGGGACCAGTCAGATGAAGAGAAAGAGGAAAGGAAGGAAAGTGTAGGGGGTGGGATGGGGGTGGGGGGATAGGAGGGGCTGGGATGGGGAGAAATGGGAGAAATAGGGGAGAGAGTTGAGGGTGAGGTGGCCCCCTCTCCTGATTCCAGGGAACAGGGAACTCAAACCTCTTGCAGCATTGTTTTGAGGAAAATCACTATATGGAATCACAGACTAAGAGCTTAAGGGATGGTGGAGATCTACAGGAAGAAACTGATGCCAGGGAGCTTTAAATGAGTTGCCAAGGTTATACAGTTAGTTAATGGCACAGTCACAACTAGAACCCAGGCCCCTTACACCTTTCCTTTATGACACTTAAGGACTAAACATTACTGACTCTTGGTGGCTTTTTTCCAAAACTTACCATTTTAAAAATTCAAAATAGTTTCCTAAGCCAATGATTTCCAAGAGCAGGGATTGCTTAATTTCATGACTCCCTACCCACATCCCAAGGGCCCTCCCCCTAAAAGAGTGGTGAGTCTTGCATTTCTATTAATCTTCAGTGAAATCAAACTTTGATTTGAGAATTTCACACAGGATGACCGAGGGTATTCCAGAAATAGGCACCAGAAATTCATCACAATACTTAAATATTCTTCATAAAGGATAAGATGAAATGCATTAAAATTATAGTGATATGGATTAAGATTTGTTCAGAAAGAATTTCCTAAAAATTTTAAGGAGAAATAACAAGTTATTTAAGGAGACGATAGAATTTTCTTCTTTGGGACTCTTTAGTCTACACACTCCAGAGGATCTGGGCAGCTTCTAATACCAACACAGAAACATTTCTTTGTTTTCTTTAGAGTAAGCTGTCAGTAGCATCTGTAAGAACTGTTCTGTCCTATAGTCCAACCCCTTCATTTTACAGATGAGGAACTGAGGCTTAGGAGTTAACTGACTTGGTCACATGCCTAGTAAAGGTCAGAGGTGTGATTTGGACCCATGTGTTCCTGACTCCATACTCAGCTGGAAAATCAGGAAATGCTTCATGTGGAAATTTGGGCTTGAACTGAACCTTGACAGAAGCTCTATAGAGGTTCTAAGAGTTAGAGATGAGAAGGAAGTACATTCCAAGTCCAGGACACTCAGTCCTAAGACAGGGAAATGGGAAATGGAGTATCCTGCGTGAGGACTAGTAAGAAGGCTAATTTGGCTGAATCAAAGACTGTGTGATGGTCAATAATATATAATATATAATAAGGCTGCAACCAGGTTGTCAAGAGTTTGAAAATCCGGAAACCTATTAAGAAGCCAGGAATGAAACTACTCCAAAGGACAGACTGTCTCTAACTGGAGTGGATATCAAGATACTGAGATAGGCAGAAAAAAAAAGGAGGAGGACGAAAATCACAGATGGTAGACTTCAGTGCCCTGCTCAGCTCTTCTGGTGACACCTCATAGTTTCATTTTGCAGAGGAAAACACCTCCTAAACAGATCTCAGCCTTCTATGTAGACTTTGAGTCATTGGTCTGAGTCCTTAAAGAAGTGCCTTTACCACCAGGGTAAGTGTGATTGCTACATTTGTCCAGTCTGCAGCCCTCTAGAGCTCCAATAGATGAAGTTAAAAAAAGAAGATGGTGGAAAGGGGCTGGGTAAGCCAATCAGATGGCCGGGCCCTTGTGGCCTATTTCTGATGTGATCTCTAATGCTGCCAGTCATCCATTGCCCACAGGTAGGGACAGACTCAGGCCATATTCTTCAGAGGCACATTGGAAAACCACTCACCCACTGAAACCAGCTGCGGATTATTTGGACAAAAAAACTAGAGCTGCTGCTAAATTTAAATGCTCCTATAAAAGATGAAAATAACACTAAGAGCTCAGACATCTCAGGACTCCAAATTCAGGAAAGATGGGAAGGTGGCCCAACAGAAAAATGTTCCAGCAAAATTTTCTGTTACTTGAAAGTTTAGGAACTAAGCAATTACCGAGCATGTCTAAAAATGTTAGAGAAGACCTACGTGAGGAGAAATGTATTTATATTGGAAACTTTCTGCTCACTTGAAATCTGAGACAATTCACTTTTGCAAGTCACTTTGCATAGTATATGGTGCATGTATACAGACATGATTCCTGTTGAAAAATTATGCTTACTGTTATGATGTATTATTTGATTGTCAGGTGTATCTTTCAATAAAAATTATCTAAAAAGAAATTCAATTGCTGGGCTAGTTATATTAAACTGAATAATTAATAACCATTAACAAATTACTTTATCTTTCAATTAAAAGATATCTAAAAAAGAAATTCACCTGCTTGGCTAGTTACATTAATCAAATAAACTTAATAATATTGATTAATGAATAAACAACAGGTCTGTCCTATCCCCTAGCAAACACAGAGGGTTTAGAAAAACGAAGTATTTATTAGATAACACTGTTCTCACTAAAAACATTGTTATATATAACATTTTTTATGGGGCAGCTAGATGTCTCAGAGGATAGAGCACTGGGCCTGGGGTCAGAAAAGCTGATTTCAAATCCAGTCTCAGACCTTTACTAGCTGTGTGACCCTGAGCAAGTCACTTAACCTCTGTTTGCTTTAATCTACTGGAGAAGAAAATGGCAAACCACTCCAATATCTTTGCCAAGAAAACACATGGATAGCATGGTTCACAGGGTCTTGGAAGAGTCAGACATAACTGAACAACAACAAACATGTATTATATCTAATATTACATTGCTACATATATTATTATTATTCATGTTTAAGTGAGCAAAGAATTTTTGCCCCACTGATAAATGAAATAAAAATATTTTTACAAATTGTTTAATCTTTATCTTATCTTTTCTCAGTTTATATATGTGTCTATAATATACATGATTTATCAGTATAGTAGTACACATGTAAATTTGTAACCAACTATATAGGTACTCAAAAATTTTTACTGAGAAAGGTGGGAGATCAAAGAGGGCCCAGCTTCTCAAAACTATCACAAAGCTTTTAAGTATCATTTTGTCTTTCTTAAATTCTATCCTTCCTCAACTTCACAACACAGGTTAGGATTACCTCTATGTCTCTCTGGGTTCTTTTCCTTCATGTTCCCATTGAAACACTCTGTCCACTTAAAAAAAAAAACCAAACACTTCATTCCTCCAGCCATCTGAAGGGCAGAATGGCCTTCTCTGCCTTCGTAATAAAGAGACCAATTTGCATTTTGTGCAATGCATATGTGTTGTTCTGTAGCAGTGACAGGAATGTATCTCTACATGATCTATATGTATGATCTCTACATGTAATCAGAATATTCCGCTTGTCCTCTACAACTGCTGAAATGAGACCTTCAGTTCTTTATAAGTCTTGCTACATTCTACATTCTACAGTTAAAAGCCTTGGTTAGGTGAGGCCTAACTGGACAGAAGACTTCATTATGCTCACCTTTGCTGCCTTTTTTCCCTCTTGATAAACTGATACCTCGTGTCCTGGAGACCACTCAACCGATATCCAAATCTCCTCTACATCAATCTGATAACAAAAGATAGTTCTATGTCTTCCCAGGGCAGCTAGCATGACAGAAAAACCACCAAGACTTGTCAAACAAGAAACCACTGCTCACTTCCAGCACAGATGAATAGTGCCAGGAGGAATCTAGAAAGCATTGCTAAGGATTACAAAGTCTTTGATAAGAGTTAGGGCCCAGGTGGAATTTTCCTTACTGTTACCAATTGAAGACAAGAGTTTTGGAAGATAAAAAACAAATTTAGGAAGTAAACAGCCGAGTAGTCAGTCAGTCAGTCAGTCAATAAATATTTATTAAGCACTGGCTATGTGCCAGGCACTGTGCTAAGCACTAGAGATACAAAAAGAGGCAAAAGACAGAACCTATCCTCAAGGAGCTCACAGTCTAATGGTTAAGAAGATAATGGAATTATGTCCAAAGAGTTATGAAACTGCCTATACCCTTTCATCCAGCAATTCCACTACTAGGTCTATTTCTCAAGATGCTTAGGGAAAAAGGCAAAGAACCTATATTTATAGCAGCTCTCTGTGTGGTGGCAAGAACTGGAAGTTGTAGGGACATCCATCAATTGGGGAATGGCTAAAGAAGCTGCAGTAGATAATTCTGACGGAATATTACTATGTAATAAGAAGTGATGAGCTCGATGATCTTAAAAAACATGTAAAAACTTGAACAAAATAATGAAGAGTGAAATGAGCAGAACCAAGAGAATATTGTGTACTGTTTTAAGAAGAACTTTGAGTAATTAAGTCATTTTGACTATTAACTACAATGGACATATGAAGGAAGACACTATCTGCATCCAGAGAAAGAACTGATCAATAGAAGTATATATCGAATGGTTTTACTTACATATACACACATGCACTTATGCCTGACAGTATAGTCATGTCTAGGGTGGGAAGAGGTAGAAGGAAGAAAAAAAGTCACAAAACTAGTACATATTTAAAAAGAATAGCAAGTTGCACATAATAGATTTGCAGTTTCATATACAATTATCTTTTTTCTGTTATGAAAATGAAAATGTTATGAAAATGCTTGTTTTATTTCTTAAAGTTCAGATTAAAATAAATACAATTTTAAAAAAAGAAAATGATGATGTCCAAGAAAGGGATTCGCATTTTGAGATCATTCCTTAAATATAGGAATGATGGATTCTTGGGTAAGAGATTAAGTTGCCTAACAGGAACTGGTTAAAAAATGTTTTTGCCTGGGAACTTGTGAGTCTAATAAAAAGGGTTTTAAACTGAAAAAGGAGCCAGAGAAAGTGGCACGCCTATATCCACTAAGACAGATACCTTAGAAATTAAAAATGATGTAGGGGAAAAACAGTAATAGAAATGCCCAGATATCCGCAGGAGACAAAATCAAAGAAAGAAGTCAGAAATAAAACCCATGGTATTGGATTTGTATAGACAGAAACACAAAGTATGGGTAACAAGCTATGTGAACCTAATCAAAGGAGATAAGTTTGACTTCACTGTATCACCACAGATTGGTGGAATGGAGACCTATAATTAGAAAACAAGTCTTGAATGATAAACATCTTCTGGCCAAGATGGCTGCCTGAACAGAAACAGACATACCAATCCAAACAAAAACTTAAAACTTGCAGCACTTCAAATAATTATCAAGAAATCCAATGAGAAATAACTGTGAGTAATGCCACCCCAAACCTGCAAGAAAAGTCATCCAGAAGTCCACAAGCAATAAGGAAGGGGGCTACAAGTAAAGCCAAAGCCAGAGCAGGAAGTCAAGCTGGCAGCCTTCCTAGCCGCGCTAGACATGGGTTAAGAAACAGAAAGCCCAGAGGAATCTCTCTTCAGAGGGAAGAGGAGCAGAGGGCTCTTCCATGGAATTTATTATATACTTTCCCCTGCCAAAAAAAGCAAGGAATTTGGGGAAAGACACTTCCCTCATACCCTTTGCAGACAGGGGGTCTGCATGTAATGATTTTTTCCCCATGTGTTAACTGGTTTTGCTGATTTTTTTCCTCTTATTTAAAAAAAAATTGTTATATGTAATGGCTCTCTGGGAAGGGGAAAGGGAAGGCATATGGGGGAAACGTAAGGGATATAAAAACAAAAGATACCAAGATTGAATAAGACATACTCACGTAAGTGAATGAAATGTAATAAGCCAAGAAGTTAAGATGGAACCAGATTGTGAAGGGCTTAAATACGTAGAATTGTATATTTTAACCTAGAGGCAAGAGGAAGGCACTGGAGTTTTTGGAGTGGGGAGAGCTGTAGTCAGATCTTTATTTGCTTTACCAATACCTTTTCAACATATATGTGAAGGACAGGACATCTCAAACTTACATGTTCAAAACAGAACTCCATATCCACCCCCTGTACTAAACTTTCCTATTTCTGTAGAGGGCCCCAACTCTATTCTAGTCTCTTAGCTTTGTAACACCTTGGCATTATCCTCAACTCCTCGCTTACCCTCAACCCAACATCGATTTCATTGCCAGATTCTGTAACTTCAACATCTCTCATATGCGATCCAATCTCTACTCACATTGCTGCCACCTCAATTCAGGCTCTTACCACATTTAAGCTAGACTTCGGAAATGGGCCTCTTAATGAGTCTCCCTGCCTCAAATTTGTTTCCACACCAATTCAACTCCAACACAGCTGCCAAAGTGATTTTCCTCAAGCACCAGTCACTCCCCTCCTCAATAAATTCCAGTGGCTCCTTACTGCCTCTAGGATTAAAATAGAAATTCCTCTCTTAGGATGGCCCTTCAAAATCTGGCTCCATCTAATTTTCCTATTATTCCAATTCCCACTAGGTCTAGTTCAGCCAAACTGGCTCTCTCTCCATTCTTCACTCATGTACTTGTCCCATGTGCCTGCCTTTGCAACATATGTCTCCCAGGCCTGAAATGCACTTCTTCCTCCTAGAATACCTCACTTCCTTCAAAATGCAGCTCAGGGATCACCTTCAGAATTCTACAGAGCCTTTCCTGATCCCAATATCTACTGCCCTCCCTTCCAAACTAGTATTTTGTATTTATCCTGTACATATACAGAAGTATGTCATCATTCTCAACAAATGTCATTATTAAGCACTTACCATGTGCCAGAATCTGTGGTACGCTCTAAGAATATAAAGGCAAAGACCCGGATTAATGAGTAAGGGGGTGACATGGTCAAACATGCATTTATATGTTGTACATGTTATCTCCCCAATAGAATGCAAGCTTCCTAAGGGCTGAGACTGTTTTCTCTTTTTTGTTCTTGTATACCCAGTGCCTAGCATAGCACCTAGAACAGACTAAGTGGTTAATAAATGCTTACTGACTAATAAAAAGGAATCTGTAGCACTATATATTAAGAAGATATACTCTTTTAAAAATATTTTATTTTTTCCCAATTACATGTAAAAAAAAACAATTTTAACATTCATTTTTTAAGTTTAGGTTCCAAATTCTTTCTCTGTCTCTCCCCTCCCCCCTAAGAAGGTAAGCAACTTGATATAGGTTATACATGTACAGTCATGTAAAATATATTTTGATATTGGTCATGTTGTGAAGGAAAACAGACCAAAAAAACCTCCAAGAAAAATGAAGTCAAAAAGTTTGTTTCAATCCACATTTGGACTCCATCAGTTCTTTCTCTGGAGGTGGATAGTATTTTCCATCATAAGTCTAAGAAGGTACACTCTTAAGGAAATTAGGCCCTTACTAAGTGGTTAATAAATGGTTGTAGACTGACTAATAAAAAGGAATGTGTAACATATGGTACATTAAGAAGGTCCTTTCTTCTCCCTTCTCCCGTTTCTTCTCCCCTAAACTTCTCCCACAGAAGCCAGAAGTAGAATTCCAGAAAGTAGGATTGAGTGGGCTGATGGGATGAAGGAGAAGGAAAATTATGCTAAGGTTCTGAGTTTGGATGACAGGAAGAATGTCGTTGCCATCAACTCAGTAAAAATGCAGAAGTTGGAGGAAGTGGAGGCTTTGCTAGGAAAATGAGATTAGTTTTAGGCACATGAGTTTGAGGTATTGGTAGAACAATCAGGTGGAGATGTCCAGCAGAAAAATGGAACTAGGGCTCAAAGCAGAAGTCAAGGATAGAGATTAAGATTTTATCTGTCCTATTAAGTAAAAAATGAAATAATTTTTTTTTTGCTAACCTCATAATACAACTAACTAATAAACATTTGTGGGTGCCCAGTACCTGTCAGATACTATGCTAGGTGCTGGGTATACAAAGACAAGAGGGAAATCATTCCTGCTGTCCAAGTGCTTATAGCTTAGCTTAGCCAAGGGAAGCAACACATACACATGTACATACACACACACACACACACACACACATACTTATCTACAAAGTAGATACAAGATGATTTGCGAGATGGGCACTATCAGCTGGGGGAATAAGAAAAGGATTCATGCAGAGGGTAGCATTTGGGTTGAGTCTTGAAGGAAATTAGAGATTAGAGGGGGCAAGGGAGTCCATTCCAGACACGTGGGACAGCTACAGCAAAAGCATGAGGCAGGATATGAAGTGTCATGCATGAAGAATCATAGAGATGGCCAATTCTGCTGCAACATGGAGTGTATGGAGAAAAATATATAATTATACTGGTTTGTGAAGGGCCTAAATTGCAAACACGGTCACTTATACATTATGGCAGAGGGAAAAGATTGGTAATAGAATTTGGTAAGAAATGTTATATACCTGAAAAGACATGGGATTTGGAGGTCAAATCCCAACACCATCACATGTAGCCTGTGCCTTAGAAAAGTCATTTAACCTGCTTGGGACTCAGTTTCATTGTTTATAAAACAAGAAGGAAGAATTTGATGACTTCTAAATTCAGGTCTAAATTTGTGAACCTGTGAATTTATGGAGAAGGTAAGTCAAATATTTCTTCTTAGGACTTTTATAAACTGATAAAAAATGGAATCAGCAGAACAATTTATATGGTAACAAAATGGTAAAAAAAAAAACAGCTTTGAAAGGTATAAGAGGTATGATGAATACAATGACTATCCATTCTAAAGGATGAATGATGAAACATGGTATCCATGACACAGAGGTAATGGATTCAGGGTGCAGAATGTGTACACATTTATATATCATATATAGATGTGGTGTGTGTATATATATATATATGCACACACATACACATGTATAATATATATATATGGTGGGTGGGTGTGTATATGAATATACACACACACACACACTCGAATCCACACACATTTGTATACAGCCACTGAAGAAATTTCTTTAGCTTTACCATGCAAAAAAGATTCCACCCCACCCCCCCTCCATGGGGTAAGGAATGAGAAAGAGAGAAAATAGATTTCTGCTAATTTTTTTTTTAAATTAGGTGAGGGGAGTGCTACAGATGTGGAATGCTGCCAGCACTTTCACTTTAGGAAAAATCACTCAGGCGCTGTGTGGAAGATGGATCAGAAGAGATTTTCTATAAGCTCCTTTAAGGAAGGGAACCTTGTTTTGTTCACATCTTTGTTTTCCTACAGCTAACACATGGTTCAGTAAATGTTAAATGAATTCAATTATAACATACAATGGGCAGATTTCTAAACAATACTCCAGGAGTGGCCAAAAGATGGCCCCAGGTATTATAATGATTTTTTTTTGTACTCCAAAGAACTGCAAATTTGTTACCAAAAGTATCTTCCCCTCCAGATAGAAATCGCAAACCTTCTATAAATTAATAGAAGTTATTCACTTGTTGCTGTGGTCAAAAATTTCTAGTCCTCAGAAAAGATACATACATATAGGCCACAATCAGGACCATACCCAAAACCTTTTTAGGAAACTGACGTATTGTACTTCTATGACTGTGAATTCAGACATATTGCTCAGCGTTTAATGTCCATAAAACAAATACAATTTGAAGTGTTCTCTACTGGAAAGACTTGAAGCCAAGAGAAAGCTCGGTTAAATCCTGCCTTTGGGATTTAACAGCAGTGCAGTATAATGGACAGTATTAGACTTGGGAGTCAAAAGAGGACTGGGTTCAAATTCTACCTCTGAAATCTATAAGCTATGTGGGTATAGGCATGTCACAACCTCTATGTGCTTCAGGGTTCTCAATGATTAAAACAAAAAAGGTAATAGCTATACTTACAGGGAAGCTATTAGAATAAAATGAAATAATATACACCTATACTTTAAAGTCCTATGTAAATTTCAGTTGTTTTTCCCATGTTATTTTGAGCTCTTTTAGGGCAAGGATTATTTTGTTTTTGTCTTTATATGCTCAGTGACTTGAACGTAGTAAGTACTTAAATGTTTATCAATTGATTTGGTAAGTCAAGTCATCAAGTACTTATTAAGCACCTGCTATGAGCCAGGCACTATGATAAGCACCAGGAAAAACATAGAAAGGCAAAAGACAGTCCCTTCTTTCTTTTTTTTAAATTATTTTTTAATTTTATTATTAATTTAATATTTTTAGTTTTCAGCATTGATTTCCACAAGATTTTGAGTTAAAAATTTTCTCCCCATTTCTACCCTCCCCCACTCTAAGATGGCATATATTCTGATTGCCCCGTTCCCCAGTCAGCCCTCCCTTCTGTCACCCCACTTCCCCCCATCCCCTTTTCCCTTACTTTCTTGTAGGCCAAGATAGATTTCTACGCCCCATTGCCTGTGTATCTTATTTCCCAGTTGCATGCAAAAACAACTTTTTTTTTCCCAACATCTGCTTTTGAAACTTTGAGTTCCAAATTCTCTCCCCTCTCCCCTCCCCAGCTACCCTCCCTAAGAAGGCAAGCAATTCAACATAGGCCACACATGTATCATTATGCAAAACACTCCCATAAATAGTCATGTTGTGAAAGACTAACTATATTTTGCTCCCTCCTATCCTGTCCCCCTTTATTCAATTTTCTCCCTTGACTTTGTCCCTTTTCAAAAGTGTTTGCTTTTGATTGCCTCCTCCCCCATCTGCCCTCCCTTCTATCATCCCCCCTCTCTTATCCCCTTCCCCCCTACTTTCCTGTAGGGTGAGATACCCAATTGAGTGTGTATGTTACTCCCTCCTCAAGTCAAATCTAATGAGAGCACAATTCACTCATTCCCCCTCACCTGCCCCCTTTTCCCTTCCTACAGAACTGCTTTTTCTCGCCACTTTTTTGTGAGATAATTTACCCAATTCTATCTCTCCCTTTCTCCCTCTCAATATATTCCTCTCTCATCCTTTAATTTGATTTTATTTTTTTAGATATCATCCCTTCATCTTCAACTCACCCTGTGTCCTCTGTCTATATATGTATATTCCCTTCAACTACCCTAATACTAAGATAGGTCCCATGAATTACACACATTATCTTTCCACGTAGGGATGTAAACAAAACAGTTCAACTTCAGTAAGTCCCTTATGAGTTCTCTTTCTTGTTTACCTTTTCATGATTCTCTTGATTCTTGTGTTTGAAAGTCAAATTTTCTATTCAGCTCTGGTATTTTCACTGAGAAAGCTTGAAAGTCCTCTGTTTTATTGAAAATCCATATTTTGCCTTGGAGCATTGTTACGGGGTGAGTTAGAGCTGACCCCTGCCCTCCTCGGACCTCCACGCCCAGAGCCTGCTGAGGTAAACTCAGGGCTCTGAGATATGGGTGGAGCCAGGAGGAGGGGTCTCGCCTTTGTTGCCTCTGTAGCAATTGCAGGTCTTTGCCCCGACCTGCTTGACCACATGGCACTTCCAGCTCTTTGTCTGGGCTTTATCTGGACTGCCTGACCGCAGGGAGCTTTGGGTTAGCAGGAGAAGAGAAGGGGAAGAGAGTAGGCGGAACCAGGGTAGTCCTAAAGCCTATGTAACCAAAGATATAAAAGTTTGTTTTTAACCTGAATAAAACGGACCAGGTCCTTTGTTGGACAAAGGCCTGGGTGTTGGGGGATAACAGACCCCAACAACTTGGGTGTTGGGGCAGAGGACCCCAACAGAGCATGATACTCAGTTTTTCTGGGTACGTGATTCTTGGTTTTAATCCTAGCTCCATTGACTTCCAGAATATCATATTCTAAGTCCTTCAATCCCTTAATGTAGAAGCTGCTAGATCTTAGGTTAGTTATCCTGATTGTATTTCCAAAATACTCAAATTGCTTCTTTCTGGCTGCCTGAAATATTTTCTCCTTGATCTGAGAGCTCTGGAATTTGGCAACAATACTCCTAGGAGTTTTCTTTTTGGGATCTTTTTCAGGAGGTGATCAGTGGATTCTTTCAATTTCTATTTTACCCTCTGGTTCTAGAATATCAGGGCAGTTTTCCTTGTTAATTTCTTGAAAGATGATGTCTAGGCTCTTTTGTTGATCGTGGCTTTCAGGTAGTCCAATAATTTTTAAATTATCTCTTCTGGATCTATTTTCTAGGTCAGTAGTTTTTCCAATGAGATATTTCACACTGTCTTCCATTTTTTCGTTCTTTGGTTCTGTTTTATAATATCTTGATTTCTCATAAAGTCACTAGCTTGCACTTACTCCAATCCAATTTTTAAGGTAGTATTTTCTTCAGTGGTCTTTTGGACCTCTTTTTCCATGTAGTTAATTCTGCCTTTCAAGGCATTCTTCTCCTCATTGGCTTTTTGGAGCTCTTTTGCCATTTGAGTTACTCTACTTTTTAAGGTGTTATTTTCTTCAGTATTTTTTTTGGGTCTCCTTTAGCAAGTCATTGACTTGTTTTTCATGATTTTCTCACATCATTCTCATTTCTCTTCCCAATTTTTCCTCTACTTCTCCTACTTGCTTTCCAAAACTTGCTTTTTGAGCTCTTCCATGGTCTGAGACCAGTTCATGTTTTTCTTGGAGGCTTGTGATGTAAGCTCTTTGACTTTGTTGACTTCTTCTGGCTTTATGTTTTGGTCTTCTTTGTCACCAGAAAAAGATTCCAAAGTCTGAGTCCAAATCTGAGTCCATTTTCACTGCCTGTTCATGTTCCCAGCCAACTATTTGACCCTTGAGTTTTCTTTTCATTGGGGTGTGACTGCTTGTAGAGTAGAGAGTACTTTGTCCCAAGTTTTAGAGGCCTTGTGCTGCTGTTTTCAGAGCTACTACTACACAGCAAGCTCTGCCAAACCAGTGCTCCTTCTCCCCCAAGAATCGCCAACCTAGATTGCAGCCCAGATCCAGGCAGGGCAAAGCAGGCTTTGCACTCCTGCTCTAATCCACCACTTAATTCCTCCCACCAGGTGGGCCTGGGGCTGGAAGCAACTGCGGCTCTAGCTCTGGAAGCAGCCTCAGAGCTGCATCACCTCTGCTGCCCCCAGGGCAGTGGCCAAATCACTAACTCCTTTCACTCTGTCCCAGCAACTTTTCCCACTAACCTTCTCTGCTGTCTTTGTTGTTTGTGGGTTAAGAAGTCTGGTAACTGCCACAGCTCAATGATTCATGGAGTCTACAGCCTATTCCGTCTGGCTCCTGGTCTGGTTAGTCCAGGCGCAGCCCACGCTGGGCTCTGCTCCACTCCACTCCAGCTCCATGAGATAGACCCTTCCCAGCGGCCATCCAGGCTGTCCTGGGCTGAAGCCCTGCTTCCCTCTGCTATTTCATGGGTTCTGCAGCTCTAGAATTTGTTCAGTAATTTTTATAGGTGTTTGGAGGGACCTGGGGGAGAGCTTAAGCAAGTTCCTGCTTTCCAGCAGCCATCTTGGCTCCGCCACCCCCAGCCCCACTCTCCCCGCCTCCTCCAACAGTCCCTTCTTTCAAGGAGCTCACAGTCTAATAGAGTGGGGAAGATAGCATGCAATCAACAATAGACAAACAAGATATATATATTACAGGATAAATCAGAGATAAACCCAGAGGGAAGGTACTAATGTTAAGGAGAAATAGAAAAGGCTTCTTATAGAAGGTGGGATTTTAGCTGAGATTTGATGGAAATCAAAAGGCAAAGAAGACAAAGACGGAAAGAGTGCCAGGTAGAAGACAGACAGAAAAAAACGTCCTGAGTAAAGAGATAAAGTGCCTTCCTTAAGGAACATCAAGGTGGAAAGGTAAAAAAAAATGGAAAGGCAGGAAGGGACCAGGTTGCTTTAAACAGCAAACAGAAGATTTTCTATCTGATCTTGGAGGCAACAGAGAGCCATCAGAGTTCACTGAATTTAAGTCTTCGAAAAGTCTGTTGACTACCTACTTCAACTCTCTCATTTCCAGCAATAACTGAGACCCATGAAGATGAAATAATCTGCCTAAGGCCATAGAATGAGGTAATAGCAGAGCTAGAATTCAAACCTAGACCAACAAAACTCAGGTTCTTAATATAATCTATAGCTGGTAAAAAATGAGTAAGGAGGGAGCTGTCAATCTAAGTATCTTCACAAAGTGACTGAAGTCTGAAAAAAATCCTTTGAAGTATGTGAGTATAAACTCAAATCATAAAGATAAATCTCTGCTCCCTCCCTCCTTCTCCCTAGCTGTTCCAAAGACTGTAGTCTTTTCTTTGGAATGAAGATAAAGTTATCTAAGCCTTTCCACTAAACCAGTGGACTACCTGTCCTACTACAGAAGGGCATACTATACTACAATTACAGTTGGTTTAGAACAGGGGTAGGGAAGCTGTGGCCCTTTAGGTCCTCAAGCTCAGCCCTTTGACTGAATCCATACTTCACAGAACAAATTCCCTTAATAAAAGGATTTGCTCTGTAGAACTTGCACTGGGTCAAAAGGCAAGGACCCAGAGGATCACGTGTGGTTCTTAACTTTAGACCATGGCAGCATGTTTGCAAGAAGAGCAGATTGTCAAGGTCATAGCACATCATCTCCCCTCTTTCCATGCTCCCTTTGAATAACGATTATCATCCTTGGAGAACTGTCTGGCAGCATACTTGCTACATTCCTTGCATATTCTTTTCTCAGTTTCCTTCTTCCTTCTTCCCCT
This sequence comes from Trichosurus vulpecula, assembly GCF_011100635.1. NCBI lineage: Eukaryota > Metazoa > Chordata > Mammalia > Diprotodontia > Phalangeridae > Trichosurus > Trichosurus vulpecula. The sequence continues at coordinate 547,187,620 of NC_050573.1, read as the reverse complement.
CTTTTAAGCTGTAAAACTCTGCTTTATGTTGATTAAGACTCCCATGATTCTCCCATCTAAAATCAGCTTTAGACTGCTAAGTGGCTAAGGAAGTTATGTTTAGCAAAACTAACCAACATGCTATAAAAGTCTGATTTTATATTCAGTATGTCCCCACCTCTTCAGAGCAGCAAGGGGAGCAGATAGTGGGAAAGATTGTACTGGAGACCAGCTCTCTCACATTTACTTCTGCAAAGATCTAAGGCATCAGATTGAATAATGATCAAGGAATCTGAAGAGAAAAAAAAAAAACAACAACAATAAAGACAACACAAAAAGGCAGACTTTGTCCTGAGATGACCCTGACCCTGTGCAGACCCCAAATAGCCCTCAAGACTACAATACTATGACCCTGGACAGCACAGAGGGACCTGAAAACTATCAGAGCTCTGAGCACAAAAGCATCAAGAGAGGTGGAAGACAACAGCAGGAACACAAGAATCCAAAGTCAGAACAAAACAGGGTGTGACCAAACCCATCTAGAAGTGTGGAAGGAAGTGGAGTCTGGGCCTCGCACAAAGCCTCAAACCAGGAATTGAAGTTGGAAATATGATTAAAGCAAAGACACTGAACAAATTACAAGAAAGCCTTGGAGAGAGAAGTGATTTGGCCACAAACAGAATTTGGAAGCAATGAAGCAAGAGATTAAAATGAAACTAAAAGAGAAAAAAGCACTCTGGAGGAAAAAATTATAAGGATAATCAATGCTTTATAACAGGAGGTGAGAAACCTTACCTAAGTAACAGAATCCCTGAAAATGGGCACAGAGTAAATAATTCATTGATTCCAAAAGACAGTAGGAAATATTGGAACAAAGTCAAAATATTGAAAAAATATAAGAAAATATAAAGTATCTACTATAAAAAAAAAACTAACCTGGAAAACTAATTTAAGAATTATCAGACTATTTGAAAATTATGGGGGGAGGGGGGAGCAGGGAATCCCTTGGGTGCCATATTTCAAGGAGTCATAAATAAGACTGTCCAGATCTAATTAATGGGCAAAATAAAAATGGAAAGAATTGGCCAATTAGCTCCTGAAAGGGATGCCAACTGAAAAGATTCAAGACTATCAAAGCCAAAAAAGAAATACTGTAAGCTACTAGAAAAATTCAGATTACGAAGACCACCTAAATCTTGATAGTAGCTACTACAAATAACAGGAAAACCCGAGATAAGGGTATTCCAAAAGGCAAAAGATAAGGGCTTACAACCAAGAATAATTTAGGCTGAAAGAAGAAGCATAATCCTACAGGGGAAGAAATTGAACCTTTAATGGAAGGGAGGACTTAAACACTAAGGACTTAATATAAACGTTTAGAGGTAAACACAGGAGCCATGAGAAACCTAAAAAGGTAAATAGAGTTGAGTGACTAGAAGGAGCTAGATGATGAACAAGTAATTTTTCTGATAGGGAAAGCAAAGACATGTGTCTCTTCAAAATCTTGATGTCTTCAAGGATCATATATGGAGGAAAATAAGAGTAAGAGAAGGCCTGGGAGTGGTTTATTCTATCTGGATGATTTTTAAAAAGTAAAGAAAAGGGAGGAAGAAAGGACTACACTAGGGAACAGATGAAGAAGAAGGGGATGGAAATGATTCTTTCTCATAATTGAGATGCCTGAGAGGATTATAAAAACAAGGAGTAAGGTGTGTGGAAACCAGGCATCATTTGGGCTTCATTCTTTTCTGAACTATACAGAGGAAGGTTGAACTCATATACACATGGGCACTATCCAAATATAGAAACAAGAGCTAGGCTTAATAATACATTAAGTTAAACAAGGAGACAGGCAAGAACAAAAAAAGGGAGAGCAAGTTTTAAGAGGATGAGTAGAGTCAGGGAAGGAATGGTCACAAGCAAAATAAAATTTCTGTTTTGGAAGGATTAAAGGGAAAGAAAGAAAAGATAAGAATCAGTGACTGAGGTCAGGGCAAGGAGAAGAGCAGGGACAGTAAAACAAAAACAGATAGTTTTAATCAGAGATTTCTAGTGCTGATTGTATTCATTTTTCACCCCATTTTCCTCTTTGTAAAGCAGGCGGAGGAGGAATGTGTATAAGAGTATAAAGAACTAGCTTTATCAGTAAGATGAGAAAAAGAAATTGAGGGAATAAGAACCAGCAAAGAGAAAACATGGTCTGCAGATTATCTAACGGTCTACCTAAAAAAGCCAAAAGAGTCAAGTAAAAAATTAAGTAAAAACAATAATCTTTAGCAAAGTTGCAGGATATAAGTAAATCCACAAAACCACCAGCATTTCTTTATATACCAACAAAATCCAGTAGAAAGAGAAATTCCATTTAAAATAACAATGGAATATATAAAATATTTGGGAACTTACCTACCTAGACACTACAGAAAGACATACACAGGAATTTTATGGCATAAAATATTTTACAGTAATAAAGGACCAAAATAATTGGAGAAATATTTAATTGTTCATGGATTGGCTGAGTCTATATAATAAAAACGACAAAACTACTAAAATCAACTTATTTGTTCACTGACGTACCAATCAACCTATAAAAGGATTACTTTATAGAGCTATAAAAAAATAAAATTTATCTAGAGGAAAAAAAGGTCAAGAATTTCAAGGGAAATTATGTAAAAAGTGGGAATTAAAACAATCTTGATGTTTTACCTTATACCCATCACATTATCAAAGATGGCAAAAAAGGAAAATGATAATTATTAGCAGGACTATAGGAAGACAAACACAGGAAAGCAGTATGGTAGATTTGTGAATTGGTCCTGACAATCTGAAAAGCAATTTGGAACTACACCCAGAAAGTCGTTAAACTTTGTCTACTTATTTCACCAGAAATACAGAACTACTAAGCACGTACCGAAGTCAAAAGTCAAAGTCAAAAGTAAAGGACTCACAAATATAAATATTTATGGCAGTACTTTTTGCAGTAGCAAAGAAATGAAAATTAATGGAGTGTCCATCAATTGGGCACTGGGTATCCTATAAAAGTTGAAGCAATCCAAAAAAGTCACCGCAATTAGTTAAGTTATAACAACCTCAAAACCATCTGAGAGAAATAACTGATTTACCTGCCAAGTGAAGAAAGTTGGCAGCAAAAGGGCAACATTGGTTTAGAATATAAACTCAAAGGGAAGAGCTGAAGATTATGAGTAATGTCACAGACAGCAGGAAGAGGGCAACATTGTTTTAGAATACAAAGTCCTTGGTAAAACATTATGGAGGAGGAGCGCTGAAGATTATGAATAATGTCACAATGGAAGTGAAAACAAGTCTAAGGATAATTTGGCATGACACCTGAGCCACCTCATTGACAAAATATTCATAGGTGAGAATGGAAGGAGAACAACAAATAGAAAATGGAACCATGTATTTTCATCATCAGTGACACTTGGACACTAACACCTCAGCCTACAATGTGCTCTGCAAAGAAAATGAAACAGAACTTAAGAAGACAAAGTTGGGAAGAGTGTCTGAATCATAAGAGAATACTCTGAGAAAAGCTGTGCTGAAAGCCAGGGAAGTTTTTTAACCTTTAAAAAAAGTGTGTATGTGTTTGTATACATAGGCATACACACATATACACATCTAACATATATATACACACACGTATAACTTTAATTATATACATATATAAAAATATATATAGTGGTAAAACTAATATTGTCCTGCTTATCTGTATTCATTCTCAGCTTTCTTCTCTTCTCTTTAGTATATATTTAAAATATTTCATTTTTTTTCAATTTTCTTCTTTTTTTTTTTACCACTATCATTACTCCCACTCTCCTGTCCCTGCTAAATAAAAGCCCTACACTGTAATAACTACAGTTAAATAAGACAAACTGGTGTTGCATTGGTTGTGAGTAAAAATGTCTCTTGCATCTATATTAGGAAGGTAGAATTTATGATTTCAAAGAGAATCTCATATGTGCCTAAAAGGTCCGGAACCGCAGGATATAAGGAATTCTCTAGGCAGAAGGCAGGAGAACTAAAGCATGTATTTACACTCCACAATAACAAGCCCACAAACCAGCGTCCCCATTTTGATATTTTCATCAAAAGCTTCCAGGCCCAATAAGTCCGCCTTATAAGGGTAACCAGGAGGCCACAGAGAAGCGAGATGGTATAAGGCAAAATCGTATACATGCTTCCCCTCTACGGTAAGAAGATTACCCACTAGCCTCTAGTCAGCTCTGCTACCGGCAGCTCAGCTTCGGCTGTAGGTGTCTCTGGCTCCAACCGGAAAAGGAAAGGAGGATCTTCAAGCTGTCCTCTCCCCTCTTACAGAGTTTTTGACATCATCAAGCGCCGCCTGAACGACCAGGGCCGATTGGTTCTTGACTTGGCCCCTCCCCCAGCGTAGACCACGTTAACACACCTCCCCTCAGCCAGCCCCACGACTCATCACACAGGAAGCTCTGGTCCTGCCCTGGAAGAGCAAGCCCCAGAGTCCAGGGAAGCTCAACGAGGCAAGCTGAGTCATTCAAAGAAAACAAAGTCCATTCTGGCTACAGCATCTCATTTGTTCATGGTATGATATTTTATAACTAGGTCACATTTATTTGGAGCTTAATGCAGTATATACTTTGTATATAGAAATGTCCTTTTGTTGTTATTTGTTAAATTCACAACAAAAAAGGTAACTTTAAATATATATATATATATAGATATATATATATATATATATATATACACACATATATCATTTTGCACCTAGTCCTTACATCTGTACCAAGAGGCGTTTGACATCAAGACTTCAAGACTCAGCTCTAACAGCACTTTCTACAGGAGGCTTTCCCTAGTCCCACCTAGCTACAAGCTAGAGTAAGAATTTTTAACATGGAGTCCATAAACTTGTGTTTGGTTTTTGTAAATATTTTGACAATGAAATGTCAATATTTATGCATTTAAAAACATTATTCTAAGCGTCCATAGGTTTTACCAGTCTGGCAAAGGAGCTCATGACACAAAAATAGGTTAAGAATCATCGTCTAAAAGCAAAGTCAAGATGACAGAGTGATAGGAAGAAATGCAATGAGTTCTTCTCCACGAAATTCTAAGAGATCTAGAAAATGCTCCAGATCAAATCTTGATGGGCGAATCCATAAAAGGTGACAATGAATCCTTTGTCCAGCCCAGCTTTGCACTAGGAGTCAGACAGGGAGGTCTGTGGACACTAAGGAGGGATCAGTCAGGAATACATTGCCCATGCAGCACTACAATACCCACGGAGAGGTTGAGAATTAGGGCATGAGGAGGTCTCAGGGACATACTAGGACACTTTCAGACACATACACTGGGGCACAGGGACTGAATAGGTGTCAAGTGTCAGCTTTGTCAACTACTACCCAGTTACTGGTCACAATCGGAAGGTGGAGTGAGGAGACTTGTGCACAGCAGCGTTCCCAGGTAGGGAGACCCTACATGGTATGTGGAAGAAGGAAGTCCAAAAGCCAGCGGAAGCAGCAGCAGAAACAGTGGTGTGGCTCAGATCACAGGTGCAAAATGAGGTCTCACTTCCAGCCAAGCCTGGTGAAAAATAACTAGGAAGAGAATCTTGGTCCAAAAGGAAGCCTACAATTCTGACACTCTGAGCTAAGAGCTTTCCAGTTGGCTGACAGGAGCAGAGTACAGCAGCAGTCTATCCTTGATCAGACTCAAATTCAGGTCAGGAATTTACAGAGCTCAAACTCTGTCCTGAATAAGACAACTTTAGGAGTACTGAAAGCATGAAGGTTCCAAACTGTTCCTGAAAACAGCAACAGGACCAGCCCAGACCTTCCCTCCAGAAATGACACAGAGCCCAGCCTTAATATCTGGCAAACAAAAAAAGAACTCCATCATAACGAGCTACTATGGTGACAGAAGAAATGACTATAAAACATCTACAAAGCCCCAGAGAAAAACGCAGCTTGGGCACAAACTCAGCTAGAATTCCTGGAAGAGATGATGCAAGATTTTTAAAAAGGTTTTAAAATGTTTTTATAAATGGAATGAGAATGCTTGAGGGAAAAAAAATGAAAAAGAGATGAGAGTTACAGAAGAAAGAATTGGAAAGAGAATTAACAGTTTCACACAAAAGGCACAAAACCTTACCCAAGTGACAAACTCTCTGAAAACCTAAATGAACCAAATAAAAGCCAAGGACTCCATGAGGCTATCAGAAATACTAAAACAAAGTCAAAAGACTGAAAAAAATAGAAGATGGTATAAGGTTAAAAAGCAAAAACAACTCACCTGGAAAACAAATCAAGGAGAAAAAATTTAAAGCATTGGACTATCTGAACATCATGACCCACAAAAGATTCCAGATATTTCAAAAAACCTTAAAAGAAAGTTTTCTGGATTTCTTAGAACCAGAGGGCAAAGCAGAAATCAAAAGAATCTAGTAGTCACCTCCCAAGAAAAAAAAAACCCAAACGAAAACTTTCAGGAACATCATAAGCAAAATCCAGAGCTTCCAGGTCAAAGAAAAAATACTACAAGCAGCCAAAAAGAAAGAATTCAAAGATTCTTGGAGCCAAAGTCAGGATTGCACATGATTTAGATCACACCACTATAAAGTAGTGAACTTGGACTATGATAATCCAGAAGGCAAAGAAAGGGGAAAGGAAAGGAGGGTTAGGGAAATTTATTTCATAAAATCAGGGTGCACAAGTAAAATTCTACACACACAAGAAGGTAAGGAGGTACCTCCTTGGTGTAAAGGGAGCAGCTGACACTTAAATCTAGCTTTCATCTAAAACTGGTCAAAAGAAAGAATAATATACACAGAGTTTGGAATAGAAATATATTTCACTCAACAGCGAAATAGGAGAAGGGGGGAGGTGAGTTAGATGGAGGGATTATTTCTAAGCAAAACAAATTCCAAGGATGTACAACGCTCTTTATGAGGTGGCAAAGAATGAGAGCCTGAGGGGTGCGTATAAATTAGGGAATGAAAAAACAAGCTATGGTATATAAATGTGATACAATACTATTGTGCTGAATTCTTTATCAGTTTAATTACCAAACATGATTCAGAGGACTAATGATGAAACACGCCTCCCAGCTCTTGTAAAGGAGTGAAAGTCTCAATGCAGAATGAGACAAATTGTTTTTTGGACATGGCCAATGTGGACATTTGTTTTGTGTACATGTGTGCATAATGGGTTGTTTAGTTTGTTTGTTTGTTTTCTGTATTCCCAATGGCGGCAGAATTTGGGACGGGAAGGTGAGAAGGCAAATCTTGGCTGACTAAAAGAAAGATAAATAATCAGGTTTGCAAAAATCTTCCCAGATTTCTCTACATCTATGCCTTCTGTCATTGCTTATGATGCAATGATGTTCTATTACCTTCATATGACATAACCTGTTCAACCATTCCCCAATTAATGGACACTCCTTTGTTTCCAGTTCTTTGCTTCAACAAAAAGTGCTGTCATACTTTTGTACCTATGCTTCCTTTCCCTTTCACTCTGATCTCTTTGGAGTATATGCTTAGTAACAGTATCACTGGGTGAAAGGGAAGGCAGAGTTTAATTCCTTTTTAGGCAAAGTTCTAAATTGCTTTCAAGAATGGTCATACTAATTAACAACTCCACTAACGTTGTATTAGTACGCCTTTCTTCCCATAGCCCCTCCAAAAATTACTTTCTAGCCACATACTAAAAATCCTTCTGGCATTGTTCTATGGAAGCAAGAAGTGAAATACAATTGCTTCAGAACTAAAAATAGTATCATACAGAGTGTAGTGGAGAGGCACATGATGGCTATGGATAGGCTGCAACCTACTGCCAATTAACTCAGAATAGGAGTCATCATCAAGGAAATGTATGACAGGAAGAGATGATGAGTTGGTCATGGGAAACAAGTGAAAGATTACAGGTAGACAGAGTGATCCTTTGGTACTCTTGCAATGTCAGGAAAAATCAAGGAAGGACTTCAGCATACTGGGTAGGCACCTCGTCATGAATATTCTGAAGGACTTGGACAGAAAATGAAGAGGCATGGATAAGTTGCAATCTGTATCCCTGAAGGGAACTGCTGAATTGATGGGATCACAGATCCATATGAGTAAATCAATAATAGAAAGAAAAGAAATATAGAGAAATATACTAAGTAGAAATTAAAGAGAGAAATATAGAGAAACAGGCACAGTATTTCATTACAGACAGTACTATGAACTGGTATCTCTTACCACAACCAAAATCCATAACATTTGAGGGGCGGGGGGAGCTTTAAAAAAAGAATAGATCATTAAAGAGATGGTCAGCAAACATCTAGAACAGGAAGTCGTGATTAAAAAGACATCGCATTTTTATTAAATTTTATTTTCAAGTCTACATTCTTTCCCTCTCATCTGTTTATCCTCTCCCTCCTTCCCTCCCTCCCCCAATTGAAAAAGCAAGAAAAACAAAAGCCTTGTTAAAAATACATATGGGGGGGCAGCTAGGTGGCGCAGTGAGTAGAGCACCAGCCTTGAAGTCAGGAGGACCTGAGTTCTAATGTGACCTCAGACACTTGACACATTTACTAGCTGTGTGACTCTCGGCAAGTCACTAAACCCCAATTGCCATGCCAAAAAAAAAATAAAAAAAATACATATACTTGAACAAAACAAAGCAGTATTTTTCATCATGAGTCCTCTGGAATTGTGGTTGGTCATTGTGTTAATCATAGTCCCTAAGTCCTTCAAAGTTGTTTATCTTTACAATATTGTGGTTATTGAATAAATTGTTCTCCTGCTCACCTCACTGTATAAATTCATGTGAGTCTTCCCAGCATTCTCTGAAACTACCTCTTTCATCATTTATTATAAGACAAGAGTATTCCATCACATACATATACCATAATTTGTTCAGCCATTCCTCAATTTGTGGGCATGTAACAACAATGCTGCTTGCAGCTGCTGTGGAGGTGTAAGACCGACAACACCAGCACACAGGAAGGCTGCTAGCACAGGTTCTCTGATCTGCTTTTGTAAGGAAAGCAACTTTAAGGGGTTTACAATCTTACTCTAATTAAACATACATATATCATTCACTTAGTTCAAGAGAAAAAGTCAGCACCCTGAAGTTCGGAGAAAACACAAACAGCAATTACAAGCAGAAATTGTATAAACAGAGCAAATAACACAAATCAGCAGATGGAGCTTCTGTCCGTCCACAGCAATACACACATAGTTACCAGAGAGAGAAGCACCAAAGCTGGGGAGGAGGGAGGGACAGCGTGCTCCTTAACGACTACCCAGAGTCTCCTCTGGCAAAATCACAGGAATGCTCTTCCAATGAGTGAGCCCCCAAGGCAAAATGCTAACTTCAAAGAATATATATGCTTCTTAAGGGTCAGCCCACAGAGGGCGTCACAACCATGTAACTCCAACTCATATGACTTAGACTTTCTTCTGACTTAAGCAAGTCATCAAAGACTCTTGATTCAAACAAAGGCAAGTCTCAATCAAAGGCACTTGATCGCCTTAGTGTTGAGAAGAACTAGAACTCCAAAAGAAAAAAAAGAGCAAAACAAAAAGTCCCCTTTGCTTGCCATTACAGGGTATCACCTTGGTTTCCAGTTCTTTGCCACACACAAAAAAAGAGCTGCTATAAATATTTTTATACACATGGGTCCTTTTCCACTTTCTCTGAGGTCTTTGTAGTAGTGGTGGTATCACTGGGTCAAAGGGCACGCACAATTTAATAGTTTTTTGGGCATAATTCCAATGTACTTTTCATAATGACTGGATCAGTTCACAGTTTCATCACCAGTGCATTGAAATTGTAAGCTTCTTCTAGAACAAGTCATGCCAGACTAAACCTCATTTCCTTTTTTTTGACAGGTTTACTAACTAGCATGAGGGGTATGTTGTAGGAATAGTTTTACTAGATTGTGACAAAGCAAAATAAATTTTACTGAGATGCTTGATTTTTATATCACCTACATTTCCCTTCTCCTGACTAGAGAGCCATCCCTTTATAATCAAGAAGAAAGAAATAGAAGAAACAAAGCTCGGCAAAACTAACAAGTATTTCTTTTTGGGGGGGGAAGCGGGAGCAGTGAGGCAATCAGGGTTAAGTGACTTGCCCAGGGTCACACACCTAGTAAGTGTTAAGTGTCTGAGGCTGGATTTTAACTCAGGTCCTCCAGACTCCAGGGCCCATGCTGTATCCACTGTGCCACCTAGCTGCCCCTTTTCTTCTTCTTTTTTTTATTTTTACAAGTATATATTAAAGTGTTTCACACTTAGGGTCTTTCACCACTGCAAGAAGCAAGGAGGGGAAAGGAGAGAAAAGAGAGAGGAAGGTGTTTTCTTTATATCTTTCTTTAGGGTTAAACTTAGCTATTATAATTTTACAAAATTCAATTTGAATTTTTTTATAAAGTATCTCATTATTCTTATGGAAAAAATGGAAAGATGAATTTAGACAATTATAAACAATGAGACATTTAGGTTCAGAAATGGCTGGCTGGTTAGAGTCACAAAATACTTGATAATATTTCAATGCCAATTATAGCAAGAAGTCTCTAGTGGAGTACCCCAGGGATCTGTACTGGCCTTTTGCTGTCCAACCCACTTATCAGTGACTTGAATTAAAAAAAAGATAGATGATAGTCTGATCAGATTTGCAGATCACATCCAGCAGGGAGGAACAGCTAACATGATAGATGACAAAACTGGAATCCAAGAAGATCCTGAAATGTTAAAACCTTAGGCAAAATCACTAAGATAAAATTCAAGAGGGACAAATGTAAAGTCTTGCACTTGGGTACAAAATCAACTTCAGAAGTACCACAGGAAGACAGTAGCTTGTCTGAAAAATAACTGTAGATTTTAACAGACAGTAAGCTCAAGGCGAGTCAGCAGTACGAGTCAAGGAAGCCCAAAGAAAAGCCTGTGCAGTCTCAGGCTCCATTAAGAGACGTACAGATTTGACAATAGGGAGGGGCCGGGTCTCATTGTCCTTGGCCCTCAGCACACCCAGTCTAGAGTATCATGTTCAGTTCTGGACACTGCAGTTTAAGAAATCACTGGATATGATAGAGAGTATCCAGAGGAGGATGACCATGACGGTGAAGGTTTCTAAGTCCAGAACGTTATAAGCATAGCTTGAAAGAACGGAGGACCTTGAGTCTGAGGAAGAGAAGAGTTAGGGAAGAATAGGACAGTTGTCTTCAAGGATTTGAAGGGCTGTCATGTGGAAAAGGGATCAGACTTGCTCTGTTTGCCCCTGGGGACAAAGACCAGAAGCAATGGGTGGAAGCTGTAGAGAGGTGAATCTAAATTTGATGTCAGAGAAAAAAAAAAACAACTTCCTGACAAGGTGCAAAGGTGGAATGGGCAATCTCAAGAGGTGGAGGTGGTCAGGCAGATGCTTGTCTGGTAGGTTATAGTGGAGATTCCTTCCATATGTGGCTCAGATATGAGAGCCACTGAGGAGCCTTCCAACTCTCAAACTCTGGGATTCTGTCAAATGCAGAGATAAACAAGCAGAACAAGAATATGGAAAATGATTGCAATAATGCAAATAAAAAACATCCCAGAAAGGCAGGTGAGCATTGATTAACTTTAATGACTGCTCTTTGTCCTGAAGAACAAATGATAAAACACAGTACTTACTTCTTGTGGAGAAGCTGAGCAACTATGGATGCTGGCTGCTACACAGGCTCTCAGCCACAGTCTCTGGATTAGCTGGTTCTATTTAACTTTTTCTATGTTATAAAGGAGGGTTTGATATCAAAGGGTGTGTGGTGGGAAAGGAATGTTTTAAGCTACTAAAGCTTAGAACTGCACTAAAACTTTTTGGGACACCATGCATTTGTTAGGTAACAAAATCAATGTGGTAAGATACAATGTGTGGGTGTGGGGTGGGGGGAGGTAGTTGATCAGGAACCAGATACAGATACACACACACACACACACACACACACACACACACACACGCACACACACACACAGAAAACATCAACTGATTTACACCTTCTCCATCCAGTTGATAAAATCCCATTTTAGAGGTAGGTAACCAACAGGCAGCTGGATGCTCAGTGGATAGAGTGCCTGACCTGGAGCCAGGAGGTCTTGAGTTCAAATCCAGCTTCACATAATCACTAGCTGTATGACCCTGGGCAAGTGACTTAACCTGTGTTTAACTTGGAGAAAGCTAAGTAACACAGTAGATAAAGTGCCAGGTCTGGAGTCAGGAAGACCTGAGTTTATATCTAACCTCAGACATTTCACTAGCTGTGTGACCCTGAGGAAGCCACTTAACCTCTGTTTGCCTAATCTACTGGAGAAAGAAGTAGCAAATTACTCCAGTATCTTTGCCAAGAAAATCCCATACATGGTCTCAAAGAGTTGAACACAATTAAACACATGAACAACTGATACAACGAGAAGTGCAATAAATAAATAAATAAAGTGCAAAGATGGATTTACATTATGGAACCCCATTGCAAATAATTTTACAGGGTATTCAGATGGGTTTCATGGGCAGAGGAAACAGCTTTGACACTTTCACTTCACTAGGAATCATGAGAACTATAGTCTTTTGAAGGCCAGCATTCCCTCCCAAGCTTTGAGAAAGACCAGACAGTAGCAAGGCCCTGTGCGAATGGAGATTTGCCCTTTGAATCACTCTGAGACAGAGAAGGGAGTTAGAGTGAGTCTGTGGAAGAAAGAGAGGTAAGCAACAGCATCAGCATCATGGTGATCAGGTGCTGAAGGTTTCTTGGGGTACAGTATGGGCTCCAAGTCTAGAGATTTAAGCTTACAAGGGGAGCTTCTGGGCAGAACTTAGTCTACATGCCAGTTATAACCATAACTTTAAAAAAGGAGGAATCATTTAAAAAGTTACTCTCTCCAAATCCCCTGTCCCTATGCCTATTTGTTAATAGATAACCTTGATAGGATTTTTCTATTTTTTTCATGCTGATTTTGTTTAACATAAAAATCCATGATCAACTGTGAATGTTTTGTCATACATGCCTGTATTTTTATTCTGCTTTTTAAACTCTGCATTTGACAGCATAGCAGAATTTGAGAATTGAAATCAGTGGCTCTCAAATCTGAGCCACACATGGAAGGAATGCCCAAATTCCTTCTGCTTGATCACCTCTTTAAGACTGCCCATTACACCTTTTCACAGCTTTCACTGTTAGGAAGTTTTTGGCTCTCTCCCCACCCCCATATTAAACCTAATAAACAGAATAAAAGGGGGAAATGAAAGGTACCAGTGATGAGGTAACACACACAGAATTTTAAAATGTCAGGATTTGATTTTGATGTGAGGGATCCAGAGCTGATCGTGTGAGAGAACCTCAAAATTGTGATTTTATTAATCATATGTGACAAACTGCCTCAACAGGAAGAATTTAAACTAGATCCTGGGGCTTTTCTTTTGTCCTTAGGGTTAAGAGTAAACAGTTAGTTACTATAGCCAGTGGCTGCTCAGTACGGCTAATGGAAATTCCTGCCTCCATAGTGGATAGGATAGAATGGGTGTAGACTAGTGGGCTGCCACAGGCAGCCCAGTGTGAGGAAACAGTTCCTCACCAAATTCCTAAGGAAGGAGACAGGAGAAAAACAAACTTTGTAGCCAAAACTCTGCTCCACAGCGACACCAACTGGTAAAAAAGGGGGTGAAAATCTTTTCTCTGGCCCGCATCTCTCCATTCTCTTCAAAAGAACATCATGAAATACTTTATCAAAAGCTTCACTCAAATCTAGGCCACTGCATCTACAGTACTCCCCTCACCTACCAGTTTCCTAATCTTATACAAAATTAGTTTAGTCTGGTGTGACTCACTCTCTTTTAACTTTTCTCTTACTTTTCTTCAATTAACAAACTGTCAAAGTGATCTTCATAAAGGGCAAGTCTGACCATGTTATGTTGCTTGTCCAATAAGCTGCATTGGCTCCCCATTGCCTCCAGGATCAAAAAGAAAATTATCTGTTAGGCTTTGAACTGAGCAGCATTCTTTTTTCTGAAGTCTTTTAGTCATTTGTCTTATTTATAATGTTTATAACTATATAAATGTTTCTTCTGGTTCTGCTCATTTCATTCTCCATCAGTTCATACAAACCTAGTCCCTTTTCATAATTTCGTAGGACATCACAGTGTTACCTTCATATACAGTAATTTGTTCATGGCCATTCCCCCATTGATGAGCACTCTCTCAGTTTATGGTTCTTTGCCACAACAACAATCTCCAAAAAAGCTGTTTAAATATTTTTGGACATATGGGTCCTTTCCCTCTTTCTTTGATCTTTCTGGGGAATAGGTCTAGTATCTCTGAGTCAAAGAATATGACTACTTTTTAGTGACTTCGTAACTAGTGACAAATTTCACTAAATTTTGGTAAATTCAGGAACTTTCCAAACTATTGGAAAAGTAATTTGAGCATAACTCCAAATTACTTTCCAGGCTGGCTGGACCAGTTCACAGCTCCACCAACAGTCCATTAATGTTCCTGTTTTCTCCCAGTTCCTCCAAATCACCATCCTTTTTTTCTGAAATTGTTGTCAATCTGATGGGCATGAGGGGGAACTACAGAATTTTTTTAATTTGCATTTCTTTATTACTGATTTGGAGCCTTTTTCCATAAGGCTATTAATAGCCTGGATATATTTTTATTTTATTTTTGATTTAACAAACCTTTATTTTCTCATCCTCCCACTTCTCCATAACCCCAAACTAGCTGTCATTTAACCTATGTCTGTCTCAGTTTCTTCAACTGCAACATGAGGATAATAACATTATTATCTCATAGGGTTGTCATGAGGACAAAATGAGATAATGGCTCTTAGCACAGTGCCAGCTCCATAGATGGCACTTTATCAATGCTTGTTCCCCTTAAAGTGACCACAATGTCAAATGGCCTAAGAACAGCTCAAAGTTTTAGATTTTTTTGTGTGTTTTGGGCAGCAAGTCATCCTAGTTTCAGCGTCACAAAAGAGAAAAATGATGACAGCTTATACCTGTGTGAATGTTTTAGTCCGAAGCAACAGCACTTTCAAAGTTGGCAGATCATTCCTGTCCTAGTTGCTATAATGAAAAGTGCACGTAGATTCCTATCAACATAAAACAAATAACATGGAAATAAAAAAAGAATTAAATTTTGTGGAGCTAAATCTGCAAGTCATTTTCTTAAAAGAAACTCATCTGGGATGAAATAAGGTCAAGGTCAAGAGTCACTGACTAAAATAAAAAGTTTAAAGAAGCATAGGTGTTAACAATAATGCATTAAATCATCTCCAAACACCCCCAGAACCAGTAAAAATTATGACAAGGTCAGAGAGTTAGTTCATTTTAATGACGATTACCTGTGAAAAATGATGACTAAAACATTAACTTTAAATAAAGAAACAAAAGCATAGGCAAAACTTCTACAACAGTTGTACAAGAAAGAATCTTAAATAATCAACAATGCATGATGGAAGACGCCATTTCTTCTGATTTTTTTGAAGGCAAAGAAAGCTGGACAAAATTATATATTTTTAAGAGAAACAGAAACTTATAACAAAATGTGGTGATCTGACTATGAACCAGAGATACAGAGTCAAAGTCAGGTTTTCTTTGGAAAACTCCAAAATCCTTGAGGTTACAAACAAAAAAAAAGAAGAAAGAAAGAAACTATGGCATCAAAGAAGTTCAAAAATGGAATAGACCTTGAAGGTCCTCCAGTCAACCTGGCTGTTGTAGTCTTGCAGCACCAATTTCCTTGGAAATAATAGAGTTAATAACTGATACTTTGTAGCCATGTTTTTAGTACCCCCATATTGGGTAGTGCCACGGTAAGCAGTTTTGGCTATTGTGAACGGGGATGAGGGCAGTACAAAACCCATCTCTTCTCTAACTAGCTTCTGCCAGCATAGAAATGTTTCCCAATGGTCACAGAATTGAAGGAGTGGGACTTCTCACTCCATTAACACACTCCCCGTGTTCGAAATTAGTTCTTGTTGGCAGAACTCCAGTGAAACATTTAATCAACGGAGAAGGCAATACTGAAAAGATATGACTAGTTTGGTAGGTATGTTTCCTGAGTCTTGGCCCTTCACCTTGCCTCCTATCCCTGTTGTTCCCTCCCTGTCTGCTGAGGTATAGGAGCCTGGAAGCTCTGCCCAGACTTTTCCCTCCTCTTTCCTGCAGACTAGCGATAAGAGAATAACCTCTGGGCTGTGCTCGGGACCTCTTCCTTTCCTGGAAGCCATGATGAAGGTCTAGCTTTACAGTCCCTTTCTTCTTTTTTAAATCTATCTCTAGTAAAGTCCATACAGATGTATGTCCAGATATGCCCAACTGGATTTAGGAGAGGCAATCCCATTCCTCTTTTAAGGGATTATTTTGTGTATTATATTTCTAGGATTCTTGTAAAAGATTTTCATTTTTAATTATTTAAATGCCATTTTTCATAAAATTTATGTTGTTAAACTTATGATTCCTTTCATGGGCCAGATTTTTATTACTGAGCTAAGAATTCCCTTATAGACTGAATTCTGACAATAAATACTTGCCTCTAGAACAAAACTGTCATGATTTTTATGAGGTTTGCTTTTCTAGCACAACGAGATCAAGGCCAAAAAATCTCAAGAGTACGAGACCCCAACAGATGTAGGGGTGCAACTTTAGAGCTGGAAATTGAGGGATTTCTTGTGTTTTTGTTGTTGTTCAGTTGTTTTCAGTTGTGTCTGACTCTTCATGACCCAATCTGGGGTTTTCTTCTCAAAGATAATGGAGTAATTCACCATTTCCTTCTCCAACTTGTTTTACAGATGAGGAAACTGAGGGAGACAGGGTTAAGTGACCTGCCCAGGGTTACACAAATATTAGTGTCTAAGGTCAGATTTGAACTCAGGAAGATGAGTCTTCCTGACTCTAGGCCCAGCACCCTCTTTGCCACCTAGCTGCTCCCTTTCCTCTCTCTCATCAACAGTATCAAACCAAGAATCCCCTCAATAAATTATATCCCTGACACTAGGTCATCCAGGAATTGCTTAAAGACTTACAATAATGGGAAAGAGCCAGAAACAAGAGCATTTATGAGAGATACTGCGAAACCAACCCAAAGAGAAAAGGATCTCATGCTTAGGGTTTCTGTTTTCTTTATAGAGCTCAGGCTTGGGGTTTCTGTTTCAGCAGCCCAATCAACAGAAAAGTAACCCAGGCCAGCAGAAGGTAGAGGCCCAGAAAAGCAGTAGGTAGCCCAATTGCTGTGCAGACAGTCCCGGATGGAGTCAAAGGACTTTAAAGTCTTCATTCCAGTGGGCCGAATTGCCTCGGGCAATTCCCTACATAAGTGCCTCTAGGCTATGGTTCTCTAGATTTGTGTCTACTTTCCTCCCCACTCCCACAAACATAATGGCAAAAGTGTGTCCCTCAATGATGGCTAGGGTCTTGTGTCTTAATTCTTCTTGCTCTACCTTCCGTTTAGTAAGCACTTCAGATTAGGAGTTAATGGTATCATCTTAACTGATTTGTTCATGATACTGGTATAAGGCTGAAAAGTTTGCAAAGCACTTCATACATGCTATCTCATTTGATTCTCATGACAACCCTGTGCAGTAGCTGTTATTATCGTCCCCATTTTAGAGACAAGGAAACCGAGGTTGGTGTAGGAAAAGTAACTGGCCCATGGCCAGACAGAATAAGAACTCAAGTTTTGCATACTAGTGAAGCCTCAGGTGCTACAGTGTGAACAGTAGAAACATTCCCCACACCAGGGTTATCCTTGGGTTCCCTAACAATGATTCATGGCAGAACAGCCAACCTTTCTGGAATCCCTAACCAGCCATAGGTAGTATACCCTGGCTAAGTAAATCAACCCAAAGAGGAAAAGGGGTGGATGCCATGCCCATGCCACATTTACATCAAAATATTTCAGACTGTTTGTTCTGTGGGCCTCTGGTCCAAAACCAAACCTGTGTGGAACATTTTATACCATTTTATATCATTTTTGTAATTTTAATAAGACTCAGAGCCTGAACTAACCAGAAGAAAAGCCTGATCCTAACAGTCTCTTTGTTCTCTGAGTAAGCTCAGAGATGCCTCTTCTTATGTCAACACACTCAGAGCATTCCTTTCTCTGTCCATGGCCATTAAGGGTGAGAACCTTGACCCCAGACACTATCTTGAATTATGTGACTTTTCCTTATCTTAATATTTTATGGGCATATACTACGTTCTGGAATGTTAATGGCAAATTAAACACAGAGATCCTGGGTTGTAATTTCAATTGACACTTTGTCAACTATCCTGACTTACTGCATTGACAATCTATTCCACTAAGGAAAATCCTTGTCTTGTATCATAATTAACATACATGGGAGTCATAAGAGGAGTCAGACTTAGTCTGGCCCCCATGCATGCATGTATCTGTTAAGTTGAAGGGGATGAATAAATAACTAAGCAATATGATTTTTTTTTCTATCACCTAGCCTGTTGTTTCCTTCAACCAACTTTCAGGTTCAACACCTGTCACTCAACAACTTCATCCTCTTCCCACATTCCCTATTACTGTTCAGGGTACCACCATCCTCCCAATCACCTCCATTCACAACCTAGATGTCATTCTAGACTTCTCACATTCACTCACCCCATATATCCAATTGGTTGCCAAATCTCATCACTTCTGCTGCCATATCCTCTCTCATGTATATCCCCTTCTCTTATCTCCCACAACCCGTATTTCAGACCCTCATTAACTCCTTCCTAGACTCCTTCCCTCAAGTCTCTCACCACACCAATTCATCCTCCACTCAGCTGCCAACATAATTTTTCTAAAGCATACATCTAACCATGTCACCCCTTTATTCAATGAACTTCAGTAGCTCCCTATTATTTCTAGTTTCAAATATAAATACTTGTTTGATACTGAAAGCACCTCACAATATGGCCCTTTCCTATCTTTTTCCTTATCATTCCCCTTCATTCACTCTACAATCCAACCAGAGTAGATGGATTGTTGTTGCTTACACCCTATGCACTGCATTTCTTAATCACTTTTCTCCATGTCTTTGCATATGGCTGTCCTCCATGATTGGAATGCTTTTTGTCCTTACTTTTGCTTCTAAGAATTCACCTCAGAGTCAGATCAAGGGGCAGGAGCACTGGGAGAGGGGGAGGAGAGGGAGAGGAGAGGAGAAGAGGAAGGGAAAGGAAGGGGGAGGGGAAGGAAATATATTAAAATAAAAAAAAAATTTTAAGGAGTCAGCTTAAGCCCCCCTTCTGCAAAAGACCTTTCAGTATCTCATTCCCCTCCCCCAGTTACTAGTGCCTTCCCCTCTAAAGTTACTTCAATCTACTGTGATGCATACCTGTGTATATGCATGTTGTCTTCCCCATTAGAATGTAAGCTTTTTGAGGGCAGGGATTATTTTGTTTTTTTCTTTGTATCCCCAACACTTAGCATTGTACCTGGCATATGGAAAGCACTAAAAATGCTTGCTGATTGAATTTGCCCATCTTCAACTTCCACTTCCACCCATGACTCCTACTTCTGCCCTTGGAGGCCAAGCAGAATGAGTCTGCTTCCTTTTTCCTATGTCAGTTCTTCAAATACTATGAGAGCCATCATGGCTCCCTTCTCCCCAACTTCAGACATCTTCTCCTCTCTAAGCTAGACAAACATCCAAGCTCTACATGACACAGTCATATCTTGGTTTCCCACCTCTAAATGCTCTCTCTCCAGGTTATCAATGTCATTCTGAATATGTGATGTCCAGAATTTCACATAATAATTTAGATGTGATGAGACCAGGGCTGAATGCATTGGAAAAAGCAATGCTCTTATCCTGGATAATTTAAATTCAGCCAATGACTAAGTGTTTTTGGCTGCTTTGTCACACAATGAACTCATACATAGCTTTGCAGTGCTCTAAATAGTCCAGATACGTTGTGGAGCCACCCTTTCCTTTAACCTGCACTTAGATTCTGCCCACCATTAAGGCTGTTTGAGATCCTATCATCCTGTTTGTCAGCTTCACTTCATCAGCAAATCCAATAAACATGCTAACTATACCTTCATCCAAGCCTTGCAAACAAATTTAAAACAACATAGGGCCGAAAATTAGGCACTGCACTACAGCACTCACTGTGAACTGAAAATGATTTATTTGGTCTCATAATTCAGCCAGTTTTGAATATACTTATTTAGCCCACATCTTTCCATCCTATCTACAAGCAAGTACATGAGCGACTGTTAAATGTTTTGCTGAACTCCAGATATACTTTGTGTGTTGTGCGTATGTGTGTGTGTATATATGTATGCATACATGTGTATATATGTACACATATGTATGTATACTTTTATATATATACACACACATATATATTTATAATTGTCCAAAAAAAGAGAAATTTCGGTTAATCTAGCATGTCTTGCTTTTAATGAGGCCATGATGACATTTAGTAACAGTACTTCCCTTTCTAAACGATCACAAACATCCCTTTAATAACACTTTCTAGAACTTTGCCAGAAATTAAAATCAAGCTCTTTGACCTATAGTTTTAAGTCTCTACTTTCTTCCACCTTCCAAGATATGGGACATGTATCCTTCTCTAGTCCTGTGGTACATACTTCCATTTATCCCGATTTTTCAGTGATCACTGATATCAGCTCAGCAATCATATTCACCAAAAATCATGGATGAAGGTGATGTTGACTTGTTTCTTTGACATTAATGGTGTTATTCAAACAGAATTTATCCTCCCCCGCAAAAAACTAAAGAATCAACCAGGTTTATAATGCAGAAATTCTGAAGCACCTGAGACATTCTGCACCCTCCAGGTGCAGAGAACTGAGGCCCAATGATTGTCCTGTCGGAGAAACCATGACTCTGGTCCACAAAAAAATACTTTTTGACCAAGAATAACATTGTTCAGCTTGAATACTGAAACATCTATTGCATCCCAATGTATGCCAGGATCTAAGAAAATTTCTTGACCTCAGAGTGCTTACAAAATGAAAGGGCTGGACTAAATGCTTTCTAAATGATCTTGTTATCATCTCTTGGTTGAACAGTGATAAGAGTGTCAGGCCTGGAGTCGGGAAGACTGCACCACCTAATTGCACTTCTCCTAGGGAAGGAGACCCCCCCAACAAAAGCTTACATATTTTGTTTATATTTTGCTTTTATTTATACATTTATGTGCTGCTTCCTCTTGAGAAAAGGAAATGCTATTTTGGTTTGGCTCTGGAACAGTACCTAACAGATTAGGTGATTAATAAAAGCTTACTGATTGACTGGGGTATAGGATGTGTTCAGGGAAGACTAGTACCTCTGACGTGAGGTCTGCTTTTCACCTTTGGTGTCTACTTGATCCACTCAATTCTCACCTCTACCTCCAAGAGGCTGTGGTATGTGCAGTGGCCACATGCCAGTAAACTGTTTTGGCAGATAGGCTAAACCAGGTTGAGGGTAACTAATAGGCCTTAAACCCGTTGGTGAATTACGGGGTTATCTACCCCAAGCACTCCCCTGGTGGAATGGGAGGATAAGAACAGTTTGTTCCAAAGGCCGTGAAGGCAGCTGAAGGAGGTGCTTGGGGTTAGACATCAAAGACACCAAGGTCATCCTGAGCCATCACCAGTCGTCTTGACTCTGTCCTGCTACTGGACTGTGACAACTCTGGAAGAGGGAGTAAAGCCGACAACTTCGTGCAACCGCACCTCACTTAAATCCAATTTATGCATTAATCAAAAGACATAACATACCACTTTATCATTTTTACCTATCTCAAAGTCCCATGGAAAAAGGCAATTGACAGAGCAGCAGGTGTGGATACACTGGGAGCTGTATTCACAACCCTGCACACAGGTGACCCAGGCCATTGAGTCATCCAGCCCCCTGGGTGAATGAGCAGCTTTTTAAGGACCTCACTGTTCACCTCCTGGTGTGAGGAAGGGGCTAGAAAAGGTGCCCTAAAAATTGTCTGCTTATCCAACCTTGGCCTGATGACTGCAGCAGGAAGAGATTCCATCCAGTGGCTGAAACACAAAAATATCTACGAAAAGTTCTGCAAAGATGATTCTACTCACCATCAGTACATGGAATATGCTCACATTTGTGGACAACACAAAATCCGGTAGACCTGAAAGACGAACAGCTCTCATTGTGAGAGAACTGAACAGGTGTCACATCCAAATAGCAGCCCTGAATGAAATAAGGCTACCTTACCAAATCTGGAGTTGGACACATGTCTTTTTGGAATGGCTACAGGGAAGGGGAATGCCATGAAACTGGCACAGGTTTTCAAATCAAAACTAATCTAGTCAACGAGGCTCATGACAACGCCATTGCTGCTTGCAGGAAATTGCCGCACCACCACCATCGGTGCCTGCGCTCCAGCCATGATGAACCCTGATGAAGTTAAAGAAAAATTTTATGAAGACCTGGAGACCCTCATCATCAGTGTGCCAAAAGAGGACAAGCTTATAATTCTGGGTGACTTTAATCCTAGAGTAAGCTCAGACTACCAGACATGGCAGGGACTCCTTGGGAGAAAGAGTTGGAAAATGCAAGAGCAACAGTCACTCACTACTGAAGACTTGTGTATCTCCTGACCTTCTCAGCACCAACACTGTCTTATGTTTACTTAAACACAATAAAACTTCATGGATGCGCCCTCGCAGCAAACATCGGCATTTAAAAGACTATGTCATTGTAAGGAGAAGAGACAGGATGTGAGAGTGACAAAGACAACGTATGGCACAGAGTGCTGGACCGATCATAGATTTATCCTCTCCAAGCTAAATATTTGCTATTTATGGCCAAAGACATGTGGTGCATCCCAACTACTCAGTGCTGATGGAGCCACACTGATTAACGATAAGGCATGATCATTAAGAGAGAAGTTGAACACTTCCATAGTACTCTCAACAAACCGTCATCAATCAATGCTGAAGCCAGCAACCATCTACTTGAGGTTTAAGTCTATCCCTCTCTAGCCAAATTTCCAACTTAAGAAGAGGTTTTGAATGCCATTAGGCTCCTCTCCTGTGGGCAAAGTACCTGGTGCTGATTCTACTCCAGTTGAGATTTACAAGGTAGAGGGTTCACTGCTCATACAAAAGCTGACTGAAATTTTCCCGGTTATATAGCAAGAAGTTATCCCCCAGGAGTTCAAGGATGCCTCTATTGTCCATCTCTATAAAGGTAAAGGAAATAAATTGTCCTATGATAATCATGGGAAGGGAGGAAAGGGGGGTTGTCCTATCTCTTAGTCACCGATGGCAAGATTCTTGCCAGAGTCCTCCTTTAATAGGCTGATCTTTCACCTGGAAGATGGCCATCTACCTAAGAGCCAGCAGGGTTTGGAAAGGGCTAAGTAACAGCCGATATGGTGTTTTCTGCCTGACAACTCCAGGAGAAATGCCAGGAGCAGAAAAGAGACCTGTACACAATGTTCATCGATCTGACCAAAGCTTTTGTTACTGTCAGCTGTGAGGGCTTAAGGAAAGTTATGTGAAAATTTGGTTGCCTGGAGAAGTTCATCAGTATTGTATTTCAATTTCATGATGGCATGCTTTCCAAGGTTCTGGATAATGGACAATGCTCTCGTGCTTTCCCAGTCACCAATGGAATGAAACAAGGCTGTGTGCTTGCTCCCGTGCTTCTGATGTTTTTAGCAATGTCGTCAGATGCCTTCAATGAGGATGAACATGGAATCAAGGTCAGCTACAGCACTGATGGTAAATTATTCAACTTGAAAAGGCTACAAGCCAAGACTAAAGTAGAGGGAGAGTTGGTACGTGATCTCATTTGTAGATGACTGTAGATGCACTCAGCTTCTGAAGGTGAGCTGCAACAAAGTTATGGATAGCTTTTCTTCTGCTTGTGTTAATTTTGGCCTAACAATTAACATCAAGAAAACACAGCCAGCACTTCACCAGCCATATGTGGAACCAATGATTACAGCAAATGGAGAAGTTTTGAATACGGTGGATAAGTTCACTTACCTTGGCAGGATACTTTCTAGGGATGTACACATTGATGTGAGGTTGACACATGAATTGCCAGAGCCAGGTCAGTGTTAAGGCTCCAAAAGAAAGTGTGGGAGAGAAGAGGTATTAGACCGATTACCAAACTGAAGGTCTTACAGAGCCATTGTGCTGACCTCCTTGTTGCATGCCCGTGAAAGCTGGACAGTCTGCCAGTGCCATGTCAGGAAACTGAATCACTTCCTTTTGAATTGTCTTAGGAAGACGCTAAAGATCACCTAGCAGGAGAAGGTACCGGACACTGAGGTCCTTTCTTGAACTTAACTGCCAAGCATTCAAACTCTACTGCAGAGAGCACAACTCAGATGGGCTGGCCATGGTGTTTGAATGCCAAACATACGCTTGCCTAAAAGACTATTTTGTGGAGAACTCACACAAGGCAATGGTGGTCAGAAGAAGTGATACAAGGATACTCTCAAAGTCTCTCTGAAGAACTTTGGAATTGATTGCATGACATGGAAGACACTGGCAAAGGACTACCCAGCATGGTGTCCCTACATCAAGGAAGGTGCTGTGCTCTCTGAGCAAAGCAGAACTGAAATAGCTCAAAAGAAACATGAGATGTGCACATTTAAAGAATCTATCCTAAATGTTCACGTGGACTATTTGTGTCCAATCTGTGGCACAGCAGCCTGACCTTATATTGGTCTGACTAGCCACAGTCAGATACATTGTAACTTGACTCTAACATAGTACTGTCATTTTTGGTCCTTTTTGAGAATGAACAGCCAACCAACTGATTAATTAGGAGTCAATGAACCTGGGTTTGAATCTTGATTCTGCCTAGTACTGGTGTATCTCTCACTCAATTTCTCTGTACATCAGTGACCTCATCTGTAAAAATGAAGGGGTTTGACTAAAAGCTCTAAGTTATAAAAGCATGTAATTACCGTATTTCCCCATCTATAAGACGTACCCTTTTTCAAAAAATTTGGGGTCTAAAGACTGGGTGCGTCTTACACAGTGGTAGTAGATTTTTTTACTTGTATTTCCCGCTTTTTCGCGCTTGTTGTCTTTTCACTCATTGTTTCGCATTTGTTACCAGTATATTAGGTTATGTTTTGCCACATTCTGCCCAGAAATGGCTCAGAAAAGATTTTCGTACAGTGCTAAATTCAAGTTAAAAGTGATCTAGTTTACAAAAGTGAATGGAAATTGTGCTGCTGAACATAAGTGTGTGTGTCAACAACCTGGCTGGCAGCTTCTGTGGGGGTATAAGATTCACCCACAGCCAACACCCAGAAAGCTGCCAACAGCACAGGTCCTTTCGATCTGCTTAATTAAGGAAAGCAAGGTGAAGGGGTTGACAAGCTTACTTTTAATTCAAATATCATTCAGTTAGTTCAGGGGAAAAAAACCAGCACCCTGAACTTCAAAACAAAATGCAAATTACAGACATCAATAGACTTTGTCTGATTCAAGTCCCAACAGATAGTTACCACAGTTCAACAAAGTTTCAACATCCGGGTTTACAAGCTGGAGGGCTCCTTAGCTACAGCTGCCCGGAGTCTCCTCATCAACACCATCTCCAGAGCCCCACACCAATAGCTCTGTCCTCCCTTCTTATAGGGCTTTAGACATCATCAGACATCATCTGAATCACCAGAGCTCAGGCTCTGGTGATTGGTTCTTGAGTTGGCCCCTCCCCTTAGGACCCTGGGAGGTTCACATCCACATGGATTACATTAACACCTAATGGGGTTTGGGCCTGAGGCTTAGCACCTAGTAAAGCTCACTGAGATAAATTGAGTCACTCAAATAAAACAAAGGCCATTCTGGTTACACTCCACCCCTTGTTCTAGGATACATAATCTAATCAGCCATGTGTCCTAGAACATACATTGTGATCCAATTACAAAGGAAACTAAAACATGTCATTCATAATAAAGCAAAACATATCATTCAGTGACATTCCCAAATATTGATTTACAATTCAAATGTGACCCACCCCTAGGTCCCAGCAAGATAATTTCTTCAATCAATCATTCCCAAAATAACTGTAAACTATTCAAATGTCCACCCCTAGGTCAAAGCCAGTTAATCTCTTTAACTCATAAAGTGTCCAAATAAAGTGCTTATTCAGCAGCACACTGGCATTGCAGGCTTCCACGTGGCACCCAAAGTCCCAATTTCAAAGAAAGAGTTCAAACAAAGTTCTTTTAGGGTCTGTTCTCCCCATTGAGTTCCAGTCCCCGGTTCCAAGTCCGGAGGGTCTGCTGGGCAATAAAGCCAACAGGGTGGGGTCCCTGGGGGTCCAAGGCACTTCCCCCACCCCAACAAAAACAAATCCATGCCGCCCTCCTGGATCCCAAGCAGCCCAAGCTGAAGGGACCAAAAAGGCAGACTCAGTGCCTCGCTGCAAAGTTTTCATCTTGCCCCAGGGCTGGATTTCAGGCTCCTGGGTTCCAACTCCAGCTGGCCTCACCTGGCTTCTCCTGGAATCCTGATGTAGGTGGCTCCCCATCTTTGTGCTCACCTCACCAAAGTCAGCTGGAAAGCAGCTCACTGCTCTCACCTTTCCAAAGTTCTTATGCAGGCAGTCTCTTGGATCAATATTTTGGCAGCCACTGTCTGCTTCTTCTTTCTCCTCACCAGCCCCTCCTGCCAAATCTGTAGGAAGGCCATTCTCCAACTCTCCAAGGCCATTCTCCACTCCTGTTTCAAAACTCCATATACAATATAATCCCAAGACTTTCATCCTTTTAGCACAGTCCTCCGGGGCCAGGCTTATCAGCTTAAGCCCTGGGAAGAAGGGATTATCATCTGCTCTGGGCCCCTGGGAAACCACGCCCAGCACTTCCACCAGCCTGTTTTCCTTCAGGACTTTGTTGCTCCTGAGGCTGCACAGAACCATAGCCACTCCAAGTACAAAGAGCAATCCAAAACCTGGGAAACATTCAACCAACCCAGTACCCCAACACGCCATGCTTCCTTGTTAAAGCCAGATCCTGCCGACTACGCCATATGTGTCAACAACCTGGCTGGCAGCTTCTGTGGGGGTATAAGATTCACCCACAGCCAACACCCAGAAAGCTGCCAACAGCACAGGTCCTTTCGATCTGCTTAATTAAGGAAAGCAAGGTGAAGGGGTTGACAAGCTTACTTTTAATTCAAATATCATTCAGTTAGTTCAGGGGAAAAAAACCAGCACCCTGAACTTCAAAACAAAATGCAAATTACAGACATCAATAGACTTTGTCTGATTCAAGTCCCAACAGATAGTTACCACAGTTCAACAAAGTTTCAACATCCGGGTTTACAAGCTGGAGGGCTCCTTAGCTACAGCTGCCCGGAGTCTCCTCATCAACACCATCTCCAGAGCCCCACACCAATAGCTCTGTCCTCCCTTCTTATAGGGCTTTAGACATCATCAGACATCATCTGAATCACCAGGGCTCAGGCTCTGGTGATTGGTTCTTGAGTTGGCCCCTCCCCTTAGGACCCTGGGAGGTTCACATCCACATGGATTACATTAACACCTAATGGGGTTTGGGCCTGAGGCTTAGCACCTAGTAAAGCTCACTGAGATAAATTGAGTCACTCAAATAAAACAAAGGCCATTCTGGTTACACTGTGGTCCTCCTCCCACTTCGAGACTGGCTACGGGAAGAAGAAACGCTACTGAAAATGCCACGGCAGAAGAAGGCCATGAAAGGCAAGTCAGCAAAATGGCCTGATTTAGAGAGGGAATTGAAGATATGGATTGAAGAGCAAAGGGCAATTGGAATTTCTGTGTCCACAAAGATGGTTCAGCATGAGGCAAGAAGAATTGCTGATGAAAAAGAAGTTACTGATTTCAAAGGAGGACACAATTGGTGCTTCAGGTTCATGAAATGGAATGGACTAAGCATATGTACATGCACCAGACTAGCCCAAAAGATGCCTGAAAGCTATGAGCAGATGGATAAAACTTGAGTTCAATAACTTTATGTAATATGTTTCTTTTCAAATTTCGGGCCCCAAAATTAAGGTGCATCTTATACATGGGGAAATACTGTAGATATAAAAGACATAGACATCTATACTTGGATTTAAATGAAGCTTTTACATTAAACTCAAATAGAAGGATTCCTGCAGGATGCATACTGATTTAGAAAACCATGCTGCTAACTCAACCTTGAATGACACCATCTCCCTCAGCCTCCTCCCCCTCTGATTAGAGGGCTGGAGGGTAGAGCACCAAATTCCTTCCAATGACTTCCCTTATAAAGGGCAGAAACTAGACTCTCAGCTCACTCCATTTTGCATCTGCTGCTCTGCTTGGTTATAACTCCATGGAACGAGCTGCTCCTGTGCCAGATTTGTCCCGTCTTACCCCCTTTTCCTGCCTCCTTTTGTGTGTTGTCATCATTGCCACTAGCTTATAAGCTCCTCAAAGACAGGGACTGTCTCTTTATTAATTGCATCTCCAGCTCTTAGCACAAAGTCTGGCACATAGGTACTTAACAAATGTTTACTGGATTAAGAAGTTAAGTGCCTAGTCCAGGGTCACATGTCTAGTATATATCAGAAACAAGACTTGAACCCAAGTTTTCCTGGCTTCAAGGCCAGTTTTCTGTCTACTATACCATGTCTGACCTTGTTTTAAGAATAAAATGACATATAGTATTTTTCCAGATCTTAAAGCATTACATAACTGTGAGCTAGTTAATATTATTATAATTCAAGGCAATGTTAATGATATAAAGATATATACAGCACAGGCCCTGTCCTTAACATGACTGAATCAATGATATGATAAAGGGGGGTGTGTGTGTATGTGTGTGTGTGTGTGTGTATGTGTGTGTGTGTGTGTGTGTGTTCTTATTGTTAAGAAAGCATGTAAGATGAGAGGTATGCTGGAGCCATGGCTTACAATAGCTGATTATTAAATTTTAGTGTGAGCATTTACAGCTCAGAAATCAGCAAATGCTATATTTTAGGGCTTGATTTATTGTATTGTTAATTATCTAAACTTGAGAAAGTGATGCATAAAATGTTAACAATGTTGATTAAATTTTAAAATGTCATGCATACTTTCTTTTTCTGGAGAGCTAGTTGTTAAACATTTACTATCACACATCTTTGCTGTCTCAGGTTAGCAAAATGATCCATTTAATTAAGTATCTGGTCTCCAACTCTGATGTCCCAGGATAGTTCATATGGTAGCATGGAGCTATCTATGAAGTGTGGAGATATCTATGACACAAACCTCTATTATCAATGAATGTGTATAAACCCTTCTGAAATCTCTTTATACTTTCTATCTATACCAATTTGGGGTTTCAGAATTTAGTAATCACTGTGTATGGCAGCACTTCTTTTAACATTATTTTATAACTTCCTCTTTCAAGTTCCAAAGGAGGTCCCTCAATTCCAATATTCAGTAAATCCACGTTCAATTTATCCATACCTTTCATGATTTTAGAAATTATCTTCATAGTTCCTCCTTTGCCTTAATTTATTAAACTTGATATGTACCAGTATTTTTAATATATTATCTTATGGTAGTTTTATTTTCCTTATTGTGTAAAATATTTAGTATATGGGACTATATACACCACTTATCACAAATTTCTTTTTTTCCTGTAACTCCCACAGAGTAGTATAAATTTCTGATTTTAAATATCTGTGAAAAATTAATTTGGATCTTCCATTAAAGTGGACCATATAATACCCATTAATATAATCAGGGGAGCATAGATCCAGTGCTAGAAGGGACCGTAGAGGTCATCTAATCCAACCCCTTCATTTTACAGAGGAGGAAACTAAACCCAGAAAGATTAACTTGCCAGAGGTCACAGTCAAAGACAGGATAGAAACCACTATTTTGTGCTTATACACTTTAAGGTTGTTCCCTATCAGTACTGAAGGCCTAACAGAATTTGAATTTATGCAAGAAATGAATTTAAGACAAAAAAAGAAATGAATCTAACTAAAAATCTCATCTCATATCCATTTGGAAATAGTATAGAAGGTGGTGTTTCTTCTTCTACCCAGAAGATAGGATTATCAGAGGATTTATTTTTCTTTGTTTTTTAAAAGACTGATTGCTTTTTGTTTTTACATTAAGTTTCTTTCCAAACATGCCCTTTCTACTCCCCTATCCAACAAGCCTTCCCTGTAGCAAAGGTTAAAAAAGAAAAAAAGATAGTTCAGCAAAAGCAACCAACATATCAACCCAACATTCCATACCTATAGTCCCCAAACTCTCAGACCAACCTTCATCATTATTATTATACAGCATTTGTTTTTATTTTATTCTTATTTTCAC
Source organism: Trichosurus vulpecula (assembly GCF_011100635.1). Lineage (NCBI taxonomy): Eukaryota > Metazoa > Chordata > Mammalia > Diprotodontia > Phalangeridae > Trichosurus > Trichosurus vulpecula. The sequence continues at coordinate 547,157,367 of NC_050573.1, read as the reverse complement.
TGCTGTTCGGTCTCTCTTTCTCTACACACACACACACACACACACACACACACACACACACACACTCAGTTTTTCAAGTTCTATTCACTTCACTCAGCATTGGTGCACACTTAAAATGTCATAATTCAGGTATCATAATTTTCGGCTGTTCCCAGATGATAAGAACATGCGTTGTTTCCAGGTCCTTGCTACTATAAAAACCTGCTGCTGTGAATATTTTGGTATATATTAGACCTTTCTTTCTGTCTTTGATCTCCTTAGAGTAAACACATAGAAGAGGGATCTCTGGATCTGAGGGAGGGGCTCAATCCTTTTTTCTGTCATGAATCCCACCCCTTCTTTAACAATCTGATTAAGACTATGGACCCTTTTCAGAATAATATTTTTAAATACCTAAAATAAAATGTACAGAATTACAAAGGAAGCCAATTACAATGAAATAGGGAAATGTTTGTGTTTTTTTTTTAAACCCAAGTTAACAGACCCCAAGCTAAGAATTTAGAGCAACAAAGCACCTTAGAGATTATCTAGCCCCTATTTTATACATGAAAAAACTGAGGCTGAGAGGAAGTGATTTTTAAAAAAATCATTTTCTTTTATGGGCCCTTATACAAGGTGTCCCAAAAGTCTTAGTTTTAAACTATTAAAGCTTAAATTTGCCATTAAAACTTCTGGAACATGCTGTTTGAGGCCGGTGACTAAAAATAGGATTAGGCTATATTTATATCTGAAGTATAACACTGTTCATTGGTATTACAAAAGTGCTCACTATAAATAGGTGTTAAAATTAATCAAACATAATAGGCTTCACTACAATTACTATAAGCGAAGGAATAATTTTGAACAACTTATATTCCAAATTTAAGGGCTGCTTTAACAGTAAGTCTTCTAGTAACTTACATTTGTATAAGATAATCATGGGAAAACAGAAAGTAACTCAGAGAAGTCTGCAACTAAGCCAACAGCAAATCTAAGCCCAGAAATAAAAATAATTTCAACATAACCTCCTTATAATTAATTAGCCAACATGAGATAAAATTGTATTTAATTTATGGTCAAAGTCAGGCATGTCACTGAGAAAGAATTTGCTATGATGAAAGATAGGGTCATTACCATCTAAAATTATGAAGGAGGAGCAGATGATGGTACTGACAATTCTAGGTGAAAGAAAAATCAAAAATCATTTAAACAGCTTCAGAATGTAGTTTTGTATTTATATTTCACATAGAAATGTCTAACACTCTGAATTTCTGATTCTTCCAAATAATGTACCCGTAAAAGACTAACTGCTTATTTTACCCTCCCCACCTACTGCCTCCTGTCATCAACAGGGAAAGGACTGAATTGCTTCTCATATTGATACAAAGGGTCAGCCTGATAAAAGACTGAATCTGGGCTTTCTCTAAAAACTTGCTGGTTCATTCCTTCCCTGCAGGAATGTAATTGTTTTAGCTGAAAACCTCTTCTTACTCCTGCTGGGCTAAAGTAAGACAAAGCTACGGATAATGTCAACAAAACAGTACTTAATTAAGCAGAGTAAAGGCAACACAAATTTGAAAATATTTACCTCAGATAATCAGCAATGTGGACAATCTGTTAATATATAACTTCTCATTGACTGTATATGCTAGTAATTTCATAAGTATAGAATTAGGCAATGGAGAGCAGTGGAAAATAAACTCACTTTGTTTTACAATGTTTTACAATTTTTTCTAAGGATTTTATCTTCTTCTTTCACATTTACCCAGATTCCAAAATTTGCTGCAGTCTTTCGCATGGTAAAGAAGTAGTGACTATTTAAATGCTTTTAATAGTAGCCATTACTTTGTTTCAAGATAGCAAATTAAGGCAAAAAAAAAAAAAGCAGAGAAGGTGTTTCTTGATGAAATAGTCAATCAAATTTGATGAAAGTCAGGACATAACTTCCAAAGTCATACAAATAAAAATCAAATCAATGCAAAATACCAAGCAATACAGTTGAAAGATATCTCATTCCTTTTTGTTAATATATGGATCTTAACTGCCAAATCAATTCAACAAATATTTAGAGTGCCTACTATCACGGCGGATATAAAAATGAGTAAGACAAGGCCCCTTAAGTTGTAGCAAAAGATACAATATGATAAAAGACAAAAAGTGGTAGGGCTGGTTTGTTGTTTTGTTTTTAAATGAAAGAGAGGTCATATACAATTGGAAATATCAGAGAAGCCTTCTGGAGTTGGGTGATATCACTGAACTGGGCCTAGAATAATGGGATAGAATTTAGGCAACAGAGATGGAAAAAAAGATAAGATGCGATGTGGACATGAGATGGGAAAGAAATTTTCACTGGAGATATTATCTAACAACTAACAAAATAACTTAGTATAAAAATCTTCGACAGAGAAGAGGCACTACTTTAGCACCTCTGAATTCAACCAATAGGTATATAATATTTTTAGATGACTCACCAGCCTTTGGCTCTCAAATTGGGGTTTATGATAAAGACTCAGTTCTTTCAACAGTTCTGGGTGTGGGCCCCTTGAAGGTCCCCAAAACCCTTTCAGAGGGAATTTTAGATTAAAATCATTTTCATAATAACAGTAAGACATTATTTCCCTATTAAAATATTCATCCTCCCTTTCTCCTTAGATTGTAAACTCCTGGAGGGCAGGGACCGGTTTTTGTTTTAGCTTCTTTTTGTATCCCCAGCAATTAGCGCAGTACCTGGCACATAGTGAGTGCTTAATAAATGCTGATTAATTGCAGTCATAGATCTGTGTGGGGCTGGATTTTCTTGAGATACTTCAAACAAAACCCACACAATAAACTGAATGAAAAAGCAGACATGAGAATCTAGCTGTCTTCTGTTGTCAGACATTAAAGTAATCTCACCGAATATTTGTTTTGAAAAGTAGTTATTTTTCTTTAAAATGTTATTTATATTAACATATAGTGGGTTTAGCATTATTATTAAATAAACAAATATTTTAAAGCTTTATCAGCTTTAGTTCTAATATGGTAAATATCAAAAGATATAAGCCACATAAACAAAAGTGCTTTGGGTTCCTCAATAATTTTTTATGAGTGTAAAGAGGTCTTGAAACCAAAACTTTTGAGAACTGCTGAAATAAAGTATGTTAGAGAAAAACCTAAGAGTATTTTAGAAAATAACTAACTGGGGCAGCTAGGTGGCGCAGTGAGTACAGCACCGGCCCTGGAGTCAGGAGGACCTGAGTTCAAATCCAGCCTCAGACACTTGACACATGTACTAGCTGTGTGACCTTGGGCAAGTCACTTAACCCTGATTGCCCTGCCAAAAAAAGAAAATAACTGACATAGTAGCAGTCACGCAATAAATCATCTCTAAGGTCTTTTCCAGTTCTAAATGTATAATTTGAATGTAACAGGGAATTGACATAAAATCCCCACGTGGAAAAGGCTGGGGAACAAGCTTCCAGAAAGACATGATGATATATAATAGAAGGGCCAACTTCTCAATTCAGAGCCATTCTATAACTGGTTCTGGTGTGCCAACGTGATAAAGAGATTAAACACGGCTTGGCTGCAAAGCCAGAAGTGGGTTCAAAAGGCATTCAACAGCCAAAGCAAGGGCATTCTCATTCTCGCCTGTCACTAGGCAAGGAGGTTGAGCCGTTGTGGGTCTCCGGCACGAATGTGAAAGTGCATAGCCCTGCTTCTGTCTCTGTTATGTCCATTCTGTCCCATTAGGTGGAATATTAGCTCTGTCTATGACTTTGTGAGTGCTGAAAGGTCAGGAAAGAAAACCACTAGAAGTCTTGGGCCTGGAGTCCATGCTGGGATTTGTTGGAAACCAGACACTTAGGAGTGAAGAACTGAGAGACCTGCTTAACAACAGAGGTACAACCTCATTCACCACCAGCTACACCACATCACTCTCCTCAGGGACTAGGGTGGTAGAGGGAGTAGACGTTGCATGCTGCCCCCCCACCCCTATCATAAGGGAGAATATTTGTATTTCTAGTCTTTATTCTTTCTGTATCTTCAAAATAAAATATTTCTTTAATGGGCAGCTTAAGGCCCCTAGTAGATAGAGTACCAGACCTGGACTCAGGAAAACCTAAGTTCAATTCTGACCTCAGACACTTCTTGCCTCAATTACCTCGACTGTGAAATGGGGATAATAATAGCACTTACCTTCCAGGGTTATTGTGTGGATCAAATGAGATAATAAAATAGTAAAGCTCTTAGCACAGTGGCTGATACATAGTAAGCACTATATAAACGTTGCCTATTATCCTTTATTATTATTTTATTTAAAGCTAATTGATGCTAATTGGTTAAATGGAACTAGGTGAATAACAATGGAGAGCTGGAATGATATCTCAAGCCAACAGCATTACAAAAAGACCCTAGAATCCTGATCATGAGATGTAGCCAACTATGAACTGGGAGGGTGAGGCAGTACGGAGTATTGTTGCAAGAAACATCTAAATGTTCTGTTAAAATGGTCCTTTGATTTAATGTAAGTACATTGCTGTAAATCACATTAACAACAGGTGGGTATCCTGAAAGAACACACACACACACACACACACACACACGCACACCCCTCTAGTAATAAACAAGTGAACAACTTGTACTCCAAACTTGGAAAAAGGAAGAGAAGGATGTCACACAACCTTTCTTTCTCCAAAGTTCCTGAACCAAACTGTGTTTCAGAGAACAGCTGGAGCCTTTTAGGTAGGCTTTTCTAATGAGTACTGCTGAACTGTTTGTGGTAAAAAGGAATGGGGGGAGCTGGAGCTGGAGCCCTGAAAATGGCATAGAAACAGAGGTCTCCATTACCAGGAGAGGGGCAATGACGGTTATAGAAACAGATTTGCTGCAAACCATAACCAAAATCAAACACCATCCAGACCATCATTTCAGAGTCTGAAAATAACGATAGACCCTTTCTTTGTAATTAAACGGGGTGTCCCAAAAGTTTTAGTGCAATGGTAATGTATTAAAGCTTAAAAAAAAATCTAGCCTCAAGCAGATCTATCATTGGAATAAACCAATCAATTAATAAACATTTAGTAAGTATGCCCACTGTGTGCCAGGCTAACTCTGCTAACTCTTGGGGATACAGAAAGAGGCCAAGCTTTCCTGAAGACAAATTCCTGCTACAGCTAATATAGGGTGCTCCAACTGCACTAAGACTTTTGGGACACCTAGTATCAGTTGTAGCACGAGTTGTATTCAGAAAAGCTAATAATGCGAAGAAATTCTTGTCATAGCCTGCTCACATCTTAAAAGCACCAAATTCTGAATCAAAAAAATAATAATCATATGGTTCTGGCAGAGAAACAGAGATAAATGAAAAAGATTTTAAAACTGAGGACGTGACTGGGCACAATGGCGCTTGCTGGTAATTCCTGCTCCTAGACAGACGGTGAGGCTGATGGGTTGCTGGTGCTTGAGAATTCTGAACACAGATGTATGGATATGTATAGATATGTGTTTATATATGTGTATGTATGCATATACACATACACATACTTATACATTTAAGAACAGAAAAATAATACAATTTATCTAACGAGACAAAGATAAAACACATTTTTTTAAATTAGTAAGCACTCAGCTTTAGAGAGGGAGCTAGGATTCTCCGTGGAGTTTTGAACTGACCCAACCATTCTGGAGAGCGATTTGCAGCTACACCCAAAGGCTATAAAACTGTGTATACCCTCTGACCCAGCAATACCACTTCTAGGTCTGTATCCCAAAGAGATCATAAAAAATAGAAAAAGACCCACATGTACAAAAATGTTTATAGCAGCTCTTTGTGTGGCAGCAAAAAAAGGGAAATTGATGCCCTTCAACTGGGGAACGGCTGAACAAGTTGTGGTATATGAATGTAATGGAATAATATGCTATAAGAAATGACAAGCAGGATGATTTCAGAAAAACCTGGAAAGACTTACATGGACTGATGCAAATGGAATGAACAGAACCAAGAGAACACTGTTCAAAGTAACAGCAACAATGTGTGATAATCAACTCTAAATGACTTGGCTCTTCTCAGCAATACAATGATCCAAGACAATTCCAAAGGACTCGTGATGGAAAATGCTATCCATACCCAGAGAAAGAATTGATGGAGAATGAATGCATATTGAAATATACTGTTTTCACTTTATTGTTTTCCTTTTGGTTTGTATCTTCTTTCACAATATGACTAATATGGAAATGTTTTACATGATTGCACATATATAACCTATATTAAATTACTTGCTGTTTTACGGAGGGGGAAGGGGAAGGAGGGATAAAGAAAAATCTGAAACTCAAAAAAATTTTTAAATTAATGTTAAAAAATTGTCTTTACACATAATTGGAAAAAATAAAATACTATTTTTAAAAGGGAGCTAGGAAGAATGGAGAGAATAGAAAAAAAAACCCCAAATTCATTTAATTCAATTTTTGTTGCATGGGGTCTTCTCCAATCTGTCTTTGTTTCCTCAGCTGTTTTGATCAATGTTTTTTCCCCTCCATTTCCTCCTCCTTCTTTGACTTATTAAGTAAAGCATTTTTCACATGATATTTTATATTGCACAGAGTTTAATTTTAAAATATTCCCACTGCATGTCCTTTAGACATCTTTTTTTTTTGAGAAATAAAGGCCAACTGGCAATATATGAGCTCTTTATATTAAACATTCACTTCATCATGCTAAAAGAAAATCATTCCCCGAATTTTCCATTTTATTATTTTCTTTTAGGGGTGGGAAGGAGAAAGTGAAAACTAATTTTCCTGACCTTTTTCCACTTCTTCCTACTCCTCTTCCCCCCTCCCCCCGACATCTTCATATTTTTAGACTTTTAAAACAAATTCATTTGATGAGCAAGGAAATTACTATAGTTCGCACTGAGGCCCTGATGAATTTGTGGATGACTAACAACAATATAAATGGAAAGAACCACATGTCAAAAAATAAAAAGTGAATATAACAAAATTATAAAGATCAAATATGACTTGAATGAAGAGCTATGAGGGGACACCTCTACCCCAACCTTTCCTAGAGGGATACAAATCCACAGGTGTTAACACACTGCACATATTTTCAGATTTTTTTCAATGTATTGAACAGCTATTTTTTTTTCCTTTTTTTGGGGGGGGGTCTTTAAAAAATACTATTTGTTTTAATGGATGGCCCTCTGGGAGGTGGAGGGAGAAGGATACTGCATAAAACTATGATGATGTAAAAAACAGAAAACATCAATAAAAACTTATTTTAAAAAAAAAAAGACATTCTGAGAAATCTTACTCCTTCTTGGTGTTTGAGGGATAGACCATCAAGATAAACTAAGGGCTATAGTCCACCTATTTACCATTAACTGTTTATAGCATAGGCAGCTAAGTGGTACAGAGTGAGGCCTGGAATGAGGAAAACTCATTTTCCTGAGTTCATATCTGGCTGAGGACACTTACAAGTTGTGTGATCCTGGGCAAGTCACTTAACCCTTTCTACCTTACTTTCCTCATCTGTAAAATGAGCTGGGGATGGAAATGGCAAACCACTCTGGTATCCTTGCCAAGAAAACTCCAAATGGGGTCACAAAGAGTTGGACACAATTGAAACAAATGGAACAAAACAAAAAGGCTACCCAAGATTCTTTTATATAAAACTCAGATGCAGGTTCACAGAATGTCTTATTCAGGATCTTATAGGTAAGTGGAAACTAGGGAGGCTGAAAACTGGGACTTGATGAATTGTCCAATATGAGCTCAAGGTCTGAAAAAAACCCATCAGTCTGAGGAAGACTGGTGGGAAACCGAGGCTGGTTCAAGGGATCAGGGTCACTAAGCCTTAGCATGCATGCCAGTGAGGACAAAAGTTTTAGGCAGCTGAGCTTTACTAAAGAGAATTTTAAACATGGTTCAGATTTGCTTGGTCTGAACTGAAAATAATGGATCTATAGATAGGAAATGAAATCACAGAAGCTATAGAAAGATCAGTTTCAGGAATACAGCTATGTTGTATTCTCTTTAAGGTTGTACCAGTAAATTCTTGGTTAGGGTATACATATTCTAGAATGATATTTTCATAACTTTGCTGATCACCCTAGTACCTGAATTATGGTCTTCCTCTCTACTCCATTCCCTGTTATTATCCTCATGAACTTCACTATTCCTTTCAAACAATCCCTCTAAAAACCTGACCACATATTCCTTGACCTGCTCAACTCCAACAATCTCCACATTGGCCACCGCTGACACGGTCACAACTTAGACCTCAACATCTCTTGGAATTGTACCATTTCCTCCCCTTCCTCCTTCTCCCTCTCTCACTGTCTCACACATTTAATCTACTCTTCACCACAGCCAAGGGAGGGTCCTTGATCCTAGCCTCTCAATCCAGCTTCCCCACTCTGCTTTGGCTTGCTTCCACAATCCAGCAGCTAGCACTTTAATATTTCACTATTATCTAAAATCTTTTGCTTCCTCAACTTTCTCCAGGTCCTTATTTATGGATCCTCATCCCTGGGTAACCCTCCTCACCTGAATTCTTCATTTTTGCTCCTAGACTACTAAGCATTGCTGAACAAAGTCATGATATTAAAAAGTTAATTTTACCCAGCACAAAATCATGGAACATAACCTGAACTCAGTCCTTGTTTCTCTTTGACAAGCCTACTCTTCATCATATCCTTGTCTCATTTTAGAAAATTACTGGTCCAAACTTCTCTATTGGTCACCAACTGTATCCCATTCCCCATACTTAAATGACCCAGCTACTTACATTCTAAGAAAACTGGGGCCATCTGATGTGAACTTTTTTTTGAAGATTGGAGAAACCTCATTTTATATATACTCAGTAATCAGGATTACAGAATCAGAAAATTTGAGTTGGAGGGAGCCTCAGTAGCCATGAAGTTGAACCCATACACTAAACTATAAAATACACAAGTGGTCAGCCAGAGTCTCTGCTTAAAAACCTTCAAAAAAGAGGGAATCAATTGTCTCTGGCGGCACCAGTGCTACTTGCACAGAACTCTAATTGTTAGGAAATTTCTTTAGACATTAATACTAATGTGGGATTTGAGGAAATCCTAATGGGGTTGTAATAAAATTCTACTTTAAACTATTCATCGTTTTAACTATTCATTGATCCGTTTGAAGTTTCTGGGCCTTCTATGTTGAGGTGGGGTTGGAATCCCTTCCCTTACACTGTGCAAACTATATTCAACAATTTTAATATTTATTAGACCACATAAAAATAAGCATAGTTACTACAGGGAAAGGAGATTTCTTCAATTCATTAAATAAATAATATTTATCATTCATCAAATAAGCAATATTTAAAGTATTGGGGTGGGAGGCACTAGCTAATTAATGAGACATTGCAATAGTATGAATGAGGAAAAAATTATAGCATATCAATGGATTACTTTAGAGCTCATGATGACAACATTTTTTTTATTTTTTTTTATTTTTTTTTTGATGACAACATTTTTTTTTAAAGAGATAATGAGTCAAGTGGCAGGCAGAGGGCTAACATACAGGCAAGGCTAGTTGACTTCATTCCATCAACTTTGCTTGTTGTGGTTCAGTCGTTTCAGTCACGTCTGACTCTTCATGACCCCATTTGGGGTTTTCTTAGCTAATTTTACAGATGAGGCACTGAGGCAGATAGGGCTAAGTGACTTGTCACAAAGCTATCAAGTGTCTGAGGCCACATTTGAAATCAGGGAGACGAGTCTTTCTGGCACTCAATCTACTGTGCCACCTAGCTGTCCATTAGTACTTCTCAAGGGTTTACCTCTTATCCACATGGGGGTAGACCCCTAACCTCAGCTTCTTGTCTTTATTTCATACCTCTCTGTGGAGCAATCATGACTCATCTCCTTATGCCCATTCAGCTCCCATGATCTGCCTAATACCCACAGTGACACAGATAACCTTGCTAACACAGGGTACCTATGAATAAAATAAATACTAATAAATTAATGGTAACAAAAGGAAACAGAAAGATATTACAGACAATGCAGCCAAAACAGAGAAAAATAGGCTGTTAAAACAACATAAGCTTACAGAAGAGGCTTAAAGAAGATAGTGCCAAAAGGTTGTAACACACACACATATGAATTCCTGTCTATCAATTCCTTTAACTTGCTTTAATACACAAATCCTGAGGCAGAACAATTTTTCTCTCTCCCCAGCAACATTCCACTGAGTCCACATATGACTGTTACGGAAGCTTTTCCTCATACTATGCTCCTTCTAGCAGTAACATAGAGTGATGAAGGCAATAAATTCATTCCTACAGTTACCTTCTTGATACTTAGTAAATGCAGCCTGGACACCCTGGGCACATCAACCTGGCTCAAATACTCTCAGCAGGACATTTTTCTGGGGTAGAGCCAAGACAGCAGCTGGAAAGCAGGGACTCGCTTAAGCTCTACCCCAAATCTCTCCAAACACCTATAAAAATGGCTCTGAACAAATTCTAGAGCTACAGAACCCACGAAATAGCAGAGGAAAGCAGGGCTCAGCGCAGGACAGCCTGGATGGTCACTGGGAAGGGTCTATTGTACGTTGCTGGGAATGGAGCACAGCCCAGCATGGGCCACACCGAGACAAACCAGGCACTGAGGAGATCAGGCAGAGCAGACCATAGGGCCATCAATCACCGAGCTGTAGCAGTTACCAGACTTCACAACCCACAAACACAAAGACAAGGTAGCAGGATAGTGGGAAAACTGCTGGATCAGGGAGACAGAAGTGCAGGTCTGGCCCCAGCCCCAGGGGCGGTGGAGGTAAAGCTGGGGCTACAGCAGCAGCAGCAGCAGCAACAAGAAGCTCCTGTGGCTGCTTCCAGAGCTCCAGCTGTGGTTGCTTCCAGCCCCAGGCCCATCTGGTGGGAGGAATCAAGCAGTGCATCAGAGAGGGAGTGCAGGGAGTGCTTTCCTGGCACAGAGGCAGTGTTCTCTTGTTTTGCCCTGCTTGGATCTGGGTCACGGTCCTGACTGGCAGTTCTTGGGGGAGGAGGAGTGCTGGTATGGCAGAGCTTGCTGTGACTGTGGAGTAGAAGCAGCTCTGAAAACAGGAGCGCTTGGACCCTAAAGCTTAGGACAAAGCACACTGTACTCTACAAGCAGTCATACCCCGACAAAAAGCTCAAGGGTCAAGTAGCAGGCTGGGAACATGAACAGGCAGCGAAAAAGGACACAGATCATTGAATCTTTTTTTGGTGACAAAAGATCAAAAGAAAATCAAAACACACAGCCAGAAGTTGTCAACAAAGTCAAAGAGCCTACATCAAAAGCCTACAAGAAAAATATGAATTGGCCTCAGGCCATGGAAGAGCTCAAAAAGGATTTGGAAAAGCAAGTTAGAGAAGTAGAGGAAAAATTGGGAAGAGAAATGAGAGTGATGCAGGAAACCATGAAAAACAAGCCAATGACTTGCTAAAGGAGATCCCCCAAAAAATAACACCTTAAAAAATAGACTAACCCAAACGGCAAAAGAGTTCCAAAAAGCCAATGAGGAGAAGAATGCCTTGAAAGGCAGAATCAGCCAAATGGAAAAGGAGGTCCAAAAGACCACTGAAGAAAATACTACCTTAAAAATTAGATTGGAGCAAGTGCAAGCTACTGATTTTATGAAAAATAAAAAAATTGTAAAATAGAACCAAAGGAATAAAAAAATGTAAGATGACGTGAAATATTCTCATTGGAAAAACCACTGACCTGGAGAATACATCCAGGAGAGATAATTTAAATTACTGGACTACCTGAAAGCCATGATCAAAAAAAGAGCCTAGATATCATCTTTCAAGAAATTATCAAGGAAAACTACCCTGATATTCTAGAGCCAGAGGGTAAAATAGAAATTGAAAGAATCCATCGATCGCCTCTTGAAAAAGATTCCAAGAAGAAAAGTAGGAATACTGTCACCAAATTTCAGAGTTTCCAGGTCAAGGAGAAAATACTGCAAGCAGTCAGAAAGAAACAACTTGAGTATTGTGGAAACACAATCAGGATAACATGAGATCTAGCAGCTTCCACATTAAGGGATTGAAGGGCTTGGAATATGATATTCTGGAGGTCAAAGGAGCTAGGAGCAAAACCAAGAATCACCTACCCAGCAAAACTCAGTATCATGCTCCAAGGCAAAATATGGATTTTCAATAAAATAGAGGACTTTTAAGCTTTCTTGATGAAAAGACCAGAGATGAATAGAAAATCTGACTTTCAAATACAAGAATCAAGAGAAGCACGAAAAGGTAAACAGGAAAGAGAAATTATAAGGGACTTGCTAAAGTTGAACTGTTTTGTTTACATTCCTACATGGAAAGATGATGTGTGTAATTCATGAGACCTTTCTCAGTATTAGGGTAGTTGAAGAGAATATACATATATATAGTCAGAGGATACAAGGTGAGTTGAATATGAAGGGATGATATCTAAAAAATAAAATAAAATTAAGGGGTGGGAGAGGAATATATTGAGAGAGGGAGAAAGGGAAAGATAGAATGGGGTAAATTATCTCACATAAAAGTGGCAAGAAAAAGCAGTTCTGTTGGAAGGGAAGAGGGAGCAGGTGAAAGGGAGTGAATGAATCTTGCTCTCATCATATCTGACTTGAGGAGGGAATAACATACACACTCAATTGGGTATCTTACCCCACAGGAAAGTAGGGAGAAGGGGATAAGAAAGGGGGGATGATAGAAAGGAGGGCAGATTAGGGGAGGAGGTAATCAAAAGCAAAAACTTTTAAAAAGGGACAGGGTCAAGGGAAAAAACCGAATAAAGGGGGACAAGATAGAACGGAGGGAAGTATAGTTAGTCTTTCACAATATGATTATTGTGGAAGTGTTTTGCATAATGATACAAGTGTGGCCTATGTTGAATTGCTTGCCTTCTTAGGGAGGGTGGGTGGGAAGGGAAGAAGGGAGAAAATTTGGAACTCAAAGTTCTAAAAGCAGATACTCAAAAAAACAACCAGTTGTTTTTGTATGCAACTGGGAAATAAGATATACAGGCAATGGGGAGCAGAAATCTATCTTGGCCTACAAGAAAGTAAGGGAAAAGGGGATGGGGAGCAGTGACAGAAGGGAGGGCTGATTGGGGAACAAGGCAATCAGAATATATGCCATCTTGGAGTGGGGGAGGGTAGAAATGGGGAGAACATTTGTAACTCAAAATCTTGTGGAAATCAATGTTGAAAACTAAAAATATTAAATAATAAAATAGGAAAAAAGACATTTTTCTATCTAGAATTCTCTCCAAATGGATCTAGTCTCAAATAGTATAAAATACTTTAGTTTTTTGTATAGTGCCCCCCAAAAGTCCTAAGTACACAGATATTCAAAAAAGTATTTGATCTATATTAGGTTTACACACACATACACACACACACACACACACACACACACACACCTGAGTAGTAACTGAAAGGCTAATTTACATCTATGTGGTTTAAAACATATCTACCCCAAAGAAACCCTGTTTCACAGTACACCCGAATGGAAGGTTTTAAACAGAAAAACACTACCAAAATTCAGGAATTAAAAAACAAGGGAAAGCAGCTATTTCTCAGTAGAGTAATAGTACTGATAACCACATGATGTCAAACTATCTTTGGTGGGTAAATAGTACCTTCTGGTCAACCTCTAGGTAACATTTATATCTGCCACCATGTTGAGTTCCAGACAAGTTAATCTATCACCTAGATAACATTTATTAACCTCCATCAAATTAAGAGATGTACCTCTGTACTCACTGTTCTAATACTAATGATGGCTTAACCTGTAGCAGCCATCTTCACTTATGGGGAAGCTAGGTGGCAAAGAGGATAGAATGCTGGGGCCTCATTTCTTGAGTTCAAATCTGGTCTCTGCCACTTCCCAGCTGTGTGACCCTGAGCAAGTCATTTAACCCCATTTGTCTCAGTTTTCTTATATGCAAAATGAGTTGGAGAAGGAAATGGTAAACCATTCCAGTGTCTCTGCCAAGAAATCCCCAAATGGGGTCATGAAGAGTTGCACACAATTGAAAACTGACTGAACCACTTCTTTTATTAGCAAATTTTTCTAAGGTTTGTAGAATTTAGCGCCATATGAAGCTTACTACCCAACCCAAGTACACAGTTTTTACAGGTTTACAGGTTTTTCCTCATAATTTTTTTGTTGACTCTCAATAAAGTTGTCTTTTTTTTCTTCTGGTTTCTAAGTCAGTTGTTAGTGTATCAGTCTCTTTCCTGATCCTAGATAAAGAAGCTACAATGTAAGGAAGATGGTGATACTTTAGAATTTTTTTTTAAAAAAAGAACATTAAAGCAGCGGTGATGGTGATAGTGATTGTTCTGGAGAGATTTAGATAGCTACATGGTAGCTTTGAGGAACAGGGTGGACAAGATAACATTAATTTTATTTAATTGCTCCATAAGCATTAACATGTGTATGTAGTATTTATTAACATAGTTCTTCCATTAAAGCTAAAAATATATTAGTAATAATATTGTAATAATTAGTTATAATAATAGTATTTGTATAGAGCCTCACAACAACCCTGTAACCCAATATGTGAACACCTCTTTATATTTTTATATATATACTTACATATATTTTTATATCCCAATCTTTTAGCTGATAAGAACATAGATTTAGACCTTTTGTCAAAATCTCTATAAAGTTGGGAAGCAACAGTCATCATTCAATGTCATTAAATGATATTAAAATTATGAGCTTTAATAATCAGTGGAATTATTTTAAGTTATCCATTTTTTAATTTCTGGAAAAAGGACAAGTACATAATTTATCTTAAAGCCCTTCAGAAAAGGCTTTTTTCTTCCTTTTGAATCTGGAGTTTTTCCAGAGTACTAGAACATCTGTATAAAACAGGTGTGTCTGGAAAGTGGCTATAAATCAGACTTAAAAATTAAGTTATACGGCCAAGTTTGTCCCTGAAAAATGTCAGAAAATGTTCCTTCCTTTCTTTTCTTGCAGGTGTGGGAGAATGAGTATGGAACACTGCATATACTGTCAGACTCAATTGATACACTGATTAGTTCTGCTGAACTGTTGTTTTTTTCTTATTTCTTTTTTTTTTTTTTTGCTAGTGCTACAAGGGCAGGCTCCCTGGGAGCGGAGGGAACAGATATATTTGGAAATGAAGAGTACATAGAAACAAAAGATATTGATAAAAATTTAAATCAAATGTATTTGAAAACACAAGGCCAAATGAGTGGGTCAGCAAATCCTATTGGGTGGGAATAAATGTGTGAAATGAGTTTTTTGTAAAGCAAATAATTATTCATTTAACTTTTGCTTACATTTTAAGTTACAGCGTATATAGAAGAACATTTTACGTCTGACTTTTCTGTGTTTGATGTAATTCATCTCTTGCTTCAACAAAAATTCTTCCCATTTTACCCAGTAACAAAGGTGTTTTTAAAGTAGGATTTTTCCCCTTTGTATTTGGTAAAGTTACTGACAATGTCAAATGATTTTATTTATGGAATTCTTAGAAATTTGGCAAGGAAAGGTATATGACAGCGGATAAAATAACTATTTAAAAATAATGGCGACAATGGAGGTAGGCGTGTGAGAAATGTAATGCTTGTTAATTAAAAAAGTAAAAGTTATATTAAAAAATAATGGTAGGTAAAATTTGAAATTAAAAAGGTTTCTTTTTGTTAAAGGAGCAGGCTAAATACACCTACTTGAGCGTAACTCAGGTTTTCAAGCCTGGGGTGTTTTCAATGAGGCAGACTATGGACAGCTAGAGAGAATACTGACAAAGGCTACAGATCTGTGGATCTGCATGAGGGGCAGAGTTAGTGAAAAATATTTGAAGAGACATAAATGGTGTCAGAGTCTCTTTCAGACACATGGAGAGAGAAAGACTTCAGACACTATAGACTTGTAGGGGACATGTCCCCGGTTTCCTGCTTAGATAAATGGGTTTGCTTGCTATCAGATGGCATGGTCTTTTGTGTAAAGTGTTTGAGAGGAAGGAGATACACCTGCTGGTGTAAATTTTGGATAACTTTTCTTCCTCCCTTTAAAAGGCAGCACCAGGTTTTTGTTTTGAACCTAAAATAATGACCCTTAAAAGGGTAAAAAAAAATGGGGGTGGGTGGGCAAGACTGTAGATATCATTTTAATCCAGTATTCCTCTCAGAGACTAGAGAAAAGAACAGTGTCTCATGGTCCTTCTCCTACTCCCCCAGCCCCCTTCAAAGCATGAATCTGAGCCTCCACTGGAGAAGGAAAGCAAGGAAGAAAATAAGCATTTATTAAGTGTCTGCTAGGTGCCAAGCACTGTGCTAAGTGCTTTACAAACATCTCATTTGATATCAACAACCTGGAAGGTAGATGTTATTACAGTGTCCTAATTTTACAGTTGAAGAAACTGAGGCAAACAGGGGTTAAGTGACTTGCCCAGAGTCACACAGTTAATGTCCAATGCTAGATTTGAACTCAGGTTGGAGAGATGGGCAAGATCCCTGAAACATCTATCAATGCCTCCCTTGAGACACATTGAGACAGCCCACTGGACACAAGCATCTTACACAGACACACACAAAAACTTGATGCATACAATGTTTCATTAGAAATACCACTTTTGAATGAATGAAAAGAATTTAAGCACTTAACGATATGCCAAGCACCATGCTAAGTACTGGGGATATAAACCGAAAAGACAGACAGAACCAGATCTCAAGGAGCTTACATTCTATCTAATGGAGACAAACAAACATTTTTGATGATATAATTTTGAAAAGCGCAAGACAAAGAACCCGATGAGGCAGCAAGGTGGCACGGCAGATAGAATGCTGGATCTGGAGTCAGGAAAACCCAATTTCAAATTTGGCCTTAGATGCTTCGCTACTTGCGTGACCCTGGGGAAGTCACTGTTTGCCTCAGTTTCCTAATTTGTAAAATGGGGATAACAGTAGTAACTCCAACCTCCAAAGGTTGTTGCAAGGGTCAAATGAGATATTATTTGTAAAATACTCTGTAAAACCTAAGGCGCTGTATAAATGCTAGCTCTTATCACTACTGCTGTTGCTGTTATCAGAACAGAATTTGAGAACCGAAAAGGACAACCAGAATTCCCTCAATAACATATATAAGTGATCGTCTAATTTTTGCTTCGAGGCCTCCAGTGAAAGGGAATTATTCCCTTCAGATACAACCTAACCCGCCCTGGAATCACTCTAACTGTTAGGGAGATCCTTCTTACACAAAGCCATTAAATGTATCTCTTTGCAACATTTACCCATTACTACTAGATCCACCATTTCACAATTTTGAGACCTTGAACTTAAACTCTGAAGGCCTCAGTTTCCCTTAGCGATAAAGTGCTGAGATGAAATTATTCCTAAAGTCCTATCCAGCTGTGTGATATTCCATCATTCTGTCAGCCTGAGAAAGTCATAAACTTCACTCACATTTACTGTTCTGCTCTCAATGAAATGTAACCAGAGTTTAAACACTCTTTTTCTAAGTGTTTTTGATGACCCTTATGCCACCAGCGGCTGTGGTGCCAAAACGGCGGAATGTCACAGAGAGTGAAAAGAAAAACACACAACACAGGCCAGGTGGAAGAGTAAGGAACAGCTCCGTTTATTTAACTGAGGGACAAGGCTTTTATATACCTTTTAGGCAAGCAGAATCAACAAATTTGCATAATGCATGATTTCCTCCTGCTTTTGTTCCCCTTTTGCCCTAAATGATATTGTGTCAATAGCCCACAGGTGGTGTTTAGCACGTGTGTGCCATGGGGGTTTTGGAGAGAGCACGTGTGTACCAAGGAGGCTTGAAGAGCCTTCAACCTGAGCAGCAGGTGCATGCTGAGGTAGGTGATGGAGAGCCTATGTGCCAAGTTATCAGCCCAAGAGGAAGAACAGGCCTTTGGCCTGTATCTTATCCCAGAATGGACTTTCTCAGAGCTGGCCCTCTACACCCTTAAATATAAAATCCAATGTTTCTAGAAATATCAAGTCATGATCTACTAATTAGCTAGACTGGTGGTCATTATTCCTTGGTGGGCTTTTGTAATACACAGTCTAAATTTTGGCAGAGAGAGAGAGAGCGAGAGCGAGAGCCAGAGAGCGAGAGAGCGAGTGAGAGGGAGACGGAGACGGGAGACGGAGACAGACAGACAGACAGACAGACAGACAATGGAGCCCCCCACTGGCTACTAGCATTCGAAAAGAGTAAACACAATTGTGAAGAGCTCCTCTTCCCTTCTCCTCCCCTCACTATAGGCCCAACCACCCAAGAACCATTCCAGGATAGCAGAATCAAGCACCTTCTAATGAGAAAGCAAAAGAATAATGAAAAGAGTTTAGTACCTAGAAAAGATATCTGTATTAAAAAAAAAGAATGGCATGATGCTAATGAAGAAAGTCATTCAAAAATACAAAAAGAAAATCAAGTTTTCCAGTTAAGAGGAAGGGGAGGAAGGGAATGAGCGTTTATATAGCACCTACTGTGTGCCAGGCATTTTGTTAAGCACTTTTTTACAATAACATGGTCTTATCTGATCCTCACAACAACTCTAGGAGGTTGGTGCTATTATTATTATTCTCATTTTACATCTTAAGAAGCTGGGGCAGACAGAAGTTAAGTAACTTAAGTAACTTGCCCAGAATCACACATCTAGTAAGTGGGTGGATCTGAACTCAGTTTTCTTGACTTCCCCAACAATTAAGTTATCAAAGTTATGGTCCGTTGGCATATTCGTAAAAACAGAAAGTAAAAAGATAAATTGTTAGATTCATTTCTATTTACAAACAGATAAAATGGATTCTCTTTGTCTTTTTCAAAACTCAAATGAAATGTCACTTCTGAAATGACTGTCAGTTTGTTTCTCCAAAAATAAAAAAATATTGAACCAAATTAGCTCATGACACCACATTGCTATCCCTGTGAATAAATCAAATGACTTTTTGATGCCAAGACAAAAATCATGCTGGGCACAAGGAATTAAAGTCAGAACTAAAGAATATTCTTTATATATGATATATATTTCTCGAACTGCCTCATTTATAATATTCAAAGAGTTACTGGATCACTGGATCTGGAATTAGAAGACCAAGGCTCTAATCTGCCAAATACTTTAATCTCTCTGAGTCTCAGCTTCTCCACCTGTAAAACAGGGTTAAATAAAACTTTTACTACCTACCTTAAAGAGGTGTTTTGAGAACAAAATGAGAAAGCTTACGAGAAAATACTTTATTTTTGAGAAAATAAATACTTTATTACTGCAAAGCATTATATAAATGTACTAGTATTGTTAATAATAATATTAACTAAAATAATAAAACTCATTTTATGCAATTATAAATACTAGCTTGTGACCCTGGGCAAGACATATACCCTCTGTCTCAGTTTCTTCACCTGTAAAGTTGGATGATGACAGCACCTACATCCCAGGATTGCTGTGAGGATCAAATGACATAATATTTGTAAAGCACTTGGCACAGTGCCTGGCACATATTAAACTCCATATAAATGTTAGCTATTATTATTATTATAATTATTAATATTATTATTATTACACCTACCTCCCAGGGTTGTTGTGAGGATCAAAGGAGATAATTGTAAAGCACTTAGCACAGTGCCTGGCACACTATACAAATGTTGCTGCTACATCACTATTATTAACAATTTATATTACTGATATAACAATTAGCATATATTTTGTAATTAACATTATGAATATTATATATCCTAATCTAATAATTTTGATCTTTTGGGGTCACCATCCATAATGCTTTAGGAGCACAGTTGCCCTGTAATTAGCGTTTTGTTTTAAACAAAGTTCAACATTCATTAAGTGCCAACTATGTGTAAGCACTAGAGCTACAAAGAAGAAAAAAAGGAAATCTCCCAACAAAGTGCAAGCATTCCACCAGGCAGTGAGCGGTGATACAACATATACTCTTCCACATGATCCTGTGAGTTTGAAAAAAAAAACAAAACTTTACTTACTTGACCTCTTGGTTCCAGTGCCAACAAGGTTTTGATATCATTTTAGATAAGAGCTTTTTATTCTTAAATACCACAAGACCGTGGCATTTTAAAGTTACTAACTGTAGCCAGAATGGCCTTTGTTTTCTTTGAATGACTCAGCTTACCTCATTGAGCCTCTGGACACTGTGGCTTGCTCTTCCGGGGCAGGAAGCCCAAAGAGCATTCCAGGAAGCAGACAACTTCCTGTGTGATGAGTCATGGGGCTGGCTGAGGGGAGGTGTTAACGGCTACGCTAGGGGGAGGGGCCAAGTCAAGAACCAATCGGCCCTGGTCGTTCAGGCGGTGCTTGATGATGTCAAAAACTCTATAAGAGGGGAGAGGACAGCTTGAAGATCCTCTTTTCCTTTTCCGGTTGGAGCCAGAGACAGTTACAGCGACAGTTACAGCGACAGTTAGAGCGACAGTTACAGCTACAGTTACAGCCACAGCCACAGCTGAAGCAGGAGCTGCCAGTAGCAGAGCTGACCTACGGGAGAAAGCTGAACAAAGACTTCAGGCCAGTGGGTAATCTTATTACCATAGAGGGGGAAACATGATTTTGCTTTACGCAATCATGCTTCTCTGTAGCATCCTGGTTACTCTTTCAAGGCGTACTTATTGGGCCTGGAAGCTTTTGATCAATATATCAAAATGGGGTTGCTGGTTCATGGGTTGGTTACTGTGGAGCCTAAATAAATGTTTTGATTCTTCTGCCTTCTACTTTGAGAGTTTCTTCTATCCGGCGGTTCCGAACGTTTCAGACATGTTTATGATCCTCTTTGAGATTATAAACTCTGCCCTCCTAATACACTAACCAAAAAGAGAAAGACAAAAAATAAAATTCTTCTTTTGACAAATCCATGACTACTTCAGTAAGGCTGTTGCCTCCACTGACAAACCACTCCACCCTTTTTCATTCTAGGATTCCTACCAAAGTCTTTCATAAATGCTTTTTGGAAATTAATTAAGTGTGCTGGAGGCTTTCAAAAAAAAAAAACCTCCATTAAAAGTTAAAAATAAAAGGCAACTAACATAATAAACATAATATAAATAACATCTCATTTTGAATGGATAATATATCTTATTTAAAAAAAAAAACTAGGAAAATACAGTTATCAGCTAAAAGAAAGAAAACCAATATTTACTCAACATCAAATGCGTAGGAACTATGCCTAAGAGATGATGAGCTTTCTCTGGAAGAAAATTCAATGAATCATTCTACCATCACAAACATATATAATGAACCTTTTTCAAGCAGTCTCACAAACTAGTCAATTTAACAATCTGTTCTAGAATTCGGGCCTGGGTCCCGTGCCACGCTGCCACAGTTGGCAGCACGCAGACTGAAGACTAAGGATAGGATAAGCCCGTAGCATAGAAGGAATGGGTTAATGATAACACATTCTAATGGGAAAGGAGAACTGAGAGATCAATCTCTGCATTGAAAAGGATATAGTAGGAAAGTTCAAACGGCAACTAAAACCTCACATTACATTGCAGGGCACTGAATGAACCTACAAATACGATTGGTAAACTATTGTTTCTGAAGATTTGTGAGCAATAGCAGGAAGTGCTCCAGTTATAATTTTTTAAAAAGGCAAATTCGATGAACCTGATGTGGCTCCAAGACAAAAAGTACACAGCTGATTATGAAGAACATGCCCACTTTACCTCATCTTTTAACATAGAGAGGCAGGAATGGTGAACACCAAAAAAAACCATAAGGAATGAAATACAGGGTGTCTCAAAAGTCTTAGTCAAAGATGTTACTGATGTGGAAATTATTTCTGAATAAGCTGCCTATGTACAGCCCAAACAAGAAGAATGAATAATAATTTTAAAAAGATATGGCTTACAAGTCAAGTTAAAAGCATTTATTAAGCACCTACTATGTGCCAGGCACTGTGCTAAGTTCTGGAGGTGTGAAGAAAGGCAAAAAATCATCCCTGCTCTAGAAAAACTCAGTCTAATGGGGGAGACAACCCACAAACAACTATGTACAAATAAGATACAGAAGGACGATCAGGGAGGTGGAATTTACTAGCACTAAGAGGAATCGGAAAAGGTTTCTTATGTGTAGGTGGGATTTTAACTGGGACTTGAAGGAAATAGGGGAGGCAAGAGATAGAAATGAGGAAGGAAACAATTCCAGGGATGGGAAAATGCCAATGAAAATTCCAAGAAACAAGAAATTCAGCATCCTGCATGAAGACCAACATTTCTATCAATGATTTGGAAAAATAAAAGTGATAGTAGCAATAACTGACACTTATATAGTGTGTTACAATTTCCAAAGTGCTTTTACAAACATCATCCCATGTGAGTCTCCTACTACCCCTAGGGGTATTTGTGACACCATTTTATAGCCAAGAGGCTCAAGTTCACATAGCTAGTGTCAAAGGCAAAATAAAGATAAAAAGAATATATTTGTCCAATCTGGAGAAGACAAAAAGCCTAGAGGGATAACTAATTTGTTAAAAATGATATGAAAAAGATCCAACTCTAACCCTAAATGCACAGTTCTGACTCTACTCCTAACCCTAAAAAAGATATGCGTAAGCCAGAAGCAAACAAGATATTTAATAGTCAAATCCCAGCACTTAGGTTCAAAAAATAAATCTTACAAGTGCCAAGCGTGGGGCACATGGTTAGACTTGCCAGCTTTAGCATAGCTGAATGAGTTAATACAACAAAGCTAATTTGATCTTGAATTGCTATGGTAAAATTATAGGGTCCAGGAGAAGGTTAGTGATAGTCAAACCATATTCTGTCCCTGTCTGAATGTAATATTCCAGATGTGGTCTGGCCTAGACACATATAAACAAGAATATTGATAAGCTTGAGTGTGTCCAGAGAAGGGTAACCAGCACGGAGAAACACAGTGTTAAATGAGAAATGATTCACCTGAAGAAAAGCATGTTGGATTTTTTCCCTATAGCAAAGAATTAGAAACAAAGCAGATGCCCATCAATTGGGGAATGGCTAAACAAACTGTGGTACATGAATACACTGGAACATTACTGTGCTGTAAGAAATGAGATGTGATGAATACAGAGAAGGATGGAAAGATCTACACGTAAGTGATGCAGAATGAAACAAGCAAAGCCAAGAAAATAATACACACAACTTCAAAAATGTAAATGGAAAGACACACACACACACACACCCCAACAATGAATCCTTCAAAATTCTAAAGAACAAAGAATGGCTCAAAAGAAGTGATGAGGCCCCAACAATTTGCAGAAGTAGAAGGTATACGAGTTTTGTACACTGAACATATTTTCAAACTTTTTTGAAGTATTGATCAGTTATGCTGATTTTTACTCCTGTTCTTTTGTCTGTCTTTAAAAAAAAAACTATCTGTAATATGGAACGGTTCTCAAAGTGGGACCCTAGGAGAAACGATGATATTATTAAGACAGACATCAACAAAATATTGTTTTTAAGAAATGAAAAGCATGATGGGGAGCAGGGGGATGGGATAGAATATAATCACGTACTAAAATATTTGAAGTACTGTCATTTGGAAGTAGAACTAGACATATTCTGCTCAGTCCAAAAGGGCAGAACTAAGACCAGTTAGTTGGTAAAAGGTAAAGGAAGAAGATTTCAGTTCAAGGTCTTTCTAATACAACACCTGTTTCAATGAGCTTAGTGAATAAGAAAAGTGGAATGGGTTGCCTTATTAAGTAATGAGTTCCTCCTCACTGAATATCTTTAAGCAGAGACCAGATGACCACTTGTAGAGGATGCCATAAAAATGATACATGCTTCAGTCAGTAGTTAAAGTAGGTAACTTCTGAGGTCACTGCTAACTCTGAAATTCTATGATTCATACAAGTTCATAAATACCTTCTGGGTATGGTCCTGTAGAGTTTACAATTTAACGAAATAACAGCTCAGTACCTTGCCAGTTCAAAATACTCCCTTAAAAGATTATATTTTTAAGTTTCTAAAGTTTTAAATATAAAACCTCAAAATTTATCTTAATTATCCAAAAATGTCCCCATCATTTTAATTGCCAACTTTCAATTGATAATTTTTAAAAATTATCTGCATTTAGTTGTTAACTCCACCCTTCCAACTAAATACTTCTAGGCCATCTCCAACCTAACCACCTCTATGAGATAGTCTGTGTTCCAGAAATTTTGATATCTTTCTGAAATCAGCCTTGCTATGGAGAATGTCCGGGTCAGTTCTGGTGTCCTCAGGGCCAGATCACTAGTAAGAGTAGCCGAGAAAGAGGGAGCAACAGTTGTCACCTCAGTTTCAGGTACAAATCTCTTCCATAGCCTGGTCATCGGGAGCTGAGAGGTACCTTCCAGGCCATAATCTTCAGAATTTCAGAGCTAAAAGAATTACTAGACATCCAGTTTCTCAATTTTACAGATGAGAAAAATGACACCCACACAAGTAAAGTAGCCGCTAGGCAGCTGCAGACTAAAGAGCGGAACTCAATTTTCCTGACCCTCAGGTCTGTGCTCTTTCCACTTCATCCTATTGCCTTTTCATCAGTAGATTGAGAAGATCATGCCAAGAGATGAAAACCTCCTGCAAAAGCTGAGGAGTCTGTAGTAAACACTTAAATGTTAATTCTTTACATTATTAGATTAGTCAGGTCTTCAAAAACCAAAGCAGTCCCTACAGCATAATTTACCTACTCCTTACAGTTCATTATCAATCAGCATAACTAATTTCTAAATAATCAGAATATTAAAGATTGAGATAACCACTTAAATGTAATTGTGTCCAAATCTGCTATAAAATATTTAGATGATTTATTTTCCTAGTTTTATCATCAGACACTATTAGAATAGTTTAATTTTTATGTTCATCCCCTTAGAAAGGTGAAAAGTAAAATTCAGTCAAATATCAGTAAGAGCACCTAAGAATAACCCTTCCATTTCCTTTTCTCAAACATATTTTAGAAAATAATAAAAGAGAAAAGTAAGAAAACACCACTTCAATCACACCACTACACCTAGAGCCAGTAAAATCATGCCCTTCTATGCCAACTGCTGTCAAGACACACTGCTATTGTTTCTAAAAAATCCTGTGAGGGCAGAAATTTCGTTACCATCTCCCCCTCCTTCCCCTCCCAAAGATAAAAACAAATAACAACCCTTGACAAAATAGGCAAATATTTCCAGAATATGTTATCTAGAACACCACCATTCTAACCTCAGAGGGATTCAGGGCTATTACTGCAGACAACTGCAGTAAAGACAACTTTTAGTTGAGACAACTCACTAAAGGGAAAATTACATGAATAAGTTTTTTTTTTACTTTGGACTCAAAACTGAAATTCAAGAATATGAAAAAGTTACTCCTCTCTCTTTTTCCCCCCAGATACCCTACTATTTCTATAGATTCTTTCTTTAATATATCTCAGAGCTCTCTAATTAGTTATTTATATATACAGGTATATTTATATGTGTGTATGTAGGCATACATTCGGATACATACCTATGAATGAACTTTCAGCTTTTAAGCATAATCTCAGCTCAATTGAACACAGTGATAAGGTCAAGTGTATGGTTTTGATCTAATATAAGCTTCTCATAAAGGAGAATTTTCCCAGAACAGTAACTCTAGCAGACTGTTTTGTTTTGCCTTTTTGTTTTTTGTATTCCCCATACTTAGTGTAGTGCCTGGCACACAGCAGGCACTTATAATAAATACTGGTGGAATGACTGATTGACCTTTAGCCTCAAAAACACATGATATAGGTCCAAAATTAAATGACTGACTTAGCCAACCTTCTTAAAGTCTCAGAAGTACTTGTCATAGTTCAAAAGTGAGACCTACCATGAGAATCTAATCAACACCTAATACGGGACAAATATTTTTAAAGAAGTACATTGTACAAAGCTTCCTCTCCAAAGTGAACATCAGGCATAGTCCCTTTTCTAATGAAATTTCAGGACTACACATCATGGATAAATTATTTCATATACGCCATTACTGAATGTTAATTACCATTTGTTAATTCTACACTCCTCATAGACATGTTAGGATTAAAGACAAAACGGTCTAGTTGGAGGACAATTAGCAAATTTATGAATCAGGCTATTGCAATATGAAAAATAATTAGCTTGGGATCCTAAATTTTGACTGCCTACATAAAACTCAAATTCAAACATAACATGAATTGTATGAGTGTACTTTGTAGTTAGAGCAGCTATCTTAAATAAACCTTGCACGACAGGGTTCTAATGAATTTGCTAATTATTCTTTCATCTTCAGCACTGACAAAGATTGAACCTCGTATGAGAAGGAAGAGAACTTTTTTTAAAGCACTGTTCATCAAAGGAAATCAAAGGGAACTTCATGAAATAACAAAATAGTAAAGAACTGCTAAGTCTCCAACACACTATCTACCACACTTTCAAGATGATAAAAATCTATTACTCAGTTAACTTTCAATCCCTTCTCCTCTAGATGAGACACCCTAACCCTCTCCTCTGTCCCATTCTCTCTTCCCCTCTAAAGTAAGCCAAGACTTCTTTTCCTTTCTTCCCTACTTTTTTTCAAATCAGTTTTCCTTCACTTCCACCTACTCAAGAAAAAGGATTCCTCCAAGTCTCTCCCCTTCAAGTTGCACCCCCAGTAAAAACAGATTCCTCTAGTCTCTCCCCTTCAAGCTGTACCCCCAGTAAAAACACAAACAACCACACCAAGATCCAAAAGAAAGTTCCTTTTCGCCCTCCGGGTCACCGCTCCCATTACCTCTCCCCCTTCCTAACACACCAGTGTCCAATCTACCGAACTTCCTTCATTCCTGCACCGTAGGACTGACTCCTTATTCTTCGGACCCCTTCATTCTTCCCCAGGACCGCCCCCTAGTCCAGCGGTTCTCAAGGTGTGGTCTTAAGTGGTAGCCCGCAGGGTTTCTTATGGAAACTGTGCGGGAAAGCACGTGTTCACTTTCATTTAGGGATAAAGTCATTTGATGGAATTTTTTTTAAATATAGTGACAAACTCACTGCGGTCTCATCAAAAGCGAGGAAGGTCTCGCATTAATTAAGTGGAAGATTTTTGCAGCGGGTGGGGTGGGGTTGGAGAGTAAGGGTAGGAGGGGGGTTAGCCAGGCAGGGAGGAGGAAGGGCTGGAAAGCGCGAAGCAGGTGAGGCACGCCGGTGGTCCCACGGCTCCCGGGCACTGCCAGAGCCCCCGGCCGAAAAGTTTCACAATCATTCGCAGCCCTGTTCCCTCACCCTAAAACTCTTTCTAAAAGCCCTGCAAACGCGGAGGCTCCTTCTCCCCTGCATTCCCTACACTTCTCATTCCGTTTTTTTTTTCTTTTCCACTTCCCACTCCCGCCCCCCCCCCGCCCGCTCCAGTTTCCTTTTCCCTAGATCCAGCTTCTTTCTTCCCTCCCCCTGCCAAGATGCCCCAACATCTGCCCTTTGCTACCCCCTCCCCCGCCCCAGCCCCGGGGGAAAGTGTCAGTCAGTCTAACTGAACATCTGGGCAAGTGAGCTCGCGGGTCTTCCTCGCTCCCTCCCACACCCCACTTGCCCCAGCGAGCCTGGAGTGGGGGGGTTTTGGGGTCCCGCCCCGCCCCGCCCCCCGGCGGCTCCCCGGCGCCGGCCCCGCCTCGTTTCCCCAGCCCCCCTACCTGCTCCGTGGGTTCTGCTGCCGGCGCCGCCGGGGGCCGCCCTCTGGTGCCCGGGGCCGGTAGGGCCGGAGGCGGCGTGGCCCCCGGCGCCCCCTCCTCCGGCCTCGGGGCGATGCGGCTGCCTTGGGTGGCGGTGGCGGTGGCGCCGGCCGTGCTCCGGGAGGCTGGCCCCGGGCGGCGGCGGCGGGAAGGGAGCGGCTGCGGCGGCGGCGGCCGGGGCAGGAGCGGCGGCGGCCGCGCTTCCGCTCATGGCTAGCCGCCGGGAGCCCCGGGCTGGGCGGGAGCGGCTCTGCTCTGGAGCGGCCTGGGCCCGGCCGGGCGGCGGCGGCGGAGGAGGAGGAGGAGGAGGAGGAGGAGGCGGCGGTGGAGGAGGAGGAGGCGGGGAGCCCGAGCGGGAGGAGGAGGCGAGGGAGGAGGAAGCGGCGGCGGCTCCCAGCAGGAGGAGGAGCAGAAGCAAGAGCGCGAGCCTGGGAGCAGCCCCAGCCCAGGAGGAGCAGGCGAGGAGGAGGAGGAAGCGGCTAGGGAAGGAGGAGCGGAGGAAGAGGAGGAGGAGGAAGGGACCGCCGTCGATCGGCTGAGGACCCCGTGGGCTCGCGGCGCCGCTGCTCAGCTGTCCCGAGGGCCGGCCTGGAGAGCGCTGCCCGCACTGCTGGGCGGCCGACCGAGTGCGGGGATGGGCATCGCCCTCCCGCCTCCGAGCTGGGGGTGGGGGGGGGCCTGGACGGCGCGGCCCCGGTCCCGGTCCTGGTCCTAGGGGCACGAACCGGGCGGCCCCGGCGGCGGAGAGCTGGCGCCCGCAGGGGCAGGCTTCCGGGCACAGAGCACAAACTAAGTTCAGGGACCAAAGTGGACTGAGGAGGAGCGCGGTCACGACGGAGGGAGCGCCCGCCCCTCCGCAGCCGCGGCCGCGATGACTGGGCTGGGGTGGGGGAGGTGGTTGGGGAGCCCCGCCCGCCCCAGGGGATCCCTGCGGGTGCCCCGGGCTGTAACTTCCTGCCTTCCCCAGCTTCCCTCCTTCCCCAGCTTCCCTCCTCCCCACTCCCGACCTTGGCCTTGGGGCAAGTCATTCGTTGGTTTGCTCCTGGTAAGTCAGTCCCTCTGTCCCCATCTCTCAGTCTCTTCCTTCTCTTCCTCTTTCTCATTCTCTCATATTTCTCTCCTGTCGTGTCTCTCTCTCCCTTCCCCCACTTCCCCCTCCCCCCTCTCTCTTCTCTCCCCCTCTCTTCCCTTCTCTCCCTCTCCTCTTCTCTCTCTCCTCTCCTGTCCCCCATGTCTCTCTTTCTCTTCTCGCGTCTCTCGCTTTTCTCCTCCTCCTCCTCCTCTTCCTCCTCCTCCTCCTCCTCCTCTTCTTCTCCTCCTCCTCCTTCTTCTTCCCTCTGTCTCTCCCTTCTATATTCTCTCTCTCTTTTCCTCTCCTCTCTTTTTTCTCTCACACCTCTCTCTTCTAGTCTGTCTCCCCTTCTTCTCTGGTCTGTCTCATCTGTCTTTCTTCTCTGTTTTGCTATCTTTCTTCTCTCTCCCCTCCTGCCCCCCATGCCTCTCCCCTTTCTCTCCTGTCTCTCTTTTCTCTGGCTTTCCTCTCTCTCTCTTCCTCCCCCCTTCTATCTTCTCTCTCTACTTTCCTCTCCTTCATCTCTCTTTTTTCTCTCACACCTCTCTCTTCTAGTCTGTCTCCCCTTCTTCTCTGTCTTTCTCTCCCTTCTCTCATCTGCCTCATCCATCTTTCTTCTCTCTCTCCTCTCCTGTCCCCCATGTCTCTCCCCTTTCTCTCCTCTCCTGTCTCTCTTTTCTCTGGCTTTCCTCCTCCTCTCTCTCTCCCCCCACCTCACTCTCTCTCTCTCTCTCTCTCCCTCCCCCCTCCCTCTCTTCTCCACCCACTCTCCCTTCCTCGCTCCCTCTCCCCCCTTCCCTTCTTTTCCCTTTGATGCAGCTGAAAAGAAAAAATTATCCCTTCCATCCTTAGGATCTCTGTATATGTGTTGTCACCTCGGCTGACTCCCCTACATCTTACAAATAGTAACCAATCCCCTCCAATCTAAGGAGGGGTGAAGGAGGAGGGGGAAAGCATGATGGGGCTGAGCTTCTCGCATGTTTAAAAAAAATTCTTGTAGCTTAGAAGGGGACACTGAAAAGGAAGGTTGTAAAGAAAACTTCCAGGATACTCATGACATCTCTGGCCTGAACCCCTGCTTCAGAAAGCAAGTACAGAAAGTCTTCTCCATGTCTAACCATTATTTTCATAGCCTTAGAGCCAGAAGGGATCTTCGAGGTCATCCAATCCAGGTACTTAGTCTGACAGAAGGGAAAATGGAGACCAGGGAGTGGAGACCTTAGTATTTGCCTATGGTCACACAGGTAGTGTAAACTTGATCCTAGACCCTCTGCCTCCAAAGCTAGCTTTTCAGAATACCATGCTTCTCATGCTTTTCTCTCTCTCTCTCTCTCTCTCTCTCTCTCTCTCTCTCTCTCTCTCTACCACCCCTATATATGCACACACTTTTAATTTTATATTTAGTTTTGCTCCATGGTTTATGGATAATTAGAAATATCTTCAAGGATCTGGATAGCCAGCCAAGAAGGGTTCAACCCTGGAAAGAAGGTGTTGGAAATGGAGTTGGGTGAAAGGAGTGTCTCCATGGAACTAAGGAGGCTTTTAGGTCTTGATAAAAGTTTGTTCTTAAGAATATATTTTCTATACCCTTCAAATGACCTCTTTCCCTCCTCCCTTCCCCTCCTCCCAAAGTAGGTATTTATCTTCTCTGTGTCTTTACCCTAAACAGTGTTATGCACTTGCTCACTGTTTTCTTCACCAGGCACAATGAAACAAGCACTGGACTTGCAGTTAAAAGAAGTTGTAAGCAGGCTGGACCTGTAGTCAAAAAACCTGAATTTGATTTCTATAGGATGATAAATTTAGAGCAGATCTCAGCGATCATTTCCGGAGGATCCCAAAGGGGACAATACCAGGGGCGCTGTAGTAGCTTTTGCAATTGGGGGACATTAAAAATAAGGGGGCAGTGGAAGCATAAGGAAAGAAGAGAAGAAAACTTTGAAAAACCAAACATGTTTTATCTGTTGTGTAACAGAATTAAAGTGATAGTGATTACATTATCTTCCAAATAAACACACAAAATGCAAGTTATAACCCATCAGCGGTTAAGTCCGCTGACATTTCTTAACAAGCAAGTGTTGGCAGGAGAGTGTGTTGTACATTGTTGGGAAGTCCAGCATTCATTGGCAGGAATATGTGCCTGTAAAGACTTGTTTGCAATATGATACTATATGGTTACATGATGCAATATTACATCATCAAAATTTCAATGCTGGAAAAAACCCACAAATTTACAATAAATTATTAAATTTAAGATGTGTCATTTTAAAATATATATATTTTATATTTTTTTGAAGTAATGCAAATTTAAAAAAAAAAGACCCAGTTAAAGGGTTAAAGAAAGTAGCTTTCCACAGGGGTACTGAGTAATCTTTTTCAAAGGGGACAGTAGGCCAAATAAGTTTGGGAACTTCTGATTTAATGCAACCCCATGTTATGGATATATAGACAAGCAAATTGAGGCCCATGGAGGTAAAGCAACTTTCTTTCCTGGTTCTCCTGCTTGTCTGACTGGTCCTCAGTCTCCTTTGCTGGATCTTTTTCCAAGACATGCCTGCTCACTGAAAGTGTACCCAGGTTTCTGTCCTGGGCCTTCCTCTTTTATCCCCCTATACTTGCTCACTGGCCCCCAAAGAATTCAATTATCATCTCTACCCATTGAGATGCCCATTGGGCATCTCAAAGTGTATTTCCCAAAGCCACCTCAATTCAACATATCCAAAGCTGAACTCATTATCTTCCCATCCACCCACCCCCATCCTCCCAGTTACCCAAGCTCACAACTTTGCTGCCATCCTCAGCTTCTTACTTTCCCACCCCACCAAGTCCAATTGGTTGCCAAGTCTTGTCATCTGCAGCATCTCTCATATATGCCTTCTCTCCACTCACACCAACCACCCTGGGTACAGGCCTTTATCACCTCAAGGTGATCTGAGTCAAATCCCACCTTCTATAAGAGGCCTTTCCTGTTCTACGCTTCCCTCATCCCCTATTGCCACTGCCTTTCCTCTGAGATTACCTCCTGTTTGCACTGTATGTATTGTGTATGTTCATAGTAGTTTGCATGTTTTCTCCCCCATTAGAATGGAAGCTTCTTGAGGGCAAGTTTCATGTTTTTACTTTTCTTACAGTGCTTAATACATATTTAATGATTGACTGATTTTTAAGGAAAAGAACTAGAGGTTCTAGGTATTTCTTCTACTTCTTAACCCTGAGGCTTTTCTGCTAAAGGCTAAGCATGCCTGTTTCCTTCAACTGATCTTTATATGAGATGGCCTCAAGGCCTTCTCCATCCTAAATTGCTTGCTTCTGAACATTCTCTAGATTATCAGTATCCTTCTTAAACCATGGTGCCCAGTACTGAACATGGTACCCCAGATGAGGTCTGACAAAGAGACCATCACTTCCTTATTCCTGGAAACTATGCTTTTCATACCACAGGCCCAAGATTATATTAGTTTTCTTGGCTGTCCCATCACATTACTAACTTACATTGAACTTGAAGTCCACTGAAACTCTGAGGGCATTTTTATAACTGTTATCTAATCATGGCCTCCCCCATTTCATACTATTAGAGTAGGTTTTTATCATTATCATTATTATTATTACTTAGAGTTATTATTTAAGAGCAAGACTCTACTTATCCCTGTTGTGTTTCTGCTTAATTGATTACTAGCTGTGTAACCCAAGGCAACCTCTGTCTGTCTCGGTTTCCTCAACTAAAAAATGAGGCCAATAAAAGCACCTACCTCCCTCAGATCTGTTGTGAGGATCAAATAAAACAATATCTGTAACGTGCTTAATACAGTGCCTGGCATGTAGTAAGTACTTAATAAATGTCTCCTTCCTCATTGCTCTAAACTTTTGGATCCAGATTCAGTAAGCCGCTGCGTTAGCTAGCCTTCCCAATTTGCTGTCATCTGCCGATTTGATTCACATGCCATCTATGCTCATCAAATATTGATGAAATGATATCGGCAACTTTATCTAAGTCACTGATAAAAATGCTAAACGACAGGGGGCCCAGTATAAATCCCTGGGGTACTCCACTGGAGACCTTCTACCACATTGGTGTTTAACCCTTAAGGACTGTTCATTGATTGAAGCTATCTAACCATCTAATTGTACTCTGAACTTATCTGATTGTACTCTTGTCTAATCCATATGTCCATCTTCTGTATAAGAATAGTGTGAGATGCATTATCAAAAGCTTTGTTAAGATCTAAGCTGTATCCACAGCATTTCACAGGTCCACTTGTTTAGCAATGCTGTCAAAAAAGAAAATGAGGTTAGTCTGTCATGACCTGTTCTTGATGAAGCCATGCTGATCCTTCGCAATGAACACCTCCCTTTCTAAGGGGTCACCAACTATCTCTTTCATGATATATTTTACAATTTCCCCACAAATTGAAGTCAAGCTCATTTGGCATGTGATTTGCAGACTCTCTTCAACTTTTTGTCAAAAGTTGGGACAGCATTTGCCTTTCTCCAATCTTATGGTACCTCTCTTACTTTCCATGATCTTTCAGATTTCACTAGCAGTGACTCAACATTCACATCTACCAGTTCACTAGGGATCCTGGGAGGTATTTCATTAGGATCAAGTGACTTGAATTCAAGGGCAGATAAGTACATTTTAACTACCTCCTTATTAATCTTGGGTATCACTTCCCTTTTTTTCTTGTTCTATCATTCCCAGTTCAAAATTATTTTGTATCGTTATTATTAGACCTACAAATAATTGCCTCTGTACTTTGAATAGTGATAATAGGATTGTAGAGCTAGAGCTGAAAGGGATCTCAGAAGCCATCTAGACCAACACCATTTTACAGATGAAGAAGCTGAAACCCAGAAAGTTTTAGTGACTCCCTCAATACCTGGATCCTCTCTCTGTATCCCCAGGCCTTATCTCCCATTGGTGAGTTCCTTCTGAACCCTCCATTTTGGGTAGTAGCCCAGACAAAACATCTTTCATTTCCCCGCTCTGTTTCAGCTTCTGATTCTCCAGACTAATGAATAGGATGAACTATGTTCCTCCCCAGTCCCTGCTTTTCAGCTCCTTTTAATAAATTGTATTACCCGATTAAAATTTAAACTCCTTAAGGATAGGAACGGGGCAACTATGGTGGTACAGTGGGTAGAGTGCCAGCCCTGGAGTCATGAAGACTCATCTTCCTGAGTTCTAGTCTGGTCTCACATGCTTATCAGCTCTGTGACCCTGGTCAAGTGACTTAACTCTGTTTGCCTCAGTTTCCTCATCTGTGAAATGAGCTGGAGAAGGAAATGGCAAACCACTCCAGTATCTTTGCCAAGAAAAACCCAAATGGGGTCATGAAGACTCAGACCTGACTGAAATGACTGAACAATCCCAAGGGCAGAGACCATCTTTCAGGGGTCAGCAAGCCATAGCCAGGCCAAATCCAACCTTCAATCTGCTTTTGTATAATAATAAAGTCATTTTTACAATTTAAAATTGTATACTATGTAAAAATTCTTATTTTGCTTTCTACAATGGCTTTAGTTCTCTGACTCCTACTCTTATATGCCTGGCACATAGGACTTAAAACATCTTGCCTTGCTCAAATTTATGCAGCTAGTAAGCATGAGAGTTGAGATTTGAACCCAGGTCCTCTTATTCCAGAGTCAATGTTCCTTTCACTGAGTCACAGTGCCTCCCCCCAGAAAATCTCCATGTCGTCCTCTCTTGCTCAGACCTTTATTAGCTGCTCTCCCACCTGATAGCTTCTGAGGCTGCTCTGTGTCAGTCTTCGGAGGACAAGCAGATTTTTCATCCTCGGAGCATTCATTCTTTCCTCTTTAGGAGAAGCTTCAAAACTTTTTTAATCTCTAATTGTACAGCAGAACAATTTCTCCTTTTCCATTTTCCATCGTCCTGACTCCCCTTCTCCACCTCAGATCCCATTCTTTCCCATTGATTATTCACTATTTTCCTTAGGAACATTTCATTTTCCTTAACAACCTGTGGCATGGAAAGGTGATCTTGGAGTATCTTCACTTTCTTTCCCAGGAGGGGGAAAAACCTATGCCCAGAGTACAAATAAGAGTCAGGGAAATATAAATATCACACATAGGATTCAAGTCATTGCCCAACTTCCCACTCGCCATAACTGTTGAGATTTTCAGCCTTTTTGTTTGAAGTATTTGTGGGTGTTTTTACCACCAACCTAAGTACCCAATTAAAACATTTATAGCCAATTATTCCTTCTTAATAACTTGAAAACTCCACTCAATTTCTTTTCCTTTATTTCTTAAGTCCCTAGCCTCAGCCATAAACACTTCCTCATCCAGCTTTATACCAACTTCTAGTAGGTTTCACCAGTTTCCCTCACCCAAAAATCTACTCTAACAATTTCCTTAATGGTTCCATTTTTTTCTTAAGCCTTGTCACAGCAACTGTCTTCTCTTGACCCTTATGGGATCTACCTTCCCAGATTCTACTCCCTAATCCTCCTACAGCCTCCTTAGCCCTCTGTAATCCTTTTATATTCTCCTTAATTGTCCTTGATCCTGCTTTG
Organism: Trichosurus vulpecula; assembly: GCF_011100635.1. Lineage (NCBI taxonomy): Eukaryota > Metazoa > Chordata > Mammalia > Diprotodontia > Phalangeridae > Trichosurus > Trichosurus vulpecula. The sequence continues at coordinate 547,122,124 of NC_050573.1, read as the reverse complement.
CCTGTTCTTTGGCCCACGCGTCATTTAGAATAATATTAATTAATCCCCTTTTCAGTTCATATCATCTGTTCATATTTCCTTCATTGATTATAAATTTCTGTGCTATGATTTACAAAAATGTGAAATATTTCTACCTTTTTGCATTTGTTTATAAGTTTTTATGTCCTCACACATGATCAGTTTTTGTAAAAGTGCTGTGAGGTGCTAAAAAATAAGGTAATTTTAAGATCAAATTAAAATGCCACATAGTGGTAAACATAGATGAGGCATTTCAAAACTATTTTACAAAGGATAACTCGTTGGGTAAAGAAGGTGGAGGGATAAAATTTAAAATGATTGTGATATTAAAAAAGATAAAATAAAACTTTTTAAAGATTCTCATTCAGAAATTACTAAAATGTCTATTAAAGGCTCATATATTCAGAGCTGGAAGGAACTTTAGAGATCATTTAGTTTAACCTCCTCGCTTGACAAATGAAATTGAAGCCAAGAGAAGTTAAACAATTTGCCCACGGTCACATACGTCTTAAGTGGCACAGCCAAAATTCGTATCCACACCTTACTCCATATACCTTGTTTTTCCAACACTCTGTTTAGATTCTTACTTTCTTATTTTTATTTTGTCCAAGTCTAGTGGAGGCTCATTGAAGTCCCCTACAGTTATTGTCTTCTTTTAAGTCTTGCAAATCAGTTTACTTTTCCTTTAAGTACTGAGGTACTATGCCATTTGATGTGTGTATGTGTGTTTATTTAATATTAATATTGTTTCTCTTTGGGGTCTTTATGTATGAAATAATTTCCATATTTGTCTCTCTTACATTTTTTTTAAATTCAGCAAAGGCATAATAAGTGCAACTCCAACTGTCATTTTAATTCTGCATAAAACTTTATGTTTTAAATGCTTTTTTTCTTACAGCAAATTTTTGGATTTTGCTCTCTAAACCATTTGGTCACTTTCCTCTGTTTTATGAATTAGTTCATCCTATTCATATTCATGACCATAATAGTAAAATTTATTTTCCCCTCCCTCAAATTTCATCATATTTTTCTCTTCTTAAAAAAAGAAAAAGGAAATTGGCACTAGGTATTAATAGTGTATTCTCTTTGCATCAATCTGATTTCAGTTTCTTTCCTTTCCTATTTCCTCCCTGACTAGACCTAAATCACCAGGTTCTACCCTAACTTCACATACTCCCCCTTTTCAGGATAATTGGCTTTCAATGCCTGTAGTATGTTTTGCTTAGGGCTATTCAATTCCTCACCCTGCACTGGATTCAAATACTCCTTTCCCTCCCTCAATTTTATTGTCTGTAAAATGAGAGTTTGGAATTAACTGATCTATTAAATCTCTTCCAGTTTTAAATCCTGTGGTACAATATGTCTTCAGCGACTTCTGCGCAGATGAAAGTGACACCTCCTGAAATCTTTTAGCATCTTCTTCAAACCACTCTTGGACATATAAAATAGTTTGTGTTATCGTTCTATCTGTATATACTTTAGTTCCTCTACTAGATCCTCTACTAGAGTTTATACTCATTGAAGGGTGGATTGTTTCATATTCATTTTTTAATCTTCCCAAAGGCCCAGAACAGAAGCACCTAGGTAGCTCAATGATATGGAGCTGGACCTGGAGTCAGGAAGACCTGAATTCAAATCCTGTCTCTTATAGCTAGGTGACCCTGAGCAAGTCACTTAACTTCTGTTTGCCTTAATTCACTGGAGAAGGAAATGACAAACTACTTCAGTACCTTTGCCAAGAAAATTTCACACGAGGTCACAAAAAGTCTGACATGACTGAACAAAAGCCCTAGAACAGTGGTTTGTCCATAGTTGTCCCTCAATAGATATTTATTAAATGAGGTAATAATACCTTGGATTTTTACAGCCCTTTGCTGTCTACAAAGCATTTTCACTTATTTCATCTCCTTTGATCCTTCCCCCCGCCACCCCACGAGGTAGGCAGAAAAGGTATGATCATCATTGCACAGGTGCCTGCTAGGGTGCTGTGCATAGTGCTGGACCTGGAGTCAGGAAGACCTGAATTCAAATCCAGCCTCAGACACTTACTAGTTGTGTGACCATGGGCAAGTCACTTAATGTTGCTTGCCTCAGTTCCTCATCTATAAAATGAGCTGGAGAAGGAAATGGCAAGCCACTCCAGTATCTTTGCCAAGAAAATCCCAGATGGGGTCACCAAGAGTCAGACATGGCTGAAATGACCGAACAACAACTAATTATCATATAGAAACTTTAGAGAAGTTAAGAAACTTGTCTAAGGAGATACAGCTGTTCAGTAATGGAGCTGGATCTCAAACACAGGTCTGTCATATTTATAAGATTCTGAACTGCCAGCTCAGTACCCATGTGAAACTTTCATGAAAAATTACTTTAATTCATTACATGGAGCCTTTTCTTTCAAGACCTTTTATTCTTTCCAATGTAGTTAAGGACCAGACAGCAGGGTTGCTTTTTCTTTGATCTGGAGCTATACAACTTCATTCTAGTAGTCATTCTAGTTCTGCATATGGCAGACTGTTGGTCTTTTAAGATGTTCAAAGTTTGGGGAGGTGCCATCAAAATGAGATGGCCCACATGGAAGTACTGTGAGCAAAAAACAAAAACAAAACCCAGACTAAAAATCCTTGCCTTTGCCCATTGTCTGTTGGTTCTGCTTGCCTCCCTGTTGGATTTTGACATGGACATCCTTGGCTCCAACTTTGCTTTTCACTTTTGACCTTCTTGTTCAATGATGTTTACCTCAGCATAGCCATAGTCCAATTTTTCAATCCGTAGACCATCCTACATTTGAACTTTGCATTAGGTGCCCTGCTCCAATCTCTTAATTCCACAGGTCAAGTTGGTAGCTCCAACCTTCTCTCCCCTGGGTGAATGAATGAATAAATGATTGAATGTTTCTTAAACATTGACTATGCACTGTGTTAAGCACTGAAAATACAAATAGAAAAGTAAAACAATCCCTTTCCTCAAGGAGTTTACATTCTAAATAGAGGAAGGCAGCATGTATAGCAGGAGGTTTCAACTTCCAGTCATATGGAAAGACCCAGCAGTACTTAGGGTGCAACAGCAAGACAGATGGTGATGCGCCTTCTTCAGTGTCATTTCCACTAATAAAACCATATCAATTTCTGATAGCCATTTGACAGTGGCCTTTGATGGTGAGCATTCTCTAATCTTAAACCTCTCCCTGTGTACTGGTCCCTCCCCTACTGCCTTCAAACATACCCAAGTCACCTTCATCCTTCAAAAAAACTTCAACCATGCCCTGTCTTCTCAAAGGATTGTTCTATTATCTTTCCTCTCTTTCTCAGCAAAGCTACTTGAAAAAGCTATCTACAACCATTGTTTGCACTTCCTCTCTACTCATTCCTCAGCCTTTCATACGATTGCTTCTGAACTCATCACTCCACTGAAATTGCTCTTTCCAAAGTGACTAAATGATCTTTACTTCCCAAATGTGGTCTTTTCTTTTCTCAGTTCTTATCCTTCTTAACCGGTTGCTCTTGACCATGTTGACAGCTCTCTCCTCCTGGCTAATCTCTGGGTTTTTGTGACACTACTCTCCCATCTTTCTCTTCTTATCTATTTGCTAAGTTCATCTTATCTGTTTGCTGGGTCATCATTAATTGTGAGTTCTCCCTAAGACATAAGCCGTTTTCTACACACTCCATCAGCTTTCATGACTTTAATTATCACCTTTATGACAGCGATTCACATGTCTGTCTGTCCAGCCTCAGTCTCTCCCCTGAATTTCAGGCCCACATCACCAGTTGTCTATAAGACATTTAAAAATGGGGAAATCTCAGATTCATCATGTACAAAACAGAGCATATTATCTTTAACCCCAAAAGTACTCTTCCAAACTTCCCTGTTTCTACCATTCTTCCAGTCTCCCACATTTGTAACCGCACTGTTATCTTGCATTGCTCTCTCTCAGTCACCCCACATATCCAGTCAGATGCCAGATTTTGCCATTTCTACCATCACAATATCTCGCATCTGACACCTCTCCATTGCCACAGCTTGTTCAGGCCCTCATCACCTCTAGCCTGGATTATTACAACAATTAGAACTAAATTGGTCTCTCCTCCTCAAGTCTCTCCCCATTCCAGGTTCATCTTACACAATGTTGCCAGTTATTCTCCTTCCCCGGAGATTCCACTGTGTCACACCCCTCCTCAATCAACTCTGGTGGCTTCCTTTTGCTTCTAATATCAACTATAAACTCAGTTTCATTTTTAAAGCCTCATACACCCTTATTCCAGCCTATCTTCCTGGCCTCATAGTACATTACTCCCTTTCCCACTAAGCTGGCCTCTTTGTTCCTCACAATGGAAACACTATCTTCCCCCTCTGTGCTTTTTCATTGGCCATTCCTCCATTCCTAAAATGTACTCTCTCCTCACTTCCACCTCGTAGAATCCGTCTCTTCTTTTAAGATATTATTCCCATGCTGCCTTCTACATGGAGCCTTTCCTGACGCCCCCAACATGCTAGTGCCCTTCCTCCCAAACTTCTTTACTCTGTGTATGCTTGTATTTATTAACTTGATGTTTGTGTTGTATATCTTTTTATCTGGACTTGTTCTCTCCTGAATTAATATGTAAGTTCCTTGCAAGTAGGAATTGTTTTATACTTTGTACTTGTACTTTGTATTTGGCCAGTGCCCAGCACATAGTATGTGTTTAATAAATGCTTGTTGATTGATTGACTGACTGGAGGCTTCCAATGTTTGAATATCCACACCTGACGACAACAAAGAATTCAATTATTTAGCCTGCAGTAAAATACCCTCATATGGGCAGCTAGGTGACACACTGGATAGAATGCCAGGTCTGGAGTCAGGAAGGCTCATCTTCCTGAGTTTAGATCTGGTCTCAGACACTTGCTGGCTCTGTGACTGTGGGCAAGTCACTTAATTTTTTTTTGCCTTAGTTTCCTCATCTGTAAAATAAGCTGGAGAACGAAATGGCAAGTCACTCTGGTACGTTTGCCAGGAAAACCCCAACTAGGATCATGAAGAGTCAGATGTGACTGAACAAAATGCTCTGTTAGGCCATGTGACCTCTTCCTCTATTATTTTAGGAAAATTTAAAATATAGGTTATTAATTTTTAAATCACATATAACTCTTTACCCCCCCCAGGTCAAAATTCAAGTCTTATCAGTAGGACAGTGGTCCCCGATCAATCTTTTAGTTCTGTATTATACCCCACCCCCACTTCTAGGGCATGCAGTAATTGTACAGACATGCAATACAAGCATTCATAATCAATTGTGGATTTTTATAGAGAGCAAAAAATCAGGATAAACAGCTTAAATAAAGAGCAAGAAAAATAACATGCTAACAGAGGCGTGTTTGGGAAGAGTGAAAACTTATCAGAGCACTCCTAGTTCTTTAAACAGTGGTGGCAACTGGCAGCCTCAGTCTGAGTTTTTTGTTCCATATATCAGAGACTGTACCCTCCTAGGCTGTCAGTGAAGGCAAGCTCCCTGTCTGGGAGCTGTCTTGTCTGTCCTCCTATCACAGATTTCATGTCCCTTTTTCAAACCTTCCAGTCTGACCCAGCTCAAAGATTACACTAGTCCAAAGTCTCAGAGCTAAACCCTTGTCCCTCTGAACTACAAATCTCAGAAAGCCAGGCAGGTTTCAAACATGTCTTACACAAGACTTAATTAGACCTCAAAAGGTATAGCAAATGAGCTCCATTTTTGTTTGCTGATAATCTATTTCACTAGCCTCATGAGTAGGGAAATCCAACTGAGCTGCAGAAGCAAAGACAGCAAGTGAAGTTTGTTGTGAGTAATTGCAATGCCAGTCTGGTATACAAAAGTGGTATTTAACTGGGGTATAGAGAGAGGAAGAAGGGTATCTGCTCTTGCTGGTGAATGTAAGACTGGTCATAACAGTTGCTTTGGAACAAAATTGGTTTAGCAGTTTAAGTGCTCAGCATAGTGCATAGCACATAGTAGACAATTAATAAATGTTTATTGATTCATTGAAGTGGGCTGGGCTCTGGGAATACATAGGGAAAAAAATGGAACAGTTCTTGTCCTCATGGAGTTTACATTCTGATGGGAATTAGGGGGAGATATAACAAATATACAGGAACGTAAACACAAAATAATTGGGGAGAGCGCTAACACCTGGGAAAATTAAGAATGACTTGGTATAGGAGTTGGTCTCTTAAAGCTGAACCTGAAAAAGATACCTACGTATCTAAGATACCTATGTAAACAAGATGAGCTTTCCAGGCAAGTGGGACAGTGGTATATGTAAAAGGAATGGAGGTAGGAGATGGAACATCATGTATAAGAAACAGCAAGTAATATTCTAAAATAATAGGATAGGTAAAATGGGGGTGGGAGGGGGATGAAGAGACACAAATAACATTGCATGGTAAGAAATGCTTATGTTAGGAAAATCATGAGAGAGAAAGAACGGTGGAAGGTATTTGGGTATAGAGAAGGAAGAAGATACATTATTATCAGCATATATTTTAGAACAAGAAAAGAGAAAATAAATGTGGATTTCAAGAAGCAATAAAAAATCTGAAACAGATGATTTTAATTATCTAGACATTAGCAGGAATTCTTTCTGCCCCACCCCTACTCCAGCCCCCTCCCCCCCCAAAAAAAAACCCAGAGTACTACTAATCTCTTGATGTACCTTAATGGCAATCTCATTCTTCAAAAGTCAGAGAAACCAATTCTCGACCTTGTTGTCACCATAAGAGGAAATGAATTACTGAAGTAGAAACAATTAAAATCTTGTGGAGAGTTGACTACATCACCTTGGAGAGAACTGACTACATCATCTTTGAATTTATGAGAAAGTAGAGACACAGTATAACATTTGCCAAGTATTTGGGGAAAAGAGATTTCAAAGGATTTTGGAAAAAGGATGGCAAGAACTCTGATCAATACAATGACCAGCCATGATTTCAGAGGACCAATTATAAAGAATGCTACCTACCTCCTGACAAAAAGGTGATGGACTCAATAAACAGAATAAAACATACAGTTTTGAACATGGCCAATGGGAAAATTTGTTTTGCAATGTAATCAAAAATATATTTGTTACAAGAAAAGAAAAGAAACAGCAAATAAGGAAGGCAGTTTGGCTGGAATGTATCATATCTCAAGAAGAATAATATACTCGGAAAGGTCATTTGGAAGTGGAATGTGAAAGACTTTAAATGCCAAACAGAGGATTTTGAGTTTATCCTAGAAATCGTAGGGACTCCTTAGAACTTCTTGAACAGGGGAATGACTCTATTCTAGCCAAAATGGACTATTTGGTGTTTCTTGGCCATGATATTCCACCTCTTACTTTCGTATCTTTACACACATACTGTCCTTCTTTGTTGGAATGTCTTTCTTCACCCTGTTCTTAGAATTCCTAGAATCCTCAAGATTCACCTCTGATGCCACCTCTAACAGGAGGCTTTTTTCTTTTTTTTTCTTTTTTTTAAATTTAATATATTTAGTTTTCAGCATTGATTTTCACAAGAGTTTGAATTACAAATTTTCTCCCCATTTCTACCCTCCCCCCCACTCCAAGACAGTGTATATTCTGGTTGCCCTGTTCCCTAGTGAGCCCTCCCTTCTGTCACCTCACTCCCCTCCCATCCTCTTTTCCCTTCCTTTCTTGTAGGGCAAGATAAATTTCTATGCCCCACTGCCTGTGTATCTTATTTTCTAGTTGCATGCAAACATACAAGAAATTTTTTTTTGTTTTTGAACATCTGTTTTTAAAACTTTGAGTTCCAAATTCTCTCCCCTCTTCCCTTCCTACCCACCCACCCTCCCTAAGAAGTCAAGCAATAGGCCACATGTGTATCATTATGTATAACCCTTCCACAATATTCATGTGAAAGACTAACTATATTTTGCTCCTTCCTAACCTATCCCCCTTTATCCAGTTTTCTCCCTTGACCCTGTCCCTTTCCAAAAGTGTTTGTTTTTTGATTACCTCCTCCCCCATCTGCCCTCCCTTCTATCATTCCCTCTTTTTATCTTCTTCCTCCTTCTTTCCTGTGGGGTAAGATACCCAATTGAGTATGTATGGTATCCCCTCCTCAGGTGAAATCTGATGAGAGCAAGATTCACTCATTCCCCCTCACCTACCTTCTCTTCTCTTCCTACAGAACTGCTTTTTCTTGCCACTTTTATGTGAGATAATTTACCCCATTCTATTTTTCACTTTCTCCCTCTCTCAATATATTCCTCTCTCATCCCTTAATTTGATTTTATTTCTTTTAGATATCATCCCTTCATCTTCAACTCATCCTGTGCCCACTCTCTCTCTCTCTCTATATATATATATATACACATACATATATACATCATACACACACACATATACATATATATACATACACATATATATATGCATATTCCCTTCAGCCACCCTAATACTGAGGTCTCATGAATCATACACATCATCTTTCCATGTAGGAATGTAAACAAAACAGTTCAACTTGAGTAAGTCCCTTGCAATTTCTTTTTCTTCTTTTTCTTGATTACCTTTTCATGCTTCTCTTGATTCTTGTGTTTGAAAGTCAAATTTTCTATTCAGCTCTGGTCTTTTCACTGAGAAAGCTTGAAAGTCCTCCATTTTATTGAAAGTCCATATTTTGCCTTGGAGCATGATAGTCAGTTTTACTGGGTAGGTGATTTCTTGGTTTTAATCCTAGCTCCATTGACCTCCAGAATATCATATTCCAAGCCCTTCGATCTCTTAATGTAGAAGCTGCTAGATCTTGGGTTATTCTGATTATGTTTACACAATACTCAAATTGTTTCTTTCTGGCTGCTTGCAGTATTTTCTCCTTGTTCTGGGAGCTCTGGAATTTGGCGACAATATTCCTAGGAGTTTTCTTTTTGGGGTCTATTTGAGGAGGCGATAGGTAGATTCTTTCAATTTCTGTTTTGCCCTGTGACTCTAGAATATCAGGGCAGTTCTCCTTGATAATTTCTTGAAAGATGATATCTAGGCTCTTTTTTTGATCATGGCTTTCAGGTAGTCCAATAATTTTTAAATTCTCTCTTCTATTTTCCAACTCAGTGGTTTTTCCAATGAGATATTTCACCTTGTCTTCCACTTTTTCATTCCTTTGGTTCTGTTTTACAATATCTTGATTTCTCATCAAGTCACTAGCTTCCAGTTGCTCCAATCTTATTTTTAAGGTAGTATTTTCTTCAGTGGTCTTTTGGACCTCCTTTTCCATTTGGCTAATTCTGCCTTTCAAGGCATTCTTCTCCTCATTGGCTTTTTGGAGCTCTTTTGCCATTTGAGTTAGTCTATTTTTTAAGGTGTTGTTTTCTTCAGTATATTTTTCAGTATTTTTTGGGTCTCCTTTAGCAAGTCATTGACTTGTTTTTCATGGTTTTCTCACATCCTTCTCATTTCTCTTCCCAATTTTTCCTCTACTTCTCTAACTTGCTTTTCCAACTACTTTTTGAGCTCTTCCATGGCCTGAGACCAGTTCATGTTTTTCTTGGAGGCTTTTGTTGTAGGCTCTTTGACTTTGTTGACTTCTTCTGGCTGTATGTTTTGGTCTTTTCTGTCACCAAAGAAAGATTCCAAAGTCTGAGACTGAATCTCGGTACGTTTTTGCTGCCTGGCCATGTTCCCAGCCAGCTTACTTGACCCTTGAGTTTTTCAGCAGGGTATGACTGCTTGTAGAGTAAAGAGTACTATGTTCCAAGCTTGGGGGGATGTGCTGTTGATTTCAGAGCAATTACAACCAGCTCTGCCATACCAGGGCTCCTCCTCCCCCAAGAACCCCCAACCCGGACTTAGATCTTCAGCAGGCTCTGCACTCCTGCTCTGATCTGCCACTTAATTCCTCCCACCAGGTGGGCCTGGGGCCTGAAGCAACTGCAACTGTAGTTCTGTACCTGCCCCACCTCTGCTGCCCCCCGGTGCGGTGGCCGAACTGCAAACTCCTTCTTTCACTCTGTCCCCAGCAGCTTTTCCCACTAACCTTCTCTGTTGTCTTTGGTGTTTGTGGGTTGAGAAGTCTGGTAACTGCTACAGCTCACTAATTCAGGGTGCTAGTGCATACTCCACCTGGCTCCTGGTCTGGTTGGTTGGCACAGCCCATGCTGGGCTCTGCTCCACCTTGCTCCACTCCCAGCTCCGTGAGTGAAAGACCTCACCCAGCAACCATCCAGGCTGTCCTGGGCTGGAGCCCTGCTTCCCTCTGCCATTTCCTGGGTTCTGCAGCTCTAGAATTTGTTCAGAGCCATTTTTTATAGGTTTTTGGAGGGACTTGGTGGGGAGCTCACGCTAGTCCCTGCTTTCCAGCCACCATCTTGGCTCCACCCCCCAGGAGGCTTTTTTGTGACCCCATCAATTACGTGGTTTTTATTTTGTATATCACTCATATTTTCTCATCTGTGGATAACAGGCAGGCTTTCATAATTATCCTACTAATAAAATATAAGTATCTCAAGCCAAAAGTCTTACTGTCGTTTTACACTACTAAAGCTTAAATGTTCTAACTTTGATAGGTTAAAACTGCTCTCAGATTTTTGGGACACCCTGTATAAGCTCTTTGAAGCTATTTAGTTTTTTTGTCATTTTATCCCAGTTGGCTGATATTTAATAGGATCTTAATACCTTAATAGGTGCTTAATAGGATCCTAGGGTCATCTATTTAGAGGCAGAAGGGCTGTTAGAGGTTTTAGAATACAAGCCCCAAATTTTACAGATGAGGAAACTAAGGGCCAGAGAGGTCAAATAATTTGGGCATGAGCTCACAAACAAGGAGTTGAAAGTTGAATAATTGTTGAACTTCTAACTCCAGCTAGATCTGGGGGCTTTTGTGGGCTGATTTGTGAACCTGATCAGCAATTTATGAGAAAATGCATTAATTACAATTTTAAACTATTGATATGCAAATGGACTTTTGCCACCACCTACTTATAAGCTAAGGACTTCCTTTGATGGCTTTGTTGATTTTTTTTTTAATCAGGTACTCATACTTGAAATAAGGGGATGGTCTCCTTTCAGTATCTTATAACTGACTCTTTAGTGCCATCTTCAGTTTTTTTAAAAAAGTGTTTATATTTAACTGCCCTTCATTTATATGCGTAGTCCTTAGCTGGGAAATTCTGCGCTCTAACATAGGCCAGTACAAGCCAAAATTGTCCTCATCTGATGTTTTGAATGATGAGAAGTTCATTGTATTTACAATATATGTTAAAACTAAAGTCTAAACTTTGAGATACATTAACATTCTAGACAACATGAAATCTGAAAAAAGGTCCATCTGAGATTATTTTCTTGCTTCCTGGGTTTAACCAAAATGTTTGTTCATAATGCATAGTTGTCATTGCCTAACTAGTACTTTAAGACAAGGTTGCTTCCATATAGAAATAAGACACATATGTTCTCAATGAAAATCATGCATTTATGAGCAATGGAAATCAGAGATGTCATGATCACGGCAGAAGGAAAGTAAGCATACAGATGCTGTTCCCACCCTTATTGGAGGCAGTTAGTCTAAAGACTTTAAGAAATAGCTATCGGAAATGCTGCTGACTTTGGCAATCTGATTTTAGGGCACGTTTTCCACCCTGGATTCATTTAAATTTACCAACCATTTTTAAAGCACCTACTATATGTAACACTTATATGAGAGTCAGTGTGGCATAGGGGATAAAGAGCCACCCTCAGATAGAGAACAGTCTCAGAATCAGTAAGGGTTGAAAGTATTTCTTCTCATGCATACTGGCAACGTGACTTGTCAGTACCCCCAGGTAAATCTCTAAGGATATAAATTGCAGATAAATTGCCAATCTACATGAATGAAGAGACTATCCAATTATGGTATTCCCTACAGGTTCCCTGAAGAAACACCTGATCTAGACCCTCCACTACCAAAAACTTTCTCCAGTCACCATGCTAGGTACTGGAAGGAGAAAGACAAAAATGAAATAGTCCCTTCCTTCAAAGAACTAGAGATTAGTGCAAAGTGGGAATTTTGAGATTTCATAGCCAAAACACTCAGAGTGGACATTCATCATCTCAGAACCCTGCCTCAGTTGGCCTCATGTGTGAATCTGCATGACTTCTTCTGGGTCAGAGGATTTGGGATCAACAGAAGAGATATATGTCTTGTTTCATAGTCCCCAAAAAACAAGGACTGCTAGCCTCTGTCAATTTGTGGATAATTGGAAATAATCAGGGAGCTGGTCTTAGCTAGTCAGTTCTAGAAATAATTACAAATTCTAAATAATCGATTTACAAATGAATTCATATGCCAGCAACGTTATAATTAAAATTCTGCAAGCTAGGCTTCAGCAATATGTGAACCAGAAGAGCTGGCTGGTTTTTAAAGAGGCAGAGGAACTAGAGACCAAATTGCCAACATTCACTGAATTATGGAGAAAGCAAGGGAGTTCCAGAAAAAAAATGTCTGCTTCATTGACTACACTAAAGTCTTTGACTGTGTGGATCACAACAAGATGTGGCAAATCTTCAGAGAAATGAGAGTACCAGATTATCTTATTTGTCTCCCAATGAACCTGTATGCAGGCCAAGAAGCAACAGTTAGAACCAAACATGAAACAACTGATTGGTTTAAGATTGGAAAAGGAGTACAACAAGGCTGTATATTGTCACCTTATTTGTTTAACTTATACGCAGTGTATATCATGTGAAATACCATGCTAGATGAACCAAAAGTTGGAATTATGTTGCCGGGAGAAATACCAATAATTTTAGACATGCAGACAATACCACCCTGATGGCAGAAAGTAAAGAAGAATTAAGAAGCCTCTTGATGAGGATGAAAGAGGAGAGTATAAAAACTGTCTTGAAGCTTAACATAAAAAGAAAAAAAAACTAAGACCTTAGCAACTGGTCCCATCACTTCCTGGCAAATAGAGAAGACATAGAAGCAGTGTCAAATTTTATATTCTTGGGCTCAGAGATCACTGCAGATGGTGACTGCAGCCACGAAATTAAAAGACACTTGCTCCTTGGAAGGAAAGCCATGCAAATCTGGACAGCAAACTAAAAAGCAGAGATATCACCTTTCTGAAGAAGGTCCAAATAGTCAAAACTATGGTTTTTCCAGTGCTAATGTATGCCTGTAAGAGTTAGACTATAAGGAAAGCTGAGCACTGCAGAATTGACCCTTTTGAATTATGTTGCCAGAGAAGAACTTTGAGAGTCCCTTGGACAACAAGAAGATCAACTCAATCAATATTTAAATAAATTAATTCAGACTTTTCACTGGAAGGTCAAATACTAAAGCTGAAGCTTAAGTGCTTTGGCCACATAATGAGAAGATGGGACTCATTAGAAAAAACCCTGATGTTGGGAAAGATTGAAGGCACAAAGGAAAGGGGATGGCAAAGGATGAGATCGAGAGATAATATCATGAAAATAATGAACATGAAGTTGGAAAGACTTCAAGAGATAGTGGAGGATAGTAGTGTGCTGTGGTCCATGGTGTCACGCAGAGTTGGACATGATTGAAAAACAACAAAAACACATAGCTAGTGAGGATCTGAGGAAGGATTTGAACACAAGTCTTCCTGACTCCAAGTCTATATATTACTTCAACTAGCTGCCTCTAAGAAGATACTCTCATAGTATCATTTAGATTATTTTAAAAAGTACTATTAATTAGAGAAATGCAAATTAAAACCACTCAGGCTAATAAGACAAAAAGGAAAATGCTAAATGTTGGAGGGGATGTGGGAAAACTGGGAAACTAATGCACTGTTGGTAGAGTTGTGAACTGATCCAACCATCCTGGAGAACAATTTGGAACTATGTCCAAAGGACTATAAAACTGTGCATTCCCTTTGATCCAGCAATACCACTGTTAGGTCTGTATCCCACAGGGATTTAAAAAAGAAAAAAAGTTAAATAACCTATTTGTACAAAAGTATTTATAGCAGCTCTTTTTGTGGTGGCTAAGAATTGGAAATTGAAGGGATACCCATCAGTTGAGAAATGGCTGAACAAGTTGTGTTACATGATTGTAATGGAATATTATTGTGCTATAAGAAATGATAAGCAGAATGATTTCAGAAAAACTTGGAAAGACTTTTATGAACTGATACAAAATGAAATGAGAAGAACCAGGAGAACACTGTTCATAGTGACGGAAATATTGTATGATGATCAACTGTGAATGACTTAACCGTTCTAAGCAATACAATGATCCAAGACAATCCCAAGGACTCATGATGAAAAATGCTATCTGCCTCCAGAGAAAGAATTGATGTCTGAATACAGATTAAAGCTTCCTTCCTTCCTTCCTTCCTTCCTTCCTTCCTTCCTTCCTTCCTTCCTTCCTTCCTTCCTTCCTTCCTTCTTTCCTTCCTTCCTTCCTTCCTTCCTTCCTTTCCTTCCTTCTTTCATCTCTTTGCACAGAATGACTAATATGGAAATATTTTATATGATTGCACATGTATAGCCTATATTGGATTGATTACCATCTCAGGGAGTGGAGAGGGAGGAAGGAATAGAATTTGGAATTCAAAACTTAAAAAAAAATGTTAAAATTGTTTTTACATGTAATTGGGGGAAAATATATATTTTTTAAGTACTAAAAATTGCCGGTTTAGAGTGGTGCTAATTTTATGTGTTTGTTAATCTGAGATACAACATTAGCCAGACCTTGGTACTAGCTGGAATTTGGATTCTAGCCATAACATATGGCCTATGTTCACTTAAACTTACAAAAGAAAAATCTCTGATTTTATACTGAGAACAAAGTGCCCTGCCCTTTGTATTAATACACTAAACCAATGGGAAAGTGGCATTACACACAAGGTTATTCCCCATCTGGGAGTATGGCTCACTTGGGGTTGCCAACACAAGCTCGTATTCTGTTGCTTCTACTCCACAGTCCAGCATTTTCTAAGTGCCTGTGAAAATCATGTGGAATTAGGTTGTGCACAAGCTGCCAGCCACAGAATAGAGGTTCTTTTGTTTAGTCATGCATAAACCTGGTTTAGAAAGAGAAGCCAGGAGAGGATGGTAGGGGAGGTTCCCTTTCCACTGTATGAGCAAGAAATGTTTGTCATCCAGTGCAAAGGGGAGAATTAAATCTTAGTATCTTAGATTCTGAGCTAGAAGGAAACTTAGAGGTTATCAGGTCCAGTCTCTTTGTTTTACATATGAAGAAACTCAGGTGCTATAGGTGAAGTACTTTTCTCAAGGTCACACAAGGAATACTGACTATAAGTGGCAAAGGTGGGGTTTGAGCTCAGGGCCCTGGATCCTTGTTCTTTTCACTGCACATACCATCCCGCATTGACCGGACTTAAAGCACAGACCATTTTGGAAGTTTGATGAAGCCTTTGGACCCCTTCTCAAAATAATATTTTTAAATGCATAAAATAAAACACATAGGACTAAAAACAAATTAATAGACCAGAGGTTAAGAATCCCTAATTAAGATGGGAATATGCGTGGTCTAAGTTTATTGTAGTGATGTTGTAATTTCCAGTCTTATGGTTATAGGTCAACTACTTAGCACAAACAGTCGATCAACCAATAGTGTCTGTTTGTCTTCTGAGTGCCAACCCCCCCCCATTCAGGACAGTGATAATAGCTTTGATAATAATTGTAATAACAATAATAATAATTAACATGTATATAGTATTTACTATATGCCAGGCACTGTGCTAAGCACTTTACAAATATCTCATTAGTCTCACAACAATCCTGGAAGGTAAGTGCTATCTCCATTTTATAGATAAGGAAACTGAAGCAGAGGCTAAGTGACTGGTCCAGGATCACGTAGCTAGTAAGTGTCTGAGGCCACATTAGAACTGTGGTCTTTCTAACCCTAAGCCCTGTCCTTTATCCATGGTGCTTTAGCTGCTGGTTATAAAGCTCCTGGACGTTTCCAATTCAGAGAACATGAATTATGGTAAGCTCTCCTTTACACTGTCCAGAATCATTTGCCCTGACTAAGTGGGTTTCGGATGAACATTACCTCTATGTATAAGAGGCTGACAATCTAGTTGAGGATATGAGGCTAAACTATGAAATCACAGTCTTAGTGCTAAGACTAAATGAGAGAAAAAATATTGAAAGGAATAAGGTTACTTGAGGCACAAATGATCAAAGAATCACAAAATTTTAGAGCTGAAAGAGATTTTAGCAGTCATCTGGTATAACTCATACCCCAAAGGAATCCCAACTTCTCAGTTAAGTAGCTTGTAATTATAATTTGTCAAGAGATGAGAAAAAGTAATTCCTTCCTTTCACTGGAGATGTAGGGTGCTATGGTTATGGATCATTGCATATACTACTTGACTTGGTCAGTGGGTCAGTTAATTTTGCTGAACTATTTCTTGTTTTTAAAATTTTCATTGTAAGGAAAAACACGCTGGGTAGAGGACAGTGAATATTTGGAAATTAATGTGATATAAAAACAAAAGGTATCAAAAAGTTACTAAACTCTATCTCTCAGGTCAGGACATTTTCTCTGGCTTTCCTCCATGCCTTGCAATGCTCTCCCAACTCTGCTTATGGACTTTCCTAGCTTCCTTTAGATCCCAGCCAAAATCCTATCTTTTACAGGAAGCCTTTCCCAACCCTTCTTAATTCTGATGCCTTCCCTCATTTAATTATTTCCTACATATCTTGCATGTAGCTTGCTTTGTATATATGTTTGCACATTTTCTCCGTATTAGATTGTAAGTTCCTTGAGGGAAGGAACTGTCTTTTGCCTCTTTTTGTATCCCTAGCACCTAGCACATAATAGGTACTTAATAAATGCTTATTACATGATTGGTTAAATGGTGCATAGCCACTGATCCAATAATATTACTAATGAACCTATATACCAAGATATCAAAGAAAGAAGAAGAGGACCTGTATACAAAAGTATTTGCAGTAATTCTTTATGTAGTGACAAAAAGAAACTAAAGGGTTTCCCATCAATTGGGGAGTTGACAGGAAAATTATGGTATATTAATGCAATGTAATACTATTGTGCCTTAAGCAATGATGGAAATAATAGTTTCAGAGAAACCTGGGAAAACTTGTATGAGTTAACGCAGAGTGAAATGAGCAGAACCAGGAGAGCAATTTATACTATAATCACAACATTATAACGACAAACAATTTCGAAAGACTTCAGGGCGTCGATCGATGTAATGACCAACCAAGATTCCAGGGGACTGATGATTAACCATGCTACCCCAGTCCTAACAGAATGGTCATAGTCTCAAGATACGTACAGAGTGAGACATACATTTTTAGACGTAGTGGATGTGGAAATTTAGTTGCTTCGCTATGAATATATTGGTTACAAAGTTTTTGTTTTTGTTTCTTTAAATGATAGGAACAAGGTAGGAGAGAGAGAAATGCTTACTAAGTGAGAACGAATAATAAAATTAAAAAATTAAAACAGAAGGTATGAATCAAACTAAAGTAAGCCAAATAAAAGTCTTGATCAACTGTCTTCACTACATTCCCTTGATCTTATAGTTGAGCAGCCCTGTCAAAAAAAATTGGAAACATGCTTAGTTTGGCATTTTCTATCTGTTCTTGATAAAGTCGTGCTTGTTGTTTATAATCAGTTTCATTTTCTAGATGTCCATTAACAATCTCTTTAATGGTTGGTTTTAGATTTTCCCAGTGTATCCTGAACCCCATTCTAGCCAGGTTTCCCAAGCACAGAGTGGGTATCCTGAAGGACAGCACTGCGATATTGAGGGAGGGTGGGAGATAGGTCTTATGATTGGCTGAGAGACCTCTAAGCCCTTGAAATAGTGTGGGGAGACTCTGGAGGGAGGGAGAGGGGGAGAAAGAGAGAGAGAGAGAGAGAGAGAGAGAGAGAGAGAGAGAGAGACAGAGGTGTAGTATGAGATAGATAAGGCATGAATTTTTGAATGGCAGTTAGAAACTCTTCCTGGAGTCATAGACATGTGGGGAAAGCTAGGCACCCCGCCTCATGTCCTTTGATTCTCAGTGCCTAGACTGCCCCCCATCCCATGGCTAAGGCTTCTCCAATCATTCTCCAGTTGACTGAGCTGATTTTTATATTGCTCCCATGATAAGAGGCTATCTACTCTTCTATATTCTTTCATATATTCTAATCTGTATAACTTTCCCTATTTCTATTTACTGTTTCTTTAGATAAATGGATTGGTGTGTGCTAAGCCTTTGGTGGGAGAGAGATGCTGGTGGGTCTGCCTGCCACAAGTTTTTCCACCTTCAATGCATCCTCCACTTTGCCACCAAAGTGACTTCCCTAAAGTGCAAATCTGATCATATAACCTCCTCTCTTCCCTATTCAATAAACTTAGTGCCTCCCTATCACTCAAAATCCCGTCTGTGACATTCAAAGCCCTGCATAACTGAGCCATCTTCTCTCTTACCGGTCTTGTTGCCCTTACTCCCCATCACATCTTCTGGTCTCTTGATTGTTCCATGAACAAGATTCTGCATCTTTCAGCTCTGGACATTTTCTCTGCCTGTCTCCAATGCCTGAATGATTCTCCCTCCTCATCTCTGCCTCCTGGCTTTTCTGGCTTCCTCTAAAATCCCATCTTCTATCAGAAATCTTCTCAAATCTACCTTTGATTCAAGTGATTTCCCTTTGTTAATTATTTTCTATTTATCCTCTATATAGCTTGTTTGTGTATATTTGTTTGCTTGTTGTCACCTCCATTGGATTGTGAGCTCCTTGAAGGTAGGGACTGTTTTTTCCCTCTTTTTGTATCCCCAGCATCTAGCAGGGTACCTGGCCTAGTAGATGCTTAATAAATACTTATTGATTAACTGGTTAGGGGAAGCTATTACCCTCTTTAAAGTGACCAGGGAAAGTCGTTTGTGTGTTTATTTTTTCCTGACCCCTAAAAAGGCATCAAACTCCTGGAGTACAAATATTTAATATATGATAAATAGATATAATTCTAGCCAAATACCCTTCTTGGAGATGAGTGAAAGAGTGGTAGCCCAGCCACAGCTGGGCTTGATCTTGCCTGCTTCCCCTTCTCTGCTAGGCTCCTGGTGGTGTGGCCATGGCTCTCCTCCTTGACTCAGGTCAGATATTTATCTGATATCATGCTACATTCAGGCCATCTGTTCTGTATATTAGATGGCTATCTATCTATATTACACTGTCACAAACTCTAGGAGAGAGTGATCATTTCCCTCCAAGGTTCTCATAATTTCTCATCAATAGCTAGACCAAAGAGTGCGTGAAGGGGAATCATGTGTAATAACCCTGGAAAGGTAAGTTGGAGCCAGGTTGTGAAGAACTTTAAACGTTAAACAGAGGATTTTATTTTTTATCCTAGAGGTAATAGGGTTCCATTGGAACTTTTTGAGCATGGATGTAACATGGTCAGACCTGTGATTTAGGAATATCACTTTGGCAACTGTGTGGAAGAGGTATTGGGGAGGGAGAGACAAGGTAAGGAGATCAATTAGGAGGCTATTATAATAGGCAAGGCAAGAAGTGATGAGGATCTGAATTAGGGTGGTGACCATAGTGGTGGAGATAAGGAGATAGATACAAAGATTTTGTAGAATAGAATTGTCAAGACTCGTAATTGACTAGATATAGCGGGTGAGGGAGAGTGAAGAGTTGAGTTTGATGCTTAGGTTTTAAACCTGAGTATCTGGGAAAATGGTGGTGCCCTTGTGCTGGGCTGGGTTTGATTCAGGCCTGGTAGGTTAGGTTAAATATTAGAACATTTGCGGGTCTTTCAACACTTAATGAAAAGAGATTTACTTAGCAGGAAAAGGATATTCAAGGATAGCCACTGAGGACACCTCAAGTGATTCAGCAGAGCGAAACTCCCTTGCCTAAGTCACCTACAGTTTTTTATCAACCAACTATCAGAGAGCTCCTAGAGCTCCTTGTGACTGGTTTGTACTTGGGTGACAGTCTTAGCCTTTAGTCTTCTGAACCAATCAAGTCTTAAAGTGGGTCTCAATACCTTTTAAAAACTAGCCTGACTTCTATGGGTGTAGGGCAGGCATTAGAATTAATGTATTGCTCATACCACAGCCCTCACAAGGAATAGGGAAGTTCGGAAGAGAAATGCGTTTGGACTTCTGTTTTGGACATGTTGAGCTTGAGAAGGCTACAGGCCATATGTAGTGGGAAATAGCCAACAGGGAGTCAGTGATGCAAGATCAGATCTCAGGAGGGAGACTAAAACTTGATATGTTGATATGAGTTCTTCGTAGTGATTATATTTAAACCCATGAGAACTGATGAAAGGACATATGTGTGTGTATGTACACATACATACATACATATATACATACACACATGTATATATCTAAATATAGAATAGAAAAACATGTATGTGTGTATATATATACATACATACTCATTATATATATACACATATTATATATGTATTTAGAGTGAGAGAGTATAGAAGAGATATATAGTTATCTCTTTCACATCAAGACTTTCTCCATCAAGATTTGGATATATTGTGGATCAGCGTGAGAAATGTATAGTTTTGGATAATATTAACCCAAATTTTATAATAGGGTGCTGTAAACACCCCATAAAATAAAAAGAAAAAAAAATCAGACTTCTTTTCTGGTATGAAGGGAGGGCCAAAAAATTTTATACGGATTTTCCAGATTGCGGGGGCACTGGGCCCCTAACCCCCATAACGTGGAAGGGATAACTGTATATAGAGCATTTCTTAAGCACTTACTATGTGTCAGCCACTGAACTAAACAGTGGGAATACAAATTCAAGCAAAAGGAAAGACAATCCAGAAAGATAAGAACAGTTCCAGAAGGAGAAGGAAGACAGGCTGACCTGGGCCTTCCATAAAATGGAGTCTCCAGGAGGAACTCACCTATGCAAGAAGGGGAGCTGGCCTTGTGGAGATCTATTCCAGAGTGAGCAGGCAAAAGAGGTGGTAGATTGTTTCAAGGTGAGGAGACCTCAGGCTCTAAGGGATCTCCTTGTACAAAGATGACTAAATATAGAATTGGTCTAGATCTTGTTGATTCCCTCAAATTATTACACTGAAATATTCATTGAACTTAATTCAAGAAATATTTTTACATTAAACGCAGTACTCTATACCCAATATTCCCTACCTCTGTAGGGAGATAATGAGGAACATGCAAGATCAGACTTCTTTATACATCAGTTAGTTTTGAGAGCCTTTTCTTTCTTCTTTTTTTTTATTCTTCATATGTGATGGCTTTCTGGGAGGTAGTGGGGAAGATTATAGTGGGAAATTTATATGCTCTTAAGAGATTATCAATAAAATTTGCTAAAAAAAAGAGGGAAACATTTCATCTGTGTTGTTGTTCAGTCATTCAGTCGTGTCCGATTTTATATGGCTCTGTGGACTTTTTTTTTTAACCAGTGTGTACCTATTTTAGAGATGAGGAACTGAGGCAAATAGAAATTAAGTGACTTGCCATCTGGGTCACTCAGCTAGTTAAGTGTCTGAGGCTGGATTTAAACTCAGATCTTCCTGTCTCAGGTCCTATCCACTATACCCTTCTTTGTGCTAAAAGTTTTAAAGAAAACTAAAATATACAGTTGCTATATTGGTAGAAGAAAAACATGCTCATTTTAGTGATCAATGGGCTAAAAATCTCTTTTCCATATTCAGCTTATGTCTATCATTACAAATAGCCAAGAATTTGCCTAGAAATATTATTGAAAGTATGTGGTTTTTACCAAATATTTTTCCTAGGTATCTCTGGATAATTAGAGGTTTAATACAAGCACAATGAAAAACTTTTAAATATTAGCTTTCACGTATCACATTGACTATTTAAATATATATATATATATATATATATATACACATATATATTTATATACATTTGTTTTAATCAGGCAAGATCCACCTTCTCACCTACCCCTCTCATTTCCCCCACCCCAGTTTAGAACATGAGCAAAACAAAACCCATTACAAACATGTGTACTCAAAACAAATTTCCACATTGGTGATGTCCAAAAAATATTTTTATTCTGCACTTTGAATCCTTCACCTCTTCATCCAGAGGTAAATATGTTTCCTTATTAGTCCTTTGCAATCATGGTTGGTCATGATACTAATAAGAGTTCAGCACAATAGTATTCCAAAACATTGTTGCCATAACTTGTTCAGCCATTCCCCAATTTATGGATATTCCTTTAGATTCCCATCTTAGCTCTCTATCTGCTATGTCATCTAGCTGCCTCAAAATGAGATAATGCTTTAAGATTTGTTAAGCACTTTAGAAATTATACAATTTTATTTTCATCTAGCCAATTTTTGAAATAGACCCCTGCCTGGAGTCAAGGAGAAATATTTTGAGCCTAGCTGTGGGTTCCTGGGGTAAGGTCCTGGTTTCTTCTCACCCTGGGGCTGAGACTGTTGCCAACTCTGAGCCTGGTATGGCTGCAGGAGTATAAGTGGTGAGATGAATTTCTACAGTATGGAAGGTTTTTTTTTTTTTCCTTAACTGAGCACTGCAGCAGAAGCATTAAAGAGTAGTTGAATCGAGGACCTAGGGAGAGCCATACAATAAAAAGTATAGGCAAAAAGGCAGATGAGGGGACTTTCAATTACTGAATTCCAGGGCTAGAGTGAGACTTCAGGGTGAAGAGCTGTGGGTCCGTTTTCTCTGGTGAGCGAAATAAAGGCTGTTCCCTATCCAATAACCATAATATACATCGAGTGCCTCTCTGTATCCTTTGACACTGTCGATCACCATTTCCTCCTAGATACTCTCTTTTCTAGGGTTTTCATGACATAACTCTTTCCCATTTCTCTTCTTAACTGTTTGGCCACTCTTCACTCTCCTTTGCTGGATCAATGATCTCACAACTAGTAAGTAACCAAGACAAGTTTCTTGAGCCATTTACTATATTACCAAAGATCTCCCTCAGGCATGCCTCTTGCAGGTGTTGCCAAAGAGATCCAGACCTCGCTCCTTTGGGGCAGAAATATCCCAATATTCCCTTCCTCAACCCCCCACGGAGTTTTAACCTAAGCTTGGAGCTAGTACTTTGGCAAGCTCACCTTGCTCCATCTTTTGGATTTGTGGGAAGCTGAGAAGTCACATGGAAGCTGCTGAGGGATCCAAGCTGAGGCTTGGAAACAAGAGAGGGAATAGAGCCATAAAGTCACCAGAAAAGATTGTGGAGCTGAGGTATGGTGGAATGCTGTGCTGCTGAATTCCATTTAGGTTGCAGGTGAAAGGTGATGATTCCCTAGTCCCTTCTCTCCTTTCCCTCCCTCTTTTTAGAAGGGACTTGAGTCTGAAGTTTTCCCAGGGTTCAAGTAGGCTTATCTTTGTTTCCTGAAAGTCTGTTTATTCATTTACTCTTTAAACATTTACTTTGTCTCTTAAGCTGGAAAAATATGGAAAAGTTGTTAACCACCCACATTGCTAAATGGTGTGTAGCAGAGAGAGGTAATTGGAAACACTGGAGAGGGGAGATTAAAAAGCAAAGAATTTTGTTAGAGTACGGGGTCGCAAAGGCAGAGAAGACAGTAGCTGATTTATTTTTATATCTTTCCAGGGAAAAGAGAATACATTTACTGGTGTTTCACTCTGCAAATGAGTGTAGCAGCAGCTGGGTCAGATTCTACTTAGGTTTGCAAAGACAAGAAATGAAACATTCCTACTTGCAAAGAACTTATATTCTGTGGGTGGAATACAAATGTGCAAGGTAAACAAACTTAAAATGCACTAATGCAAAGTACTATCAAGAGGAAGAGAGTGCTGAAAACTGAGATCAAGAGATGCTTCACGCAGAAGTTGTCACTTCAGCTATGATTTTAAGGAAGCCAGAGGCTCTAGGAGAAGGAGAGAGGGAGTATATTCCAGATATAGAGAACTATTGGTGCAAAGATTAAGTAGAAGGAGTATCATATTACAGTGCTGATAAGTACATCTTCAGCCAGTTTTCAAGGTCCTGTTTGTAGCAGTTCATCAAATGCAAATGAAGGGTTTGATGTGTGAAGAGCTTCAGTTCAAAACCAATCCCCCAGCTGCTACTGCCAGCTGCCCAAGGTCACTTTTCATCTATTCTGTATTAATTTTATATATACTTACTTACAGATGTCGTCTCCCCCATTAGAATGTAAGCTCTTTGAGGGTGGCTGCTGTTTTTGCTTTTTATTTATATCCTCAGCATTTAGCACTGCACCTAACATAGAACAAACCCTCAGTGCATTCTTGTTGAGCAGTGACCCACCAGGATTCCAGAGGACTGACCCCCTGATGAAACATGCTACCCCCTCTCCTGACAAGAGAGGATTCAGGGTGCAGACCGAAGGATAATTTTTGAACATGGCCAATGTAGGAATTTGTTTTGCATGACTATGTATATTTGTTACAAAGGTTTTTTTTTCTTCTGTTCTTTTTTCACAGGGAAGGTGAGAGAGAAGGTAGTTTTTCATTAGCTGGAAAAAAACCAACTTGCTTGTTAATCAAAAACCCGATTGATTGGAGGGCACGCTGGGTTTGGAGGTAAACCTAAACTCAAATTCCGGTTTTGCTCTTTATTCCCTCTGTGACTTTGGGCAAACCACTTAAACGCTATAGGCGTCAATTTTCTCCTCTGTACAATGGGGGTATTGTGTTGGACGGGCCGTTTTTAGTGCGTTCCAGCTCCAAATCTACGGCCCTAAGACTACGACAATCTTTGGGGGCTGATGTGAGGGAAGCCCTTGGAAACAAAAGGAGAGCCTGGGATGGGGAGCTGCGTCTGTCCTTCGGGTCAGACTGCCGCTCCAACGCAAGAAAGAACGGGAAAGGGAAGTCATTGGCACGCATAACTTCCACCGGGGAGGGTCGCTGAAGAGGGGTGAAGGTAAGGCCTCTAGCCCATACCTCTCACGAGGTCGAGTCCAGTTTCAGAACAAGCTCCGCCCCATTTGCCCCGCCCCTCTCCGACCACGCCTCTTCCGGTCTTGGGGATTTGATTCTATTGGCGGGCGGAAGCGAGGCAGGGAGCCGGGAGGTTTGAACGCTCCCCCGGGGAGGTGCCGGCTGCGTGGACCTCCCTCCTGCGCTTCGCTTCCTCAAGTCCGGTTCAACGGTTCGGCTGCTTGGTCTCGTTCTGTCCGCAGCCCCGTCCAGACCCTCTGCTCCTCCTCGCGGGTGAGTGGCCGCCCCGGCCTGGCTGGGATGGGAGCGGGAGGCCGGGCGCGGAGCCCTCGGAGACGTCCTGGTGGGACGCTGCGGGAAAGGGAGACTCCGCGGCGGAGCGGTTCCTCCCCCTGCCGGGCCGCGGGCAGAGCCGGGCCCCGGGGCCAGCTGTCTGCCTCCGGCCGGGCCACTCCGCCCCTCGGGGCTCGGCTGGAAAGGGCTCCTTGGGTGGCAAAGAATATATTAAAAAAGTTTTTTTCACTAATCTTCCAGTGAAAAATTAGCATTTTCTTCCGTTATGACTGTATGGGCAGCGAGGCATTATTGTGAGGAGGGGAGAGAGGGCTAAAGAGGGGTCGTATGAGCCCCGAGGCATGCTGAGGAGGGTCTGTCTGTCTGTCTGTAGGCTTGGCCAGATTGTAGGCGCACGGAGTAATGATTGCCAGCATTTACTTAGGGCTCTACGGTTTGCAAAACACTTTTTGTTATCCGATTTATAATAATAGTAATAGCTAATGTTTCTAGGGAGCTTTATGGTTTGCAAAGCGCTTTACGTATTGTCCGATTCAGTAATTATATATTTACATATTTTATAGCATATATATGGCTTTTATATAACTTAAGGTTTGCAAAGCACTATACATGTCTGATTTAATAATAATGACTAAACTTATATAGTTCTTTAAGGTTTGCAGAATGCTTTAACATATATTATCTGATTTAATAATAATAGCTAGCATTTCTAGAGGGCTTTAAGATTTGCAAAGCGCTTTGCATTCTGATTTAATAATAGCTAGCAATTACATAGCTGCATTCTTATTTAATAATAATAACTAGCATTCACATAATTCCTTAAATTTTTTTTTGAGGTAGTCTGAGTTAAATGGCTTGCCCAGAGTCACACAGCTATTAAGTGTCCCTAAGATCAAATTTGAACTCAGATCCTCCTGACTCCAGGGTTGGTGCCAGCTAGCCACCCCTAGTTCCTTAGGTTTCGCAAAGCTCTTTTACATGTTTAATAATAATACCTAGCATTTATATGTTTTATAGCATACGTATTGATTTAAGTGCTTTCCAAATATTATCCCATTTTATCCTCACAACAGCTGGGGAAGCAGAGCATGTGATATTAATCATCCCCATTTTATGTGTGATGAAATGGAAGCCGAGAGACATTTAGTGACTTGTCCCGGATTGTACCTCTAAGTCTGTCTGAGGCAGAATTTGAACCATGTTCTGAGCTGCTTAGCCAGTAGTAATGATAAAAACAATATTAATAGCAATATTTAACATTTATGTAGTGCTTACTCTATGCCAGGTACCATGAAACATTTTACAATGATTATTTCATAACAACACCCTTGGGAGGTAGGTGCTATTATCATCCCCATTTTATGAGGCAGATGAAAGTTAAGTGACTTGCCCAGGGTCACACTTCAAGGAAGCATCTGAAGCTGGAGTTTAACTCAACTTTTCCTGATTCCAGGCCTAACCAAGAAGAATCCTCTCAGAGCAACCTTTAACGTGATAGCTGAAAGGGAAACACTCCTGTAAGAAAGGAGACTGGGTTCTAGGCCCCATTCTGCCCCTCAGATTCATGTATCCTTAGAAGTTGCCTAGTCAGCTTGGCTTTAAACATGTTCTGAGAAACGGTTGTGGATAAGGGAATTTAACTAGTTGATCTCCAAGGGCCATTCTAGCTCTGAATCCTATGACAAAAGTGTTTTTTAGGAAACTCTTCTTTTACAAATCTCCTTTGTACTTATCACTCCTACTTCTGCCTGCTGGAGCAAGTAGGAACAGACTTTTTTCCTTCCGTATAAGCACTTTGCAGTTATTTGAAGTCAGTGGTTGTTTCTTGTTAGTCTTATTTGTCCAGGCTAAATAATCTTGGTTCCTCGTGTGATGTAGTCTTTATTCCCTTCACCCTTATTGTCACGGTCCTTTGGATGTGCTTTTGGCTTCTTAAAAAGTGATTGGAACACAGTACTTGAGGTCTGACATAGTATAGTGGAGTCCTTACCTCTCTTGTTCTGGACACTGTACTACATTTAAAGGAATTCTCAGAGTGCATTTACCATTTTTGGTGGGCATGTCACCTATCACCTTGTTTCAGTATTTTTTGAGCTTGTACTCCACTAAAATATTTCACATAAATTCCTTTTAAGCCAGGTATCCCCCATTCTGAAGGTTTGTGATTGATTCTGTTGAACATAGGTACAGGACTTTATATTTGCCCCTATCCAATTTCATTTTGTTAGTTTTGGCATTGTTCCAGTCCTCAGTGATCATTTACAATATTGTCTCTGTCACTAAGTCAGTTAGCTGTCTGCTGAAGAATTGCCATCCACTTGGCTGATAAACACGTCCTCGTCCGAGCCCTTGGTAAAAATGTCGATGGCTGTGGATAGAGCATATCCCTGGAGAGTTCCTTTTATGCTCTTTTTGGGTAATACTCTTTTGACAGGGTAGCCAGTTGCAAATCTGATTGACAGAGCCGTTGTCCAGCTCAGACTCTTTTTTTTCGTATTTTACAGAAAGATGCCTTAAGAGATTTATTAAATATCTTGTGCCTGCAGCCTGTAGCGATACAACTTTGAATTTTATTTCTGCAGCAACTTTGTCTCTCTGAGATGTTGTTGTCATCTGTAAAATGGGGATAACAATGGTTTCCTTGGAGCTCCTAAGTTCAGAGCTGGAAAGGACTTTTGAGGTCCTTTCATTTTACAGGTGAGGAAACTGAGGCCCAAAGGGGTCAAGTGACCCAACCAAGGCAGTAAGTGGCAATGCCAGGATTTGATCCCAGGTCTTTTCATTGTCGTCTCTGAGGGGTGGGGGTCCTGATTGTATGACAGCTAGGAAGCGAAGTTGGATAGAATGCTGGGCTTGGAATCAGGAAGAGTCATCCTTGTGGATTCAAATGTGGCCTCAAACACTTACTAGCTGTGTGACCCTGGGCAAGTCATTTAACCTTGTTTGTCTCAGCTCCTCATCTGTAAAATGCGCTCGAGAAGGAAATGGCAAACCACTCCAGTTAAAGAAGCGTCTTTGCCAAGAAAACTCATGGTCACGGAGAGTTTGAAACGCCTCAACAATGATGGTTATGTATCAGCTCCCTGTTCTTCTGGCTGTGGCAGCCTAGGCAGGCACTTGGGCTGCTTTTAATGAGTCAGGTGGAGGCATTTGTCTTTCTGTAAATGAAGGGAGCCCAAGAAGTACAGGGAAAAAGGTTGATTTCTTTTATTTCCTCAAACTTTTGAGCTCCTGCTATATTCAGGGCCCTATGAATCATGAAGGGAATGCAGAGTGAGATGCGTTCTTTACACTTACTGAGCTTCAGTCTTGTATATAGACTTATTTCTGTAGGCAAGAGACTGTTTTAGAGCATCGTACCTACTCCCTAGCTTCCTCCTCCCTTCCTGCCCCTCACACAGTCTCATATGCTTTGTTAATTCTAGCTGTCTGTCTCTAATCTTATAGCCTCCTTCAAGCCTTCTGATTTTGTATGAACTTACCTTGTGCTCTTTTGCTCTGTTCTTGCATCATTCTTCCCTTTCACTGCCAACAAAGGCTCATGCATGCACATATGCCATATTGGAAATGATTTTTTAATAGGATTTTGAAGCTGGAAAGTTAACTTGATCATCATGAGAAAACTGAGACCAAGAGAAGTTAATAAATTACTTGGCCATGCTCATATGACTAAGAAGTTGGCAGAGCCAGGACTAGAATCTACTTCAAACTGTTACAAAACACATCCAGGAATCCAGGAATGCAATTTGGAATTCTGCCAGGCATCTTATATTATGGTGGTTTATTGTGCATGATAGATATTTATCTAGAGGCAATGTGATAGCAAGATTTATCTTGTTAAAGAAGCAGGTTACTATAAATAACTTGTTTTTCTCTATTTTCTTAGAGGGGAAATGTGGTTAAATTCCATAGATAATCAAACAGTTGCATCTTAACCCAGAATCTTAACTTAGTTTTCATTTTGGCTGTCCCTTTCCCCATTATGAGCTAGGGGAAGCAAGAAACAAAACTAACCTTTCACCTCCTTTTATTTTCTCAACTCACCTGGAGATGCTGAGTGGAAATGACCAAAAGGTAGGTTCAGTAAGAAGAAGAGAAGCTCTGGGCCTGAATGTTCTAGTTTCATGATCAACTCTACAACTGGACATTGACTTATATGTATTTGTACTAACCATATGTATGTATTGCTGATGCTGGTCAGAGGACTGATTTCATCATAGGTAGCTGTGATTAGATCATCAGACATTTGTTGAATATCTAATATGTGTAAAGGATTATTGCAGGCATTGAGAAAACAGGATATTTCTGATCTTTAAGATCCGTCAGATTTAAAAGTTCCTATCAATGATTTAGATCATGCTTAATTTTTAATACTAGGTTATAATGCTTTTTGTTATTTCTATCCAACAGATTGTGTGCTTTTTTAATATTTTTTGGTGCCTTGAAACAAGTTTTCACCATGGCTGTGGGAGACTATGATGAACTTCTCAAATATTATGAATTATATGAAACTATTGGTACAGGTAAACCTTCCTTTTTTTTTTTTTTTGGTGGCAGGAAGACTAATGACTATTTGAATTTCCATCTTATGAGTTCTTGCTGATTCATAACATTTGTCACTCTGTAAAATAAACAATCTCGTTTAGCAGTCAGCGCTACTACATGTACTCCATGAGACCAAAAGAAGGAGATAATAGGATGAACGCTGCTAGATGGAGTCCTGATTTTTTTAAGATTTTAATCAATCACAGATTTTCAACTACTTGGCCATATCTGTGCTTATGCACACCCATGAATTACCTGTTGATTAGAGTGGCCAACCCGTAATGAAGTGAGGACATTCATTTGACAGCCTTATTTCAATCTTAGTTTTGATGGAACACTTCAAAAATTTAGGTTGGTCCTTATATATTTTAATTTCTAGACAGCACGAGTTATGTATGTTTGTGTGTTTGCCTAATCATCTTGTAAATTAAGCTTGTTCACTGCCCAGGATGGTCATGGTGGATCCTGGAGTACCTGGATCTTGACACTTTGACAGATGCTCTTGTGCCAGGTAGTGAGAGAATAAAGTGTGAAGGCTTCACAGGGTATATGTATATGTATATGTATGTATGTATGTATATATATATATATATATATATATATATATATATATATATATATATGTATTTATATCTAAAATGTTTGAGAATCAATATTTAGAGAAAAGGGAAATGGGATAAATTTGAGTCTGTGGGAATCTGATTATTTAGCCTTTAGGAATGTCTTTCTACCCCTCCTTCTTTAGATTTATAGATATTGCCTCAGCTGTGAATGGAATACAAGATTGTGAAAGCTTCCCTATGAATAACTCCATGCAAGGCAACATTCAAATAGAGATAGTACAAATTTAGTTAGGATGTGAACCTCACCAGGCCTAAGTTTCGTTTTCCTGTAAATCATGATTTCGGGGAAACCAGACGATATTCCCCTCTCCCCCTCCCCTAGCCTACTTACAAGTGGCCATCTTAGCATTAAAGTTTCTCTATAAGGTAATTCTGTAGTTTCTGTGCTTGTATTGGGTAAAAACTTATTCCTGGTTAGATTGTGAGGCCACTCATCTCCTCAAATGGGGATGGGGGTCCAGTCTCTGGGGTGGGATTTCTTAGAATTGTTTGTACAAGGGTATATATCTCCCTGCTTGCCTTCCTCTCCTTGCCTCTTTTCACTGCTGTCTCCACCCTGGTAGTGAGAGATGCCCAATTCTCGAGACTTGATCAAATAAAACTGTTTTTTTTCTGCCTTGAGAAACGGCAGATACCTCCGTTTTTTTTACTTGAGCCAGTGGTCTTTTGACCCACACACTCTGATTGTTTCTCAGACAAGCCCAATATTGTACAATATTTTCTTTTATTGACCATTAATTCTTCACATTTTGCCATTTTTACACTGCTGCTCTTGGTGGCATCCATGCATCCTTGCTACTTTCTACACTGTTTTGTAACTTAAATCCTTATGTTTGTGCACAGTGAGGTTCTATTCAGTAGAGTTAATTTAATTTCGTTCTGTTCCATAGTATCTGTCTTAAGAATATGAGTAATCGCTTTTTGATTCTATAATCATTGTCACACTCACTTCTCTGATTATATATAACACATTGTAATTTTAATCCATAATTTCTCATAAGTCTTAATTTTCATGCTTTAAGTGGAATAGCAATCTTAATTCTGATTTAATAAATATAGTGAATTGCTAGAGCTAAATTTTGTGTTGGGGGTAGGGGGCAGTATCTATTCTTACATTGTTTCAAGTAGCCTTCACTGAACAATGCTTTTTAGCAAGTTTGAGTCTATAGATTATTTCCCAAATGGAAATTTTTTGTAGAAGGGCAGGAATATTTTCAGCCTGCTGAATACTCAACTATTACTTTGATGACATCTCTGGTAGCAATAGTAATCAGCTGCAAGTATTTGAATATGTATCAGGTCCCTGAAAATCTTGTAGTTGATAAGAGATTGCATGATGGGGGATCCCAGGAGATAGAATGAAATGGCTACATTCTCTGCTTGTATAGATTATTATTTGTGCAACTTGGTGTGAGTCTGGTGGAAAAATCGCTGAGGGACATTATATATATATATATCTATATATATCTATACACACACACACACACACACACATATATATATACACACACACATATATAATCTTTTTCTTCTAGGTTCCCAATGAGAATATCAGTCACTATTTCACTACTAAATGGTCAGACTACTATACACACACACACACACACACACATACACACACACACACATATATATATATAATATAAATATAAATATAAATATATATATATATAATCTTTTTCTTCTAGGTTCCCAATAGGAATATCAGTCACTATTTCACTGCTAAATGGTCAGACTACTATCAGTGATTTTTAACTAGTGAAATAATATAGGACCAAGGTGTGTTACTTGGCATAGTGTGGCACAATAGGAAACCATTTAAAATACAATTTTGGTATATGCAGAATTTGAACTCTCCTCTTTAGAGATAGTGTTTGTTAGGGCTATTTGTAAATAGTAAGGAAATAGGGAAATTCGTGGTTTTCCTACTCTCCCTGATTTAGATAGCTGTCTTGTTTGTTTAACTGTCCTGCACAAAATATTGATAAGACTTTTGGTGTGTTTTGAAAGATTGCTGCTTATATTTACAGCTTTATTAAAAGGTAGATTGATGTTGAAAGTGTTGTATTACTCTTTTGTCACTGGCAGATTATTCACAAACTCCCCCCACTTTTAATAAATTTTTATTGATTTCTTTTGGGTTTATATCATTTTCATTTCCAATTGTATGTTTTCACTATCTTTTGTAATAAAGAATAAAACAGAGAAGAAAAGCAGTTCAGCAAAACTAACGGATGGATTAATGAAGTCTGACAGCACATGCAGTTTTTCACTTCTATAGTCTTCTGCCTCTTCAAAGAAGGGAATGAGATCCATATTCTTATCTCTTATCTGGGACCAAGCTTGGTCATTATAACTACACAATGTTCAGTTTTGTTTATTTCTGCAGTTGGTTTAATAAAACATATATGTGTTTATATACACACATAGAAGTATCCTTTTCTATATGTAAAAAATATACTTCTGCAGCATTAGCTATAGAGCAGTTTTCTCTAAAATGAGTTCTATGTACTACCTTGAAAAACACAGTCCACTAATTTTTTTTTGTAAATGAAGAAGGGTTTAAGATAGTACCCAGTATGCAACCAAATGTGAAGAAAAAATCAGGATATAATGGGAAAAGGTAGAAACATCCAAGTCATTGGAAAATGACTTGGCTGTTGCCTAAGCCCTTAATTTTGGAGATTATATTTACCTAATCCCTTTCTAAATATGTTTATTTTGAAATGTTATTTTTTCTTAAACTCAGGTGGCTTTGCAAAGGTTAAGCTTGCCCGTCATATTCTCACTGGAGAAAAAGTAGCAATAAAAATCATGGACAAGAACACTCTAGGGGTAAGTGTTTTTTGTTTGTTTTTGTTTTCAAATTTAATATGTAATCAACCTCATAAATCAAAATCTGATTTTTAGAGCTCATCATGTAGGGATTTATGACATTAACTGTTACTTTAGAGGAGGCAGGGGTTGCCTTGGTCCACCAATTTGACAACAGGGTAAGTAAGGATGCGTGTATGAGCTCTATATAATCCATTTGTCCAGCCACTTAGCTCAGTCTAGTTTCTGATTTTCTGAGCATGTTTTTGACAGTTTCTTTGACTGCCTTAATTGTTGCCAAATTATTTATGTGTTTCATAGGACAAGTTCATGAGTTCATTAGGATTTAGTTTATTGTGGGAAATAAAACATTTCATTTAGCTGAATATATTTTACCCTGGTAAAATGAGGGTAAAAGCATTGTTGCAGCCCACTACTGCAATCAGTCAATCAAGAAGCGTTTGTTAAGTACCTTATGAACAGGTGGCGTGCAAGATTGTAAGGATTCAGATACAAAGAAAGAAACAATGAGCCAATCCCTACTCTTGAATAGCTTGTATTCTAATGAGGAAGATTGAAATACGTATGTAACTATACATGGAAATATGGAAATAATTACAAAATATTTTTGTAAGGTAGTTTGGAGGGAGGGTACTAGCAGTTGAGGCAATCAGGAAAGCCCATGTAAAAGGTGGCATTTAAAGTTGTGCTTGAGTTGTTTGAAGGAAGAGAGGGACTTTTTGAGGAAGAGGTGAGGAGGGAGGTCATTATATAGGCGTGGGAGACAATCAGTGGAAGAGTGTGGCAGTGAGAGATGGAGTAGTAATGTGTTTGCGGAACAGTCTTTTAGTTTGGCTGGATTGTATAATGTTGGAGGAGGAGAAATGTATATTGAAGTGGTAATATATTAGGGCCAGGTTGTGAAGGGCTGTATAAACTCAACAAAGAAATTTATATTTTTATCCTAGAGGCAATAGGGAACCCTTGCAGTTTATTGAGTAGGTAATTGACACAGTTAGGTCTGCA
Organism: Trichosurus vulpecula; assembly: GCF_011100635.1. NCBI lineage: Eukaryota > Metazoa > Chordata > Mammalia > Diprotodontia > Phalangeridae > Trichosurus > Trichosurus vulpecula. The sequence goes on along the minus strand of NC_050573.1, from coordinate 547,087,985 downwards.
TTTAAGGAAAATCGCTGTGGCAGCAGCGTGTAGGATGGCCTGGAGTGAAAAGAGGCAGGAAGATGAATTAGAAGGTCATTGCAGTCATTTAGGGGAGTCATAACCTCTTATGAGGACCTGAACTAAGTCGGTAGCTTGGGGAGTAGAAAAAAAGAGTCAGATTGAGAGATGTGGAGATAGAAATGGGAAGTGCATTTGTACTATATGATAGTGTTTGAAGGCTTGAAAGAGACTATTTGTTACAAGAAAGTCTTGACACTGAGAAGAATACTTCTTGTAACCACACGTTTTTTTCATCTTGAATCTTGCAAGACTCTAAGAGTGCTGCAGCGTGACTATTTTAGTGTGAGACGGCAGAGTGATATTGATGTATTTTTTTTCCACCAAAAAAGTAGAAATGATTTGTTATTAAGGTGCAATGAAGAAAATAATCAATCTAGAATGCTGAGGGTCTACGGCATAAAACTGTCAGAAAGCAAATCATTTGTCAAATGATGGTAAGAATCCTACAGCAGATGGTAGAAATAAGAATTCTGAATAAGGTGGGAGCTGGTACAGTCTTCCGTAGGGTGATATCTCCTAAAAGTTGCAGCCGCTTGTGCCCAGGGATCTGGCATTCCATAACCCTATTCTTGTGGCTTTTGCGGTCAGAGGTTTGTCGGGCCTCTGTCTCATCTTTCTCCACCTGCCTTTCAGCCTGTGCATTTTGCTTCTTCTTAACTTGACCGTTACGGTGGAGTGGAAGTGACAAGATGGCGCTAAAACTATGAGCTATTGATGTTTTTTTCCATTTCAACTAAAATGGAATATTTTACTCTATTAATGTGTATTTCATGAAATTACACTTTAATGAAAATAGGCTTACTCAAATGCCAAAATGAACTAGAGGTATGTGAGTTTTAGAACAGAAGCCCAGAGTTTGACTTTCTTATTTTACCATGGACTTGGACAGGATCCTGTTTACAAACTGGCTATAATACATACTGGGTCATTTTATGATACTTAAAGCACTTAAGTGTGGAAAATTATTCCAGGACAGTGTTTTAAATCATTTCTTTCATGATAGAGCACAAGGCTCTAATTCTTTGACTGAAGCTCCTTGAGATGTACTCATTTCCATAAGGTTGTATTTTGGCCCAATTTATGATTTCTCCCCTAAATTGTTAATCTGGGTTACGAGAAACTACAGAGACAGTTATATATAAGGTACATTGGGGCAATGGAGATGCTTTTATAAGCCAGTTCTTTTCAGATATAGTTCTGTACAACACCAATCAGAGCATAATGACCTTGTTTTGAAATCAGTTAACATCTCTTGCTTGGCTGTTTTTCTAAATTGATGCTCCAGTTCCATTTAGTCTTTCTTTGCTACTGTATATATGGTTCTATTTGCTAACACGTTTTAATTCCTTACATTTTTAAGAAGTCTCCCAGATCCTCCTACATTTTCTACAAGTTCATTCAACCCTCTTGAATTAGTCCTCTAACAGCTAGCCTTCTTTTTAGGAGACATATCCATATTCCACTGAGTGTACATTGAGTTGGTTAGAAATTCCAGCTGGTAGCCCCAGTTTCCGAAGGCCTGTTACACACTTTGCTAGCAGAAGAGTTAATGCTCTTCAGCGTAGGGTTCAAAAGCTGAATTGGAGTAGAGAATGATTTTTGGAAATACTGGGAGTATCCACAGGGGTAGTGTTCTTGGGCTTGGTTGATGATGGATAGAAGCTCTTTTCCCTCTTCAAATAAAAAAGGAGCCTTTTTTTTTTTTGGTAGGATGGGAGAAAGGGGTATTGGTGGGAGACAGATCTTATAAATGCTTTCTTTAAGGGAGAATCCTTCCCAGTGGTCCCTGGTGTAGTGAATGCTGGGATAGTGGAAGATCATGAGAGTCCAGGAGCCTTGGGATTGTTTGTGTTCTGATTCCTTAGTCTTCAACTTCCTGTCTAATCTTGTTCTTTACTTCTTTGTATCTTGGCTTCCACATTTGTAAAACGAAGGGTTTAGATTAGATAATCTCTAGGGCCCCTTTCAGCTCTAAGATTCTGTGAAGTCTGTTTACCTGTGAAGCGATGGCTGTGGTGCAAGCAATAGCTGTTGCTTCTACTGCTCACTGTCAGTCAGTCAGTTAAGAAGCATTTATGAAGTATTTGCTATGTGCCAGGCACTGTACTAAGTGCTTTTTACAAATATCTCATTCGATCATCACAACAGCCCTGCAATGTAGATGCTGTTGTTATCTCTATACAGTTGAGGTAACTGAGACAAATAGAGGGTAAGTGTCTTGCCCAGGACCACACAGCTAGTAAATGTCTGAGGCTGGATTTGAACTCAGGTCTTCCTCACTCCAGTCCCATATCTACTGTGCTACCCAGCTGGGATTTATCTGGGACTTGAAGGAAGCCAGGGAAGTCAGGAGGCAGAGATGAGGAGGGAGAGCATTCCAGGCCGGGAGGACAGCCAGAGAAAATCCCTGGAGCTGAGATGGAGTGTCTTGTTTGAGGACCAGCAAGGAAAACAGTATCAGTAGATGGAAGAGTACTTGGATGGAGTGGCTGGTGTAACAAGACTGGAATGGTGAAGAGGGTAGGGGGAAGGGTATGAAAAGCTTTGATTTGCAAACACAAGATTTTGTATATGATCTTGTGGGTGATAGGGAGACACTGGAATTTATCGAGTAGGGGGTATCACGGTCATACTTGTGCTTTATCATTTCGGTGGCTAAATGGAGTATAGACTGCAGTAAGGGAGAGCTTTGTGGCTGGTGACCCAGCAGGCTATTGTAGTAGCTCAGGTATGAGGACATGGGGGCCTGCACTAGCCATTATCAGAAGAGTGAAGGGGCATATTGGAGAGAAGTTACAAAGGTGAATCAACGGGCTTCAGCAACAGATTGAATATGGGGGAAGAGAGACAGAGAGGAGTTGAGGATGACACCTAGGTGGGACCAGGAGAATGGTGGTGCTCTCAACAGTAATAGAGAAACTTGGAAGGGTTGAGGATGCAAGGGAGAATGAGCTCAGTTTGCAGTCTATTGATTTTAAGGTGCCCACAGGACATCCAGTTAGAGATGTCTAATAGGTACTTAGAAATAAGAGACTGGAGGTCAGCAAAGAGGTTAAGTCTGGATAAGTAGATTTGAGAATTATCAGCATAAAGATAATTAAACCCATGTGAAGGAGTATGGAGGGAGAAGAAAAAAGAGGGTGTAGGTTAGAGTTCTGTGGGCTAACCCATAGTTAGCAGGCTTGACTTGGATGAAGATCCAGCAAAGGAGAGTGAGAAGGAACACTCAAATAGGTCAGAGGAGAACTGGAAGAGGGTAGTTTCCTAAAAACCTAAAGAGAAGAGAGTATCAAGGAGAAGAGAGTGATGGACTGTGTCAGAGGCTACATGGACGTCAAGAAGGATGAGGATTGAGAAAAGGCCATTTGGATTTGGCAGTAAAGATTGGTGACTTTGGAGAGAGCAGTTTTGGTGGAATAATGAAGTCAGAAACCAGATTATAAAGTATTACGAAGACAGTGAGAGGAGATGGAGTGTAGGCACTTACTACAGATGATTTTCTCAAGGAGTTTAACCCCAGAGGGCAGAAGACATTTGAGATGATAGTTGGGATGGAAGGATCAAGTGTATCAGACGAGGCTTATATTCAACGTTCTGAAGGATGGTCTGGGTATTTCTTTGACTCTTTCCAAAGTATGAGTGTTTATTGGAGGAGGTTTGGAAGACTTTTTTTGAAACTCAGAGAACTTCTTATTCCAGGGTTGGGGGACAAGATTGTCTTGTGAACTTAGTTGTAAATGTTGGGCTTTTACTCTCTCTAGTAATATTTTTTGTGCCTAGAGTATTTGAATGCATCTATCTATTTGTGTTTATAAGCTCTGTTTTCATAAAGTTCTGATACTGAAAAGTTTGATTTAACTTAGAAGCTTGAAAATTGTTCAACCAAAAACTGTTGAATTAAAAATGTGATTTATACTTCAGTTGAAATTTCTTTTTGCTTGCTTTAAGTCTAAGTATAAACACTTTGCTTGAGAATTTTCATCTGTAGGAGGAACACAAATGGACTTTCCTCAGAAGTCCTGAAGGATACAAGACCTTCCTTCCATTCAGCTCCCAGTTTCTTGGCCTGTAATGGAATAAGAACATGTAAATGGGTTTCCTACAGACAAGAACTATGTTTGAAGAAGATACTTATAAAACAAAAATAACAAATTTGTTAGTGATTGTGTAGGACTGTGCCATGTATTTCAGGGCTGTCCAACCTTAGGTTTTTATTGAAGCAATAGACAATATATTTTGATTTGCCATTTTAGTGAGAGCAGCTTTGTTTACTAAAGCATTTATGTAAATTTCTATGCTTGTAGGCAGGCTGCATTTTGGACAGCCCTGATGTACTTTATGTCTGTGTAGTGCTATTGTTTATGACCTGGACCAGGAGGGAAGGAGCAGATAGAATCTCTTCTTTTCTTCTTCACCTTCCCCAACCATATAAACTCATTACTGATTTTCTTTTGAAGTTTTGTATAAACCTACATATTCTTTAGGCCAGAGGTGCCAGTCTCATAAGCCTGCAAAACTCCAGAGTGCCAGTTGGAACCAGATTAAAGTGTAATTGGGAAATGTTTAACAAAGTAAATAAAAATGCACTACAACATACATGATATTAATTTGTGGTTGTCTTGGTCAATATGCAGCCTCCAGGGATCTGTTTCTATTTGAGTTTGGCACTACTGCTCTCACCTGTAGATTAGAAAATAAGACTCTTTAGAAACATAGAGAACATAATATTCATTCACTATTTAAAGGTGACTAAATGTTCTCTGTCCCTCCTAAAAAGCCTGTAAACCATCATTGTCATGATACAGATGTTTTGTAATATGCTTCAGATTGCTTTAGCATTGTAATTTTTGTTGCAGAATGATTTGCCTCGTGTGAAAACAGAGATTGATGCTATGAAGAACCTAAGTCATCAACATATTTGTCGTCTTTACCATGTACTTGAGACTGACAGCAAAATATTTATGGTTATGGAGGTTAGTATGTTTTCAGAACTCAAACATATTTGCTAAATAAGATGTACATACAATTCATTTGCAAAATTTAAAATACTGCATGTTGAAAGTGTATATTCACTATGAATATGCATCACATGTTCAGTTTCAGTGATGTGTCTCTGTTGTCAAAGTATTTAAGTCCTTGCTGTGGTTCTGTGCTTTGACCTATCCCAAGATAGTTCCCTTGACCCTGCATAGTAAGAGTTTAGCTTGGAACATTAATGACAAAGGATAAAGGGCTTGGAGACAATAGAATGAAAACAAGTGAAGACACAGACACCCATATAGATACTAGGGATGCAAGTTGGAGTTGAGTGGGGTGTGTAGGAGCAGAGCATAGAGAGGCTGACTGGGGAAGTTCTCTGTTTATGGTTCATATTGCTAGAGGAAGATACCTCCGTGATGAATTTGGAAGCCCTAAGGGATAATGGGTAACTTCAGAAGATGCTTGAATAGTGAGATAGCTAAGCAGATTGCTGGGCTAGGGTATTTCAACCATGTAACATGGCTCAGCACATTGTACCTGATTAATTGAAGAAGACTTGAAGCAGATGTGTCTGAGTCGGGCCCCCAGAAACAGAATGGGACTGTTGAAGATAATCCTGGTGTACTTTGTTTTGGAGAATTGTTTGTGTTTCCTGTTGTTTGTCCTTCGTTCTCAAATAGTCAGGAAGGAGATGCCGTGACTTGCAAGTCATTTGGTTTTAAGTGAGGGCGGGATGTGCAAAGTCACCAGCCTCACTTTCTCCTCCGGAGCCATCTGGGTCTAGTAGCCAGCTATAGATCAGGATGACTGGAGATAGCCCTGCTATGGAGACTTGAAATCCAGAGCAAGATGATTGAACTGATTTATAGTATGACACTAGGACACTTTGAGGATGTTAAAGAGGATGGTGATGGTCTAGCAACGAATGGGTGAAAAAGATAGCTGTGGACAGCGGCAGTGAGAATAAATGAATTGGATAGGATTAAGAAGACTCATGCTACAGGTGGGGGTTGGACTAGAAGACTTTTGGGGTCCTTTCCAGTTCCAAGATTATGTAAGCCAAAGGGCTATAATAATCTAGGTAAAAAATAAGCAAGGGTCTGGACTAAGGCTCTGTTAATAAGGATAGGAAGGAGTACAAATATGGGAAATACTATGAAGGTGCAGCAGCTCTAGCTTGAGATTGAGAATGTGGGCAGCAAGGAATAGTGATGAGTCAAATATGCCTCTAAGATTTCTTGATTGCTATTTTTTCAAAATAGAATTGCCCATTATGAAAGCAGAAGCTGCTCTATATTTTCATGTTTATTTTGATTCAGCAGTAGGGCAACCAGTCTGAGATGTCAGGGACACAGTATTACATGGGAGTGATTTTTGCATTTTCTCATTTTATCCTAGGCTCTCTTTTCTTTTGATTGTGTTTTTCCCTCATTGGCAATCTTATTTCCTCTCCTGGCTTTACACTCTGATCTCTCTTCTGACCTGTATGTCCATGTAGCATTATAGATTGAGAGTGGGTAGAAGTCTTACAGGTAATCTGGCCCAACTCCCTTATTTTGTAGATACTGGCCCTGAGAGGTAAAGGGATATGACTCCAGTTGTGGAGGGTGAGGATGTGAATTTAGCTCATCTGACCCTAAATCTGTCACTCTCTCTACTGCACTGTTTTATGCCCTCCCAGCTTCTTGTTCCTAAATGTCCTGCTAGCATCTCAGACTCAACCTGTCCAAAACCAAGCTTGTCGTCTTTGCCCTGAAATTTCTTTATTTTCTTGACTTAACTGTTTTGTGTCACTGCTACCATAATTCATGTACTTGACTTTTTACTTTTCCTTCATCTCTCATATTCATTCCCTTATCAAACCCCGTGCTTTTGTGTTCCTGGCATTTCTTACTTCTGTGGCCTCCCCTTTTTGCACTGCTGTTGTGTTCATACCTCATTAGCCCCTTCCTGTTTTGTTGTACTAGTAACCTTATAACAACAGGTCCTCTTACCCCAGTGTTTTAACACCTCTAACCCTCTTTTCCTACAGATTTGTCTCTTGCACACATAGATCTAGTTTGCGCTCTTGTTACCTGTATGACTTTGAGCATTAACTTCTCTTTTCAGGCCTTGGTTTCCTCCTTGGCGAAGTGAAGGGATTAGATTAGGTGATATCTGAGGTTCTTTTCAGTTCTAAATTCAAGACCTTTTGATAAAAAAAAGATTCAATGAGCCTGTTGCCCCACCAAGTAAAGTTGAAGCTTTTTTGACAGACTTCAGGGCCTTCCCTTGCTGGAGGAGGTTGTGTCCTGCTGCGTGTACTCTGTGCGCCAGCCACAGACCCTCTCTGTCTGCTGAATGTGACATGGGCTCTGTTCTCTGCTCCTGCTACTTCTGTGCCCTCTCCTCCCTTTACTACCTGCTACATTCTCATCTCTCCTTTGAGCACAAGTACCACACTGTCTCCTCCGTGAAGCCATCATTGAGCCATGGCTTCTTGGGCCTTACTTTTGCTCACCTTTCTAATGTGCTTTCACTTAACGAATGTTTACTAAGTGTCTGTCAGCACACAAGGCACTATGCCAATCTCTAGGCCAGGGCTGTCCAACCTTAGATTTTTATTGCAACAATAGACAGTATATTTTGATTTGCCATTCTAGTGAGAGCTCTGTGGTAGCTTGGCTTCGTTTACTAAAGCATTATGTAAATTTCAATGCTTGTAGGCAGACCGCATAAATTGCACTGCGGGCAGCATTTTGGACAGCCCTATTCTAGGCATGTAAAGGTGAAAAAAATCACAGTGCCAGCCCTAGACACTCTTAGTGTAAATATAACAGTGGTAGAAGATTAGGAGTGAAAGAGATCAACAGAATTTTCTATGAAAGTTTGAGGACAGAGAATTCTTCCACCTGGAGATTGTATTTGGGGAGATGAAGGCTTATCAGGGAAAGGTTCACAGGTTGTTGTGCCTACACCAAGCCTTGAATAAAGGTAAAGATTCTTAAATGTGGGGGGGGGTTTGAGTTCCAGGCATTGAGGATAACCTTTGTGCATTTATAAACTGGAATACAGCATGCATTTGGGGAACAGTGACGATTCCCCTTTGACTGGAAATCAGAGTGTGAAAAGGGGAACATGGTGAAATTGAGTCTGACAGTCTGACATGATTTGCTCGGAGCAAATTGTGAGGGCCATAAATGTCAGGCTGAAAAGTTTGTATCTTATTTCAGAGGTAGGAGGGAACTGTGGAAGGCTTTTGAGCAGAAGAGTGATGTTTTCAAGACTTGCTGTGCTTGGTGAGATTATTTTGGCAACTCTGAAGGATGGATGCAAGAGACTAGAGGCACTAAGACCAGTGAGAAATGGTGGAGATGGTTCAAGGCAGAGACGGTGGCAGTGCCAGTGGAGAGGAGACAGATGGGGGAGGCATGGTCTTAGAAGAAATCATAGGATTTGGCAACTGGTCCAGCCTGGGGACTGAGGGAGAATGCAGAGGTTTTGAGCCAGGGTGTAATATAGTTTCCAGTGTTGTTGTGAAAAGAGTGCTGTAAATTCTAAAGAACTATAAGGATAGGAAGGAGTACAAATGTGAGTTATTGCAGTTAACAAAAATATACAGAAAATTATAATATATAAATAGTAGTTTTCTGTGTATTTTTGTCCCCCTACTTATAAGCTCTGTGAAGGCAGGGACTATGGCTTATCTGAGCTTTGTATCCCCCCTAGCACCTGGCGCACTGCCCTGCACACCAAAGGTACTTGTGGTTTTTGAATGAATGACAAGGTGAGGCCACTAGGGGGTTGAGTGGATTAAGCACTGGTCCTGAAATCAAGAAGATCTGAGTTCAAATGCAGCCTCAGGCACCAACTGGCTGTGTGACCCTGAACAAGTCACTTAATCTCTCTTTGCTTCACTTTATTAACTATAAGATGGGGATAATAATAGCACCTACCTGGCAGAGTGAAGATCAAATGAGCCAATATTTGTAAAGTGCTTGGCGAGGGGCAGGTGCTTTATAAGTACTTATTCCCTTCCCCCCAGATGGATAGAGAAGACTTTGTGAAGACCTTAGTGTGGGGGCTGCTACCAGCTGATCATGCCACCTTGGGCACATTATTTCACTCCTTTGCTTTTGGTTTCTTCACCTGTAAAATAGTGGAGTTGAATTAGACATCTCTCTTCTCTCTTTTAGTATCAATGTTCTTTTATTCTGGATGACTAAACCCCTAGAGGGTAGGGACTATTGACTTTGCTGGTATAGCCATATATGCTTGAATATATTTATTTAAAACACTTAATTGTAGTTAAACAATTCAGATCCAAGACCTTGGGTAGGGACATCCTCAATTCCACTTCTGTAAATTTGAGGTGATTACTTTTTTTTGATAAACCAACACAACCGAAAAGCAAAAATAAAAACTTGTGTGAGAATATAAAGTAATGTCTTTAAAAGACTGGTGTCAAAGCATATCTTTCATTGTTCGGTAGAGAGGTAATGGATTAAGGCAGGGGTTCTTCTCCTGGGGTCTGTGAACTTGTTTTTAAAAAATATTTTGATAACTATTTCTGTATAGTTGGTTTCCTTTGTAATCCTCTGATTTTGTTTTATGCATATAAAAACATTTTAAGAAGGCTTCCCCAGACTGCCAAGGGGTTGAATGACCTACACAAAGTCAAGAGCTCTGGGCCTAGAGGTACAGAAACAGACATGCATTGTCATACGTAGCCAGGACTTGATTTGTTTTGCTTGTCTATACAAATTTGTTATCAAGGAGGGCATCTGTTGTCAAGACAGGAAAGAGATTACTTGGTGGGCAATGATAGATGTGGGGAAAAAAAATCAATAAAGCATTTTAAAAGTTTCACAGAGGGATGGGAGTAGAGGCACAGATGAGGTCAAACAGTTTGTTACTACCAACATAAACTCTCATATACATATGTACATAGACACACATTGTGCGTATATCTGTATATGTCTACATCTACGTACATGTCTGTATACACAACATACACACCAATGTTTGTGTATGTATACACATGTACACACAAATGTAAGCTCTGTATGTGGTAGAAAGTTTCTTTTAACTGTCCTCTTTCTTTTCCTTCCCATGTTGAAATGTGTTTGATTGTTGATTGGATTAAAGATAGAACATTTAAAAATACTCATAAAGGGGGAAAAAGGAGAACATCTGTAAATTGTTCTGTGTTCCTTAGAGAGAAAGCACTGACTATATACACAATGTTGTGTTCTTGTTGCAGTATTGCCCTGGAGGAGAGCTGTTTGATTATATAATTGCCAAGGATCGTCTCTCAGAGGAAGAAACGCGCATCTTCTTCCGTCAGATTGTGTCAGCTGTTGCTTATGTACATAGTCAGGGTTATGCTCATAGGGACCTGAAACCAGTAAGTGGCTGTTTTATTGTTAGTTTGACATTGAGCTTCAAAAGTTCATTTGCCTGTGATTTTCAAATATTCAAATGCTCCTTCCGGTCAAGTCATTGTGGTTTCCCAGAGAAAGTAACTTTATTTATTAAGTTTATTCCACTCCTCAGCGCCTTGTATTGGCATTCCATTGAAGAATGGAGTGAGAGCGCATGGACAGGCAGAATTAATTTCAATAAACCTTAATTTCCTACCAAGGTACTGCATGAGGCCCTGGGGGCACAAAGACCAAATGGAAACTAGTCCCTGCTATTAAGGAGCTCCTATTCTATTGGGGGATACAGTCTATAAAGAAATTGGTAGATATTAGCAGGAGGAAGGGCACAATTGAGGAGGTGAGGGAAGCTTTCTGAGTGGGTCAGAGGAAGATTCTGAGAGGAAGAGATGAAAGAGTGCCTTCCAGTGATGGGAAATGACCTGTTTGAATGCACAGAGGGCTGAGATGAACATTAACAATAGACCCATTCATACATCAAACATACCTAAGGAACCTCATAAAAGATACAAGAGGAAGTAGAAGGAAGGGAATAGAAATGTAATGTGTATTCAGGGTGAAACAAAGTTAAGAAGCAAAAGGAAGGCACTCGAATGGAAGGAACAGAGTGTTGAGAACTTACTAATAGAGGTAATCTTTACACTTAGTTTCAGTTCCTTTCATCTCAGTATATTCCTCATTGACTAACTTTAGACTCTTTTTTTTGAATCCGTATTTCAACTAATTCACTTGGTTCTCAAAGACCCCCTTCCAAGGGCCTTATCTTCCATTTACTGGACCCCCTGTCTCAGAACTCAGCCCCTGTCTCTGCCTAATCTTATGCAGCTAGGATGTATTTTTTTTATTAGTTAATTTATTCATTTTTAGTTTTCAACATTCACTCCCATAAGTTTTAAATTTTCTCTCCTTCCTTCTCCACTCCCTCCTCAAGATGACCTGCAATCTGATATAGGCTCTACATATACATTCCTATTAAACATATTTTCACATTAGTTATGTTGTATTGAAGAATTATAATGAATGGGAGAAACAATGAGAAAGAAAAAAACGAAACAGCTGCAACAAAAGAAAATAGTCTGCTTTGCTCTGCTTTCAGACTCCATAGTTCTTTCTCTGGATGTGGATGGCATTTTCCATTATGAATCCTTTGGAATTGTTTTAGGTTCTTGCATTGCTGAGGAGGGCTTCGTCTATCAAAATCAGTCATTACACACTGTGACTGTTACTGTGTACAACGTTCTCCCAGTTCTGCTCACTCAGCATCAGTCCATATATGTCTTTCCAGGCTTTTCTGAAGTCTGCCTGTTTATCATTTCTTACAGCACAATAGTTTTCCACTACATTCATATACCAGAGCTTGTTCAGCCATTCCCCAGTTGATGGATATTCCCCCAATTTCCAGTTCTTGGCTACCACAAAGAGAGCTGCTATAGATATTTTTGTATATATGTGGGTCCTTTTCCCATTTTTATGATCTCTGAGATACAGCCCGGCTAGGATGTATTTCAAGTGATGTACGTGGATATTCAGGATGTGATAAAAGCACACATTAGAATCACAATTTAGGTTGGTGAGGTGGGAGACATATCTAGGCCCTCTTCTAAAATATGAGATCTTAACTTTTTTTGGGTTATAAAACCCTTCGAAAGTCTAGTGTAGCCTATGGACTCTTTTGCAGAATAATGTTTTTAAGTGCATAAAATAAAGTAGGGTTAGCAAAGGAAACCAATTATATTGAAATACACTTATTAAAATATTTTTTTGAAAAACAGTGCCACATTAGGAACTCCTGCTTTAGGGGTTGGAGTCTAGCTCTAAGCAAGGCAGATTTTAATCTTCAGTGAAGGAGACAGTGTTCTCATTGACTCAAGAGCAGCATTGTTGGATTGTAGCAGCACTCATACTCTGGGTAGATTTGAGGTTTAGATAGAAGGTACAAGCCCTTAGTGGTTTGGTTGAAGGTTGATTTCTCACTCTTAACTAGTCTTTTTCCTTTGGTATCTAGCCTCTCCCTCTTGGGACTAGGACAGAGTGAGGTAGGGACAATCCTAGAAGCCCAGTCCTTGAGCAGACCTTGATGTGATTCTTTTATCTGGTCCAAATTCTCAGGTTCTCTCCCCCTTTGTTTATCAGTCTTATCCCCTTAATAATACCAGTAAGGTCACCCCTGCCCAGAATTAACTATTGCAAAATTTGTCCCTTTTATACATGACTAATAAAGAAGAAAATTATAATGTTAATGTACTTTGATCAAGAAAACTTAGTTATTAGAAATCCTTTTTTTTTTCTTCAGGAAAACTTGCTGATTGATGAATACCATAAATTGAAGTTGATTGACTTCGGTCTTTGTGCAAAGCCCAAAGTACGTATCATGAGTTAACTTATTTTACTTGTAAGCACTGCTCTTTTGTTTTTCAATATTAAAATGTTTAATGGATAACATCCTATATAAGTCACTGAATTTTAGAATTAGAGGAGATATGATTGAGAGGGACTATAAAAAAAATTGTGCTATTCTTTGTACTCAAGATTGATATGCTACTTTGAATTTATTCCTGCTTTGTTTTCATTGACCACTATTTGGCCTATTAAGAAGAGTCTAAATTTAGTACTTGTGTGGGCTGGAGAGAGGAAAATTTTTAATAGCTCTGATTTTAGTAGAATCAGCTTTTAAAGAAGTTAAATATCCTTTGATGGATCCATGATCTGGTCATGAATGAAGTTCCTTCCACAAGTTCAAATCACAACTTCGCCCCAATTTCTGATCATGTGAATTCTAGTCTGTGTCTTTCCTGTGATCCTCTGTATAAGACCCTTTCACTCCAATCTCCCAGCTAGAGACCTTCTTCTTAATCCTTTAATGTATCATTAATACCAGAGTTCAGGTTCTCTGTTAATCCTTTTCTCTTGACACAGGCCCACTAGAACCTGAATGTTGTCTTCTACACCATTTCCTATATGCGTGTTGTTAGGTAGTGTGTTATAGGCTTACACTTCATTTGTTTTTTTCCATTGCTCTTTGGATCACCTACAATTCTGATTGTTTTGGAGTTGAGATCTCTGTGATTCAGTTATCCATCAGGATAAAATTGGCATTAAAAAGATGAGTGTTTGTTTCAGGGAGCATTTCGGCATTATTGAAAGTACTACATCATTTCTCCAAAGCAAAACTTCTTCTTTTCCTATTTAAATATGGGCTCAGCTCACTGTCCAGATGCACATATCTACTGTAGGGCATATCCAAGACACACTACTAATGACCAAGGTTGGTGTACTGCCTGTTTGATGTGGCGTAATCTGTGCACCTTTCATTCTTTATCTGCTTGATTTTTCCCATGTGGATTGTTAGGCTGTTTTCATTTGGGTGGTTATGGATCTCACCGAGGAGACATTGTGGAATTCCACTGCTCACTTTATTGATTATGTTTTATGGCCTTTTACACTGATAATAAAAGGATGTTGGATAATTTCTGTGGCTGCCTCTATAAAAGAATCTTTTTGGTCTATGCATGGAGACACTTTGTTGGAGGAAAATCTGCCTTTTTTGAGTCAAATGCTTGTTGTATAATTAGTAACAACATTTGGATATTATGTTCTCTCTGCCTCTCATTTGACTGTGAAAATAGGATCTACTGTAAAAAATTGTCTTTAAAATCTTGCTCTTTAGGAGTGTTCCCATGTTTTCATCAGGGATGCCCTTTGTGATTGCATAGACCAGTTCTGATAAATGTTTATAAAGGTGAGAAGTGTGCCTATGAGAAAGGGTTTGTAGTTGCTGCTTTTTCAAAATTTCATTTTTTATTGTTTTATTGTGAGTTCCAATTTTTCTCCCTCCAGCTCTTTTTCCACCCATTGAGAAGACAAACAGTATGATACCCATTATATAGGTGAAGTCATAGAAAACGTTTCTCTATTAGCCGTGTTGCACCCTGCCCCGCCCCTCCCCCCCAAATAAAAAAAAGGCCAGGAAAATAAAGTGGAAGCTTTAATCTTTAGAGTCCCTCAGTCCTCTGTCTGGGGGTGGATAACATTTTTCATAATGAGTTCTTTGGAATTATTGTGGATTATTGTATCGCTGAGAGTAATTGCTGATATTTTCTTGGTTGAATGAATGAAAAAAGCACTTAAATGCGTATTACATACTGTTAATAGAAATACGAAAGAAAGATGGTTCTCAGGGAGCTTATGTTTCCAATAGGGTTGAGTTGTGGCCAGTGTCGACTCGAGAGTTTGGTTAAAGGAGGCAAACAGGCTAGGTGATATGTAAATGCATATTGTTTATTCCCTTAAAGCTAGCAGATACATACATGTATGGAGCCAGACAAAATATGACTGCCTGAACAGAAGAATAAGAAGATTTAAATACATTCTTAGAATAGTTGCAACTCAGCATGTCTGTGTTACTCAATTTTATGATATCCATGTATATTTAACCGTGATACAAGAAAGGACTTTTCTAAGTTGAAAGAGACTTGACAAGGCTCAATTGGAACTACAGCCCAGTGTTTCTGTGTTTAATTTACCATTACCATGCCATAACATAGTATATGCCCATAAAAGAAAAAGTGACATTATTCAAGATAGTGTCTTGGGTTAAGGGTCTCATCCTTAATGGTCAGAGGAAAGAATGTTCTTAAGTCAGCCCGATCTGGCCTTGTTGACATAGGAAGAGGTATTCTCTGAGTAAACTCAGAGAACAGAGAGGCATAGCTTCAGGCTCTTTTTCTGGTTGATTATTAGTTCAGGCTCTGGCCCTTATTGAAGGTACTAAATTGATATTAAATGATTATCACCAGAGAAGGATGAAGTCAGTGATGTTGAATAGGGCTATAAAGTAGTTGAAAGATGAGCCTCTTCCAGAAGCCTTGGTGGTACTAATACTGCTCCCAGGGCAAGAAGTGGGAAGGGATGGTGAGGAGGGGTAGGAAGGAAGAAGGTGGTATGCTTGGTGGGCTGCAGCTGGGTAGATGTTGGAAGCTCTCACTAGTTTGTGTGGTTTTAGGGCAGGACTGAGAGGTCTTACTTGGAGGCACTGCACTACCATCCCTCAGCAGGAAGATAGGGTGTGGTGTCAGGGCATAACAGAGGGCAGGGTAGATGACAGGGAGAGAGTATGGTGGGTGACTGGCTAACTAGATGACCTCTTGCCAATCAGCATGGCCTTGGGGCTGGAGGAGGACAGTGTGGCAGGAAGATTAGGAGTCTTTTTCATTTCCCCTTTAAAACATAGGATCAGAGATGTAGAGCTTGAAAGGATCTTGGAGGTCATCAACGAGGAACTGAGGTCCAGAGTTAAGTGACTTGTTCAAGGTCACATAGTAAGTAAGAGAAACAGAATTCAAACCTAGGTGTTGTGACTCCAAATCCAGCACCCTTCCTGCTCTGCCACATGGCATCTCATATTTTTTTTTAATTCCTTGGAACCTTCTTTTTGAGAACCTGAAAAAGTGAAGTCAGGTTCCAAGTGTCTTTATTATTATTTTTTAAAATTTATTTATGTAATTTATTTAATATTTTTAGTTTTCAGCATTGATTTTCACGAGAGTTTGAATTACAAATTTTCTCCCCATTTCTACCCTCCCCCCCACTCCAAGATGGCATATATTCTGGTTGCCCCATTCCCCACTCAGCCCTCCCTTCTGTCATCCCACTGCCCTCCCCCCCCCCATCCCTATTTCCCTTACTTTGTTGTAGGGCAAGATAAATTTCTATGCCTCATTGCCTGTATACCTTATTTCCTAGTTGCATGCAAAAACTTTTTTTTTTTTTGAACATCTGTTTTTAAAACTTTGAGTTCCAAATTCTCTCCCCTCTTCCCTCCCTACCCACCCTCCCTAAGAAGGCAAGCAATTCAACATAGGCCACATGCATATCATTATGTAAAACCCTTCCACAATACTCATGTTGTGAAAGACTAACTATATTTCCCTCCTTCCTATCCTATCCCCCTTTATTCAATTTTCTCCCTTGACCCTGTCCCTTTTTGAAAGTGTTTGCTTTTCATTACCTCCTCCCCCATCTGCCCTCCCTTCTATCATCCCTGCTTTTTTATCTCCTTCCTTCTTCTTTCCTGTGGGGTAAGATACCCAGTTGAGTGTGTATATTATTCCCTCCTCAGGTCAAATCCGATGAGAGCAAGATTCATTCATTCCTCCTCACCTGCCCCCTCTTCCCTTCCTACAGAACTGCTTTTTCTTGCCACTTTTATGTGAGATAATTTACCCTATTCTATCTCTCCCTTTCTCCCTCTCTCAATATATTCCTCTCCCACCCCTTAATTTTATTTTATTTTTTAGATATCATCCGTTCATATTCAACTCACCCTGTGCCCTCTGTCTGTCTTTATATGTATATTCCCTTCAGCTACCCTAATACTGAGGTCTCATGAATTATACACATCATCTTTCCTTGTAGGAATGTAAACAAAACAGTTCCACTTTAGTAAGTCCCTTAAGGCTCTTTCTTGTTTACCTTTTCAAGCTTCTCTTGATTCTTGTGTTTGAAAGTCAAATTTTCTATTCAGCTTTGGTCTTTTCACTGAGAAAGCCTGAAAGTCCTCTATTTTATTGAAAGTCAATATTTTGCCTTGGAGCATGATACTCAGTTTTGCTGGTTAGGTGATTCTTGGTTTTAATCCTAGCTCCACTGACCTCCGGAATATCATATTCGAAGCCCTTTGATCCCTTAATGTAGAAGCTGTTAGATCTTGTGTTATCCTGATTGTGTTTCCACAGTACTCAAGTTATTTCTTTCTGGCTGCTTGCATTATTTTCTTCTTTATCTGGTAGCTCTGGAATTTTGCGACAATATTCCTAGGAGTTTTCTTTTTGGGATCTTTTTCAGGAGGTGATCAGTGGATTCTTTCCATTTCTATTTTATCCTCCGGTTTTAGAATATCAGGGCAGTTCTCCTTGATAATTTCTTGAAAGATGATATCTAGGTTCTTTTTTTGATCATGGCTTTCAGGTAGTTCAATAATTTTTATTTTTTATTTTTTTATTTATTTTTATTTTTAGTTTACAACAGACGGTTCTACATAATTTTGAGTTCCAGATTTTCTCCCCTCCCTCCCCCCTCCATCCCCAAGACAGCATGGAATCTCATATAACTACCACGTATAACTTTGTATTGAATTAATTTATACACTAGTCAAGTTGCGGAGAAGAATTATGACCAATGGAATGAATCGTGAGGAAGAAGAAACAGAAGCAAAAAAAAAAATAACCCAAAAACAAAAGAGAAGAGAAAAAGGCAAGCATGAAGTGTGCCTCAATCTGCATTCAAACTTCATAGTTCTTTCTCTGGATGTAGATAGCATTCTCCATCGTGAGTCCTTTGGAGTTATCCCTGCACCTTGTGTTGCTGAGAAGAGCGAAGTCTGTCAGGGTTGGTCCTCACGGAATGTTCTCCTGGCTCTGCTCTGCTCACTCAGCATTATGTCATGTAGGTTTTTCCAGGTTGTTATGAAGTCTGTATCATCCCCATTTCTTATGGCACAATAGTATTCCATTACCTTCATATACCACAGCTTGTTCAGCCATTCCCCAATTGATGGGCATCCCTTTGATTTCCAGTTCTTGGCTACCACAAAAAGAGCCGCTATAAATATCCTTGTACATATGGGTCCTTTTCCCACTTGTGTGATTTCTTTGAGATACAACCCTAGAAGTGGTATTGCTGTGTCAAAGGGTATGAACATTCCTGTGGCCCTTTGGGCAAAGTTCCAAATTACTCTCCAAAATGGCTGGATCGTCTCACAACCCAATAATTTTTAAATGATCTCTCCTGGATCTATTTTCCAGGTCAGTGGTTTTTCCAATGTGATATTTCACATTGTCTTCCATTTTTTCATTCCTTTGGTTCTGTTTTATAGTATCTTGATTTCTCATAAAGTCACTAGCTTCCACTTGCTCCAATCTAATTTTTAAGGTGGTATTTTCTTCAGTGGTCTTTTGGACCTCTTTTCCCATTTGATTAATTCTGCCTTTCAAGGCATTCTTCTCCTCATTGGCTTTTTGGAGCTCTTTTGCCATTTGAGTTAGTCTATTTTTTAAAGTGTTATTTTCTTCAGTATTTTTCTGGGTCTCCTTTGGCAAGTCATTGATCTGTTTTTCATGGTTTTCTTGCATCACTCTCATTTCTCTTCCCAATTTTTCCTCTACTTCTCTAACTTGCTTTTCCAAATCCTTTTTGAGGTCTTCCATGGCCTGAGACCAGTTCATGTTTTTCTTGGAGACTTTTGATGTAGGCTCTTTGACTTTGTTGACTTCTTCTGGCTTTATGTTTTGGTCTTCTTTGTCACCAAAGAAAGATTTCAAAGTCTGAATCTGAGTCCATTTTCGCTGCCTGGCCATGTTCCCAGCCAACTGCTTGACCCTTGAGTTTTTCTTGGGGGTATGACTGCTTGTAGAGTAGAGAGTACTTTGTTCCAAGCTTGAGGGGCAGCGCTGTTGTTTTTCAGAGTTATTTCTGCACAGCAAGCTCTGCCATACCAGCCTCCCAAGAACCGCCAACCCCGGCTGGACTCAGATCTCAGCTGGCTGGCACTCCAGCTCAGATCCCGCCACTTAATCCCTCCCACTGGTGGGCCTGGAGTTGGAAGCAACCGCTGCTGTAGCTCTGTAAGCAGCCTCAGAACTGCATCACCTTTGCTGCCTCCGGGTGGTGGCCAAACCACCAATTCCTTTCACTCTGTCCCCTGCAGCTTTTCCCAACTAACCTTCTCTGTTGTCTTTGGTGTTTGTGGGTTGAGAAGTCTGGTAACTGCCATAGCTCACTGATTAAGGGCGCTAGGGCCTGTTCCGCCCAGCTCCCGGTCTGGTTGGTCCAAGGGCAGCCCACACTGGGCTCTGCTCTGCTCAGCTCCCAGCTCTGTGTGATAGACCTTACCCTGCGACCATCCAGGCTTTCCTGGGCTGGAGCCCTGCTTCCCCTCTGCTATTTTATGGGTTCTGCTTGTTCAGAGCCATTTTTATAGGTGTTTGGAGGGACCTGGCGGGGAGCTCACGCAAGTCCCTGCTTTCCAGCCGCCATCTTGAGAGACAAGATAGATCTGAGTGTCTTTAAACTTGCAGCAGCTCAAGTGTGGCTTTCCTTTGCAGTCAGGCTCAGTTGTTCTTCATTTTGTCATCTTAAGTGCTGTTGCTGCCTTCTCATATAACATACTTGGTTCTGAGATGCTCAAGTCCAAATAGTGTGGTTATGCTGTCATTGATTATGAGGATCAATTGCTATAGAAACCCTGGCCATTCTAGTCCATTTCACTACTGGTTTTGTCTATAAATATTCCTGGGGCAAATCTAGCTCAGGTGGAATACACTGTATAAGCTTTCTCCAGGATTGTTTTCCCCTCTATTAGATCTTATTTTGTGAGGCAATACTGACCATATGCTTCTGCCGTTTTCTGTCATGTTTTGCAAATCATGTTATATGTTAAACAGTATAGCCTTTCATGTTTCTTCAGTCAGTAAAGAGATTAGTGTTTTCTGGCCGAGGTGGTTTCTGGGTCCTTTTGGTCATCAAATCATGATGCTTGTTTCCAATTGATAAAGCATCTCTAAATAATGGCGATAATCATGGTTAATCTTTAGTTTTATCTAGTTACAATTTTCCAGAGGCAATAGCTTGTTTAAATAGGTCAATTTTGAACTGTTGTTATTTTATGCAATGTTTTTTCACCTTTATTTTCCTAATTTGGTGGTGACAATTTTGACCTTTGATAACTAATCAGTTAATGACCTGATTGCCTACAAATAAGTAACTAGTTTCCTGTCAGTATTTAGTCCATTTCCTTTTTCATGCTATTTAGTGTTTGTCGTAGTGAATTCTTTCCAACTCTCTTCTTAAAGAAAACATTCACAATATTTAGGCATGAAGTTTCTGAGTAATGTGCATGATTTTATTCTCTTTCTTTTTTTTAGTTCTCAAATTTTTTTCCACTTCTTTTTTCAGTTTCCTACCCTGTGTCTATAAAATACCAAGGTTTATGTTGAACGGTCTCACAGGATCATAGATTTTGAGATAGAAGGGACATCAGAGACCATCTAAACCCATTCCCTCATTTTACAGATGAGGAAACTGAGGTACAGGTAGAATAAGTGACCTGCCTAAGGTCACACAGGTCAAAAGCATCTGATGCAAAATTTGAACCTAGGTTCTCCAATTCTAAAGCTAATGCTCTCCCCCTTCCCCTCCCCCCTCCCCAATGTTCTAGGGTTCTTTAGCAGAATTTTGCCACTTTATACTTTACAATGGACTTTGACCTATGGTAGTCTTTTTGCTTGTGTTAATCACAGATACTGTAAGATAAGAAGACCTAGGATCCCATAAAACAGTGTTTCTTGTTGCCTTTGGGCATGTAATGAAATCAGCTCCTTTATTTTCATCTTCAGAAAGGACCAACCTAGGAGCTTTTTGTATGTTCAGCTGCAACTTCATTATCAGTTTTATTGGAATTAATTAATGAATGAATGAAGCATTTATTAAGCACTTCTGTATGCAGTTCATGGCGTTGAGCACTAGAGATACAAAGGGAATAGTAGAATAGTCCCTAGTCTCAAGGAGCTCACATTGTATGGGGGCCATAACACAAATGGAGGGTTTCATCTACAAGTCAGAAAGTCAGGTCCCATGGTGCCCAAGGGGCAGCGGCAAAGCAGATGGTAATGACTCTATTTTCATGTCACTTTCACTGTTAAAATCATAATTGTCTGATGTTGAACCATTTGTGAGTGCAAGGGGTTTGTGGTGATAACTTTCTTTTCTGGGTCTTCAGTAACCATGGCTGTGGTTTCCCAGGAACAGTGGCTGGGTTGCCTCCTCACAGGGGCTGCTTCCCAGGCTGGTGCCTGGGCTGGAGGCTTGGTCATTCCTAAGGCTCTTGGGTTCAGGGTCCTGGGCTGCCCCTGAGGGGTCTGAGGGGAAGTGGTGGTGGCTGGACCTGTCTCCTCAGGATGCCTTGCTGCTTCAGTGAGCTTGCCTCGTCTACCCTAGGAGTAAGAGTTCAGCAAATACGTCAGTATAAATGTAGAGTGCTCTCTTTAGAAGTATAGCAACTTGTTTGTTGCTGGATAGAATTCTAAAATTTAAATTAATGTTTATAAAAGTTCTACAAGTCTTAGAATTTTCTGTAGCCCTTAACTATGCACAAGACTTAGGGCTGTGTGGGACAACAACTAAACCCAAAATTAAACTCGGGGGCTTCTCAGGTAGAAAGTAAAAAGTAATTTTATTACGATCCTGCGGGAAAGGGCGGTCTCCGAACCCATGGACAATCGGTAGGGAGAGGCAGCACCCATAGGGCAGAACTTTAGCTTTATACCCTAACCCCCACCCCACCACTGGCCTTTTACTCTCATTGGTGGAGTTCAGGCTTACAATCTAAACGCGGAAATTTACTACCCCATGTACAATTTAGCCAGTGCCAAACTCTTAAAAACCCTTTTATCCTTATTTGGTGAGGTTCGTGCTGGGAGTGTGTGTGTGTGGGGGTTCAGGCTGCTCTAAGTTTTGGATTCCTACAGGTCAGGTGATTGGAAACTTAGCCTAGCTGACAATCAGAAGCCCTGAGCCACCCTGAA
This sequence comes from Trichosurus vulpecula, assembly GCF_011100635.1. Classification (NCBI taxonomy): domain Eukaryota; kingdom Metazoa; phylum Chordata; class Mammalia; order Diprotodontia; family Phalangeridae; genus Trichosurus; species Trichosurus vulpecula. The sequence continues at coordinate 547,065,943 of NC_050573.1, read as the reverse complement.
AAGTCCCCACCCCCATTCATTCCACTCAGCTCACAGAAAGGCCGAGATCCACATTGCATAAGAGGGCTTCACCATCCTACCCACAGCCATTTTGCACTTGTTTTTGCATGTCTCAGTGTGGTGTCAAGTGACTTGGATTCCTGGATGCTATACTATCAGAGCTCGGTCTGGCATGTTATTTTAGGCTGAAAAAGCTTTGTATTTTAAATACCAGTATTTTGCTAGAGATATTACATGTTCACAAATCATGTATGCAGTACTATCACAGATGACTGAAAGGGCAGTGGAATGAGACCCATGTAAGTAGGCTATAGTTTATTTTCAGCGATTCAATTGAATAAGCATTATTTTATTGTCTATTAGCATGCAGGGTGACTGTGCGAAATGTGACATGAAAGATGTCATGCAGTAAACATGATTTACAGGAGGTGAGCTGGCTATCAAGCAAGGGTTAAGAGATGGAGAGCCTAGGTGCTTTACTGCATAATCAACTAGGTGTAGAGGAAGTTATGAAATCTAAATGGGGAGAGCCTGTAGAAAAGGATTTGTAGAAAGAAATGGGCAAGAATTACACAGAATGAGGTGTGGTTGTACTTTAGTCTCTATGGTTGAGATAATGGATCTGTTAAATATTTCTTGAGTTGGTGTGGCCAACCTGCTGATAATGATGAGTTGTCTTTTTTTTTTTTTAACACATCTTATATAGTATTAAAATGCAGTGATCACTGAAGTTAACTTCTTCTGAGTTACTTAAGTCTAATCTTGTTGCTAAATGAGACTGAAATTCTTAGTAATCGAAAACAACATTTAAAGTTTATCATCTTTCACCTTGGCCTATCAAATAGCTCATCTGTAGAAGACTTCAGTGCATTCTGTACATACTTGCCTAAGACTATTTGTAGCTCAATGTGTGTTCACTTTAAAAATTGTTATATTTAAGTTTGATTTTAAATAATGAATCACAACCATCCCTTAGATGGTTTAATATTAATTTTCCTGCATGCCTGGGTTATCTGAACCTTAAGGATGACTAAGTACATCTCTGAGGTCATAAACTCCCAGATGTTTGCCTTTCATAGATTTCCTACCTTCTTAATATAGACAACTTGGTCATTGCCACTGTAGAAGTGGCCTGAATGTGAAATGGCCAAAGCACTTATTAGCCTAATTTTTTCTTCTGTGTTGATGGTCCTGAGTGGCTGTCTTACCACTTTTCACTGCCTATATTTTATGGGTTGAAACAAAGTGAGTGTCACTGTAACCTGGCAAGTAAATATAGGAAATGTATTTGAATGGAAGTATTGATCTGAGTTTGGTCCAGATTCCCCCTCCTCCTGCCTCTCCCCACAATCCAAAACACTGAGTTGTAAGTAAAGAAGAAATTTTATGAGCAAAAAGAGTTCCCTCAATTTAAGTAGAGAAGGTTTTTGGATCTTATCAGCAGAGAACTACATGAGGTTGCTTTTATTTGGAATGGACAAAAGAGTAAATGAAAACCAGATGATTTAGAATAGTGGTCAGAAAACTGTTTAGGCCCGGGCACCCTACATGGGGAAAAGCATTGCCTGTTGGTGTCTTGGGTAGATATTACACACAGATAAAAGGAGAAGAAAGAGAGTACAGGAGAAGTGGGGAAAAGATTAGGGGAAAAGAGAAGCTCAAGTAGTTCGTAGTCTGTCCTAACAGTCATTTCGTGTACTGTAGACTGATTTATTTTTGTTTTATCTTGCTCCCCCCACCCCCCAAGATCACTTCTTGGTCTCCTGCTTCCACCTCTTGCGAAGCGTCCCGGTATATGTGCTGCTTCTACAGCAGGAGGGATTGTGTGGTGAATGTGTGAAATTATGCTGTGATAACCTCCATTGTGGCTCCTTCTAGGCCCTAGGACCTATGTGCCATTACTACCTGCTAGTCCTCTTGCTCATTTTGGTAGCATTTCAGCAGAATTTTAGATCTGGAAAGAACCTCAGAGATTAGATAGTCAGTGGTGTCAAACTCATAGAAATGGGTCACTGAAATGTACATAAGGATCCCTGCAGGCCACAGTGACTTAGTTTTAAAATATAAGACAATCTGTGTTTTATCTCATTATTTGTTTTGTTAAATATTTCCCAATTACATTTTAATTCATCTCAGGAAGCGCTCAGGACTGCTGTTGGTCTTGTGTTTGACTCTTCTGATGTCATGCAGCCTTCTCATTTTGCAGATTAAGGAACTGAGGCTGAGACAGATGGCTTGTCTTATACACAGGTTGTGGTAAAGGAGAGGTCAGGTCTTAGGTTTCCTGGTTTCTAGTCTAGTGCTAGCCTGAAATTGTAGAGCTTTTTGAATCAATGAGGTCTCTGCTTATTGAGACCCCAGAAAGTTACTTTAATTCTGTGCCCTTCCCTTCATGTAACAGGAAGAACCACTTTAACTTTGAGTGTGTCAAAGTGGCATAATCTCTGTGATTCCTGTCTTAGTCACGAGACTGAGAGGAATCTGTCCAGTTAGAATGCACTTGTCATGAAGTAGAAGCCTGACTTTTTTTCTTCCCCTTCATGCCCCCTAGTTTACAGTGTGTTCTATTCTGCTGTCTGTTGAATCCTTTATAGTTAATATTCTGTCTTTTCTACAGGGTAACAAGGATTACCATCTACAGACATGTTGTGGGAGTCCGGCTTATGCAGCCCCTGAACTAATTCAAGGCAAATCCTATATTGGATCAGAGGTATCTATGTGTTCTTCTTGTAGTTGTGTTTGTATTAAAGGTTAATGCACTATCCTGGGTTGGGTTAGCTAAGCTGGTTACGGCAGGATGCCAAGGGGATACAGGCCCTCCGTGAGCTCAGAGCAGGGAGAAGGACTTCTCTATGGCCACAGCCTTGCCATGTATTTTATAAATGACTGCCATTAAGCATTTACAAAGGAAGATTGGCCAAGAGTATGTAAACAGATCATTAGCACCACAGGGGGTGAAAGTTCAAAATGTGCATTGTAATGACACTTGGTCATTGTCCTTCCTATATATGAAGAAACCAGCTTCATTATGTGTTTTTTTTTTTAAATGTGGGAGGGAGACTTGGAGAGAAAACTTTGAAAGTTTAGTGACAAGTGTGATATTGTAAAGTTGGCCTTTTATAGAAGAGAAAGCTAGTAATAATGTAAGCTCTTCTAGTAAATTGTAAAGGCCAAGGACTGGTTTGTTTTTTGTGTCCTTAGTGTCTGAGGGCACATTGACTTTATAAATGGATGTTGAGTTGTCATTCATAGATCTGATGGGCAATCAATTCCTTTTTTCCCTAATTTATTTCAATGTGACCTTTTATATCTAGGTCACATGTCCTTTTGGAGCTTGCCTTGGTATAAGGTGTGAGGTATTGGTCTAAAAATTTCTGCCAGATTTTTGTCCAGGTTTCTCAGTAGTAGTGTTTATCCAACACTAGGCTACTAGGTTTACTTTTATGTGTTTTACTTTTTTGTGTTTCTAGGTTACGCTTGGAGCTAAACTGTTTTTTAAAGATCGTTGTGTGAACCTGTATAGACATTTTTACACTATTTTGATTTACAGACCATCCTTTGTCTGGGTCAGTCTATTGTCCTATGTCTGCAGTTACCTTTCCCTATGATATCTTTGTTCAAAACACTCCTCCTTGGATACTACCCTCATACACACACACACACACACACACACACACACATATATTCATATACACACATATATATGTGTGTGTGTGTGTGTGTGTGTGTGTGTGTGTGTGTGTGTATAACTTCCCCCATTAGGTTGTAAACTCCTTGAGGGCAGTGATTAGTTTACGTGCTTGTATTTGTATCCCTAGTGCCTGACATATAGTAAGTATGCTTAATAAATGTTTTTTTTAAACTTATTCTTTTGCTTTTTAGATACTGTTTCCTGAATTTAACATTGTTTAAAAATCTGACTCTCAGACTCTTAAGGCCTCAGTTTCCTCATTTGAAAAAAGAGAGATTTGGAATAATGGTCTCATAGTACCCTTTCAGCTCTAAGTCTAGACTCCTAATTGCTGCTTTTACTGAAAAAGAAAATGTCTTGTAGGTTTATGTTATGATTTTCTAAGATGATTGCTAATGATTTGTTATAGTATCTCTCCAGGTATTAATTTGAAACTGGTCCTATAATTACTAGGATCATCTCAGTAGTGCATATTTAAGCCATTAGATTTTTTAACATGCTTTTGACAGAGTGGAGACTTTATGTTGTCTGAAGCCTCTAAGACCTAGGAATTTATTTGAACTTCATAGTCCCAACTCCTTTATTCTTCCCATTATTCAAATAGTCCAGTGAATAAGAAATTACTTTACAGTACACAAGAAGATTTATTATTAGTCTAAAATTTGCTTTTAATGCAGTTTGGATGTTTTCTCCCTTAGGCAGATGTTTGGAGCATGGGAATTCTCTTATATGCACTACTATGTGGATTTCTACCATTTGATGATGATAATGTCATGGCTTTATACAAGAAGATCACTGTAAGTCTTAATATGGTGAAATTTAAATGAGTATTTTGTATTTTAGGCAGTTGTTTACCATTGAACACAAGTGGAAAGTGGTTTATCTAGCAGATTGTGCACACTTTGAGGGATCTGTGATCACATCTATGTGGGTACACTCTGATGGAACAGATGTAATCCATGAATACCTTCTCATCTTCTGTGACTCTTGTTCCTGTCCTTCCATAAATCTTCAGTAGACATTCCACCAGCATGCTAGGGACCTTCCTCAGGCCCTCTTGTTGCTGTGCATGTACCAGTGGACGATACAGACTTTCCATCAGTTATCCCTACCTTTTCATATGTACTCGCTTAACTCTGTTTTTCAGTCATATGTCACTTTAATAGTAGCCTTTATGCTACTTGTCCTGTGCCTCTCTATTTCCCTTTTTTTAAACTAGTTTAAAAATATATTCATATTGATATCTTTTATTTTTATATCACCTAGATTTCTCCCATGTCCCTCTTCCTTTTTCCTTCCAGAGTACCATTCCTTAGAATGAAGGATTTTTTTTTTTAAAGAAGAGGAAAAAAAATTCAACAAAGTCAATCAGTACATTGAAAAAAATCTGACAGTATATTTAGTGTTCCACACCCGTAGACCCTCCCTTTCCCCACCTCTACGAAGGTGTTGGGAGAGGTATCTTCTTATGTCTCTTCTTTGGGGCTGTGCTTGTTTGTTGTAATTTTGCAATATTTGTTTTCTGTTGTTTTGTGACTTTAACTTATGTTGTTGTAGTCATCGTGGGTATTGTTTTCCTTGCTCTGCTTCGCTTTGCATCAGTTCATTTAAGTGTTTCCAGGCTTCTCTGTATTTGTCATGTTCATTGTTTTTTTATAAAACATAGGTAATCTTTCCTTCCTTGAATGTGTCACATTTTATTTAGTTGATGAGTATCTACTTTGTTTGCAGTTCTTCGTTACCACAAAAAGTGATATAAATATTTTGGTGTATATTCTCCATTGCCTTTTGAGTAATTTTTAATTGCTCAGAGATTATGGCATTCTGTAACTTTAGTGAATCCATAAATTCCACAAGTCAAGGATGTTGATGTTGAGAAAAGGGAGCCATTTAAAAACAGAGCACATTTCCTAAATGTAATCCATCTTGCTCTCTTTTTCCTATTCAACGCAGGGACTAATCCATTGTCCATCTGCAATGCCTGTCCAAGACACGCACGCACACGCACGCACACGCGCACACACACACACGCACGCACACGCGCACACACACACACGCACGCACACGCACACATGCACACACACGCACACACACACACACACACACACACACTCACACTCTCACAGAGATAGCTCTCTACATTGTTGATCCAAATGCATTTCCTAGTTTGGACAGTCGGCATTCTTTACCTGTTTGTTGTTTTCTTGTATCAAGAGTTAGGTCCAACTTTTGAGTGAAAAAGGATCTTGCTTAGGAAGTTCCTGGACTTGATGCTGTCAGCACAGTTCCATCTACAGAAAGGAGTGTCTAGAGAATCCTACCATCTAGAGGAACTTGATTCAATTTGGACTTTACACTGACCTCCATAATGGTGGCAAATACCTTTGTCAAACATGTGGCTGCTTATGTTACGGATATTAACTAGGGGATTGCTGAAAACAGTTTCTCTATTACAGTTTTGATGGAATCTTACATGATTTTAACATATACGTAGGAGACACCTTTTAGGGTGAGAGCCATTAAGGTAGCATTTTGCTCCACTGAATCAAACTTTTTAAAAAAACCATCATGCAATCAGTACAATGGAAACTTGTATATTCTTCACTTTCCAGTCAAATGTGTTACTGTGGAGATGTGATATGCTCATTTTTTTTGGTAGTAAAGGACTGAAAATAACATACACTTTGACCTTAGAAAAGAAAAGAACACCAAAAGGAAACTAAATTCTGAGTAATTAAATTTTGATCTTGGAGAACCCTTTTTTCTCGTGGTAAAGAGATGAGAGATGACCTGTATGTGCGAAATTTTGCCTATACTATCAGATGTCCTTGTATCTGCTTTGTTATTTAATTTTTTTAACTTTCTATTATTATGAACTTGCCAGACCAATTAAAACCTTTTTCCACACAAAGAACAGAAAAAGAGGATTCTATATGACATCCTGCATCTCTATCATGCATAACATAATTTGTTTTTTATGTTTCAAATGTAACATGGCAGTTCCAATACTTCCCTGCTTGTATACATTCCCCCCTTAAACATCTCTTTGCTTCCCTCTGTGTATTTTTGCTGATTCATTGGCACTTCCTTTTTTTTAATATCACTGTTAGTACCTTTCCTCCCCCTCTTCCTGCATAAGCTTCTTCCCTGTATGAGCTTCATCCACCTCCAAGAAAAAACAACAAAACGCATAAAAACCTTTCATTGGAAAAAGACTTCTGTATTAGCCATGTCTGAAAGTGTATGTCTTATTCTGCACCTCTAATCTCTGCCAAGGGTTGGGAAGCCTGATTCATCATCAGATTGTTGGAGTCATAACTGGTAATTACATTAATCTGAGTTTTTAGGACTTTGTTTTCCTTTGCAATGTTGTAGTCATTGTGTAAATTATTTTTCTGGTTTTGCTCCTTTCATTCTGAATTAGTTCATGCAAATACTCCTAGGTTTATAAGTTCTTACAGAACACTCATATTCCACATCTTTATGTGCCATAATTTGTTTGACCATTTCCAAATGATGTACACTTGCTTTATTTCCAGAAGTTTGCTATAAAAAAGTGTTGCTCTAAATATTTTTATGAATGTGAAATCTTTCCATTTTTCTTTGATCTCTGTGGAGTATAAATTAAAGTTGTGGTATTGCTTGGCCAAAGCATAGGCACAATTTTGTGATATTTTGGTTATAGATCCAAATTATTTTCAAGAGTTGTTGGATCAATTCACAGTCTACCAACGGTGTGTCTCCTCTGCCTCCCTAACAATTTTCAATTTTTCCCCTCAACTTTACTAATTTGATGGGTGTCTGGGGAACCTCAAATGAACTCTCATTACAGTTAGGTAATCCTACTAAACCTCCCTTATCAACTTAGCATCCACTTTCACTTTCCTAAATCTTTTCTTTCTCCCTCAAATCTTTCTTGGTTTCCCCTGACCTCAGCTGAGAACCCTGCCTCGTGTGGAAACAATTGAGGCCACTCACCATGAGCTCCCTCTTTTCCCCCTTTCTCCCCTATTCTTCATCCCCATCACTCAGGTGCTTTCAGGTGGTATATTTACTCTGTCTTTCACTCCATCTCATAAGATGATGTGGCCTTACCAAGGCTAACCTCTCTATTTGTTCAAGTGACCACCATCTCCTCCAACAGATTGCTCCCTCTGTCATCCCACTCTCACGTATTTTCAGTCTCTCCCTCTCTACTGGCTCATCACTTATTGCCCACAAATATGCTTGTGTCTCCCCTCTCCTGAAAAAACCCTCACTCGAACCATTCATCCCCGCTGTTGTCCTATATTTCTTCTGCCATTTGTAGCCAAACTCCTCAAAAAGTCATCTATGATAGGCATCTCTACTTTTTCTTTTCCCTCTCCAAAGTTACCAGTGACCTCTTAGTTACTAACTCCAATGTCCTTTTCTCATTCCTCATTCTCCATGACCTTTCTGCAGCCTTTGATGCTGTTGAACCCCTCTCTTCCTTGATACTCTGTTCTCTCGAAGTTTTTGAGACATCCCTTCTTCTAGTTCTCCTCTTACTTCTCCGACTTCTTCTCTGTCTCTTTTGCTGGATCCTCTGCTAGATCATGCTCTCTAACCATAGGTGTCCTTCAGAGTTCTGTCCTGGGCCCTCTTCTCTTCTTCCTTTATGCCACTTCACTTGGTGGTCATTAGCTCCCATGGATTTAATTACCATCTCTATGCTAATGATTCTCAGATCTGCTTATCTTGTCCAAAACTCTGCTGGCCTCAAATTTTGCTTCTTCGGCTGCCATTCAGACACTTCAAATTGTTTGTCCAGTAGACATTTTAAACCCAGCATATCCAAAACAACTCATTGTCTTTCCTCCTTTAGGAGGAAGTCAAAGTTTACTTTAACTTGCCTCCCTACACACACACACACATACACACACACACTCCCTCACTCCCTTCCCTGTTACTTTAGAGGGCAACACCATCTTCCCAATTCCTCATGCTCACAACCTAGGAGTCACCTGGATTCCTCACTCTCTGTCACTCTTCAGTATTCAAGCTTTTGTCAAGGCCTTTAGATTTCCTCTTCTCAACATCTCTCTGATATGCCCCTATCTCTCCTCTGATACTGCCATATACCCCGGTGCAGGCCCTCATCACCTCATACCTGGACTACTGCAATAGCCTGCTGGTGGATTGGCCTGCCTCAAGTCTCTTCTCCACTTCATTCCATCTTCCATTCAACCACCAAAGCGATTTTCCTAAAGCATAAGTCATACCATGTTACTCCCCTACTCAATAAACTCCAATGGCTCTCCATTGCTGCCAAGATCAAATAGACAGTGCTGCATTTGATATTCAAAGTCCTTCATAACTTAGCCCCTTCTACCTTTACAGTCTTATTACACTTTTCCCTGCAATGTACTCTTTGATCCAGTGACACTGGTTTCCTGTCTTTTCCACAAACAAGACACTCCACCTCTCAGCTCTGGACATGTCCCCCATGCTCTCTCTCCTTTACTCCACCTACTGACTTCCCTGGCTTCCTTTTAAGTCCTGACTAAAATCCCATCTTTTATAGGAAGCTTGTCTCAACTCTTAATTCTAATGCCTTTCCTTTGTTAATTATTTACTATTTTCCCTATATTTGGCTTGCTATGTATATATTTGTGTTATCTCCTCCTTTATGTTGTAAGCACCTTAAAGGGAAGGATGGTCTTTTGTCTCTTTATGTATCCAAAGTCCTTAGCACTGTACTTGGCACATAATAGTGGCTTAATAAATGTTTATTGATTGATTGAATTTTTATTTCTTTTATTATTAATGCTTGGAGTATTTTTTCATATGGTTGTGGATAGTTTGCCTTTTTTTTTAAAGTTTCATGTTCATACATACATACATATATGTGTGTGTGTGTGTATAAAATCAGATATATATCAGAGAAATTTATTTAAAAGATTTTTTCCAAGTCAACTGTTTCCCTTCTAATTCTATCTGCATTGCTTTTGTTGCCACCTTTTTCAGATTGATGTCATCTCAGTTGCCTATATTCCCTCCTGTGGTACAGGAGAGGATAGCGGTCTTTTATTGGTTCCAGAATGCTTTCCCTATCCATAGTTGTTCAAGATTCCTCCTTTCTTTCTCTATTTGATTTATGACAGTACCTTTTACATATAGGTCATGTTTCCATTTGGAGATTATCGTTGTGTGTGAGCTGTTGGACTAACACTGATTTCTTCCAGACTGCTTTCTAGTTTTCCCAGCAGGTTTTGTTCAATAGTGAATTTTTACCTCAGTATTTATTTTTGTAACTGTAGTCGTAATTCCCGCTGATGACTTGGTGGCTCTAGAAATTTTGTACATGCTTTGAATGAAATTTCCATTTCTATTTCTTCCTTCTGAGGTGGATGATTTTGTGTACTTTTTTGATCTCTTGCTACTTTACTGAAGTTATTGTTTCAGTTGATTTTCAGTTGTCTCTCTAGGGTATTTTAAGTTCTTCATCGGCAAAAATGGATGCTTTTGTTTCCTCCTTACCAATACATCCACATTTTTTTCTTTTTCTTTTTTTTGGTTGCTATAGCTATTATTTTTAGAACTATGTCAAATAAATAATGGGAACATATAAACATTCTTCTTTTACCCTTGGTTTCATTAGAAAAGTTCTCTAGTGTTCCTACCTCTTTTTAAAAATAGATATTATTTATTATATTAAAAATGGACCACTTATTTTAGTTATTTTTAACATGAAGCTGCATTGTATCTTGTCAAAAAGTTTTTATGCATTTATTGATTTTTATTGTTTGGGGATTAATATTATGTGTTGTATTTGTAGTATTCCTAATATTAACCAACCTTGCATTCATGGTACAAATCAAACCTGGTCATAGTGTATACTCTTTCTAATATATACCTTTTTTGCTAATGTTTTATTCAATATTTTTGACACTTATTAAGTATTAATTGCTCTATAGCTTTATTTCTTCCTGTTTTAGGTATTAGGACCATATATATCTAATAGGAGCAATCTGTTAGCTTTGAATTTTGGCTGTGACATTCTTCAGTGTTTTCACTTTGGAGTGTTTTTCAAGTGGTCATTGGTTGATTCTGTTTTTACTTCGGTCTCTGATTCTAAATCTGGTCAATTTTCTTTTGTCACTTTTTTGTTGTTTAGGTTTTTTGTTTGGTCATGTCTTTGTGGGAGTCAGGTGATTTTTTTTTTTATTCAGTATTTTTTAGTTTTCAACATTGGTTTTCACAAGATTTTGAGTTACAAATTTTCTCCCCATTTCTACCCTCCCCCCACCCCAAGATGGCATATATTCTGATCACCCCTTTCCCCAGTCTGCCCTCCCTTCTGTTACCCCACTCCCCCTCCCCCATCCCCTTTCTCCTTACTTTATTGTAGGGCAAGATAGATTTCTATACCCCATTGCTTGTATATCTTATTTCCCAGTTGCATATAAAAAACAACTTTTTTTTTTTGAGCATTTGTTTTTAGAACTTTGAGTTCCAAGTTTTCTCCCTTCTTCCCTCCCCACCCACCTTCCTTGAGAAGGCAAGCAATTCAACATAGACCACACATGTATCGTTATGCAAAACACTTCCATAACAGTCATGTTGTGAAAGACTAATTACATTTCCCTCCATCCTATCCTGTCCCCGTTTATTCAATTTTATCCCCTTGACCCTGTCCCTTTTCGAAAGTGTTTGCTTTTGATTACCTCCTCCCCTGTTCTACCCTCCTTCTATCATTCCCTCTCTCTTATCCCCTTTTCCCCTACTTTCCTGTAGGGTAAGATACCCAACTGAGTGTGTATGTTATGTCCTCCTTAAGTCAAGTCTGATGAGAACAAGAATCATTCATTCCCCTTCACTTGCACCCTCTTCCGTTCCAATAGAATTGCTTTTTCTTGCCACTTTTATGTGAGATAATTTACCCCATTCTATCTCTCCCTTTCTGCT